>NC_046290.1:57306456-57960456 GCF_004115265.2 Rhinolophus ferrumequinum | reverse complement strand
AATCCCCGCCTCCCATTTACTGGTGAGTGACTTTAGGCAAGTTATTTAACCACCAGAAAGCCTCAGTTTCAGCGTCTGTGAAATGGGGATTATAAGACCACCCACCTTTTAGAGTTGTAAGGACTAAACAGAATAATACATCTAAAAGCACAATGTAAGTGATCAGTAATTAGTAAATTATTATCATCGCACCATACATTATTTTACTATGTTTTCTTCCTGCCAGTGATGATCACTTAGAAATGCTTGGTGGGATAATTATTTTGATTTTTTTTCAATAATACTTTCATACCATTAAAATTGGGTCACTTTCAGGGCAAGGCTCTATCTAATTCTGATGCGATGTTAGGCCAGTGGTAATGATCGCTAAGTACAATATATGTTTTCACGAACATCAGAACATTTCACAGAATCAGACGTTATTAAATAAATATCATATTGTTTTTAGAACATAAATGGAACCAAAGAAAGAATAATTTCATCTATAAGTTTTAAAAGTCATTTATTGAAATGTACGAATTTCAGGTAGATTATTGCTTAGTTTTAATAAAAGTTCAGTTTGGAGGAAACATTTGATGTACATAGAATTATTAGGTGGTTTTAATAGTGAGAACAACCTCACCGAGAGTTCTGCAGGTTTTGTTCCCCTTAGCATTAGTATTATCCACTTTTGAAGGATACATTAACATTCCTTACTTTTTCTTAGTGCATGATTTTAATTGTATATGGAGATAGAATTAACTTATGAAGAATGAGTGTCATTTACTCATCTTTCTATTCCTTCACAATTACTCTTGCATATAATAGGTAATCTATAGCTATTTGATGAATAAATTAATGAATCGTATTTACTAGTAAAGGCAAACTGCATTTTTTTATTTGAGTAGTTAAAAGTAAGTAAATAGCACTCCCACTGTGCTTTTTCATTTTCCAGATTTGTTGGCTCTTTCATTTGAATTATAGTTTATCAAATTTCAGATTCAAATTATCTTAATTTGGGCATTTTTATTCATGTGAGAAGAAATAGAAAGTGGTACAGAAGATGCAGAATTTTACCTGAGGATTGTATCTTTTGATAACACAAATAAATTTAAGTAAGATGTGGATGAAAATTGGGCTACTTCTGGTCTCAAGTGTCCGTTTACCTCCTTTTTGTTCACCATTTATAGTCACTTAGTTTCTCAAAGAAATTCATATTTTGGATGACAGGTTATGTTGATGAGGTCTGCCCAGTGTAGACAGCCTGTGGAGCTGTGACCGTTTGAAATTATTCTCATGCTCTGGATTAATGCCCCTCTAGTGTGCACCTCACACTAGCTTTCTTTCCTAGCCCTGTTTTAATGCCTGGCTAAAGAGTGCTCAGTGCAAGAAACTCTTTCATAGTGGACTTCGCTATGGTAAAACAGCATGGACAGCTCCCAACACTGCAATCAAGGATGCCTCTAAAAACTTTAATTTAAAAATAATAATAATAATAATAAGTCTGCATGATGATGATGGAGCCATCTAAGGCACATGGGCTTAGAGAATTATTCCCATCTGCAACCCCCCCCCCACCCCCGCCCCGGCATAGTAGCCCTTTCCAGGGTTATGATTACTGGAAAATGGCTGTTAATCACCAGATTTTTTTTTTTTTTTGACTGCAGCTGCTTCAGTCAGACTACTAATCTATTAAACAACTTGGTCTTCAGTTTAAAATTTGCATTGTATACTGTATAGAATAAATTGTCATTGTAATCAGAGCATCCAAGAGAACTTCCTGATATGATTTATAGAAGCACATTTGTTTTTATGTATGGACCTTTCTAGTGCTATTGAGCCAACTGTTTAAACAATGCTGTGGTTGATCAGCATAAAATAAAATATTGTAGCACTATTGAGTGCAAGCAGCATTTACAATAGTCACATTTGCAGAATATTTGAATTGTGGCATCTCTAGCATGCAGCAGTATAATACCCACATAATTCAAAACTTAACCCAGATATTTAAAATTTGACTTAAACCTGAAAGGGTTTTTTTTTTTTTGAAAGTTTGGCATTCTTGTACCAGACTGGTAGAGTGGTTTGGCCTCTTTTTCTACCTTAATGCTTACTACATTTGCCATAATTTGAAGAAATAATCCAAAACCCGAGTCAATTATTTAGTGCTAAGAGAGGACAAAACAGATCTAATTTACAAAGGACCCTTTTAAAACACATTCTTATATGTAAAATTGACAGGCTACAAGAGGTGGTTGGATGAAGTTCATCATGTTGGAAAGAATGTTTCAATTAAAGTTGAGCACTTTCTCTTCCAGGTCTTTTTTTCTCCATTTTTTATTTGCTGTGCCAAGGTATCCATGTGCGTTTTTCCACTGTCATCTGGCTCATTCCCAGCAGATGCACACAATCTGTTCTGCTGTCACTAACAGGGTTCGGTTTATGAAAAGAATGTGTCAGAACATGCCACTATAGTCACTTTTACAGGTTTTTTTTTAAAGAGTAACTGAGAATATATGCATTGCCCTAGTTTTGTACTCAGCCTTTAAGAGATTTCTAAGAAACTTTTATAATACAATAGTTTTAAACCAAAAGCTTTCCTCTAAACATGTTTTTGACCAAATATTTATTTTCCATTAAAAATAAAAATATTACAGTTCACAAACGTCTTTAATGATGGACAAAATGCATTGTATTTAAATTAAAGGCTAGATTTTTATAGGAATGTTTAAAATAAACCAAAGATTTTTACAAAAAATCCAATTTCCAATTACGAAATTTACTTCATAATCATTAAACATATCTCATACTAAAAACAAACTACTTTCCTACTCAAATCAAGGCTTTATTTTAAAATACTGTGATATACTATGTAGGGTATAGTCATAAATACCAATTATTTCACTTCATAGGTAATATGGGTTCCCTTAAGTCTTTGACACCATTAAATTAAACCAAAAGCAGTTAAGCTATCTTATCCTATATGGAGACACGTGATAAATTGTACTATCTCAAAATAATGTGACATTTTTCTTTTATAGATTTTCACATTTTAAAAGCGTGATAGGTAAATATTTCTGAACTTAATTTTTATTTATTTGGGTGTTTCTATTCCTATCAAGTATTCTCAATAAAAATTAATTTTTTTGTTGTTTTCATAGAAAACAATTTCTCTGGTTTTATATAAATAAAAAAATTCAAGCAATAGAAACGTGCATTCGTTCCTGAAATAACTTTAATAAGTTAGCAGAATTTGAAATTTTAAGTATGTGTAGTAAGTACATACTGCATATATGTGCACATGCAGATAGATAATGTACACATTTACATTTTGTATTCAGATCATGGTATTTAAATATCTCCCAGAGTTGAAGATTTTAAAATGCGCTTAAGTGCGAATTTTAGATTTTTAAAATAATTTTTGGTATGAAGAGCAACTCAAAGTTCAGTAAAATTAAACATTTTTTAATCAATGTTATAATTCATGAGCTATAAATGAAGATTTAGAAACAATATTAATGTGTAATCATATACAAATTTAGCATTAATGATATATATTTATATCAGAAAACTCGTTAGATTTCTGCATAAAGGAAATTTATGAAATATATTTTAAGGCATAATTTCTGTCAGAAAAATGTTATGATTATGATACATTGTCACATAAACAACTCAAGCAGCATGCGAGTATATTAAGAGACCGTTTTGGAATAACTGTGCATTTTAGCAAGAAAATAATTTGAACGGACCTTATTGGCTTTGTAGTCACATCATATAGATTAATTGCTAAATTATCTTTCTAGAGTTGTATCGAATGATTGTTATAATAAGTTTTCTTAATACCTAAAGAAAGATGAATTCTTGTTCATTATATTTCAAATGTAGAAGTGTATCCATGTCTGTCATGAGTTTATTTTGTAATGTTTTTTATGACTTGAACAGGGCATATATATTTAAAATGTGTGGTAAAGAACAGTTCTGGAGTTCACTTTTTCTTGCCGATACTTTAATTTATCCAGGACTTTATGTGTCAGATAACTTTACTTTTAATTAGTCTATAGATACTTGAATTGTTTAATTTTTGGTAATCCTGAATATTTGTTCTTAGGATAAAAAGGTGACACTACACCAAGAGTCACAGATGGTGAACTGAAAAAATATTTGGTTGAATCCTATGGGATGTCAGAGCCTCTTACTCTTCCCTCAAAGCTATCAGCAGTGCGGTGTAGGAGAATTGCCATAGTACATTACAAGATGGTAGACTTAGCCTTGCTAACTTATTACTGCCAGTATGAGGGGAGGAGTTACAGGGACTGAAAAACAGCCAGAATCTTTTTCTTTTCCCAAAGTTTTCATCTTCATTATTAAGTAGCATATTGTTTTTTGTTGTTTTTTAAATTAAAGTTTGTTGGGGTGACAATTGTTAATAAAGTAACATAGGTTTCAGGTGTATAATTCTGTAATACATCATCTGTATATCACATTGTGTGTTCACCACCCAGAGTCCGTTCTCCCTCCATCACTATGTATTTAATCCCTTTTACCCTCATCTACTACTCCCTCCCCCCTTACTCTCTGGTAACTACTAAACTATTGTCTGTGTCTATGAGTTTTTGTTTTTTTCATTTGTCTTGTTCCTTTGTTGTTTTCATTTTTATATACCACATATTAGTGAAATCATATGGTTCTCTACTTTTTCTGTCTGACTTATTTCACTTAGCATAGTAATCTCAAGATCCATCCATGTCTCAAAATGGTGCCATGTATATTCAAATTGTAGCAAAGGAGAAGAACAACCAGAATCTTTTCCTTTGCTGTAGTTTGAATATACATGAATACCATTTTGAGACAAAACTCCATAGGCAAACCTGATCATATTTATCCTGAATGACTAGCCCTTAAAATCCTATTTATCACTCAAAGTGTTAATACAATCCTACATTTCACTGGGGGAAGAAAGAGGCTTTATCCTCTTAGTGAGAGTCACAGAACTTAAAGAATATTTGCAAATATGCTTTGCTTTGTGAAATACTTTTAAATACTAGATCTTCTAAAAAGGTAGGCATTTTTATTTATAACGCCATAATCAGATTTTCCCTCCTAATTTTATTTTTTTAAATTAAGGGAAGAGTAGTTTTGAAACTTGAAATTTCCCTGGTTTTCTAGGGTATGAATGATGGAGCCAGTTTAACTCAAAAATACTTTTTTAAAAAAAATTTTGCCGGTTGCCTCGTTTTCCAACACGGGTACCACCCTCCTTTGTGGTTGGGAGGTAATTCTTTCTTTACATTTGCTTAGTCATAGGTCTTTTTGGAGCAGAGACAGACTATTTTTGTGAGAGCTATCCCCAAAATATGTATTATTCATAGACTACGAAGCCCATCAAAGAGTCTCACTGCACGGGTAATGATAGGTTAGACTGTAGTGACCATAAGGCTCTCCACTCGGCTTTCTTTAGGGAATTTAAAGACAGTGGTATCCTTTTTCCATCTGCATCAACATATGTTGACCAGTTGGTTTTCAATTCTTGCTGGCTTGGTAGTTGGAAGTAAGACTGATTTACTAGAAATATAATTGATACGTGCAACTATGACTTAGGAGTTCCACTTTTATCCAGCATCACTACTCCAGATATCTCTAATAATTCTAATAACTTTTATGATACGTGTAAAACTTTGCATTATTAATTTGGGAGTATTATTAATTATAGCTGTTTTACATGGTAACAATCACAGCTAACATTTTTTGAGAGCTTACTGTATATTTAGGTACTGTTCTAAAGGCTTGAGGCTTTACATGCATTAACTTATCTATTCGTCCAAACCGAATGAGATAGGCACTATTACACTCCCCATTTTACAGAAGAAGAATTGAAAAAAAATAAAAAATTTTAAGCATCTTGCCTAAAGTTATCCACTTTGTTAATAGCAGAGCTAGAACCTCAACAACCAAATAGTGTTGGTTTTACCCACTAAGCCAAAATCTCACATACATTATCTCAGCAATTAGATAAGAAAAAGGAAATAACTATAGAAACTTAACATCACATGGCATCTTGGGGAAAAGTATTCAGTAACCCTAGAATCACATATTTTAAACTGTGTGATACGTTAGTATGGTTTTTAAAGATAAGTGAACTAATTCTTGGTCTATGATACCATTCTGCATTGTTAATGTGAAGGAAAAACTATATATATATATATATATATATATATATCTGTGTATATATGAATATATATATATATATATTTTATCAGCTATTTGTTAGATCTTCCTTTTATAAGCAATGCTTTATGGCAATTTGTAAAAATGTATCTTTTTTCAGTTACAATATTAGCTTTCATTGAAATGTGAACATCTAGTTTTATGTTATTTCTGTCTAGTGATCTTCAGTTTGCTTCCTACTTTTTTGAGCTGTTTTAATTTTTAATCTTTACTTGCAGGAAACATAGTAATTTATATAGTTTTAAGAATGTGAGCTGTATGACAGTGTATAAATGGATATTAAATGGATTTCAGGAGTTATTCAGTTAATTTATTTAATATAGATGGATATTCTGGAGAATTTGAATTCAGGTACATCTTTTAACTTTTTCTTTGTACTTGAAAAAGAAAACAAACAACAAAACTTTAAAACCAGAGATATATGTGAAATAAATACTGACAGGTTAGAACAACTTGCATTGTATTTGAAAACTAGGAAATGTTGTATCAACTGTATTCAAATGCATGGCTTTTAGTTTTCAACTGAATATTTCTGTGTTCAGTAAAAGGCCTTTTGAAAAAGGAAAAGGATCGTTTTTAGAATTTTTACTATAGAAATAGTATGAACTTTCTCTTCCTCTAATAAACAGTTTTCTTGTTTTTTCATAAAACTATTACTGTGCTCTTAAAGTGAGGACAGAGAGGCCGGTCAGAGGTCAAACAAGACTCAGATATTTATGAATTACCAAATGTATATGCTTTGACTTCAAAATTAATAGCTACCATATCTTTAAAGTCATGGATTCCTTGCCAGATTTCCACAGTGAATTTTAGTAACTACATTTGGTTCTGCTTTATTTTACTGTTGAAGAGAAGCAAATGCTTATTTGGATTACCATGCAAACACCAAAATAACCTGTGTTCTCTGTATCTAAAAATGCTTCTTTTAGAAATGTTACTTGAAGATTTGGGAATTAGATGTGTAATTTGGAATTAATTGGTTACAGTGATAAATGGCCTCTGTGTCACATTGTGGTGCCCATTGTCAGGGGGAGTTTTGTGTGTTTTATGCGATATTAAGTGCCACTGGTAGTGCTCAGTGTTCCTTCGTCTCTTTCTAAGGAAACCACTGAAACTAGTAATGTCTACTTCCTAATGTGATTTTGACTATAGTTATTTGAATTCTCTCTTTGGAACCTTCCAACTGTAAAGCACACTCTAAAGACTCCATAAAACACCAGATTTATATTTAGTGTCCATTTGATTCTAAATATACAGGAAACAAGTATTCACTGTAGAGGCCTGGATTACCCAAAGACTTGAGGAGGAAGTCATAGCTGTTCACTAATTCTATAAAAGATAATTATATAAAGTCATTAGTAATATTTCCGGAAGAAGATTACAAATATTGCATTTCGAAAACCTTTTCAAAAATTTTGATCATTCACGGACTAAAATCAACTAATAGTTTCTCACAAATAGAATCCATTCAAATACTGTGAGCTGTAATTGATCTTGAGTATATGTTAAGTGACAGGGTCATAAGTGTAAAATATTGGGGTTACTTTGTGCACCTAGTTTAGAGCAGTGGTTCTCCATCCTGGCTATATAGGGAGCTTTTCAAAAACACTGCAACACAGGTTCCACCTCCAGATTTGGATTAAATTGGTCTGGTTAAATTGGTCTGCCATTTAGGCATTGCTGTTTTTCAAAGCTGCCTGGGTGATTTTAATGTGAAGCCTGGATGAGAACTACTACTTAGAAAAAGACAAATGTGAATCTAGAACTTGGTGATACAACTCCATGCGTTCTGAAAGTTAAAGAAACCAAGTAAGCATGTACCTTGAAAACTATATTGGGCTCTGCCCATAAAATACCTACTGCTATTCCCCCAACACATCCCCTTTGGACATTGGCTACAAATTTATTAATTAATCAGTCAGTTCATTCACTAAGTGTGTAACGGGAGGTGGCTTGTTAGATGTTAGGGATACAAAAGTGAAAGATGAAGTCTTTGCCCCTGAGGAATTCAGTCTGATGAGGGGGATGGACATGCCAGATACAATTATGAATGTAATGTGATAAAGGCTACACTATAAGTGTGTTGAAGGTAAAGTGGATACGTAAGTGATGGAATGTTCAACTTTTTGGGGAGATGACTGGCCAGGTCAGTCTTCCTTCAGTGGAAGAAAGGACACCTAAAGCAAGTCTTAAATAATGGGCCAAATCCTGGCAGCATTCTGGAACAGGGAATTTTTTGGATTCCTCTCTCCTCCGAAAGCATCACAGACGTTTTTACTTGACCTGCCATATTCTCAATATCGCCTCCCCATTTGGAGACCCAGCCCTTGTCCAGGACTTTAGGTTTCATTAAAATTAGAGAAGCTGAGGAAGCTATGAGGATGGTACGAGAAGTAGGAAGCGTCTAGCTCATGCCTTTTCCATTCTCTAGACAACAGAAAACCTCATTGCTACGGATCTCGAGGGAACCTGAAGGACTTGCTCCTCCTCCACTCCCACTCATGCCCTGTTTCCTAGACACAGCTGAAAGGAAGGATGGCCTGATCCAGGTCCTCCCCTGCAATTCCGTGTTTGGACAAGGGATGTGGAACAAGTTACGAATGAGGGATCCCACAGTGGGATACCACCACAGGAATATACTGTGGAGATTCAACTTTTATCTGTTACAAAGTTATTTTAAAAAACTTCAAGCGGTATTTCTGGTGGTTTTTTTTTTTTTTCTTATTCTAAAAAAGCAAAAATAAATAAATAAAAGTACTTTATGGATATCATACCCTTAGGAAAAGGTCTTGTGTATTTTAAAATTACTCTATTAAGGGTACTTTCATAGAAAGGAATAAATCTATAAAACATAACAAACCATAGCCTTGAAAGACACGTAGAATCCAAGAAACTGGATCCATTCCTTCCATGTTGCCTAGCAGGCATACAACACACACACACACACACACACACACACACACACACACAACTCCTCTGTGTATATCAGAAGATGAGAAAATAAATATACTAGTCAAGTTACATAGAAAAAATTGCATTATTTCATATGCATCCTTACTATAAGATGAGCCACATTCAGTTTTATGTAAGGGGGAGAAAAGGGTGGTTAGATGGTTGTCTTAGTTACATAATGGAATAAAATTCCAAGTCTGTGAATCAACTTTTTTATTCCAGCTACTAGACCATGTTACCTCCACAAACCAGATTCTTCATTAAATAAGCCCAGTTTCATATTGGGAAGGAGGACCGGGAACTGGGCTGTACTGCTTGCCTATATCATTTCCCAGTGACTGGAGTAGAGAATTAAATTAGTTATAAAACATTGAGAACTTTGATCTAGTGGGTTGACTTTTTTGGAAGTACAAAATATATTGAATTTGATCTCAAATAGATAATACATTAATGTCACACATGCTTTTAGAAAATTATCACCTTGAGTAAATTAGGTATGCATGTAGCGTTGAATTCAATTAGTGTATTTTTAGAGATTTACAAGTCAGTAAATATCATAAGGTGAGAATTATTTTTTTAATGCAACTGGAAACCCTCCAAAGATGCAATATGATCCAGGTGAAAGGAAGTGATTTTAAGCCCTTGGAAGCCCTCAGTGCTGGTTTTGCAGGAAAGGACCATATTTATTAGGACTGTTTTATCTCTGAAAGGCAGAGCTTTCTATGATTGCAACTTATAAATAAATCTATTGAGAGTCAGCGAGGTTATCCAGATGAGTTTTTCTCTCACATCATGCAATAGCCGAGAAGCTGTTTGATGACTGTCAGCTCATAAATGGATAGACTAGTAGACTTCAAGAATATACTTGAAGTCTACATCCAAATAAGATAATGCTATAACATAACTGTATTAGAGTGTTATATTTCTAAGGTAGTTTAATACAGTGGATTCCAGATCTGGCTTCACATTCGAATTCTTGGAGAGCTTTTAAGAAATAACAAAGCTGGGGAACCAGCTTCAATGATTCTGATTTCGTTGGTCGGGGATGGGTCTACATATCATTATTGTTTTTTTTTTAAGTACCTCAAGTGATTCAAATGTGCAGTCAGGGTTAAGAACTTCTGTTAGCATTCAAAATCTTCAGAACTTTGAATCATCTTTGAAGACTAAGGTGAAGTAAATAAGGAACATTAGCATTGCTTCCCTTCCAGCTATAAAATTGAGAGAAAAATAAATTGATTTCTTAAGTTATAACAGGGAAATTATCTCTTCCATAGACTCTTTCCTTTCCTAGTTTGTGAGACCAGCTGCATCATTCCAGCTTTTAAATTATTAGCATTTCTAAATATGAAGTAACAGGGGAAGTGATGAACTTTATAAATAGACTGCCTGAAATATTTGGCATGAGGGGTCAAGATGTAGGCGAAGCTGGAGAAAAGACTTTAGTTTGTGTATTAGCCAGAGGCCAACAGTTGTTAAATTCCCTAAATTTCCTTAAGGAAAGGAAGAGTATGAATCCCTTTAAGAACATTTTTTTTTTCTTTCCTCCAATGTGTAGTCAGTAAAACCCAGAGGGGAAAAAAATGTACATTTCGAGCCAAAATTAGGTCATGCCAACCACAGCAAATTGGAAGCTCTACTTAAAATGTAGTCTTGCAGGATTGCTGTGGATCATCTTAATGTCACGCACGTGGTGGGGCTGACGCTTCCAGATCATGGCTGCAGGGCTCTGCTGAGCAGGCCAGCCTGCTGACTGAGTCTGATCACCCCAGTCAGGCTGCCTTTGGCACGCAGACAGCACCTAAGGTTGTGTCTGAAAAGTTTGTTCTGGAATACGACATTTTTAAGGTGAAAAAAAAATGTACACTTGCTAAAAAGCAATAACAACAACAAAGCAACAAAACCCAGTTCATTTTGCTTTATGATTTTAGAGGGGGGAAAATGTTAAAGGAGGCAGAATGGGCAAATTCAGCTGAGTGGCCAAGCAGGCACGCCTTCCTGATAATTAGGAGGAGGCGCTAAAGAACTCACCTTACCATTAAAAATAAGAAAGAAGGAAACCTACGAAGTAATAGTTTCATTCAATTATTCACCTGTTCACATTAGAAGTGGTGGGATTGTTCTTTTTTCCAGCCTGGAGGGATGTGGAAGAAAATTAGAAGGCACTTCATTCATTTCATTGCATTTATAATTATTAGAAAGTTGAATCAACTGTAAAATGCAATATATTTCCATTGTGTAAAAGAAACTGCTGCTTTTTTCCTACCTGCAGAACATAGTATTTCATTGGTACTTCTATTCATTATTTGAATGTTGAACTGCTCATAAAAATATAACTTATTTCCACTACATAAAGGAAATGTATACTCTTTCCTACTTGCAGAAAGTATTTAATAAAATGATAAGGCCTGTAAGGTTTTAAAAACTTTATTGTGGAATGCACTGGAGAACTTTATCAAGTTGTGTAGGGAAAGTATTAATGTCTGTTCTAGTATCCCATGTGTTCTGTTCTCAAGGGAAAAAAAAATCTAAAATACATTTTTTATTAAACACTACTGAATTTATTCCCACCAAAGAAAAAAATCGTAAATTTTTGGACTTACTCCTAAATGATCACATATATTTGCAGCTGTGGGCATTTTCTCCATTAGCTTTACATCTATGTCATCTCTGAAAAAAGTTTTTCTCTTCCAGAACAAGTTTCCAGTGTGTACAATTAATTGTATCTCTCTCGTTTCTAAGGCATCTCTTAGGCTGAGGTAGCAGTGGATATATAATATTCTAACTGCTGTGAACTGAACTGGGATATTTTGTAGGAGTTCGGAAAAAAATGCTTTCTTTCCGTTATAGAATATTGCATTCTTCAGTTACTTAATATAGGAACATTCATATGTTAAATGATATTCTTCTTGACTTTGCTTGCACGCTGGTTCTACATTCTCTGATAACACAGGAAATAAAAGACCCAGTTGGTACTGCATGAGGGTCTGGAAATACTTTACAGAGGAGAAAACAGTTGAGCTGCTTCTTAAAGGAAGAACTGGAATGTGTCATGCCTTGTTGCTACATGTCTTGGTTTTGAATACAGACTCTAGCATACCACTATGTATCCAATAACACAGTCACATCCCCAACACAAATAATTTGTATCCCCAAAATCTGTTTTAAAATTGGGAAATCCAGGATTTAATTTTCATAGAAACACTTTTTAAATGGTTGTTAGCTTCTCACATGTACCCACAAAAACCCATTGTACAGTTACAATAAATTTTTTAAAAAAACAGTAGGAAGCCATATGGATGTTTATAATACAAATAACTGAATTACATTGTTCAAAGTTTCCTTAACCAGTAATGCTTGGCCAAAGGATTCTTTGACGTGGCAGGTGGAGTTTTTGTGGAAATAATGAAAACACTGTCTAAGTTTCAAAATGTAGTCCACCACATATAGACCTCAGAATCACTTTGTTCCTTTAAAAGTGCAGATTTCCCACCACCACCTTCCTGGAGAGACCTTTCAACATAGTATTTAGATGTTTATTGGAGTTGAAGATTACTGCTTATAGATTGTAAGAATTCTTAGTTTATAATTTCTTCTAAAACTAGCCTTTTCTGTTCCTTAATGCAGATATATAATAAGCATCACTCTAAATATTTACTAGTTATCATTAGCTAACATGAAATATATGAGAAAGCAAATACCCCAAGGTGTAACTGAACAAGAACTAAAGAAGAGGACAGAGGGGATTAACAAGGATGTGTGCATGGATGAGAGTGCCTGAGAAGGATTTGACTATAGCGTTAGGACTCACACAGTTGCGCTCCAGACTCCATACCCTTCTTGGCTACATGATGCTGCCTTCCATGGTCTCTAATAAACTCTTACTGGGCTACCTCCTCCGAGATGTCCCTTGAATTTTATTGCCCAGGTGTCCAGGCACATGGTGAATAGATACTTGTTAAATAAATGAGCAAATGAGTTCTGCTACTCCCTTCCTTCTGAATTATAATATCTGTGGAGTCTTGTTCATTTTAGGGCCTCCAGATATGACTGGGAAAGTGCCAGGAACATATTGTAAGTGGTCTCTGATTAGAAAGCACAGTTCTTTTATAGTTACAGAAAGCTGCTATCAGTGGCCTTTATTTCATTTTATATGAAGGTAATAGATGCATCTTTTAAAAATTATACATATTTCTTTCCCAGATTTTGCCCCTCCCATGAAAAATTACCAGCTTTTGTGGTTCTTGTCTATGTCATGAGTCAAAATCATGAGATAAGACTGTTGTAACTCATAAAACCATGTTGAAAGACACATTTATGAGTCATTAAAAGACAGTATATCTTATTGGCTCTGGTTGGAATTCAAGTTTTATCCAATCAATTTATGTAAGTTGGGGTGTTTTTGTTTTGTTATAAGCATCTGACTAAGTTGATCTCTTATTCCTGTACAAATATGAAGAACCAAGTACATTAGAAAGAGTATATATCTTTTCTAAATTCATTACGTAGACATCTACAAAAGCTAACTCAAGCCTTTTATCTATTCCGCTTTTAGTTAGCATTGGTATATGGTGGGAATAAGAAAAACAAAATGATGGTCAACTCATGAGGTGTTACTCTTCACTAGCAGTCTTCAAGATATGTTTTAATAATATGGTTATCTAAAACTGATAGTCATATTTATTTTGCATAGATTTCATTTATTCAGACCACTTCTAATTTCCTGTATCCATTTAAGTATAATGACGTATTACTATTTTAAATTTATTGAATGTAGCTAGTGGAACATTTCTTCTCAGTGGTCCTAATGGAAGATAATTTGGCTGCCAAGTGTACACAGCTATTTGATAATTGACTCTTTAGTCAAGGATGTACAAGTCTAGCCTAGAAGACCTCATTATCCGTTAGGTACCCACCTCGGTTAGAGCTACATTTTAACACTACATTCTTAAGAATAGCGTGCATGCCATTTTAATTGTCACTTGAAAAAATAATACCTATGATAAAAAGCTTTGTTAAAAAATTTTCCTTGTTGTATAGTATATTCATTTCAAATGATGGTTAATACAATCAGAAACCAGTGTTTAAATAAATTGAACATTGCCTTGAATGTTCTTTCACAGGAATTGACTTTAGAATATGATTCTATCTTCTTTCATTATGTGTTGTGTATTTTCTTCATTTCAACTTTCCATCTCTACCATTGGTACGTTTAAATATATATTTCTTTATATTTATTAATATAAATAGAAATAGCTTTAAAATTAACTTTTCAAATTATATAGAAGAGATTTAAAATACATAGTAAAAGAGAGTGATTTTTAAATATAAATTTGACTTTGTTGCTAGGAAGTACTGAACACTTCAACATACAGTTCTAAAACTGTTTTAATTATGTTGTATCAAAAAAGACACTAATATTCTTTTGTTTGGCATAATATGCTAAGGAATGTAGAGAATTCTGCATAAATCACTGCCATATACAATCACTTTTAGTCATTTAAATTTCCATTTGTCATTATGAAAATGTTGCAACCTAAAATGCAAATCCAGTTTGATAGTTTGCTTAAACAGAAGATCCTCAACTTACGATGGTTCGACTTAAAATTTTTCGATTTTACAATGGTGTGAAAGTGGTACGCATTCAGTAGAAACTATACTTAGAATTTTGAACTTTGATCTTTTCCCGAGGCAGTGATATGCACTACAGTAGTCTCCCACGATGGTGGGCAGTGGTAGCGAGCCACAGTCCCCAGTCAGCCTTTCGATCACGAAGGCAAACAACTGGTTTTCTACAGTATTTATTGTTAGATGATTTTGCTCAACTTTAGGGTAATGGAAGTGCTCTGAGCATATTCAAGGGAGGCTAGACTAAGCTATGATGTTTGGTAGGTTAGGTTCTATGCATGTATTAAATGCATTTTCAGCTTAAGATATTTTCAATTTACAGTGTTTAGCAGGAGGTAACTTCATGCTAAGTCGAGGCACATCTGTATTCTAGATTTCTAAAGCACTTACGGACTGAGTCTGATTGTATTGGTTGCATTATAACGCTTCAAGTAATAATTATCCCAATAAATTTTAGTACAATTAGAATTCTTTTTGAGATGCTGAAAATTTTGTAATTTCAAGTACCTAGGAAAATATTATAGTCCATTTACATAATTATAACTGCATCAATTCTTTTAATTTACAAATATACTAGAGAAGTATACATTCGTAAGTATTGAATTTTTGCACCTTAAGGTAGCTAGCTGGCCTGGCCAACCAGAATGTGAAATTATTAACACTGTTTTTTTAATAGAATGTTAGTATATAGAAGCTAAATATTAGTAGAAAAATAAACCAAATTTTAGCAGATAAATGTTCACACTGAGTAAATTCACTAACTCTATATTCAATACTTGTTAAGAGAGGTTGACTGATATGAAAATATGTGAGTGTTTACTGGAAGACAAAGCAAAGTCTTGGCATTATTGTAATAATGAAACAAAGCAAAGTTCATTAAAAACATAACTCTTCATTTAAAAAATTTATTATATATAAGTTCATATACACACACACACAAACACGTATGTATGTTTGCATGTATGTCAAAGGGATCACCAAAGTCAGAGCGAGTACATGAGGCCTGGAAGTTTTACTTGCTGTTCCATGTCAAAAGGAAGGGCATTCTAGAAATCATGATGGCTCTGAAGAGCAATGGTCTTCTAAGGTCTGCTCTAACTCTAAATTCCTCCATTCTCTCCTCTGCTTTGGCAGTTACCATTCATGTGGTGTTCTTAAAGCAATCAAAGTAGCCATCATCTTTCATTAAAATGTTGGATTCTTTTTAGCAGGATGTAAAGTGAAGAGGCTTGGGTCATATTGCCACCAATCCCAGAGCCATCACTTACCTTGGGCAATAGAATTCCTCTGTGACTCCTATTCCTCATACGTAAAATGAACGTCCTAACGCAGTAAGGTTGTTATGAAGAATGAATGTGTTACTATATATAAAGTAAATAGAATAGTACATGACACAAAACAAAGATTAGCAATCTATCATTTTTTAACTTTTACAATTAAGAATTTCTACATTGAAAGGTTTTTGCTTTGGGCCTTTTGGGGGGAAATAGATTTTATAATTTTCTACATTAGCCTACAAACGAACCTCATTTAAGGTGACTTTATTATTTGATTTTATTTTTACAAAGATTTTAAAAAAATTCTTGTAGAATTTTAATAGTTTCCGTTCATATTATTAATTTAAAAATAGAATTAGAGGATACCAGATTTACCAATTTCTGGAAGTTTCTGAGTTTTGAAATCTTGATTAACAATAGATAACTTACTGAAGGAGTATGCAGATTCATTTTCCTGAAACATCAGAGAAAACTGAACCTTAATAGTGGTAAATCATTAATCCCACTGATATAAAGTTAAACATTTAGACACAAGTCTGTAGATAAATGTGTTCAAACTTGTATTGCAGATTTTTGCAAATTTTTAAATTAAGCCTTAGATCTACATTTTGCATTAGCCAAATATCACATTCATTTTCAGTGCATTTTATCATAGCTATATGAGGTTTTTTTAAAAAAACTGTTCTCACAATTCTTGTAAACAGAGAGATTTCCTGTAGAATTCAATAGAATAGCTAAAATCATGTGTAGCTGGCTGTTAGACATGTGAATCTTAAGATTTACACAATTGGAGCATGTGTATTTAAGAATGCCTTGTATTTTAAAATTAATTGATTTGTAAACAAGTAAATTAAAAGCACGGTTGACCCTTAAACACTACAGGTTTGAACTCTGCAGGTCCACTTATACACTTCTTCACATCTTTTTTCTTTCCCAATCATTTCAGTAATGTTTTGACTTTTTTCAGTAACTACAAATGTGTTTTCTCTTTCTTATGATATTCTTAATAATATTTTCTTTTCTCTAGCTTAATTTATTGTAAAAATATAGTATTTAATACATACAATATACAAAATATGAGTTAATCAACTGTTTATGTTATTGGTAAAGGCTTCTGGTCAACAATAGGCTATCGGGAGTTAAGTTTTTGAATACTCAAAAGTTATTGTGGATTTTCGACTTTGCAGGGCTCGGTGTCCCTACCCCCCACATTGTTCAAGGGTCGACTGTACTTTAAGGTGTTTGGCACTGACACATTCTTTTAGGAAATATTCTACAACATTGAAAAATTTTTGTATCTATCTGAGAAAGCAAAATTCCCACATGGCCCACATAGAACTCTAAATAACCAGGGAATCTTTTAATCAGCTCTTTCACAGAAAACAGTGACATTAGTAAACAATTTTTATCCCCAAATATTTCCATTTTTTACTAAAATCTGAACTTTATTTTTTCACATCAGCATGCCCCATTTATCAAAGTAGGTGGAGATGAATTCATGACTTTTTTTTTTAATGTGCTTACCCAGGTTGGAAATCATTAGCTAACAGCATGAGTGAGAAGCTAACACTACTTAAGTTTTCAAACTGTATTTCAGTTTATCTACCTTATGACTAGAATAATTACAACAAAAATTAGGTAATATATGTAAAGCACTTAGCATATTGCCTATTATTATTATTACTACATAGAAAGATGGAGATGTGTGAAAATGTGAATTCTTAAGGAGGTGATTTTCATCTATATAAGGTTTCCCCATATTCTACCAAGTCAGAGATATGACCTAACTAGAGAGTTATACCCATTCAACCAAATTCTGGAAGTAGGTTTTATATTTTCTTCTAAGTTGTTTTCGGCCACTATAGCTTTGGACTTGCAAATATAGATCATTATTAGGTTTTTAAATCATGCAGACTCTCTCCACCACCTTCTGCTACTTGCCTTTTGGGGAATATTTTTTTAATAGCAAATTATCTATATCATCTTTGGTAAAGTTTTAATAATAAGATTATAAATCTCAGTGAATATATAAACTATGAGTTTTAGTTACTCATATCACGTTGTGCTCAATTACTAGTTGTAAGTTTGCAGAATGGAATTTATTTGCACTTTGTGCATTGCTAATTTTTACTCATATACTTTATAAATGCAATATATTTCAATCTTAATTTTTGTAATTTAGACAGCAGTTGTTTGTATTCAACTTCCAATTTGAGAAACTCCTTTGTAATACATTTGTGATCCAAGTCAATCCTAAAAATTGTATAACTATAAATGAGATAAAATAGAAATAGTGATCTTATGTGAAAGCTATAGATTGGTGTCTGTTCTAGTCTCCTAATTATGCATCTAATCAGCCTGTTAAAATTCTATCTAGAGGTCCTAGAATTATTCTCCCTCTCTTTTTTTTAATGTCATTGTTTTATAGATGAGTTACTAAATGAAAAAAAGAAAAGTGATAATAGAGGAAGTTGGCATGGAGAATTGTCGCTGTACTCAGCTCTTTTTATCTTTTTCTAAATATAGTTTTGAAATATTGTTCAGGTCAGCTGATGTGTAAGCAGTGGAGTGCTTCTTCATGTCTTCTTTCTTTCCCAATCATTTCAGTAATGTTTTGATGAATTAAATTATATAAGGGAAACAAAGAAATCAGTGCCAAGTTCTAATATCAAGTTGAGAATTGAAATTGCTAATTCCCCAGATATTTTTAATATATTGCTAATCTCAAGACCAGGACTAAATTGGTATTCCAGGACTAAAGTGGTAAATTTTTAATAGAGATGTCTCTTAAAAGCATGTCTTATTTTAACATACTAGAATATCATTTATTCTTTGAGGGTGTGATTTATTCTATTTAAATATAGCCCTGTAAAGGAGATGTGTTAATCTATTTTTACTCTAAGTACATAAATATGTCTGCTACACTCTAGTCAGTAGATGTGTATTCAGAAGCCAATATGCCTCACATTTCTTCTGTAAATGATGAATAATATTGATAAATGAAAATTACAAATCTGCAATAGAGCTTAACTATTGAATACTAAATCATTCTGTTACTAACTCTGTGTTCCAGTGACATTTTCTAGATTAAAAAAAATGTTATTCCTACACTTAAAAAATATTTTGTGCTTTTGCAGCAATGTATGCAAATGCACACTTAAGAGAAAATTCACAATGCAGCCACAAATAATTCCCCTTAAGACTCAAAGTGCCATTTTCAAAAATGGTTCAATTTTCAGAATAGAATATTTAAAACCTCTTTCCTGCCAGACTTTACATTCCACATGTTTGGTGCAATTAAAACAGAAGAGTGGTGAAATGGAACTCTTCCATCTATATTTTGGAAAAACATATTCACTCACCTCAATTTGTCAGTGTGCATTAAGAGGTAGGTCATTATGCAGGAGAAAAAGAAGAAGAAGGCAGCTCTAACTCATGTGACTGACATATACTGAACATGGCCATTAATACAACTTGGCAGTGACCTTGGCAGCATTACAGGTAATCTCTTTTCAGGGATAAACTATTTGAATGATATTTCTACCATGTTAAGCACAAAGAGAGTTCTCTTTGGAACTTTACTGCTTAATTTTCTCTTATCATAACAAAAATATTTTTTCAATGATTCCTTAATGATATTCTTTCTCTTTGCTCTCTCAAATGACAATTCACTCCAATGCACTGTTGCTGTCACTTTTCTGTCATTATGGAGGACTGCTATATATTTGGTAGCACTTTCATAAAGGGTTGAAGTTGATTTTATTTTTATTATAGGCATAAACCTGTGGTCAAATTTTATTATACCACTCATAACCAAAGTTCTCAAAAGCAGAAAGCATATGTAGAGAAGATGTAGGTTGAAAATTCAGTGTTGAAGAAAATTTTTTATTATGTGGTTTATAAAACCTTCAGTTCTATAGTTATTTTTATTACCATTTAGGATTTATTTAGATCATATAAAGGTAAAAGGGATCAACTATATTGTGGTGGAAAGAGAACTGACTTTGGGTGGTGAACACACAATGTGATATATAGATGATAAACTTGAAATATATGTAACTTTACTAACCTTGTCACCCCAATAAACTAATTTAAAAAAAAGACAAAACATGGCTTTTTATCACAACTTATTAGACTTTTGCAATAAAAGATTCAAGCACATCATTGCTTATTGCCTGCTTCAGATGAATTTGTCACACAAGAAGGGAACTGTGATGCATAGAAGATTCAGGTAAATGAATAGAAAAGATCAAGACAAATAGTAAAGCTGTAATCTTTTTAAAACATTCTACCACTGTAATCTCATATTTAGTAATCTATACCTAAATGCTTGTAATAGACACTTCATGTATTGGAGATTTTACTTAGTAAAGAGGCTCTAAGCAGGTCATAATTTCGTACAATTGTTTCTAAGTCATATTTCAATACAGGAGGTGAACAATGACTATAAAGGAAGAACATTTTTGTTTTCCATAATGCGGATCCATTTTTTAAAACTATTTCTTCCTGAATCGCTCCGGCGTCTTTTGCAATTTGGACCAGTTTTTAACAACAGCATTTGTAAGAGCCGTTGACACTGGAGGATATGACAGTTTCGGTTCAGTGTTCATTGTTTGTAATATACATTCTAGTTTAAATTTTTACAAGCCTTCCAAATTAGTTAATTTCTGGAATTAAAGCAAATTTACTGGTCATTAACATTTTTTAAATTGTGTGTATTTATGTGTATGTAGAGTATTAGAAAGCTGTTTCCAATTAATGGGTCATTTTAAGTGCACAGGTGAATTATTTTCATACGTAGAACCTTTAAGTATCATTTGATAAAAAGGACATAGAAATTTATTATGTAAGGCATGTTCAGTAAATTACAGTATACTGCATTTTGTATCAGTTCACCTATAACTTTAACCTTTAGCAGTATCTAGTTCCCATTCATTGTCAAGTTGATCTATATAGTCAGAATTTCTTATTATGTTTACATTACTAAGGCATACACCAAGTGGAAAATTAGAGGTATCTTATCCCTGGCTATAAATTATAAGTAAATGGTTAATGGTAGCCTATAACACTATTTAAATTCTTAACCATGGGGAAAAGAGTTTTCCTTGAAATAACTGTAAATAGAAAAGCACTAAGGATAAAATTTAAATCAGAGAAAAAAGTTACTTAGTATTTTTACCCTATTATATTTAAGCTATAAATAGCAACATATTTTAAGACAATTTTCAAAGAATGAAATGGAAAAACCAACCAAATAAAATGAAACACCGTTCTCTAGTGAGAATCAAACTTTCAGATTTATTTTTAGATAAAAGCTCAGATCATGGATTATTGTATTTGATATATTTCACTGTCAGCTGATTTAAGACTTTGACACAAAATTTAAAAACTAGATGATGAAAATATTTCCTTAGCATTTTGTAAGACCTCCTAAAACATGTGGCAGAGGAAATAAGAGTTTGAAATCTGGAGTCAGGTTTCCTCATTTTGCTACTTACTTGCAGTATAAAGTTGGGCAAGTTCTGTGTTTTTTCTCTGCCTTGATTTTTTTCTGAGCAGAAAAATAATATGAAATATGATCATGATAATACAAACTTATCCAGGTATAAGATCCAATTGAAATTATAGAAATAATATTCCTGGGACATGTTCATTTAATGTTAGCACTATCACTAGGATGATTAAAAATTATTTCACAGAAATAAAATATCAAATACAAACTAAGAGTCTGTTGTCAAAATTGCAAATTTTACTTTTCAAATCAATTTTTCCCTCCATGTTTATAATCTGAAAGGGAATCTCCTAATATGACAATTTTCTGGATTAGAGAAAGTCACAGATACTAGTTTCAATTGATCATAAAATCTTTCATTAGAAATAGAAAAAAACGTGTATTATCTTGGTAATATCTCTCACTTTGTAGTGGAGAAACTGAGTCTTAGGAAAAAAATTGAATGAAATACAACAATTGAATTTCAGAAATATTAAAAATTGTTTAAATGTGATTATGTAGACAATTACATTGCCTTCCTAGTAATTGGTCTGTCTCATTTTTGCACAGTTTCGATAGAATTCTAAAGATAGACTGATTTTTTTAAACTTAATTTCAACAATTTTTTGGTTCACCATTGATTTTTTTTTATTAAAATTTATTGGAGTGACAATGGTTAGTAAAGTTACATCGGTTTCAAGTGTACAATTCTGTAATACATCATCTATATATCATGTTGGGTGTTCACCACCCAGAGTCAGTTCTCTTTCTATCACCAGGTATTTGACCCCATTTACCCTCATCTACCACTCCCCTCTCCTTACCCTCTGGTAACCACTAAACTATTGTCTGTGTCTATGAGTCTTTTTTCTTTATTTGTCTTGTTTCTTTGTTGCGTTCAGTTTTATATCACATGTATCAGTGAAATCGTATGGTTCTGGACTTTTTCTGTGTCATTTATTTTATTTAGCATAATAATCTCAAGATCCATCCATTTTGTCGCAAATGGCACTATTTCATCTTTTCTTATGGCGGAATAGTATTCCATTATGTAATCAAATTTAAATAACACATACGCAGACACGATATTTTAAGTGATGGGGCCTGTCTGTTTGGGTGTTTAAGCTTTTAATACAGTTAAAGTTTTGAGGAAAATCAAATGGCTAATGGAACAAATCAAAACATTTTCATGCCATGATTAAAAAAAAAACTAAAAACTAAACAAAAACACAAAAATGATAGAGACATTTTATAAAGCCCTGCATCCCAAAGAAATGAGATAGAGAAAACAAACAAAACATCACCATCCCGTATATTGGGATCTTCCAAAATACCTCGGTTGTATCTCCCAGCCAGGTGACAGTGACATGCATCTCGGCATCATCTCCTTTTTGTAGGGCAGAATTGGAGGAGGGTCAGTAGGTTTATGTGGGTCGATGGCTGTGGTGCGCATCCTCACGTGCCCTCTGAAGTTTAGACAGCTCACTGTCGGGTGGCGCCCATCCTCAATTTCAGGGCTTCTAGAAAAGGAAAGTTGCTTTTCTTCCAAAAAAAAAAAAAAAAAAACATTCAGATGCTAATCCACAATATCACCTTAAATATTATTATTTAGCTTCTCATACATACATGAAAAATTTACCTAGGAAGCTGGCATATTGTCATAGATCTAGCTATACGTCACAGCCATGTTCTTTATCTCACTGTTTTCTCCTCCTGCAGTTTTTTCCCAACATATTTAATGAAAACAAAAATGTGACAGAGAAATCATCACAGTATCTCAGACTTATTTATTTTCTGTAATTTTAATGGCTGATTCTATATTCATAAATTCTCAGGAAATGATTTTTCTCACTGTGTATCTTTCACTTTATTTTTTTCCCTATGGTTGATATCTGTAATTGTACTCTGTCTAATCTGTTATCTTTTATTATACAATAGAAAAGTCATTGATCATTTGCTCTCATCCTAGTATAATAGAAATATCTAACTATTACAGTCACAGATTACCCAGCCATGTAGTCAGGAAACATGAAAGTGAGTTGGCGTTCTTGATTTATTAGAATTTTTTTCTCTTTCAATAAAGCTAAGATGATATTGCCCATTAATTAATTTAGTTCTTTATCAAACCTGGTGATTAACCAAAGCTTCACAATATTTTAGGGTCTAACCACGGGCAGGAATTAAAGATCTGAAGAATTCGACAATAGAAAAAGATGAATTTTAGTGGAGCATATTTCAAAGGACTTGGAAATATTTAAAGATATTCTTAGGAAATTTAGTATGGAGGATGGAGGATTGATTACACAGGTGGTCACAGACCAGTTCATCTTGTATCACAAACATTAAAAAGGGAGGAGAGTATCTGGTGGGCTAAAGACAGACCTGTATGAGGAATGGAAATTTAAAGAATTAGAAGGAAAAAAATTAAAAATAGCATAGAAGTTTAAAGTTCTAAGAAATAGTGAAGGTTTAAAGTTTGATAAGAAAAATTAAGATGACATTTACACCTTATTCAGTTTAACCACGAGAACAACAACAAAGGACAAAATAAAGTGTAGTCCATGTTTCATATGATGGGGAAACTAAATATAGATAATACCTAGAATATTACAAGTTTCCCGAGGGCATGAATTTTTGTTTTATTTCTTTATATATCCCTTAGGATAGTGCCTAGAACATAGTAGTTACTAAACAAAAAAGGCCATTGTAGAATGAAGAAATGAATGAAATGCTTCTTTGCTTTATTTTTTACCTTTATTCAGTGAAATGAACTCATGCTTGTGGCCACATACATAAAATGTAACATAGGTACATAGGATGACCTGTGGAATCAAATGACACTAAGGTACAAAGCAAATTTCACGGAACTCCTGGACAGGTCTGGCTAAAGCCTAGGATAATTTTAGTAGCAGGAATTCTTGTAACATAATGCCATTGCAGAGCACAAGCTACTAGTCTTAAGAATTTTTTTTTTGGGGGGACGTTATTGGGGAACAGTGTGCTTCTCCAGGGCTCATCAGCTCCAAGTCGTCTTTCAATCTAGTTGTGGAGGGTGCAGCTCAGCTCCAAGTCCAGTCGCCCATTTTCAATCTTAGTCGCAGGCACAATCCTATGTGGCAATTGAACTGGCAACGTTGTTGAGAGCTCACGCTCTACCCCACTGAGCCATCAGGCCACCGCCAAGAATTTTTGAATAAAGACTAGAAGGTAACTATCAGTGAGAAAAGAAAATGAAGGATGATCCAGAGAACCACGGTTAATAACTCTCTGATGTGCAGACTTAAATATATACAAGGAAAAGTCACAATGATTTGTTACATGCTGTACGTTTGTTATACATCCTGGAACTCCCTGGGTGTGAGTATCAATAGAGCATCATAAAAATCTGATCCTATTAGAATATTTCAACATTTTCACTCTAGAGTGTGAAGGAGAAGGAGGTAGAATCTCATCTTTCCAAAGGTTCTGATTTTGTGTTCTGTATGGCGTCCTCATCCATAACCACACAGATTTGAATGGTAGCTGAAGGAATAGTGACATGAATAATTTGTTAATTAAATTTTAAAAAGCCAAAAGTCTTGTGTAAAGAGAGTGTGGAAAGTTTGGCCCTTGAAAGATAGAATCAGAACTCAGCGTACCCTCGATAAACTGGAGCAGTGGTCAGAAATCATGAAGTCAGGAAGAAACAAATTTTTTAAATACAAAGCATGGAAGAGTTGACTAGAAACAAATCTGTCAAGGGAAAAAATGCAGAATTGGAATAAATGAAAAGGTAAACATTTACTTTAAAATTTATGCAGTGTCTGGATAATTTAAAATATATATTTGATCGGCATACATAATAGAGCCTTTTTCGAGTATTATATATATTTTGAGACTTCCAGAGCTAATGGCAGCTATGACTTGAAATGAAGAGCCACAAAGATGGTGGACAAAAGAAAGTAAAGGAAGGAAAGAATAACAAAAATAGGTATAATTCCATACACAATCTTCAAGTGTATCAAATGAGGCCATGCTAACCAAATGTTGTTCTCTGTAGAGAGGCTAGAACAAGAGGACTGAACATAAAGTATTCTGTGAGGGATTAGCTATAAGTAAGGATTTCCTGAGAGTGAGAGTTGTGAAATATCAAAATAGGTTACTGAGGAAGGTTATGTTGCTTCTTTTCCGGAAGGCCTTAAAAATAGGAGAGGTGGAATCTCTGTGAAATAATTTGGGCGTGGTATTATCTGAAGGAGGGAAAAATGATATGACTTTGCATGGCCCCTGCCAGTGTTAATATCCGGCATTTCTACTCTTACCTTGCCTGAATGAAATACAGATACGTATTTCAACCAACTGAAAAAAATTTTTTTCACTCTTTTCTAACATGGCAAAATTTAGATAAATTTCAAAATGACTCTCATAAAGATCCAACTATGGCAAGCAAGTGAAATTTCCCGTAAGTTTCAGGAGACATTTATTAGACATTCATCTTAACTAATTCTTTTCAAGAGAACTGAATAGAGATTGTGCTATATTCATTGTTTCCCAGTTCATAAAATATAAAGATGAACTTTTTATATAATTTTGAATTTTAGATACCTTGGAAATGTGGCCGTATAATGACTTGGTCTGTCAACTAGTTAGCCGATGGTAATGTCCACTTTTCTAGCATCTAAAAGTAGTATCACCCTCTATATTTCACAGAACACTTCCATTACCAGATCCACCAACAGGTATGAGTGGTACTGATATAAAAATTATTCCAGGGGTTTCTTCATTGTGAAAGGCAGATTTGTCAACAGGTCTTTCCTTTCTGAATTAGAAATCTCAGAGATTTCCTGTTTGCCAAAAGCCCTCTATAGCAGGGCTATACGAGCAGCCATTTTGAGCTTTCACTTTGCAGTCAACTGCCCAGAATTGTAAATTTGAAGTCAGGCTTGGATATAATATATAATCATTATTGATTATGAAGTTTTTGAATGGCTCTGACCCACTGTCCTCATCAACTGGTACAATAACATAGATAAATGCATAAATGAATATATATGTACCTATATCTGCACCACAGTGTTCTGCCAATGAAAGTAGAAGAAAAGTCTGGTATATGCTTGAAACTATACAAGTTATAACTTCCTCACACTTTGTATGCTCTGCTAGAGCAAGGTTACATGGTACATGGTGGGGGAAAAAAAAAAAAACTAATGTGAATGTCTATAAAACACTAAAGTGTGTGATTTTTCTTCAGCAATTATAAATACATCGCCAATTATGTCAACTGTTTTTATACAATTAATTAGTATATTTTATTAGGTGTGTGTCTTATAAAACTGATAGCCATAAAATTACTTCTAAAATAATATATTTAAAGAGCTTGAATTGTACAGTTATACCCAGAGGTCTCAAACACAGAATTCTAAAGAAGTAGGTAAATGTATAAAATTCTAAAGTGGAAATTCCACTGCATATAGAATACTGTAGGACCATAATTTAAGGAGATGAAGGAAGAGCATAGAATGAAACAAGAACAAGAGGAGGAGCAGGAAAGCGGTGGGGGTGGGGGGGCGGATAGTGACAAAGTAATACCAGAGTTGATTAGGTCTGGGTTAGAAACCTACCCAAGGTATTTTGAAGGAGAGTGAGATGACTGCCTCAAGCCTGGAGACAAGAGACCTGTAATACTCTGTGTGATTCTCATCTTCATCAGAAATGAAGTTAACTCTCCTGACCCATCCTCAGGAAGACCACCTGTTCTGATGGTTTTTCTTAGGAGTTGTGATGAATATATGCTGATTTCATATTCATTCACCTGTTTTTCCTTGTGAGTAACCACATTCATTTGTAGAAAGAGGGGGTGGGGACAACTGCTGGTGATGTTCAGCCAGTAAATTCTGATATTCTAATGACTAATATCTAACTAATTCAAGTTTCATTCTAATCCCCTACTAGCACAATGAAGTAAATTCTTTTTTGCCATCCAGAATAAGAGAATGTCAGATGATTTAAAGAACACTGATTTTGAAAGTACTTCTTATGTTCCACTAAATCCCTCTGAACATCACATGTTCTGCATAGAATTTTAACTTTAAGGTCCTCTTCTGAATATGACCTTGCAGCATGGAGAAGAAGCACAGTGTGTGTTTTGAGTAGTGAGTCTGGGACTGGACGTATAGGGGTTCACATTATAGCTCTCACGCTAGCTATGTGACCCTGGGCAAGCAACTTAACTTCTCTGTTCTCCTTTTCTGTAAAATGGAAATGATAATAGTACCTTCGTCATAGGCTGTTGTGTGGATTAAAGTTAGTATATGTAAAACTTTTAGTGCCACAGTATTTTATAATTCGTAGCTATTATTAAAATTCTAAATGTGATTAGTGGTCCAAAGTCCATAATGTAACTTCGCTCTTAACTGCTTATATTGCTTGAAGCTGAAGTGAATGCAAAAGTATGGAAAAAGCAATTATATTTATCCAGCCTATTTAAACATTTTTGTCAGCTTATTGTTTCTCTAGGACTAAATCCTTTGGAGAAGCATTCTGATCTCATTTTGTCTTACACTTTTATTGAATTTATACCGTTTAGGAACTTGAAAGAGCTTTTTAGAAATTGAACCCAGGTCTCTTCATCTGTCCAAGAAAAATGCGACTCAAAGGAGTTGACTGACCCAAAGACATGCAGCTCTTGGGTGGCAGAACCCAAATAAGAGTCTGATTCCAAACAGAGCTTTCTTTCTGCTGCACTTGGTGCCTTGGGCCTTGGAGACAAATTACACTAAATGCTAAATATTTTATTAATATTTTTACTTCAAAAGAGCAGTAGTTTTCTGCACCTGATACCATGTTTGTATTTCTTTGTAAAGGTAAAAGAATACTTTTCCCATGTTTGATCAATTATTCAACAATACTGTTATGTTTTCTTTGAGCTAAAGGAAAAAGGAAGGCACTGAGCTAAAGTGTCGTTTTAGGGCATTTCAGTGGTGCAGTGTATTCAGTAGTCAGAGGGAAGAAGCTTGTTCCTTTCTTTAAAGCTAGCATTTCCCAAAGGATATTATAGATAAATTTGGAAATACTACAGGTTCTGGCATCCAGCATATTGAAAAATGAAAATTCTTGCAGCCAAAGAAACCTGTTTTCCTAATTTTTTTTTTATTTCCTGACTTTTTATTTTTTTGTTTTAATTTTTTGTTTTTAGCAATAACTTCTTAGCATCCTTAGGAACCAGTGGACTGTAGAATCCACTTTGATATTTCTAAAGAGAGTCATGAGCTTGCTTCCACGGATGGGCATTTTCTTTTAGATCCTAGGTTTTAGAGACTCAGGATAAAAATCTGTCCATTTCAGTAACCTCCGATCCATAGGAGCCTGGTCTTTTTTATAGGGGAAGTACTGTAATACTTTCCATGTAGAATTATCTACCAAGGATGACTTGGTCTATCCTTGAAAATAGCTTGGGCCAGAATGTGTAGACATTCAGAGATAAGGGGCCTCCCGCCAGGCCTTGGGCCTAGGAACCAACTGAGCTAGCATACTTGTCCTGCCCCGCCTGGTTCTAACGGAGGAAACATTGTGGTCATCTGAAAACACCTCTATTCCTAGCTCTTTGACAGTTTTACTTTCCATATCCCCTCAGTTCTAAACATGTGGAAAAAGAGATAAAGAAAGGTGATGAAATGAGAAAATGGAGTGGGGAATGCTACAAATAGAAGAAACTTGTATTTACATGCTTGCTTTGTGTGCAGTTATGACTAGGTTTTGGAGGGGAAAGGAAAAGTCCTCCAAAGGTCACTTTACAAGATAGGAAGAAAGGGAGGGAGGTGAGTATGCCATGTGAAGTATTGGTTAGCACTGAGAATCAAATCAAACGCTGTGTTGGTTGTTATTGGAATAAAGATTTGCACCATAATTCATTTAGAAAAGGAGAGAAGACAGAAGACAGTTTTGATTTAAAAAGTAAATTCAAATTTATGAGTTTTTTCAGGGCATTTGATCAATTGTAAATGAAAGTAGATTAGTGTTTATTTAGGCTTTGTAAATTATACAACTTTTTAAAACTGATAAATTATGTCCTCCTCTTACTTAAAATGCTATAGTTTTTCATTGGACATTTCTGTTTTACAACTTTCACAATTAAAGTGTGTATGTTGTCCTATACTCTAATTTCCTATTTATTAAAATTCGTAATCTTTAAATTTTGTATTTTTCGTCTTAAAAATGCTTTAATTTAAAAAATACTAGATGATTCAATGTATCTATTCATTCCAAGTTGGAAATTAATCTGTTTGGCTTGAGGCTATAGAGCTTATTCTCATTAGATGGGATGTCCAAAGACACGTGGATATTTAGTTAGACACTGGGATTTTCAAATATCACTGAGATCTTAATCAAAATTGTGCTGATTGCTTGGGAGTTGAGCCCTATGAGAAAAGAAAGAAATCAACCTAACCCAATGACTCGGTTACATTAGTAATATTGTAAGATTGTTTATTTCTAAAAGATAAAAAAGTATGATTTAAAAATAGTCTGCATTTTACATTTGCAGAAATTTTGCATTGTGTTTGTCAAGTTGTTCATGGTACTATCCATATTCAGCATTGCAAAATGAACTTATATCCCCAAGAACTACTTCAACCTTTGGGTATAATTTTAATGCAATAATCCATATTTCCAGGAAAGTCATACCTTTGGATTCAATTAATATCAATTTAGAAACTTTTTGCCTTATTAGTATATATTCTCATGATAGTATATTCTCAGTGCTTCAACGTACTTAGAATTTTTATGAAATTATATAATCCTGAAATGAAGAACCCATGTTTACACAGTAAATTTATTAAATTGAATTGTATACAACTGAATTTTTACAAATAAATCTGGTTCTGTTTTTTATTTGAACCTCGCAACCTTGTCATAGAAGATATGTGTTAATACCCCCATTCTGTAGATGAGGACACTGAGGTTTAGGAAATTGTGAATTAGCCAATTTCGTATCACCAGTGACCGGCAGAGTGCTGGAGTGTTCATGCTCCCTCTTAATACTGCCTGGCTGCATCTGTGGTTGAGCTCTCTCCTCACATATCATCTTCTCAAATCACCTTCCCTTGACCAAACCACCTACCTCTGTCCTTGCCCATTCATTCACCACCACCCCAGCCTGTTCTCCTGTGGTATTTGCTTTATAGCACTTCTCTATAATCATCCTATCAGTGTGCTTGGTTCATTGCCTCTTTGGCCCTTTCAAAATGTGTTTTGTGAAGACCAGGACCTTCATTGTTTTGTTCATAGTGGTGTCCCGGGCACCTAGTATCATGCTTCACACTTTTATGTCTCTGTGACTAATGATCAAACTTGTTCATTGAGAGCTGTGATAGTAAGCATCATGATTTTGGCTCATGGTCTCTGATGAAGTCAGTGTAGCCAGGATTTGGTTATCCACATGGTCCAAGCTGAAGTTTAGTGTAAAATCTGTGATGCGAATACACCAAATACATACAGTTACATGTAGCTCATCTGTTCCAAAACTGTGGCAAGGTAGCCTGCATGGCATTCTGTTAGAGGGCCTGTACTGTGTACGAGTACCTTAATCTCATTTCTGACATTTATTCTCACCCTTCCTGACCACCAACCCTGACAAAAGTTCTGAAGTACTAAAACCGTGTGTGACACAGCCCTAGCGTGTTTTACAGTAACCGGGGAAGTCATGTCGAATCCTCTTGTCCTGGGCTTATGCACAGATAAAGGGAGGATATAGTTTTGAGAGGAATGCTATAACTACAAAGTGCATCCTGAAGGCCATTTAGCTCACAATAAAGGTCTGTGTTTTAAAATAGCACTATAACAAAGTAACTACAGAGTTTTGGCAAGGGCTTCAGCTATTTATAGAACTAAGTAAGGCATAGTAAATAGTGCCACAGTGCCCAGTTCTCCCTTGCCCTAACCCCAAACTTATGAGAAGCACTGTAATTATATTTTTCTACTTAAAAAAAAAAAATCATAGTAGCCATTATCAGTTTAACCATACGGAAGCTCAGGCTGAGATTTCTTTTTTAAATGCATAGTTTTGATTTTCAACAGCTGCACTGGGTCTTTAATCATATATTATCTTTATGAAGCCTTTTTCTAACATATGTTAATTGGCTGTTTTCTGTGACAAATTATGAGCTCTTACTTTGATGAGGTTCAATTGCAATCATGTTGGAGTCGAGTACGTAGAGTTTCCACCCCTGCTGGCTCCTCAAACCACTACAAACATCCGCACGTCACTGCACTGCTGAGTAATGGCAGGATTTGGGCTGGCTGATTTCACTACAGATTTTTTTTTTCCACAGGATATTTTCAGCTTCTTTGTACTAAATCTGTTGCAGGGTTTGCCCTTTTTAGCAGAAGCATGCTCTAAAATTAACATCAAATCTTATTGGAGATGACTATAATACAGTGAGAAATATTTCATAATGCAACACCCCAGTGTCTATTTTGCTTTACTAGAATTTTAGTACATTTATTATATGTTTTTTAAAAGTCCATCAGTTGTGAGATTGGTATTTTCTACATCATCAGCATTTTGTAATATTTTGTATTTTCCTCTTTTGAGGAGAACAGTTACTTATTGAGATGATAAGAGTATATAGTTAACTCTCATAAAGAAAAGCACATACTAGTTTTTCTAGGTGTTGCCAAACATCAGTGTGTTAAAAATTCCACTGTATTTTCTTTTTCTCTTTGCAGTTACATCTGATGGTCAAGTAATAAAAGGAATTACATGTTCCATCAGGGTTAATGACCTATAAGATGCATAGCATCCATTCTAGTTTTCTATCCTCATGTCAGTTTTTAATGTATGATTGGGATGAACAGATATGTTCTCCTCCATCTGCTCTGAGAACTGAGATAGCTGAGGCATCAGGTACCAACAGACAGTGATAGCTATAATTAGAATACATATGAAAAATACTGTGCATTTGTTTAGATTCATAGGAAAGGAGTCAGGGTAATTGATTAAGGCCGGCAGAAACTGTGTCAGACAGCAGTCATATTGGGATTCATTTAACTCTGTTTCTGCCTTGATGTCTAAAGTAAAGGACCATCTAAACTGTGGTTCTCCAAAGCTAAAGCTGGGGGCAAATTTCCATACAGGTATTAGAGTTTAGAATAAGATGAGCCGGATGTGAATAGAAGCCACTCCTCCTTCGTGAAGCTGTTTTTAATCAGCCATTTCCCTGGAGTAGCACACAATCAATGAGCTCTAAATCCTGAGGCTACCTGCGCTCAGAGGAAGGCCTGGGAACATCATTACAAAACTTACAATTGAGCATATGTGAAAAAATTAGAGCAGAAATTAAAGGTAAGAGAGGTTAACTTCAGAAGTCTTACTTTGGCACTGCTCTTTTAGAGGGTTGTAAAGAGATAATTTCAAACGTTAAAAAAAAAAGGAATATTAAACTCAACTAAATGCCAATAGTACTGTATTAAAAGATCATAGTAAATAAGTCAAATGAAGAGTTATTATTCATTTATGTTAGCCAGAACTGTTTAAACATGTACATTATTTTGAGAAGATTCATGTGGATCAATTCCAGCATAAGTAAATAAATAGAACGTTTTTTTCATTAATAGCTCTACAGCTAGAGAGAATGGCTTCAGTAGTCCTGCACGATACTTCTGCGTGACTGCAAAGTCAGTTGACACACTGTGTCTTGAGCTAGTGTACACAAGGAAATTTAGTTCCACTTGATAAGACACATACTTAATTGGCTTTAAGAAAATAAACCAAGGTAAAGACTGATGTGTAAATGAAACAGAGAACTTGGCACTTGACTGTATGGAAGCCCGTGAGCCATGTGGCTTAATTGGGGCCAGTTGGGATCATTTAATGATTGCTGTCAGAAGATCAGATTTAATTCTCCTTATAAGAAGACCACAGTGGGATAGAGTTAAACAAATTGTCATCAGAGGTTTCAGATGAACAAAGCCTTAATTAGGTTGATTAGGATGCTGTAAAAGAGATGAAGAGCAATAGAAAAATTGATAAATCACTGGGTTTCATGATGAGCCACATATAATAGTAATATTAAATATCCACTTTGAGAGATTATGGCATTTTGAATATTATGTATATTCGCATGGAAGGTTGGTGTAAGCTTTCTAAAATTTTCTAAACTTTCTAAATTCTACAGTTGAATGACAGATGAAAATAAATGACATTCAATGTAAGTAGCAGATGATTATTCAAGCATGTCCTCCTTAATGCACAACAAAAACACTTGCAGGAGGACAGTATTGTTTCTTTCCATTTCAAGGTCATCTTTAAATGTTAAATAGATTGGCAAAGTAAATAATAACAGGCAAATTATTTTCAGTACATAGTTTTCAATCATTTAACATAATATTTGAATACAGAATAAAACAAAGCCTTTACTTAAAATGTCCTTTTAACCATTCATATCAACATCTTAATCATATTGTGGTTATTTACTGGTGATAATACTCAGGACAATTCAGGTGTCTTAAAATGTATTCTTACTGTTTTATCTACATATTATGAAATACTGAAATGTGTTTTTTTCCATTTGCTGCAATTTTTCAGGAAAATGTTCTCTCTGCACATAACACACACACACACACACACACACACACGCACACACGCACACCACAAATGTATCAGTAAGGCTGAAAATGATGTCCAATACATACAGGCTTTTGAGGAAAAAAATTGTAGAATATTTCCATTTTAATAACAAAAGACATTAAAGATTAAGAAAATAGTGAACATAAGATTTTCTCTGACAGGATCAGGAGATGCCTGATAATTCAGATTTTTGTCATAATATGAAAATAGATAATAGCAACGTCTCCCACTTCCAGCCTCGCTTCCTTTGAAGGCTGAGTTTTGTTTCACTGATATTGGTGTTGTACATGCTTAACTTGCTTTGTTCAATAACAGCAACAAAAAAATCCAGCTGCACGTGCTTATTGAGAGGCTACAGCTGGGGAACAGAATACATACAATCTGGGATGCTAAATAGTAGCTCTTGCTTTGTGACGAAGACAGTGCAGGATTTACCTTTGTGGTAAATCACATCACTAAGTGGCCTTTGAAAGAAAACGTGGTGCCTAACTGTTGTGAAAAATTAGGAAAAAAATAAGACAAAACCCTGAATTAATAACATAATAGGATGTGGAAAGACTAAAAACTGGTGTGGTTGAATAGCAGGAGGCTCTTGACATATTTAGACCATTTGAAGTTTATTTTGGCATGAGGAATGGAGAATGCTGTTTAAGCTGCAGTGTGAAAAAAAATGGCCAAGACAAAATACACCGTGGATATAACCATGACAGGGGAGCTGTGCTTCCCTTGTCTTTATTAAATTGTTTATAGTACAATAAGGTTGTTTAAAGGTATGTGTCTCCTAAATTCTAGAACTGTGTAAATAAAATGATTTATTTCAGTGTTAATGGCAGGTTAGGCCCACTTATTAAATTAATTGCAGGGGTTTTCAAAGCGAGTTCCTTTTTAGCCTTATTATATTTCTGACATACATTTCATCTCCTTTTGTCCTTGGGGAAAGATATTAAAGTAGGACTAGAAACATTAATGTAGAGTTTTCAGCAGCCGTGGTCATTGGGAAAATTGATATATTTCCCTAGTTATTTCTACTTTTGCAGCCTGAAGCTCTTCCATGACTGATACTTAAAAGAAACTTCTTAATTTTTATAACACTAAAATTTTTCTTCATAGAATGATTATTGTTAAGGGATAAATGAAGCATTACCTGCTAGATGTTGCTCATCATTAGCTTTGTAAAGTGAGGTTCTTCTTGGTGTATGTATAAGGACTACAACTCACTTGATAGCCTTACTGTATGAGAGGACTGAATTGATGTTTCAAAGCTGAAGCAATCTTACAAGTAGTAGGCTGAGTTCCCAGTACTACTATGTACCCAGCACTTCACGTATAGTACCACACTTAATAATCATAATCATCCTGCAAGTGAAGAGTTATGTTCCCACCTTTTTGTAGGGCAAGGAAACAGTGATTCCAAGGGATTAAATCATCAATCTAGCCACTCCGCTTCTAAATACCAAGCTAGAGTTCAGAACCTGAGCTTCCTGACTTCAAAATCCATTCAGCTTCCACTTCTCAGTATAAATTATTCTTATTCCATATATGAGATGCTATATAAATATGACAAAGGATTAAGTGTCAGGGTATCAGTTATCAGTCTGCTTCTATATAAAGAAAAATATGAAAATGTTCCTAGTAGTAATCATTAAAAATAGAGACTGAAGAAAATACTCACCTGAGAGATGAAAGTCGTAATAAATTAAGTCATTAATCAACTAACAGTATGCTACTGATAGTATACCCCCCCTACTGTATGTCTGGCACTGGGGTAGATACTGGGAATACAAAAGTAAGACAAAACAGACCTGACCCACAGATGTTGAGGAAGACAGGCAGACATGCAATTTCAGTTGTGACAAGCACTACAAAGGACGACATGGTGCTGTGAGTCCTCTTAGGGGAATTTGATGTGATCAGGAGAGCATGTAGTGCTTCCTGTGGAGGTGAGACAGGAAAGGAAGAAGTTACACAGGCGCAGAGGGGAAGGAGGAGTGTTCCTGGGCCGAGGGAATTGCATTGCAAAGGCCCCGAGGTAGGAAGGAGCATGGCAGGAAAGACAGTCAACATTATTTATTATTTGTATGTGTGGTATTATGTTACTGAAACTTGAAGATGGCTCAGATTTCATCATATTGGCGCTAAATTGGAATAGGCAAAGAAAATAACTTTTGCCCGATGGTGTTTATCCAGGAGGAAAGAATGGCTGCTCTTTCATTACCTTTCAGAGGCTGAGTCTTGGCTATTGTGTCTTTAAAATGAACTCAGCTGGTATTCATAGCTAGGGTAACATAACATTTTATATGATACATGGTAAGTTTAGAGACATAAGGAGTGACTTTCAGGACCAAGGAAATACCCTCCAACTCATAGGACATCACGTAGTCACGGAACAATAGGAATAATTATTATTATATCTTTTAAAGTTTGCAATACCTCTTAAGGGAAAAAAAGTAAAAGTTCTACTTGTTCCTTTTAACCAAAATGTAATTAGAGATCTCATATGTCTTTCAAACATATAAAATGCAAAGTTAAAATGTCTAGAAGAAGCATAATGAGCGGCATTTTCCACTTAAAGTAAATGATTTAAATGAATCATTTAATTGTTTGAATTAGTAATACCAGGCTTGCAGCATCTGGACTTGTGATCATTTTTGTCCCTTACTAAGTATCCAGCTTGTATTTACTTAACAGTATGATTATTTTTGTGATACACTGTGCTTGGTTTTCAGCCTTGAGTTTTTACAAAATGTTATATGAAGATGCTCGTGTTAGTGAAAATGTGAGTCAATGAAAAAGTTATTTGCCAATATGAGTAAAAGAAAACCAGAATTCTTTCTTTGCAATTTGATATTGCATATTTTAATGTTTTATCATTATTCATGGGCTGTTTTTATTTAAGTGACTGCATTGTGCTTATTATAGCAAAATACATGCTTTGCAAAGATAAGTTTAGCAAGAGAGAATTAATTTCTTCCCACATCTTTTAATGTGGCATGGCAGTTTCACTCTAAGATCAAAACACATAACTGAAGGTTATGTTTAATTTCTAAATCAAAGTATTGTGGGAAGATGATTGAAATCTGAAGATGACTCAGATCCACTGGATACATGATTTTCTTCCTACAGAAACCTTATGGTAGACTGCCATTTTCATGTTAGAAAGAACCTAACAGTGATGTGATTAAAGTAAATAGTTTCACTATATCCTGAAAGTTTATATTAGTTACTTTGGTTCTTAGTCTGAATTTTTCAAAAGAACTTTGAGAGCTTCAATAACGTAAGTACGTATTCCCCGGACCCAGTATATCTCTCTTTTTTAAGTATGGGACAAAGAAGTAATCACTGTATTTTACCAACATTGATTTTTTGGGGACAGTTTTTGTGATTCTGTTTTTCACCAAAAATATAATGTATCCATTTGGCTCATTGCCTGTATAAAATTCTTCATTTGCCTCAAAGGGCAAATTAAGATTATGTGGCCATATTAACAATGTCAGATGATTTTTGTGAGTCGTGACAAATGGTAATTGTAATACATTGTAAACATGGCTGCTTTAAGAAGTACAAATTAAAAAACAAACAAGAGTGAACTTGTTTGTTTTTTAATTTGTACTTCTTAAAGCAGCCATGCATAAACACTAACCTAGAGCTGAAATGGATTTTGCTCAGGTGTTTTAAAAATAGAAATTAAAAATGTTGTCCCCACGTCTGGATTTCTCTCATTGTCCCTTATCTGAACCTCTCAAAGGCCCCGCTGTGTGGGGTGTGTAGCACAGCACACTCAGACAGTTCTGCTCAGAGAAGGAAGTGAAGAGTTTTGGTTCCCATTTTGCACTTCTGGAACAGTTTAGGGAAGGAAGCACCTTTACACCTTTTATTGTTCGTGGTTGCTGACATCATATCCTTCCCTGACCAGTCTGTGCGTGTTTCCTGCCATTCTGTCAAGACTCTTCTGTGTTACAGGGAGGGATTTGTAGGCGGAGGGAGGGAAGGAGGGAAAAGGGGTACAAGAAAGAGGGAGGGAAGGAAGCGGGGGAAGGCAGGGGGAGGTGTGTATCATTCAAGGAGACTTGTTTGTAAATGAGAGAGCCAGAGGGAGAAGGATCTTTAGCATCCGTCCACCAGAAATTCTTCTCTACTTGGGTCTCAAACCACTTTGCCTTCATCTGTCTGCTTACGCCAAACTCAAAGTGAACAGAAGCCTACCATAATGAAGTTCCCCTTTTTAGTAAGCAGCCTGATTTTATTTTTCTTATATTTAGTTGGCAACAAGAAAAGCAATGCAGAAGACTGTAACTCTATAGAGTGTAACTATGTTAGAGCGTTTCTTTTTCTTTCTGTTTTTTTTTTTTTTTAATTACTGATTGTTTCTATGAAACTCTGTCATTTTCCAAGAATGCTTCTTTCATGTGGAAAGAAGTAGCGGCAAGCCTGCTGGAATTATTTTAAGCTTATGGTTGATTGTACATAATGAAAGTTTTCAGTATAACTTGAAATTCTACTACGTGTCGTTTAGCTAGTATATTCTTCATATGCGTACAAAACAATTTTATAGGTTTCCAAAATTATATAATCTGTTTTCAGTGTCTCTGAGCTTCCTACAAATAATACTTGAAACCGTAATTTTTGCACAAAAATCAGGTTAGAGAAATAGTGTTATGCTAAGAAAACAACTCCTGAGCTATTGTTGACCTTCCTGTTTGAATTTTTACTGACAGCCTTGAAATGTGGTGACCCATAATCAAATGTTCGAAGTTGTATGTTCTATGACACATTTTACTTCATGAAAACAGTCAAATCATCGCCACATATTATTACTCTGTATATATACTTAACGTCCAAGTTCACATTGTAGAAAGGTTCAAAAGGCAACACTTCAAGAAATATTCATTTTTACAGAAAACAAGAAGCTATTTTAATTTTATTGAAATTTAAACTTGCTTCTCTCTCCATTACCTTCATTATTTCAAAAAGGAAAATATACTCAATGACATTTTTATCAACTACTTTATGTGTATATATATATACACATATATATATACACATATATATTTGACATATACATATTTTCTGGCAAAGTACTTCCCATCATGTTTTGAGAATTAACAAAACAAAAAAATCCTTCCTCTGCTCTTTTTAAAAAGTGTCTCCTGTTTCAAAGTTGTGAAATATGGGGTGGTGATAGGGAGGAACCCTGTCTTTCTGAGGAGACTTTTCTCCAGGGATGTTTCTCTACTTGTTTGGTTATTTGTATTTTGAAAGCAGGATCCATAGACGTTCTCATCTTGCCCGCCTTGTCACCACACACTAATCTGTTCACCCTGACCTTCCACCTTAAAGTGAATAAGCGCTTAGGCAGGCAGAGTCCTGTAAGCCGATAGTACCACCGGCCTCAGCTAAATGAAAGAAAGGAAATTGTCCCATTTGCATTTGCTGTGGATTCATGGGTTGGCTTTTCTGTGATAGAGGAAGCCTGTTCGCTTCTTTGGGGTCTTGCACATGCATGGGAAATACCATTCTAACGAGCTGCTTGCTTCTAAGGTAAGACTAGGAAACACAGGAAAGTTGCCCAGTTGAGTGATATTTAAGACCATTTCTAAAAATAGATAGATGGACAGTGGCAACAGTGAATATATGACGCAATTGTGCTTTGTGGATTTTTCATATTTTAATGTATTTTTAATATATCTTATGATAGCCATTTTTTTATGTGTATTTGTCAAATGTGTGTTATTTATATTAACACTTTTAAGACTTTTGTACTACTTTCAACATTTAAAATTACCGCTGGAGTAATAGTTTTTGATGAGCACTGTGCGGTCATGCTGTTACTCGATATACTATATTCTCAGAGGCAGGAGTGAGCTACACTTGAATAGAAAGGCATTGGGCAAAAGAGAATAGATGGGCTTAGTATTTAAGCAGCACTTAATCCACCAGAACTAATTATATCATAATAACTTCTGCAATTAGATAATCACAGAAAACTTAAATTAAAAAAAAATTACTCAAGGTGATAAAGAATTTAGAAATTAAATTAAAGAAATCAAAAGAGAGCTGATGATCAGACTAAGAGTATAACAGCTTTCCTGTTCCAATAACTTTGAATTGGAGCCAAATAATCTATTTAAGAGCCAGGACACTGGCTTAGCGTTACATAATACATGTGGGAATTTATCAGGTTGGTTGTCAGACACCAACTAAAATAAACAGGGAAATTCTGAGCAATGTGTAAAATTGTTCCATTCTTTGACATGAGCCGGGATAGAATAATTGAAGCTGTTGCTTGCAAATGAAGAAGCCATTGTGGAATGCTTTCTTGTGAATTTCCACATTTCACGGCAATTCACTTTAATTACATTCAAATATTTTCAGATGTAACTTTAAACAAAGTAAAATATGTACTTTTAATACTCTGGATTCTCTGGGTTTATCTTATATTATTGATGATTATGTCTTTAATTTTAATTCGTGACCTAAAGATGTCCAGTGTATAATAGCAAGCTTCTGTAGTTTTTGTATTTTAGTCCCCAAAGAGATATGATGTCTTTCTAAAATATTTAAATTTAGACGATGGTTGGCTTATGAAAAGTATAATTATAAATAGAATAACACTCTAATTTTTGCACCATTTTTTTCTTTTCTATGAATGATTATCTTTTTGATTCTTGTATTCAAGAGCTTTCAAAAGGAAAAGGAGCTCTCTCACTGCTGAGAGTTCCTTGTTATGTAAGATTAAATATCCCATATTCTCTTTACAGTGTTCTCATAGCAGCGACTTTTTAAAAATAAGATTAAAGGATTTAGATTTAAATTAGTTGACATTTACATATATCAAATAGCACTTTCATAATAGTCCATCCTATTTGCATAACGAGGGACATTATCACCTCTGCTGTCAAAACACGAGATTGTTTTCCCTTCAGCAATGAATTAGCTGCCCTACTTAGCATACACAGGTACATAAAGGTTCATTAACTCTCTGATTTAGGTAATTTTTCATAACAGAAGGGTGAAAATAGTCACTTAATTTCATTAAAAAATGTTAAGAAACTCTGCAAAAGATACATTTCAAGTGTTGGGCTTTAAAGCATAGTTTTCATCATTTAAGTGACTTGTTAAATTACTTAGGAGATTATTTTAATTATATAATAAAAACAAACCGTTACCACTTGATGTGTTCCTGCATGTGATATGCCCTGTACTTTTAATAAGTACTTATTTCATTCATTTGAATGGCTTACTGCCATATAGTATTATTTTTTAAAAATTAGAATATGATTGTTCTTAGGAAACTGGCTTGCTGTTAAAATGGTATTGAATTTTTCTTTTTTGTTCAGCAGGAACGAATGCAGAAATTTGGGAACTGAGCAGTGCAAGTGCTGAAGAAGGAGATTTGTTGGGAGGAAGCAGGAAAGAGAAAGAAAAGGAAGGAAAAAATACATAATTTCAGGGACGAGAGAGAGAAGAAAAACGGGGACTATGGGGAGAAAAAAGATTCAGATTACGAGGATTATGGATGAACGTAACAGACAGGTGAGTGGGGTAAACTTTTTTGTATCATTATTTGCATGGACTGTTTATTACATTTTCCCTACATATGTTAAGGGTGTTGAAAATATTTTGAACTTACAAACATCCATTAAGAGAATTGTTAGTGAATTCAATATGGCCAGTTTAAGTGCTAATAGTCTCTTATATGTAAAGAGAAAAAAATTATCTTTTAAAAAATAGTTTACACATTCATGATTATACACTTTTTACTTCAACCTGAATTTTAAGTGGGAGCTGTATTTGTAAATAGCTGTAATAATTAAAAGTTCATAAGCATAAAACTGCTACACTGCACACAGAGATATTCTTACACTCATGGACATGAAGCCTTTTGTAGTCATCCATGTAAAAGGTTTATAATATAGGCTAAATATCCTGAATAAAAATGGCTTCCGTTCTATTCACAGACTTTGAAATACATCCAAAATATTTAACATGTCCTGACAACAAGAAAGAAAACACCCACATAAAATATTAGTAACTTAAAACATATAGGCAAGAACTATTAGTTCATACCATTTTCTTGAGACCCAAAATTTTATAAACATAGAGACGATGATGTTATAATTTTTTCCTAGAACTCCAGTGATGATATCTGTATACCGTTAATCTATTCTAAGGATTTATATGCCCAATTGCTCTCTTCAGCAGAGACTTGTACATCATGAATATCTGTGAATTGACTTTTTTTCTTCATCCTTGGCGAGAGTGGATTTAGCTAGGCATGTAAGGAGAGCTGAGTGGTTTGTATGCATTCTAATGTTAAATATCAAATAATGGTTCCTGCCAGCTCCCAACCATTGCAAAAGGATAATGGAACCTGTAAAACAGGCATTCCTTAACCTTGAGAGAGAGGAGTCTTTTGCTAATTGCCCATTTACACTAGGAAAAGCTAAGAGAACAACTTTGGAGATGCTCCACCAGAATGTAATTTTTCCCCCAAATAAGAATGCTATCTCCTCTATTGTCCCCTTCTATTTTTCTTGACCTGCAAGTGAGACTAGAACTGATTCATGGTTTAACATTTTATGTTGCCATGTGTGTAAATTATAATGTGTAGAAGTTGTTATTTATGCAGTCAAAGCCAGAATGCCATTAAGAGGTAAAGAAACTTTTTTAGATTTTCAAGTTTATAGTCCCTTAAATTGTTATATTTAAAGTACATATGACTTGAACTATTTTTGGCTGAAAATGAGCTAAAGGATGAATAATGCTAAGATTTATGATGGATTCTTTCGAGTCTTTCACTGTTTTCCTACACATCATTTATTGCTATATGTCAAACCAAAAAGCAATAATTCTGTCAATATAAAAGCACAATACTTTTTAATTGGTTCGTAGATTGTAATTGAAATTAAAAGTGAAATATTGAATATTATATACTATTGAATTGACTGTTTAGAGTCATTATTTGGACTAGAATCTGTTTTGGGCACAGTCAAAAATTATATGTATTGGCACCTATACTTCCTTATTAATATCGGGTAATTTTTCGGTTCATGAAATTAATTGTATCTTCCTTTTGCTTACAAAGACATAAGGAAATTTTTGCAGGTGGAATTCATGAGCTTTCTTTATGAGCTTTCTTTATGCTTTATAAAGAACCATAAGGGATACAAGAATTTTAACACCATACTATTGAACTAATAATTGAACATCTTTTCTTTATTTAAATATAGTTACATGTTAACATCTGCAATTGCTATTACTCTCAACCATGTTAGAAGGCATAATAATTTTAGGAGAAGAAAAAAAATTTTTTAATTCAACTTAGTTTATCTTTTGTTTCTAATCCTAAAGATGAATTCCTTGGTTTTCTTCTATAAAATTTAGGATCTAGATCGTCTTTTTTCTAGTCGCTACAGTAGACGCTTTAATTCAACACTCTTAAAAGGCATTAGTAAAAATGAGAACTGCCATGTTTTAATATATATTTCAGGGATTATTTCAGAGTGCCATTGACAATCTTCAACAGCCACCTTACTTACAAATGTTTATCATGTGCCCCTCTCACCTACTGCGAGAGCAAGAGCCATTTGGGAGAGAGCTTAAAAGAGATAGGTCACTTCTAATAATCAACACCAGCAAATCTGCAATAGCATATTATACAAAATGCAGAGGAGGCACCCCTAACCTGGGCTTCCTTTAAACTCCGTGTTCACATGTTTAAAAGAAAAATGTTAACTGCTTTGCCCTTTTTGAAGCTCCCCCCAACTGTAGACGCCTTAATGGAACCTCACACAATGGTCCACAGTCATCTTTTCTTAAAAGTAGTAAAAGCCTGCTCGGCCATTGCAGGTGTTTATTTGGCAATACAGAGAACAGGGTGTGTTTTTACAGAATAAGAAATACTAACTGAAAGTGTGAAATGAAATATTGCAGAGCTGATGTGATAAGTTGTATATCACTAAGAAATAAAACTGTTGGAAAACAGAGTGGCTAACTGTTTAAATTGAATTTTGCCCTTATTTTATCTTTCATAATGGTAGTAGGGAACAGCTAAAATTCAAAAACTCCAGTTGTATACATAAAATAGTTTAGGGGAGGAAGAAAATTAACAGCATTTTAAATTTTTTTATATTTTCCAGAGTTTCTAAGTTTATGAAAACTACTTATTTCTCAATTTCTAACCTAAACAAGGGGAATTTCTTAAGCTAGTATATAAAAATAAATAATATCCTGAGTTCTCAATTTTTCTTACAGAAATGTTCTGAAAACAAAAGTAGCTACACATATCAAGAACTGCATATATGTTATTCCATTTAATCCTTGTTAATCCCATTTACAGCTGAATAATTCATCTATTTATTATATCAACAAATATTAGGTGGCAATGTGCCTAATGTTAAATATTTAGTGATAAACAAGAATCTCATCCAGCTTATCAACTGCTACAGAAGTCAGCAAACTTTTTCTGTAAAGTGCCAGACAGCAGACATTTTTGGCCTTGTGAGCCATGCAGTCTCTGTCTCAACTACTGGGCTCTGCCCATGGACAATGTATAAATGAATGAATGTATCTGTGTTGGATAAAACATGACTGACAAAAAGGGGGTGCGGGAGGGAGCAGGCTGGATTTGGCCTGTAGCCCATAGTTGGTGGACCCTTGGCCTAGTGGGATGAATCAGACATGAAATATGCAAATATATAACAAAACTTTTGTTCATGTGTGCTATGAATGAAACTATCAAAGTGCTATGAAATAATAACAAGAGGTGCTTTATTTAATAGGAGGCCAGAGAAACACCTCTCTGAAGAAATGCTGAATGAGGAAAGCTAAAAGATGAGTCAGTTAGGTGACAGCATTCCGGAGGGAACAGTGTCTGCAACGCTCCTTAAGAAAGGAAAGAGCTTGCTAAGGAGCTTGAGCTGTGGAACTTGAGCCTGGTGTGTGTAACTTTAGAGAGAGGAGAGAAAAGATTAGATGCTAGGCAGTGAGTGCCCAGATCATGCAAAGCTTAAGTTAGTTAATACTAGGAGGAGGCCAAGATTTGAGCCCAAATTTTTCAGATTCAAAAACAAAAGAAACATGATTTTCTCAATTAAGTGATGCTGCGTCCTGTGTAATATAATAGCTAAGAGCATAATTTTATGTCATTGCTTTTCCCAATTACATTACAGTGGCACCCAGTGTAATACAATGTTGAAGAACATGGGTGTAGAGACACACAAACCTTGTTCACCTCTCGGAACTTCATCCGTTCCCTCATCAGGAGAGTTAGGATTAAAAAATAGTACCCACCTCATTAGGTCATTGACATAATTAAATTAGGGGATAAACATAAAGCACCTAACATAAAATAAATGCTCAATAAATTTACTTGTTAAGGTAGTCCTATGAAGACTCGTGCTCTTTGAACCGTTAGCTATCATAGTTAATGTGATTTCCATCAAACGAACTCTTGTGCTGTGTAGCACACTAAAGTATGGTACCTGAACCTTCATTTCAAGAGGGTTTTCTCTAAAAGGTGCATCAGGGAGATAGAAGGAAAGTGGAGAAGAGTAGAGCAGGAGCACAAAAGAGCCTTTGGAAGCTAATATGGGGTTAAAGAGCCATTTCAGAGCAAGAACCAGTTGATAGCAGAGGATGGCTGGTGCATAGGAAGAAAAATCATACAGAATATTTGCAGAACAGGGCTTGTGACAGGAATGTAGAGAAGTAGTTTCCTAAGTTCTATGCTTATGAACTTATTTGCAAATGTATGTTACTGACCAAATTATTTTGAACTACTGATCACCATTTTTATCGCTGATAACTTTTAGCTTGTTCTAATGCTATAATTTCAATCTCTCTATTTTTTGTTTTTACCCATTAGGTACCTTCAGCAATTAGGCAACAATCTTACCCTCCTTCATAGAGTACCAGTTTTTGCTATGTTCCTGTAACAACTAGATTTTTAAATGAGTTTTGTCCTTGCATGACTATTTTTAAAAACAGTATACCGAGAAATCTCCTGTATCTGTTATATCAAGAAGAAAGACATATGAAAATTAACCTAGACCTGTTTACTTGGATGTATTTAAAATTTTCAGTTTTCCCACATTGAAAGGAGATATAAACTCAAGTTTATTTGTGTGACTTGTTATAAAAAGACATTTAAATATTTAATAACTATAAGGAGAAAATATTTCCCAAATAATACAGTTAGGACCTAATACAGTAATGTTAAGGGAAAAAGATTTTTAAATGACTTAAGTTCTTTCCTTCCATCAGATCTGGCACACTAATAGTTTTTTGCCAGCAAACAAAATTTCATGTAATTATCAGGGCAATAACTGGAGCACAAATTAAAGACAATTAGCAACATTCTTCTGTTAATAGAACAGCAGAATCCCCTTATGACAAAAAAGAATTCAGAGTTCATAACTGTTAAATTTTTAAACTTTTTCTCTTGAGATGTATTGATTTCCTCAAATGACTCTCTTTTTAAAAAGAAACAAATTTTACTCCTCACTTTTTCGTGTTTTTCACTATTTTAGGTTCTTCTTAGAATTTTAGCTAAAATATCAATGGAATTTTTTAACATTCATTCAAGGGGGTATCAGAATATCAGTAAATAAAAAGGCTAATTACAGTTCTAAACTTGAGAGTTACAACCGACTAACCTCATACAAAATCTTTTGAAATTGAGATAGATTCACATTTTAAATGTGAGGAACTGGATACTCTAGAAATATAAATTGCTTCAAGAAAATAACTTTGTGATGAATTCTGAACCATGAGTTAAAAGAACAGTGTAGTCCAGTCTCACTGTTTTCTTTTGTCATCTCCACTAACAGAATTTCCAGACTCGTCAGTTGCTTGTATGCATATCAAGCAAGTACATATTATTTGAGAGGAAATTATACTTTAAATACTAGAGAAGAGTTATCCATGTCAGCCAATGAATATCTGGAACTTTGTTTCAAATCAAGTGAATGATAGTTCAGTCAGTGAAAGTGTTGATTTTTCTTTCTTTAAATCCAAAATAAACCTGTGAATAGCTCATAATGAAGATTTTTTTGTGCCTTTTTTTCCTCAGTATCATTTCTTAACAGCTGACTGCCTCCCCTCAACTTGTATTAAAATTTTTATTGAACTCATATCAATAAAATTAACATGTATTATCGTAATGTGTTAGGACAGAGTAGTATATCTCAGAATTGAGTTATAGGATATATGGATACATCCTGTAGTTGCCTACTTAAAACTCCCCATGCATATAAGTTAAACCATTCTTTCATTAATCTTTTTTTTTTTAATTATTAGTTGCAGGTGTATGAAACAGCATAATTCATTAATCTTGAAATCACTAAGGGGGAAAGTTTTTGTTCAAAGAGTTGGAATTACTGGTGATTGCAGAGACCAAAAAAGAAAACCAGAAAGGAAAAAGGAGAAAAGTGTACTTTTGTGAATTTCCAAATCAAAGAAAGCAGTAGCCAGAGTGCTCAGATGTATGTTTAACAGCTGTGACATCAGGCCATTCGTTCATTTCTATTCTATTCCTAGCAATTTAAAAACAATTCACAAATGAGGTCCCCACCATATAGCTGAATCATAGTGAGGTGCACCACACACTTACTATACATCCTATAGGTATTGGGCAGTTTATATTTTTGTCAGCTAGATCTGTTCCTTTACTGCCAGAAAGGTCCTGTCCCAAATTCTGTCAAACTCACTCAGCTTTCCTTTGTAGAAAATCCAAGGGAGGCCAAACTTTTCACAAGGACAAGGATAATTGTCTCCTTTAGAATTCTATCTCTGGATTTAAGAAATAAGCTCCCCTTGGACTTGAGGACTTCAAGACTTTTTGTTTCAGTCCAATTTGTGTATCTCATGTAATTTCTATTTAAAACTATAATTTAGAAGAATTCCAATGTTTGTGTTTATTGTATCTCAATCATTTTGTGTACAGTGTTGACTTTGAATGGCATCTTCCACTTCTGTAAATGCGTGCACATACCTTTTTTGCTAAAGTCACCTTTTGATTTTCAAATGCCAAACTCTGATATTGTATTACTGAGAAACTAACACTAAAAATATTAACATTATAAATAGACCATATAAACCAAAAGGTTTCTTCTAAACTGTAGATTAAAGAACACGTTGCTAATTGTTTCAAAAGCCATGTCCTTTGCAGTCTAGACTTACTTTAACATTGTAATTTATTCATTAAAAATGAGCTCTTTCAAAAATATTTATGGTGAAAGTATTTTGAAAGTTTACATCCCAACATACTCTTATTGAAAGCAGTTTGGAACACCCTGCCCCCCAGAATAATGGCTTTGGTTTAAAAAAATTACATAATTAAATTGATCTAAGTGAAATTCCACAATATGGAATGTGTATTTGCATCTCTTTGAAATATGTTGGACCACTAATAGGAATAAGAGAACTACTCTAAATGTTTGGAAATTTGACTTTTAATTTTAAGTTGGAACAGTTTAGCTTAAGAAATCACTAACATTTAAATAACATTTCAACAAATGTAACTGTTTGGAAACTACAAGGGAGACAGCCTCCTGCCTTCTGTCTTGCAAGGATTGATTTGGAAGGCCCTGAGGGAGAAAATATTGGAGTTAGGAGGTAAACCTGAAGCCATTGTGGGAAGGAAGAAGTTACACTCTTCCTGTTATGACAGGAAATGTAGACAAATGTGCTTCCTGAGCATTTGCTCAGCAGGGAATGAAGTAGTCTTTGACCTTTACCTTAGGTACATTTTGGCTTTGTTAAACGAGTAAACATGTTTTTGCCCCCAAAATATTAATCTGGTTTATTTGATTCTTCTCCGATTTAAATTACATATTTTATGTGTAGGAGATATAGAGAAAAAGAGGTACTTAATTTATGACTCCACCTACAGATTGGATTTAGAATGTAAAACAGTCCTTTAACAAACCAAGCCGACCTGAACAGCACATATAAAAAACTTAAAAGATAATTGTGTTACAATTACAGTCTTCTCTCTTTAAAATCCAAAACATCCTTAGGCTTAAAAATGGACCACAATAAAATCGTGTAAGTCCTGATAAGTTTAATAATTATAAATCATCCTTCTTCCTTTCCCTCTCATGTAGACCAATGTATGAAAAATCAGCTATCACAAGTTTTAAAGCCCAAAGTCTATGAGTTTGGTAATAAACACTCAAGATTTTTTTAACATGTGTTCAATTATTTCATTGTAATGTAACCTATTGTTTATTACTTTTTTCTCAAAATAGTGTGCAGTGCCCAAGATTTACAGTTTTATTTTGGGACTTGGGGTGTTGACTTAGGGTGAGGGGTTGGTGGCTTTCTAAATTCCACACTCTTAGCCCCCTGTTTTCATCCTTTTATTGTGTTCAGAATTTTAGGAACTACTGCTTGCAAACCCCTTTGGAAATCCTACTGCATGGCAGGGAGACCAGCCTCGATTTGCTAGAGGCTAACGAGGACAATAGTCCTCTTTGCAGCAGAACACACTGCTGTCTCATCCTCGCAAGTTATGCTGGAGGGTTACAAGCACATGGTAGCAGTCTGCTTAAAAGAGTCCCTCACTGCTCTTTAAAGAGCCTTTCATTTACGATGGCAGGCCCCGTCATTGTATAAAGGAGTGCTTGTCTAGGACACAAGTCTGCAGTGGCATGACTTCCTCCCACCGAGAGTAATCATCAAGCCTAAAGCTCGCGAGCCTTTCTAATGACAGGCTGAATTAAACAAAATAAAATTGAAGAGGAATACTGTAGAACAGTTGTACCATTACTGACTGTCAGGAACAAGCCAGAGGAAGAAAAAGAGCGTTTAAGAGGGCATTTCCCTTTTTTTCAATTAGAGATTGTCGTTGCAGACTCTTGACTCCATCCCTAACCCTTTAAACACATAGGAAGACCTACTGGCTCTGGATTAGAGAGTGCATTGTGTCTGTGAACTGTCCATCTTGTCACTCATTAGTCACTCCACTTCCTTAACTGGGAGGAAACAAATTATCAAGGCTGGGGGTGAGGAGGAGTGGATCTAAAATATTTTCATAGGATGAGGGTTATATTAATCATAACTCTATTTAGACCAAAAAAAAAAAAAAGATAAAACCTCAGAACTTTTGAAAATAGAATTACCTGGGTATTTCAGTCATCCCAAATAGATTCTAAAACAAAGAATCTAATATTACTTCATGAGCTAAAGAAATGAGTAAAACGTTCTCCACTCATTGAGCAAGTCTCTTTGAGCAGTTGAATTAAGAATTAAGAATCTGAAGTATTCTGATTGATGGAAAGAAGTATTGGGAACCCACAGATAAAATTATTGTTGCTTCCTTTAGTAACACACCTGAGGTAGTTTAGAGTTAGGCCTCAATTATTCTCATACATGTGAGTAGCTGCTGTCTCTAAAGGTCTTTTTGCTTTCATTTATTCAGAATCCTTTCCTGTAAGGTGCAAGGACTCCCACCATTAATATGGCAGAAAAGTTCTCCTGAGGTGACTCTATGGAGCTGGGATTAGGATGGTGAACGGAGGAGGCATGCATGTGGCGTGGAGACTCATTATTAAATGTCCTTTCCATTATACAGTAGTCAAACTAATTTCCCTACCCCGTAGGAAATGATACAGGACTTGTCCTCTGTTTTTAGAACTTACTTATATTGCCTGCGTGTAGATCAGAGACCTACCTTTTCTATTCTGGCTGTAAACAGACCTGTATTTGCTACCAACCAAAATGCTTCTCATTTTGTGAAATTCAAATAAACATCCACAAATATAGAACTAGTGTGTGCCCACTAGTGCATGCATGTGGTTCTCATCCGCTTTAGAGGGAATAGCTGGCGATCTGAGGGCAGAGTTGGGTGCAGCATCCACACAAAAGCAGCTTTGGTTTATTGTCAGAACGTAGAAACCAACCTTCTCTCAATTTTAGTATTACTAGTACTATTTTTTTTTTACTTTAACCTAGAAAGCTATCCTTACATTAATTAACGTGTTGTGTACTACTCTGCTTGTACTCTTCAGAATTGCTGACTGTTTTTAATGGTCCTGTACACTGCTCAACGAACGGTTGACCAGGTCCATGCTGTGCTGAATTTCAGCCTTGAAATGCGTCTAAAAGAGGGAAGGAACACTAAGTAAGGGAAGGGAAGATAAATTTTGTGTGAAGAGGGTTTTCTCTTTCTAGTTCAACCAGGGACTAGTTTTGTGACCTTGGATAAGGCAATTTATGTCTTTGTTTACAGTATCATCTGAGAAATGGGCATGATAAACTGTGTCAGATAGTAACTTCAAAGAGATACTGTCAAATGTGGTGAGATAACTTATAAAGTCTTCAAACTTCTTAGAAAAAAATTCACCAAATACAGTCAACACTCTGATCTAAAAACAATTATAAGAAATATGATATGCTCCAATTTCACCAACAAACCCACACACATGATTGGACTCAGTCCAGTTTTTCTCCTATTCAATTTTATCAAATGTGTGTTTGTACTGTAAGTTAATATGACAAAAAAGGAAAAATAACTACATAACTGTGAAATTTTCCTCCCTCGGTGGCAAACTTCCTATTAACATAGTTTGAGTGTGCATAGAATTTTATTTTTATCCGTTCATTTGGGGTTGCAAAAAAATGCGTAATTCCTCCATCCATCTATCCATTCATTCATTCAATAGGTACTTAGCCAAATATTGTTCTGGGACTTCAGATTACAAGATCAGACAGGTGATATTCTGGGCTTTCAGGGAAAGTTTAACGTCTACTTGAGAGAAACACTAATGTAGATATAATAAAGGTAACACAAGTTGGCAGGTCCTAGGAGAGCAGTCTTTTACAGTATGTAACAAAAAGTGACTGAGCCTGACACATCAAGGAAAAAATACTACCTACCTTGTATAGTGTTTCACTGTCAACAAGTCACTTACACTTGTATTATGTCCCTTAGTTTAAGTCTCATAACAATTCTGTAAGATGCCTATTATAACCTCTGTTTTACAGGTGAGGAAACTGGAGTTCAGGTAAGTTAAACAATTTACCCAAGGGCACACACTCATAAATGTCAGAGCTCAGATTTGATTTTCAATTCCCATGTTTTTTCTTCTATACCACACTGCCCCAGTAATGATGCATATATACTACTTTTTTAAGAATAGTTTAGTAATGTGAATTTCCTATTTGATCAATCTGGACAGTTTTTTTCTGTGCATTTTCACCACTGCATATAATTTATATTGTCTACTCAAGTTCTTTAGTCTTTTGTGTCTCTTCTAACTAAAAAAAAAAAAAAAAAAAAAAGACCTCGTGTATTTCCCTGAATATGGAAATTAGAGGTGATTATATTGATGAGGCTGAATAACCAAAATATACAGCACTTTACAGAATGAAATTACAGAAAGAGATTCTTATTTTGAACCATATAACCATATCACTCTAATCTTCCCCTTGAGGCAAAAATCTGTGCTGCTTAGGCATAGAATCTGAACATCTGAAATTTATTGTAAATATTTTAAAGGTTTCTAATCCAACTTCCTGCTTAATTCAGGAACACCTCTATACCTGTTTTGATATACAGCTTTACTTGAACATATTCAAGAATAAATTGCTTCTTACTTCGTGAGACTTGGTCCACTCATGGGTAGTTCTCATCACTAGGTTTTTCCTTATTTTGAACCTCTTCATGACTTGCAACACTATACTTTCTAATTCTGCTCCATAGAACAAAACAGAATAACTCATCTGCCTCTTCAAATGGCCATACGACTTCAAATCTTGGAAAGTGTTCAGCATTTCACTTTAAACTTCATTTTTCTGGGTGAAACATTCCAAATTTCCTTAATGATTTCTCATGCTAAATGGTTCTCAGGTCCTACATCAACCTGTTTGCCATCCTATAGCCTCTCTAATTTTGTCAGTGTCTTCTTAAAATGTAATTCTCAGAACTGAATACAGTACCAAAGATTAGTTAATACTAACAAAAAAAAAATCATTAGGATAATTAATCCCCATGTTGGAACACTATAACTTTCGATCCTTTTCCCAAAAGCACCTATTACATTGATTTTCCTTCAACCTGAGTTACGTGATTGTTTTTTTTTAAAGGAAACGAAGACTGAAATTATCACTGTTTCATCTTGTTGTTTGTGACCCAGCGTTCTGGTCTGTAGAGGGAGCTATGGCTAGATCTCTACCGTATATTGGGCTTTCCCCCAGATTTATGTTACATGCTGATCTGATAAGCATGCCATCCACATCTTCATCTTAACCAATGAGAAAAATGCTGCCTGAGCTAGGAAAGTTACTGAATTCTATGGCTCGCTACGAGAGACTGTTCCCTTAACCTTAACATGATCAATTAATTTACATGTAAAATTACTGCCAGCTAGTCTCACATCTATAATATTGTGATGAGAATTTCATCAAATACTTTGCCAAATACATGTTCTTTGAAAAATCTAACTCATTAGAAAGTTCAATAATTTTTTACTTAATGAAGGCAGTCATTCTGAACTCTTAGATCCTGTCCCCCTTTATCTCTGTACCCTGTGATTATAAAATTAAGTTTTTATCTTCACACTTTTCCATCCTTCATGATGAGTCCTCTGGGCAAGAAATAAAGGCTTTTCTCTGAACATTGTGAAATACTTTTTCTTGAAGTGTAGAATATGTGTATATAGATAATATTTACCTGCTCACATTCTCTGTTACAGATTCCAAGATGGTATCATTCTTTTCTCTCAAGATTCCTGTCGCTAACATGTCAAACTTTTTAGTAAAACATAATATACCCCAAAATCTCTTATTTTAGAGATTGTTATAAAGGCAAGTGAAAAAAAAAAAGGTATCTACTTTTAGCAGAAAATTATATTGAGACATTCAGACTTTAAAATAGAGTACATTTCCATTCCATAATCCACTCCTTCAGCAAATGTTCATTGAGTGTCCACTGGTCAAAGTCTGTGTGAGGCCAGGGGTAGAGTCTTCAGGGAACTCAAAAACAAGCAGAAGCAGACTCATAAACAATCAACTCTATAATATTAGAATAAGTCTCATAATCAAGGTTTGTAAAAAGTTCTCTAGGACAACAATGAGGGAGGAATGAGTTTTAGCTGTGACAATGAAAGCTTCATAGAAGAATCTGGCATTTAAACTAAGCCTTGCATGATGGGAACTTACCAGTGGCCAGGTGGAAAGGGGAAGGGCATAAAACTTCAGTCAGCTTTCACTGAGTACAAGATAAGAAATAACCAGTATGGTAGGTTTCATTTCATACTCATCTTGATTGGGTTAACATCTACTGTTATTTCTCTTGCTCAGTCTAGAAAAAAAGGTCAGAAAACAAACACTGAAATCACCCAACTCTAAAATGTACTATTTGAGATCATTTACACATCACTGAAAATATAACACTATTAGCCAAGTAATGCATTTTGTTTTAAGTAAAGAAAATTCCTTTTAAACATTATGGAATCAAATGACTATTTTTTTCTCCAGCCCTGAGAAAGAGACGTGAACAAGAGCGCTATATATCCATAGTAGAAGCCCTAGCACCTAGCACAAATGTCTGACATAGAGAATGCTCAATAAATATTGCTTAGCATAAGGTGTGTCATGTAGAAAAATGCTCCATAAGAATTGCTTGAATTATGTTTCTGTGAATGGCTTTTCTTAATTTCTTTATGGCTGAATTACATAGAGCTGTATTTAATGAATGTGCTTATCTCAATTTCAAATTCTAAGTTCAATTCCTGATGCATACCTAGTACGTTTTAGAGTACTTGTCAATATAAGATGTATGATGACTGCCCTCATGCTAGGATTTAAACTTGAGGTTGCTGTAAAACTTAATATTGAAATATCTTAATACAACATCATCATTACATTTACGGTTGTTTGCAGGGGTAAAGAAAGAACATTAAATGGTTAGTATTTAACCAGAGTCATTTTGCTTTCCATGCATATATTACCTATTAAGTCTCTTTAATTCTGAAAACTAAATTTCAAGTTCTAGTGCTCACTTAAGTAATACTGACTTTATTCTCCTCTCAGTGTACCATGATTGGTGTAAATGCTCCAATAGTGTTTAGAAGAGCATCTCTTTGCCAAACTACTGTAAAAACAGTTTTCCATCTCACCTAAGGTTCAAAATGTGTTACTGAAATAGAAATGGACTTGTCCCCATTACAAACTATTGTCACGTTACGAAAAATGTAATCATTACAATACATTATTATATTTAAGTATAAAAGCTCTGAATTGCAATCTGTCATTGAGTGGCATGTTTTAAACAAAGAGTAACATCCCAGATCTCTTTAGAAAGCTTAATGCTTAAAAACAATTTTATCTATCTATGAACAATGAGAAAAGGCATTATAAAATGCATTTTGAGTATGCTATGAAGAATATGAACATAGTACAGAATTAAATTTAGAGCAATTAAGAGTAGATTTTGAAGATATTTTCTTAAATGCTTTAATATAGTCATCATTTCAGTTTGCAGTTTTAATGAAAAGAAGGTACACGCACTGACTTTTTGACAGGTATTATTAAATAAGTATGCATTATCCAGAAGCCTAGTTGGTTACACAAAAGTTGAGGAGTACCTAAAAGTAAACACAAATAGTGGTTTTAATGATATTTCTGTGCTGAAACGTACTTTGATGGTAAGTGTCGTAACGTGCTGAATTCTGAGGTTTGAGTATAACAGAAACCATACCGTATTGAGACATTCCACCTACAGTTTGTGGTCATGAAAGTCTGATTACAAGTGGTTTTAGATATAGGAAAGTATTTTGGATCAGTGCCTTGTGTATTGAACCTACTCTAGCCTATTTTAATGTGCATGTTTATTTGCATAACTAAATTGCATCTAAAGGAAATATTAAGAGACATTTTGTATAAATCTACATAATTGATGACTATGCTTTTTTATCCATTCCAAAATGACAGTTTTATTTAGTTCATCCTTAATACTGATTATGACTCATCTGAATGAACCAGAATAAAACATTTTCTGAACTAATACAATAATCAAATATGAAAATAAAACACTAGCTATATTTTATTAGAAGCACTTTAGTAAAACAATCAAAAACCATAAAATAGAAGATGAGACATTGGCAATTATTACAACGAAAAATTGTCCAAGTTGAAACGTAAATAACATATCTGAGTACATACTGACTAGCTATGTGGGATGGTAAACACCTAAATGCTGTTTTCCCAAGAATGATCAGTACGGATTCCATAGTTCAGCTTTATTTTTCGATCAGGAATAGTAAGATTCTCAGATAGCCTTAATTAGTAGACTCTTCAACCCACCAAGACATATTTTGTAAGTTCTTCTTTTCTTGTAAGTCATCTCTGAAAGGAATGGGAACTAAGATTTATTGAGCTTCCACTTACAGCACAATGCTTGGTACTGTACATACGTTATTTTATATAATCCTCACGGCAATGCTGAGTGGGTGTTCTTTGAATCTTACAGGTGAAAAATCAAACAGAAATATCAAACTCAAAGAAGTTAAGTGAATTCCTCATGACTAGTAAATAGCAGATTCAGCCTTGAAATCCAGGGTCCTGTGAATCTCAGCCCCGTGTCCTTCCTTTTCTACCATGCTGCCTTCGATACAAATATGATAAAACAATATAATTATTACTAAGTATAGATTTTTCTTTTTAAAAGTTCTATTTATGAATTGCTAAAACATTCATGGGGAAAATCTGTCACATTTAATTTTATATAACATAGTCAATTTGATATTTCTAAAAACTTCACATAATAGTTTTCCCTATTTAGTTTTTGTACTAGATATCTTTACCACATGCCCATCTGTGTCTGCCATTCTTGGCACTGGGGGTACAGCAGTGAGCAAAATTAAAATGGCAGGTGCCCTTCGGGAACATTCACTGTAGTGAAAGAGACTGACATTAAACAAATAATCACACAGAAATATACAAATTGTGAAATATGACAGGTACTATTAAGGAAAAATAAAGGGTGATGAGTAAAACAATAGGTATTAACAAAAGTGTGGAGGAATGAAGAGACCAGGAGGCCAGGCTGTGTGTGTCTGCTAGTCCACAGTTCCTGTCAACACATTTATTTAGGGGTGTAGGACAGAGGGAATCAGAGTTCACTCTGACGTCTCTAGTTTGGGTGACTGAGTTTATGAGGAGATGGGGAATCTGGGAGGGAGAGCAGATTCGAGGGTGAAGATAATGAGTTTGAGCTTAAGGGGTGTTGAGATTCCTAGGACTTTCAGAGATAAGACTTAGCACTGGAGGACCTCCATTGGGTGTCTGGAGATGAAGAGAAAGAGAAGGAGTGGTAATCTAGATTTAGGAATTACACACAAATAGGTAGTAGATAAAACTGAACTGGCCTCTGCTACATGGGTTGAATTTGAACGTGAGAGGGGAAAAAATGTAAATATCATCCCTTTTGAAAATAATAACTATTAATAAATCAAGTTAGTCAGCATTTCCCAGAGTATATGCCTCAAAAACTTAGTTCTGAAAAATGATAGTAAGTGTCCTCAAAATAAATAAACAAACAAAAGAAACAGATGTTTTGTCAGCAGTAGGTTTGGGAAGCAGGTTAAACAAAGTTTAAAAGGTTTCTCAGCTTTTAATATACCAGTGTGCCTCATTTCCCAAATGTCTTGAGCCATTGAACTTTTTCTATAAAGGAGTATTTTATGGAAATGACATTCTACAGAAGACCTGCTGGGAAACACTGGGCCATATATAAGGGCTTATAATTAAGTATGTACATGATTTTGGGTGGACAAACTAGAGTTTAATCAAGAGAGGACTGAAATTGGGAATTGTGGAATATATATTTGCATTTGGTAGCATTGGCAGGAAGTATTTGAAGCCAGAGAAAGGGAGCTGTTACAGAGGGCCCATCAAGAGAAAGGCAGTGCAAAGAGTGAGGTTTTTAAGATTGGGATGAATTGAGGAGGGAATGATTCCAGACAAGGAGATCATCTAGGACAGGAAGCTGATAAGGACGTGAACGATAGAGCCGCCTGGGAAATAGACAAGAAAGTGTGAACCTGAGAAACATTTTGAGGGAAGGAATTATGGGACTTGGTAATAGATTAGATTAAAAAGAGGAAAAGGCATAGATAACAGTAAAGTTTCTGGCCTGGGAGAGGAAGAAAGATACACAGAAGAATGAAACCAAAACCCTAACGGTATTTCTAACTAAAGTACTTCCCAATTCCCCACTGGATTTCTAGAAAACAGAATACAACACTGTCTGAAAGCATTGTCAGTCATATCCCTTCAGTTGTTTTGAATTAAATGGCATGATCTAAGCAATTTTAAGAATTTTTGAACACAGATTTAAAATGCTATGTTTATAATGTCATGTCCAGTGTTCAAGTGGTAAAAAACAACAAAAAAACTCCAAACTTAATTATAATAGAAAAAGGTTAGCCATGCTGAAATTAATTTTTTTAATCTTAAATTATTCAAAGAAACATGAACAGTATCCTGGTCACCTTCATTAAAATTTCCAACATTAAATCTGGCATTTACAGTTTCACATTCAGCAACAAGCTAGGAATCACACATTTTCAAATTCTGAGCAGAAATTAGTTTTAGATTTATTTGCTTTCTTTCCAAATGTGTTAGTGCCCAAGGGTTCTGACAACGGCACACTTTGTTTTACAAAGGAAAAAAAAGTACTGTTTTAAAAAAAAAAAAGTATGATTTCATTTTTCTTTAAAAAACTTGCGTGCTTTCGTTTTTTCAGGTGACATTTACGAAGAGGAAATTTGGGTTAATGAAGAAGGCCTATGAGCTGAGCGTGCTGTGTGACTGTGAGATCGCTCTGATCATCTTCAACAGCACCAACAAGCTGTTCCAGTACGCCAGCACTGACATGGACAAGGTGCTGCTCAAATACACGGAATACAACGAGCCACATGAGAGCCGGACGAACTCAGACATCGTGGAGGTGAGCGCGCATGCCTAGTTGGTGACCCCAAACTTCGGCAGAGCCACGGGTCGTTTGGACCCCCCTTTCCCCACATACCTATACTCACGAGCGCAACCTTCCTTTTGCTGAGATGTTCATATTCCCACAGTCGTACCCAGGGCTATCACCCCAACTAATACTCCACCCTTTCTCCCTCAAAATGCAAATTAGAATGACATGATAATAGGGACAATGTAAGTCGTAAATCGGGTTCTTGCTTGAATTCAGGCATCGGTGTCAAATTATTGGCCTCATCCTTCGTGAGTCATCATTGTCGACAGCTATGTCAGGACACCAGAATTGGAAACTGTGGCCAGGGGACAGCTCACCCCCGTTTTGGATGACTTATGATTTCTTTTAATATAGACGAGTTTCCCAGCATAATCAAAGGGAAAAAAATTTTTTTGAAATGAGCTAACCCCTACCTTACACTTCACTTTTTTATTTTATGTCTCTTCTTTCTAATTAGTTTTCCCTAATGCATTTTTGCTGAAAGAATAAAGACACTTCTTCTCCTAGAAATGTTTTTCCTGCAAATTATATAGTTTAATATAGCAGTGGAAACTGTTAATATACATGGAATCAGAAATCTGAAGAAAACAAATTTCTAAATGTTAGTTCAATGTTTTACTCAAGTCAGATTTAAAACATTGTTTTATTGTGCCAAATATAAATAAGCATCACATTAAAGCTCAAAAAATGTTTTAGATTTGTTAGCATAAATATCATTGCCATACAATTTCAAATGCTTCTTGCATGTATCCTACTTTAATGTCATTGCCTTATAAGTACCCTTCACAAGCAATGAATACTAAACCAAAAAGAAAGAGGGATATTGAGGACCATCCCCATCTGTGCATTTTCCCCACCTATCTACTCATCATCTCCAAGATTGTGTCTGCTTCCCTAGGAATGAAAGAAAATTAGTGTTTCAAAAATATGTAGTCAGAGCCAGTTCGCCAGATTATAAATCATTCTTGCCATTGCTTAGACTGGTTCCACATTATAAAAAAAATCTAGTACTATTCCTGATCAAATTAATCTGCTTTCACATCCATCTTCCCTTGATTTGTTATAATTGTCTAAGACTAGCTCTCATTTCTTTGCTTTTATTTGGAAGGTTTTTTAAAGTATTGTGCTAATCAGTTTTTAAAGTTTTTTTTTCAATCTTTGCCTAGCAAGGCCAAGCAAATAATTTCAGAGGAAAAAAAGTGAATTATAATGAGACCTAATGTGGTATATATTTAAAATACTTTCAGATTTGCATTACTGCATATCATTTTAGGTTTTCATTGACTAGTGATTTTAATTGTGCGCTTGACTTGATCTTGAAATTTAAGATCATTTGTAAAATTTGCCTATTATCTGTTTCAGATAGTATTTTATTCATGTACACATATAAATGTGAAAAACATTAAAGAAAGATGACTGTGAACATCACTAATCAGTTGTCCAATCTCATAGGTACTTTCATGTGTATGTGTGTCTGTCTGTCTGTCTGTCTGTCTATCTGCCTGTCTATGCATGCTTGTATACATTTAACATACGTTCCAAACACAGAACAACTCTATATTCAAAACTCCATCTCATTACCAAAATCATTACAACAAACATTTCAGGGTAACAAAAGAATTTGAGTTGGAATTTGTTATTAGAATTGAACTGTTCCAGTTTTTAACATGGTGTAAAATACAGTAGAATCATGTAAAACTAGTTGAAAATTTGTTGACTTTGAAAATCTACTCTCTTAAAGGAGTTTATAGTCTAGAAAATTCATCTAATGAGGGTTTTGGTTAACAATATCCTACGTGACTTAAAGAAACCTTAAAATTTCACATGCTGTAAAGACTTTCATATTCTTGGACAGGTGGGTATCTGAGCCAGACTTCTTTACAGGCCATCAAAACAACACTGGGTTGAAAATCCGAGGGCTGGCATTTGAACCTTTGTCTTGCACAATCTTGCTTCACAACATAATTCTTTAAAAAGTGATATTTTTTTAATTCAAGTTTATTGGGGTGACAGTGGTTAGTAAAGTTACATAGTTTTCAGGTGTACCATGCAATAATACATCATCTATGTGTCATCACATTGTGTGTTCACCACCCAGCGTCACCATGTATTTGATTCCATTAACCCTCATCTACCAACCTCCTCCCCAATGTTTTTAAAAGAGCGTAAAGCAGCAGCTCTATCTTGGATTTAACATCAATAGAGTATAGCTCTGAATCTCTGAAAAAGACATTAGGGGGCTGCTAGGCCAAATCTAAAGATTCCATGGCTTGATTCTTTGGATAAAAGTAACAAGTTATAAGTCTAACAGGTGTGAGTCTGCCCTGCTCAATTACCTGAATCACATATTCTTCACCTACTTGCCTTTTCCACACTTGAGGAATAACAGAGATGATGGAGAAAGAAGTAAAGTGGGATCCCCTAAGCTCGATAAGATTTACATCACCTCCACATGGAGTCTTTTTCAAAGCGCTGTTCGTTGACACCAGTATGCTTGGGATTCTTGGTGGAGAAGAGGGGATCTGAGTGGGAATCCGCATTGATAACAAGTTCCCCAATAATTTTTATGCACACTGACTTTGAAAACCTCTGCAGCACTAAGACATCAATTGTGTTAGAGGCTAAAAAACCTGTGATACATCAGGGACTTGAGGAATCTGTTCTTGGAATGGATCTAACATGAAGTTGAGAGTTCAGGTAGTTTACTACTCCTGGGTAAAATTTTAAATCCTATTTATTTTAATTTAATGGAATACATTTAAGTGAGTAAGTTTAATGAGGAGCATAATATGTTTCACGAAGGGTCATTAGTTTTATATTTCCCATTTGGACCATTACCTCTCTCCCTTAACCCTCTGAAAACAGTTTACTCGTAAGAAAAAAAGATTGATGGGGAGAGAGAAATAATATGATTCCCGGCATTTAAACTAAAATATAAATTTCTGGGCCATACCAGAGTAGTGTTACAGGGTCATAGGAAATTGTACAATGCGTGGGTGTTGAAAAAGATTTCCTTCTTTTAGCAAAAAAGCTCTGCGTAATTATCATGTCTTCGCTTGATAATTAGCACTACTGTTACAATGGCACAAAGACTTAGACTGAGAGAGTTTTTTTTATTATTATTACATTACAATGCAGCTTGAATATCTGTTTAGATACAATATATAAATATGCCAGATTTAGTAAATGTGTTAAATTTTTAATCCATTGGCTTTAAAAAAAACAATTATGGTATTAAAAGCATTTTCTTTGAAGAAAGTCCATTTTATTTAATTCTGTGACAAGTATACTGGATATTTACCCAAAATGCTAGTTTTGAGGCCGTTGAAATTCAATAGGGATGCTTATGGTGTTAAGGAACGGCCCCCTTCATGTCTTCCAACTGTCTAGCTCCACTCCTGGTTCTGTTAGCTGCCTTCCTACCTACCCTTACAGTTGACATTGGGCTCCATTCCTGGAAGAAGATGTGGTGTTGAGCACATCAGGGTGACCTAAAGGACACAAATCCCACAGGACATGCTTCTAGGCCATTCCTTCACTTAGCAACAGTTTAGCAAGTGCCAGCAGAAGCTAGGCATTCTTGTTAAGGATGTAAAACATACAAAAATCAGTTTAGGAATAATTAGAGGGCAGAGGAGTACAAGCTACTGAAAGGAAGGCATAAGCTAAACAATTTATCAAAACTTGCATTTAAAAAGGTGGTTGATCACCAGATCGTTTCAGGTGATCCTTGGAGTCCCAGAAGTCCCAGACAGGTTACCTCCAATTCCAGCACGTGTTTTCTAACCACAGAACCTGTAGGGGAGTGTCACATGGGAGGGACCCTCTCACCCTTCTGTGACGCAGTGATTCTATGGAGCTATTCATCCAGTTTGGGTCAGTCGTGGAGTGACTAAGTGTGGAAGGGGAGTAAAGCACAAGGTCCTCTGCTATTTTCTAGGAAGTCAAAAAGATAGATGTGACTCCTGCAGAAAAAAACCTTTTATCTTGAGACAGTAGAGGATTACTTTTTTTTTAATGCAAAAATGGGCAAGAAATGTGTGGGGGCAGTGAAGGGGGGAGTAAGAGATGATATTTACATGAAATTTTATTTTCTGTTACCTGAATTCTATTTGAATTTAAAAACTTCGAAGAGTAGTTTGTTCTAGCAAAATGTGTTCTTGCACAGTAGTAATTAAGGCCTGAACTGGGACTGGAAAGGCCTTAAAATAGATTATAAAGTTTATTGTTTAACAGTGATACTAGAGGTTATCAGTAAGCTAACTATCTCAGCATAGTTTGGTAAAAACTGGTTAGTGCCATTTTTGTTGAAAAGCAAATGCAGCAAATAATGGAACAGGACTTCCTTTACAAACTCTGCATTACAAAATTTGGGAGGAGGTGTAAACTATGAAAACGTATCTGTTTAACTTGAGCTCTCCTTATATCTAAAGCAATTAAATAGGTTTTAATTTTATATTTGTAAAAATATAGATATATAAAATTATTTTTATGTATGCCTTATGGATGGATTTACACACAGATACTTTGCTTAAAAAGGAAAAGCACCTTTGCTTGTTTGATTATTGGTTGAATTTCCCTTCTTTCTTGCGTTCACTGGGCAAAGATTGGCTGAACTCCTGACGTGCTATGTGTCATGGAATGCCTGGACATACAAGCAGAAACAAGGCCCCTGGAGGGCTATTCGTCCTTAAGGTTGCTCACAAGGTTTCTCTTCCTTTAAAACCTCACCTTTTGTTATTTCCCTCCAGCCAACCTCCTCCCACCACCCCCATCCTATACTTGAGTCTCCTAAACATGTTTATATCCCTCAGCTTCTGCAAACCGTTATCTATTTTGTCTTCAATGTTCCTTACTGGCTTTTCTTGGCTTTTCTTTATCATTCATTCAAGTCAGGTCCCAATTTATACTTTTAGGTAGCCATCCTTGAACTGCCCTGAATCTTGTGTTAGATCTTTTCTTGTATTTCAGTCATAATCTGTTCAGTTGTCCCCATCAAAGCCCTATGGAAACTGTTTACCAGTTGCTTCTTTCATACTAGATTTTAAACTGGGCACATTTTGTTGGCCATCCTATCTCTAGGGCTTAATGTGAGGTCCTCAGAATATATTTGTAGGATAAATAAAGAGAGGTAGACAGTTACAACAGGATATATCCAAGTGATTATCATATAGTGTAATGGTACTCATTGAAAGTATGAAAAATGTTTTTATGGCTGCAATGAAGCAGTTTATTAAAATTGGATCAATTTTATCAAAGTACTATACCAAAAACCTAAAATAATCTGGATCTGTGCTACCTAATGCAATAGTCACTAGCTACATGCGGCTATTCACATTTAAATGAATCAAAATTAGATAAAATATTCAATTCCGTTTCTCAGTTGCACTGGCCGCAATTCAAGTGCTCAACAGCCACGTGTGGCTATTGACTACCGAGTGGGACAGGGAAGATGTAGAATGCATTGATCGTCACAGAAATTTCTAGGGCATAGCACTGGTCTGGGTGGAAATGTGAAAAGGGAGGCATTTACACTGTCTTCTCAAATTAACGCCAACATTAATTCTTCCATGTAAAATTTGAGGAGTGCATTTCAGAGGTGAAGGACTGTGTAGCCTTGAGATGTTAGAATCCAGAGCATAAATGTTCAGTTTGAGAGACACCAATTGGGAACAAACTAAAACCACATTTTACCCCTAAACCAGTACCCACAGAGTCAATCAGTAAGCTTACTACCTGGTCAGAAATCCCTGGCAAAGGCTTTCAGGCTGATAAGGAGCACTAACCACATGAGCTTCCTATTGGGTGCTGTGTTTTTTTTTGTTTTTTAGTTTGTTTTTAACCACGAAATTTGAGAAGGAAAAAACGGTAGGTCTTTCTTGTTACTATTTTATTTTAAATTTACTTGAAGCAACATGGGCCAGTATTTAACTTTATAATTAGTAAATTCATTTTCTTAAGAAATTTTTTTCTTCATACGGGAACTTAGAAACATAATATTCTTCAGGAATATTTCATATCGTTCTTAGGTTACTATAAAATATAATTAAAATAGTTCTTAGTGCAGGTAGCTCAGTAACTCTGTGCTCTGTTAAAGAAAGTATATAATTGCTTTTTTTGTTTGTTTGTTTTTAAGGTTTTTATTAAAAATATAGCTAACATAACAATATTATATTAGTTTCAGGTGTACACCAGAGTTATTCAACATTTATATACCCAAATAAGTGATTATCATGATAAGTTCAGCAACCATCCAACACTGTACCATGCTATCACAATGTTATTGACTATATTCTCTGTGCTGTACATTACATCCCCATGGCTTATTTGTTTTGTACCTGGAAATTAGGACCTCTTATTCCCATTCAACATTCCCCCCCCTTGTAATTTTTCAATTACCGTTGACATTCAATATTATTCTATATCAATTTCAGGTATACAGCATAGTGGTTAGACATTTATATAATCTAAGAAGTGATGCCCCACCTGGCACTATACATAGTTATTACCATATTATTGACTATATTCCCTATTCTTTACATCCCCATAACTATTTTGTAACACCAATTTGTACTTCTTAATCCCGTTACCTTTTTCACCCTGACCACCAACCTCCTCCCATCTATCACCTGAACAAATCTAGTACCCATCTCACACCATGCATAGTTATTACAATATTATTGACTACATTCCTTATGCTATACCTTACATACCCATAACTACTTTGTAACAACTAATTTGTACTTCTTTATCTCTTTCCCTTTTTTCACCCACACCCTCAGCCCCCTCCCATCTGGCAACCATCAAAATATTTTCTGTATTTATGAGTTTGTTCCTGTTTTGTTTGTTTATTTTGTTCCTTAGATTTCACATAAAGTAAAATCACATTACATCTGTCTTCTCTCTCTGACATTCCACTCAGCACAGTACTCTCCATGTCCATCCAAGCCACTGCAGATTGCAAGTACCCATTCCCTTCCATGGCTGAGCAATATTCCATTGTATATATGTACCACCTCCTCTATCCATTCTTCCTTTGACAGACACCCAGGCTGCTTCCACATCTTGGCCATTGTAAACAATGCTGCAATGAACATACGGATGCACACATCCCCGCAAAGTACCATTTTATTTTTTCGGATAAATACCCTGAAGTGGAATTACTGGATCCTTCTTTGTCTTTTCTTATAGCCTTTATTTTAAAGTCTTATTTTGTCTGGTATAAGTATTGCTATCCCAGCTGTTTTTGTTTCTTTTCGTTTCCATTTTCATGAAATGTCTTTGTCCATCCCTTTACTTTCTTACTGTATGTCTTTCAATCTGAAGTGAGTCTCTTGTAGGCAGCATATGTAAGGGTCTTGTTTTTTTATCCCTTCAACTCTCCTATGTTTTTTGATTGGGTCATTCAATCCATTTACGTTGAAAGTAATTATTGATAGATATGTAGTTATTTCCATTTTAGTATTCATAATTTTGATTTTTTTGTTCCATCTTAAAGAAGTGTCTCTAATATTCCTTGTCATACTGGTTTGGTGGTGATGAGCTCCTTTCGCTTTTTCTTCTCTGGGAAGCTCTTTATCTGTCCTTTGATTTTTAAATGTTAGCCTTGCTGGGTAGAGTAGTCTTGTTTGTAGGTCCTTGCTTTCCATCACAATGTTGAATATTTTGTGCCAATCCCTTGTAGCCTGCAAAGTTTCTGTTGAGAAATCAGCTGACGATCTTATGGGAGCTCCCTTATAAGTTACGAGTTGCCTTTCTTTTGCTGCTTTTAGGATTTTCTCTTTGTCTTTAAACTTTGCCATTTTAAAATGTCTTGGTGTGGACCTGTTTGGGTTCATCCTGTTTTGGACTCTCTGTGCTTCCTGGACTTGTGAGTCTGTTTCCTTCCCCAGGTTAGGAAAGTTTTCCATCATTATTTCTTCAAATAGGTTCTCAATCCCTTGCTTTCTCTCTTCTCCTTCTGGTACCTCTTTGATGAGAATGTTGTTATGATTGATGTTGCTCAGAGGTCTCTCAAACTATCCTCATTTTTAAAAATTATTTTTTCTTTTTGCTGTTCCGTTTGGGTGTTTTCTGCTACCTGTCTTTCAAATCACTGATTCGATCCTTTGCTTTATCTAGTCTGCTAGTGTTTCTTTCTGTTGCACTCTTCATTTCAGTTCTGACTGGCTCTTTTTCATGGTTTCTATGTCCTTTTTAATGCTTGCTGTCTTTTTTGTTGAAGTTCTCACTGTGCTCATTGATCCTACTTATAACCATTGTTTTGAACTGTGTATCTGGTTCACATTTTATTTGCCTCCATTTTGTTTAGTTCTTTTTCTGGATTTTTCTTCTGTTCTTTCATTTGGGACACATTTCTTTGTTTCCACATTTTCACTGTCTCTCTGTGTTTGCTTGTATGTATTTTGTACATACATACAAGCAGATCTGCAATGTCTTCCAGTCTTGGTTGGGTGGCCTTATGTAGTAGGTACCCTATGGGGTCCTGTCACAGTCTTTCTGTTTACAAGCTCCAGGTGCTCCAAGAGTGTCCCTTGTGTGTGTTTTGTGTGCCCTCCTGTTATAGTTGAGCCTTGATTGCTGTTGGCATGTCAGTGGGTGGTATTGACCCTCAGTCTGACTGGCGGTGGGGTTTGGCCACATCCACAGCTTATGGGCTGCTGTGGGGGAGCTTACCATATGGAGTGGGATTCACCCTAGCAGGCTCTGATGCCTGTTGTAACACCCTTTGTATGTGCCTTTTGTGGAGGTAATTGGGCAGTGTTCTGCTGTGGTCTGAAGCCAACCTTGAAACACATTGGTTCTGGGGCCTCTTGGGAGGGGCTCCAGAACAGGTCACCCACTGCCTGTGACCAGCTGAGGGGTACCTGGTAGGAGCTACAAAGCAATCTGTAGTTGTTTGCTGCCTGGGCTAAACCTGGAGGCATGTGAGAGAGGCCTCATTGCAAACCAAGGATGTCTGCCTCCAGTACCAGACCTGGGGTAGCTCTGCAAAAAGCCAGGACACCCCAAAGCCTTCTGCTACCTGCTGGCTCCCTTAAGATTCTGATAGAGCCTCATGCGGTATGCAAGTTGGGTAAGGCAGGGTCTCTACGAGTCACTAGAGTGGTAAGAGTTCTGGTCACCAGGTTAATGTAAACTGGTTTGGTGCAGTGCTGAGCCTGGAGCAACTCAGCTAAAGCCTCAGAGCATACAAGGCCAGTCACTGCTGGCTGCCCGCCTGAGGCCTGCTGGACTCTGATAGTTTTCAAAGAAAGAGTGCAAGACATGCAGGGCTGGCTGCTTGCGGAGAAAGTGCATCTGGTGTCGGGGAGTTTGGTGGGGCGGGGTTCTAGCAGAGCTTACCAGACCAATCGTATTCAGATTTGGCCTGTGGGGGAAGGCCCAACACAGGAAAGATGGTTCCCACCTGCTCGCTACATGGGAGGAGGTCCCCTCACAGGGAAAATTGCAACTGTCTTCCAGCCCTCACCTCAAGGCCACACATATCTGTGCCCCCCCCCCCCCGCCCCGCATGCCTTCAACACCCGCTGAGTCACTGTCCCTCCACCGGAGCACAAAGTGAGTGCCTACGAGCAAGTATGTCTATGCGAGGGCCATTTAAGAGGACATCTGGGTTTCCCGTAGCCTTCCATCCTACCCGGATGGCTAGAATGCCCACTGTTTTTCACAGCCAGATGTTGTAGGGACTCCTCTTCCCTGCATGAATACTCAGGAGCCTGGTGTGGGGGTGGGGGATCCCTCGCTCCTCCAGCAGAAACTCTGAGGCTGAGAGATCCCTCCTGATTCTCAACCACCACACAGGTTTTGAGACTGTTCCATGCCTGTTCCGCATCTTCACCCCTCCTACTAGTCTCAACGTGGCTTCTTCTTTATATTTTTGGTTATAGGACTTCTGTTTGGCTAGACTTCTGATGGTTGATTGTTGATTGTTCTGTAATTTAGTTATAATTTTTGTGTGTTCACAGGAGGACACAGGTACAGTGTTTATCTACTCTGCCATCTTGGGTCTCTCCTATACTTGCTTTTGAATAGGTAGTATTGAAACATGAAGAAAGGAATAGTATAGTCCATAAAGATTTAAGTTTTCAATGTTGATGCTTTCAAGAAAAAGGAGGAAAAGTGATTTTGTAAAACAAGAAAAAATAAAGAAATGGGCCTAAAAATGTATTTATATTTCATATAACCTACAATAATGGTGTTTTTATGTATCAAATTTTTATATATCAAATTTAAAATCCATTCTTTTTTTTAAGTAATGCTCTTGCTTAATTTGCATATGTTTTTTAACCATGAAAAGCTGTTTCACATCTCATTTAATAAGAAAATCATTGTTGAACAAATAAAGTACACATTAGATTACTTAAATTGTATGCACAAGGCAGTAAAACTGAACTTTCTCTCATCTCTGTTATTAGAGCAACTTTAATAAGCATTAGTACTAACATAGTCAACAGAAAATTATTTGATAATAGTTGGAGCAGAAAAGACAATAGGTTTTGAAATACAGCCTTTTTGTCAATAATGTAACTTCTTTATAATTATTCATCATCATTATTTTACACAAACTTTTTTAAACCAAAGTCTTCATGTTGTGTTTTGATTGGCCTTTCCCCCAATATCTGAAAGTGAAAGGGGAAAAATATTTAGTCTGGATCATAATTGTCAATTTTTAATGATACTTACAGATTTCATGACATGTGAAATTTGGTGTTGGACAGTATGTTTGAACCAAATGTTGCATTCTAGCCATTGATAGCACCCGAGTAAAAGTAACATTGTTTGGCTTTAAACAGTATCAAATAAGGTATCAAACAGTAGAACATCCTTACTTCCTCAGGATTGGTTGCTGAATATATTCCTGTGAAATATTCAAAAGTGAAGTTTTAGGAATAGAGTCCTACCTAGAGTAAGAATAAAAGACGGTGAGTCTTTCAATCAAAGCATGTTTGTTATTTCAATTACCTCACTGCATATTTTTGAAAATTATTATAAATCTATTTCTTTTTCCTAAAGGACATGATGATGTTTTATTTATTTCTGTAGCTCCAACTACCAGCTCAATTATGGAACATTACACACATTCAATAAATATTTTATATAACCCATATATGTATGTATATACATATAAACATCCTCACTGATGATCATTATTAAATTTACTAAGTTTTCTTCGTTGAAGTCAGATATGTTTTAATAATAATAAAAGTGAGACTATTTAAAGTGAACCAGAGAAGAATAAAGGTTATTGCTGTGTAAAAAAACAAAAAACAAACAAACAAAAAAACACAAATAGGCACAGAAGACTACACATAAAATATTACTTACAGTGTTAGTAGAAAGTAAAAGACTTTTGGACCAACATACACTGATTCCTGGGCCAGGATCTGACAAGAGGGATCAGTGGGTCTCAAACGATACGCCTCTGGCCCAGTCTGAGTCAGTGGAGGGCAGGGGAGACCTGGCTGAAAGACTAATTCCGATTAAGTGGGTCTGGGGCAAGGCTCAAGAGGCTGTATTTCCAGGTGATGCTGATGCTGCTAGTCTATGAACCAAAACTGAGTAGCAAAGGATCCAGACCAGGGGTGTCCAAACTGCGGCCCGCGGGCCAACTGCAGCCCGCAATCCATTGTTAATTGGCCCGCAGCAAATTCCAAAAATATATTTAGTTTACTTAAATAAACCAGGTGAGGCAATACATACTTCACCTCTAGTGAGTGGCCCGGCTGTTTGTGTATTTTACTGCATATGGCCCTTGGTAAAAAACGTTGAAAAAAGTTTGGACACCCCTGATCTAGACTCTCCTTTCCAAGCATTTGTTTTCTCCAGCATGCAGTTTAAAAGTACATTTTTTTGAACATTTCTTCTTTGTAGCTTTACTGGGGGTTAGAGTCATACCATAAAATAAATTTTTTAAGCTGAAATTTGGTGAAACTAATTTTTGAAAGCAAGTGTGTTAGGTTTTTGGAAGTACACTATAAAAAGCCTGTCATTACTCAGTGAGGCAAGCTGCTCTGTCGCTACCATCTCCTGGCCTGGTCCCCTCCCTTGTGAATGCCTTCACTTGGTAGTGGCTGCTTGGATCACGTGTTGAGAAAGTGTCTAAGAACAGACTCGGAAGCAAGTATGATGTGATTGGTTAGGGGTGTGTGCCAGGAGTGCAGAGTAGTGGCAGCTATGCTTTCCTCATTATTCTCAGGGTCAAAATATTTCATCGGACATTCTGGGAAAAGACTTCAGGCTCCATCATTAAAAGGATAGGAATGAAGCAAATGCTGCATATGTATGCAACACATTGGGTGGATAAATTATGTTATTGGAAGTATATCTCATTTTACTTGTAGCTATTTGTCATATTATCCAGTCATGTCTCAACTGTATTTAGTGTATTCTATATTACCCCGAAATGTAGCTACCTGACAGAAGTTCTGAATAAGGGAAAAAAATTCCCTGTCAATTATTTCTAAAGGTCATAGAGTTAATGACTAGCTGGGAAGTTAATTAGATTCTGAAAGCCTCTTCATATCAATTAAATCTCTTATCTTTATGTTTTAGTAAATAAACTCAGTAACTAGAGCTACTGTTTTAGGATAAGAAACACTGTAAACAGTAAACTGTACAATGGGTATTTGGGCTTTTCGCTCACATATAAGAAAACATTATTACAAAAAAAAACCCTGATGTATGAAATAATAATAGTAATCTTATTCCAGAATTTCTGAATTAGATCTTTGATTTTTCAAAATAGCATGCAAGGGCAGCCAGATGGTTCAGTTGGGTTTGACTGTGAGCTCTCAACAAGGTTGCTGGTTCAATTTCCCCTGGCATGGTGGGCTGCACCCCCTGCAACTAAAGATTGAAAACGGCAACTGGACTAGGAGCTGAGCTGTGCCCTCCACAACTAGATTGAAGGACAACTATTCGGAGCCGATGGGCCCTGGAGAAACACACTGTTCCTACGGTTTCCAGGCGGGAATTCCCGCCTGTTCTCAGGAATTTTTTTCACTTTCCCGTTCCCGAATCCACAGATATAAACTGTTTTCTGTTCTCCACGATGAATCATTTCCTCAAAATGGTGGCTGATACTGCCAACCATCTGGGTTCAAGGAGCCAATTTTCCCGATTTCCCGACCAACTTTTCTCGGGATTCAGGAATGGGAAAGCGAAAAAAATTCCTGAGAACAGGCGGCAATTCCCTCCTGGAAACCCTACTGTTCCCCAATATTCCCCAATGAAATTTATTTTAAAAAAATAGCTTCCAAATTACCCCTTAGTCATAAACAAATGTCATCACTGTGACCTCGAGAAAATTATTTCAGAGAGAAAAAACTAAGGTCAGAGTTACTCTGAGAATCTGCTAATTTAAAACCACCTCCACTCTCTGTTCCATTTTAGTTCCAGAAACCAGACTCCTTTCAAGGTTATTGTGCACATTCGTAAATAAGTGATATATTTAATGCCTATGGCCTGACAATGAACGAACCCATTCACTTCTGTCATGTGAATTCTCTTTGGATAATGTAACCAGATTTCAGATGAAATGACACACATCTGTACTAATCAGTAAGGTAGCCACTGGCAACATGTGGCTATATTTAAATTAACTGAAATTAAGTAAAATTAAAAGTTCAGTTCCTTAGTCTCACTAGCCACATTTCAAGTGCTCAATAGCCACATGTGGCTGGTGGCGCCCATGTTTGTCAGGACAGGTAGAGAAATGTTCTTGACCCCAGAAACTTTTATTGGGTAGTAATTGACATAAGGGGGTGAAACTGGTGAATCTAGTGCTCTTGTTCATTGTGGTAACCAGCATGATGGTTGATGGGTACAACCTAATAAAGGGCACAGCAGCTAGAGAGGATGCACATAGCCCTTTCATCTTTCATGCCTCCAGCAGGCAGTTAGTGCTTGCCCGTGTGTGTCAGGGTCTGTGCCAGGCCAGGGAAACATAGTCAGAAAAGCTGAGTCACTTCGTCAGTGTTTACTCTCAGGAACAGAATATTTGTTAAAGTAAATGTGATTTTTGTGGAGCGAGATGAGGATGGAGGGAGAACACTGAAGTTGGAATGACCCTAAGAAGAGAAAACAGAGGAAGAGACAGGAAAGGAGAGATATGGGGGAAGCAGAAACAAGCTCGACCCATTCCGAACGTTTCCAACAGGAAGGAAAAGATCATGCATGCAGTTTTTTGTGACTTATCCTACTTAGGTATGTAAGAAATTGTATCTTCCTCCAGGCTTCACGAATGGGTTCTCCTTCAGTGTGGGGTTGTGAATTAATTTCATGTGGGACAAAAAGAAAGCTGCAGCGTGATTTTCCTAAAGAATGTCGTTGAAGCATTACCATGAGTTTACCTTGTAAATTTTGCGTTGAGGAAATAGAACTTTAAAATCCCCACAAATTTGGAGGGAAATTAAGTTCTAGTTATGGCAACATCACACACTAGTTCTCTAACCTGAGGCAAGTTATTTAACCTTCTTGGTCTTGAGATTCCTTCTCTGTTAGTGTTGTCGACCCTGATCTGTCTTCCTCACAGGGCTGTCATGATGATTACAGGCTATGAAAGATGTCAGAGCCCATTGTAAACTGTTAAATTGTATAAGGCGCTTTTATTTCTGACATCAAGGGAAACGTTCTGGCAAGTAAAGCTGTTTAACCAAAAGAGAGAGAAACAGCAAATTCTTAATTTGGGAATAATTATGTAATATTTTGTGTTAAGTATATCATTTCATAAATATAGTGTTCTTATATCAATAACTATAGCATTTTACATAAGTTAAGAAGATTTACCAATGGCCAATGAATTGATTTTCTTTCTACAAGCATTTATTTTTATTTATTTATTTTTTTTAGTGGTTTAAAACAGTGATAATATTTATTTTGCTTAGGAAGGTGCAGTTTGGGCAGAGGCTGTATACAAGGACATCTCATCTCTGCTCTGTTTAATAGCAACTAGCTCAGCTCAAAGGCTGAGGCCTAGAATCACCTTCCACAAGCGTTTATGGAAATGATCTCTGTGCAAGGCTGAGTCCTTGGCGGCAATGATTATGACACATCCAGTGCCTCCAGGGCCAATAGTCCAGTGTGGACAAAACAGACACAGGATTGGTTCTTTTATTCAGCAGAGAGCGATGAACATGAAGACCATGTGCCAAACATTGTGCTAGTTACTGGTGATGCATCTGTGACTATGCTGCCCAACAGTCTGAACAACAAGAAGATGTAGAGTACAGTGGGATAACTGAGGTGAAAGAAAGCACTTACAGCTATGAGCACCTGAAAACATTTCATGGTGGATTATAGATGAACGAATACCTTTGAATGATAAGTAGAATAAATTGATATGCTAAGCCAATCTGCAAGTCATTTATTCCCATTTAAAGTAAAAGTGAGACTAATAAAGGTAATGACATACAGACATATAAGTGCATATATATATACATTTGTATGTAGTATACATGTACATGCAGCAGCCTTGATTTTGATTGCCATTGAATTTTTAAATGTTTTTTCATGTTTATAATTTTTTAGAGAAATTCTACAGGCTATGAGTTAGAAAAATGCAATGAATGTAATTGCCTTTAAGTTTGATAAAAAGGTTCTCTTGCTAAGAATGGAAACCTTAAAGCTGCATCCTACTTCCATCTTTAACTTTACAGATGAGATTTTCCCCCCTTACTCTGAATTCTAAAACATGATACATCTGGCTAAGAGGCTGGAAAATTGTTACACGCCTGTGTAACATTCTTATAACCTAATCAGTCTACAACTTTTCTCCCAGTTAAATCAGTGGAGAATGTTCTTTGTTTTTGTAGTCCCTGTTTCACATAGTAACAGCTTGTTGCATTTTGGTCTGTTTGCCAGAGGGTAGGTTTATTTTTAAAACCCTGAACTCTGAATTTTTCTTTATTTTTCCAAGATTGAAAGCAGCTGAAATGCCTGGAGTTACAGGTTGAGGGCTGCTTTACAATATGTGAAGGGAAGCTTCTTTCCCTTCCATGTGTGTGCGCGCACGCACGTGCACGCAAGCTTAAATTTTTTTTCCTAACAAATGTCTTCTAACTGGTAGTTGTCTAAAAATAGAAAACTGCCTAACTAAAAATAGCCTGGCTCTCAGTCGTGCCAAGGAAAATGGAGAGGAATAGGCGTGGAATAGAAGGCTGAGTAATCCAGTTCTATTCATTCAGAGAAACCTTTGAGAATGCTGGCGATGATAAAGTGCCCTCAAAAAACCACAGGCCCGACTCTCTCTTCAGACTTCTAGGTGCCAATAAACATTTTTGCCCGAGGATACTTTTTTTTTCCTCATAGGTTGTAAACATTTTCTGAAAGACAAGGCTTCGTTTCACAGAAGCTAAGAAACTGCCATAACAAACTAACTTTCCTAAGGTCTTATAAAAATTCATAATTGTGAGATGTATTTTAAAAGAGCATCTTAAATGAAAGTATTGTAAAATAATGTACATCGTGTGATAATTAAGAAGAAACTGTTATAATAAAAACTGTTTACTGCTTGCAATTAAATTCAAAATCTTCGAGTTTATCGCAAAAAGAAAACTATTTCTGAGATTCATTGCAGCTAAAGAGAGCAGCTGACTTGCTTCAGTTTACCTCCCTTAAATATAAATTCTCTTATTAAGTATGTATTCCATTGCTATACCAATATTTAGTCTCTTTCTTCAATTATAATTTTCACCCAGCAGATTTTCACTGTTTATTTTTTAAATTGAGTTGAAACTACTTTGAAAAATAACATTTCAAGAATAGGATGGCTTTCAGTTTAGAGAAATGGAATTCTGAGTAAGCCATAAAAAAATACATATGCCAGTTTGCAATGGTAATGCTTTTTTCTTTTTTCATTTTGTTTTGTTTAAGTAATCTGAATAACCAGGTCAAACATAGCAACAGGGTGTGGAAATGTCAGCACAGTTCATGGGGTTATACGGGTCTGAGCATTGTTATGTCCAGTTCCTGTATTGCTGCTGGTGATAAGACTCTTCAGACAAAGGACGATAATTGATGGAAAGAGACTTAAATCATTGCTAGAAGAATCAAGGTCCTTGTATCTGTGTACATCGACTCTTCTGGTCTCCTTCCGTCTTGTAAAGCATTTTGTCGTCTTGCATGGTGGCCCCCTACTGCTCTTTGTAATGGATGCAGACCACAAGTGATTCCTTCATGCAGCATACAGGGTGTAATTGTGTCTGTGTGGTGTATTAGTAATTACCAAGCTGAATTCCCATATTGTATCTTTACTGCGGGCATGGAAAAATAGGACATACAACGCTGCTTGGCCATTTTCAACCTAGATAGTGAGCCACTTAGAGCTACATTCCAGGGACAAAGCCTTTTATATGTACACTTTTGAACAGAATTTCATTGTTGAGTCATTTGTGCTATGCCGGATAAATTCAATTTGGGAAGTAATTACCTTTGATATTCATTTCTGACTCTTACAAAGCAAAAGTTTTGTAATACAGAAAATATTTGCTATTTTTAATTGCTAAAAATGTTTTAATATTACTAGATATATAGTGATATGAGCTATAATAGCTATGGCAGACTATTCACATAGAAACAATAATGCATGAACTACTACATATAACAGATTATATAAGATTCATAAACATTAAATAATATAATTGTTTTTGTAGCCTGTTTACCTTAAACAGTGATGTTTTCATATGCAATTTATTAACCTTGGCTCAAGCATTGTTAAACTTCAGAAAAAGCTGACAACAAATTTTTGTTACAGTAAACAGATATAAATTAATAATTAATTTCTTTGCTATAGAATTTGCATCCATCCTTTATGTATTATGTAGCTGATATTGATTTGAGTACCTCTTAATCACTGGGGATTTTAAATGTCTGCAGTATTATTTATCTGTAATTGAAGCCAAAATAACACAAGCAGGTTGGTTTAAATCAGAGAAGGTATATTTATTTTATGCATCAAATGTTTATAATGACAGTTAAGAACTATTAACTATGATAGCAAAGAAGTAAATATGGCTATTTCATGAGTGATAGCCAATGACTTTAGATTTATTTTGTGAATTAATTAAAGCATGCTAGATTTTAATTCTATTTTTACTTTCAACTTTAAAAGTGGCCCTCCAATCTGTATATTTTAGGAAGTTACTTCCACTTTTATCTCTAGATATTTTTATTCAAGCAAGAATTATTAGACAGCTAGCGTGTACAGACAAAAACTTTATAGTGGTGCTAGGGGCGATATCAATTTGGAAGACGGGGTCTGTGACCTCGTAAAGCTTACAGTCTGTTAAGATAGAAAATACACACGTGGTAAATATATATATAGATGTATGTAGCAAACATGGCCCATCACTCAGCCTTTCCTTTAACTGCTCATTTTGCACAGGTGCCCAGGGAGACATGTACAAGAATGTGCACTGCTGCATTGTTGAAACAGTAGAAACTGTCTGTCTTGGATGGCATATTGGAACCTAATTAGGCAAGAAGTTAGCATCTATTTGATGCCTACTTATTATTAAAAAATTAATTAATAAATTATGATAGAATTTTAGTCAAGGGAAATATTTAATACCAATATGTTATACTAATTATTTAGTAGGAAATATACAACCAATTCTTAAAGGATATTTACATAATATATTTCATATTGTCTGGAGCCATTCAGTTTTGTTATGATATGCATGCCTATCATATTATTTACAGTAATTTTTTTTGTGTTTGAATTGTTTATAATAAAAAACACCTGTTTTCTCCCCAAAAAAAAAAAAAAAAAGAAAATACACACGTGAATTGGACAAAACATAAGAGGCACTGTGAGCTTTTGGGGGGAGGCATCATAGCGGAGCATTTGGGAGCATCAGTTCTGGAGCTAGACTGCCTGAGTTCTTATCCATCGCCACTGTTTACTAGTTGTATGTCCCCAGGCAAGTTACTTAGGCTCTCTGTGTCTTCATTTCCTCATTTGTAAAGGGGATTTAATAATAGTGCCTAGTACATAGTTATTATGAGAGTTAAATAAATGAACATTTATAAAATGCTTGTAACAGAGTCAGGCACATAGTAAAGTTTATAGCGATGATGATGACGATGATGAGACCTTGTAATCAAGTCATAACTGCTAGGAAGTAAAATATTTAAAAGTCAGGAAAGGTAGCCATGATAGGTAGTCACTTTTAGGCTCAAGCAAGTCAAGTTCAGAAAGATGGATATGAATTGATGAAGACGATACGGGCAAACTTTTCAAAAGGCCAGTTGTGCAAAGATCCACAAGAAGACATGAGCAAGGGCATGAAAAATATTAGCGTCATAGAACTAGAATGTTCACTTAATGGAAGGAGCTGTAAAAAAGGTGGCAAGGTAAATGGTAAGGATACAGGTAAATCAAGTGCTCTAAATTTTTGATGTGGAATTAGATGTAATACAGTAGGTAGGAGAAAGACACTGTATAGTGTCAAGCAGTACAATAGCATAATGATATCCAATTATTGAGGAAGATTCTACTCAAAAATGAAATTCTAGACAGAGCCATTTAGTTGTAAAAAGTGGAAATGCCAAAAGATTTTAAATTTTGTAAGTGACATATATGTATGTATGCTAAAAAGCCTATAACCTTTCATCATACTTATAAACAAAGGGTGCCAAAAAAATGTATACACATTTTAAGAAAGGAAAACTGTATTAAAATTGTAGTACTCAATATGTATCAATAACAAGTCACGTTGAATACAAGTCACGTTTGACTTCTGCAATTACAGGAGGTGCTCAAAGTGGTTACCATCAGTGTCCAGACACTTTTGATTACGGTGAACTACCGTGTTCCCTGAAAATAAGACCAGGTCTTAAATTAATTTTTGCTCCAAAAGACGTATTAGGGCTTATGTTCAGGGGATGTCATCCTCAAAAATCATGCTAGGGCTTATTTTCCAGTTAGGTCTTATTTTCGCGGGGAAACGGTACTGCTTGAGCAACGTTGACAAAAGTGTCCATTTGTATACATTTCTTTGGCACCCCCAGTATCTTAAGCCATTTATGTCATCCTGTAAACATCTATGATTATAATATAAAACAAGTTGTTTTTGAAATATGCATATAATTTCAATTTGCTCTGATAATATACACATGTATTCCTCTGGCTGAGGTCTGTTTGTTATATATAGTGTGTTAAAGGAGCAAATTATAGAAACCTCAGGAAGTGTATTTAATGTATATAAGCTTCTCTAGATTGAATTGAAGAAGAAATCAAAATCTATAAATTTAGAAGTTTCTGATAAAGTAAGTGCACTTTCAATGACCACATAAACGGGTCAGGATTCTAGATATAATACTGTCAGATATAAAAACTACCTGTACACTTTCACGTCTATAATCTAAAAGCCCAACCTTTTCATTGTAAGACAGTGTGCTATAGCAGTTTTACAGTTTAGATGTAAGAGTTCACAAATTTCAGAGTCAGACAAACTGTTCTACCACTTCCCTAAAAGCTGTGCTTTAGGGCAAGTCTCTAACCTCCGCCAAATTTCAGCTTCCCAAGCAGTAAAAGAGGGATAATAAATCTCACTTTTGGTCTTTTTGTGAGAAATAATTTATGTAATGTATGCATGTAGCTGTTAGCACATGTTGGGCACATGATCTCATAAACATGTTATTTTGTTCCCTGCTACTCCTTCCTGCATGTATAAATTTGGGCAACATTTTTAACTTTTTACTTTTTTATACAAACACATACACATGGACATTGAAATTTTCAATGTATTTTGTGATTACATTCAAACAAAATGTCACATTTTGTAAATTGTTATATACGATGTATGTATATTTATTGTATAATAAAGTTGAGAAATTCTTCAGAGACGATCTTCACCATACGTGTGTGTGTGTGTGTGTGTGTGTGTGTGTGTGTGTGTATGTATATGTTAAAACTAAGGAAAAGGTAGAAGAAGGAGTCACAAGGTAAATCTATCAACTGAACTCAAACAGAATTTTTTTAAAAAAAAATAAAGGTGGAATCCTGTCAGATAGAGGGCCTTGCCCAAGTTCTGTTGGTGAACTCTGATAGGTAGAATATAATTTTTCTCTGGTGTTTCCTCTGAACTATTATGTATGTATCCAGGGAAGAGCACAGTTAGACAATTTCTGAGGGAGGGAGAAGTAGGGGGTTGATTGAGATTTTAAGGCAATGAAAGTAATTAGCAAAGCTAAGACAACAGTGTCCCTACACTGCCAATTTCTTTTCTGATACTACTACTAATAATAATAATAATTGATTTCATTAAAATAGTAGCCAGCCAACAGTGTTTAGTGTGATGATATTGTTAACAATAAAATACATCTATCTTCCTTTGCTTCTAGTGTGTATCTTCGCCCTGGCTGCTCAGTATTTTGATGGCAATAACGATACATGCTCTTGGAAGTGAGCCAAGCACACTCTAGCACACTCTAACTTATTACACATTTGGCTTAGTTCCAAGTGAACAGGTGTTTTAAATATTCCAGTCACATACCCACAATGTATATTGCTACTGGGAAAAGGATATCATTTCTGAACCACTGATACTTGTTTGACACTTCGTGCTGAACCACACCTCTTTTGCACTCTGAAGATTTAGCAAAGATGAACTGTGATTTGAGGAAAGATGACCATCAGAGCCCACTTTAACTGATAGGAGGTGCAACAAATTTAAAATTCTGAATTCTGCATCTGATGTCTGGCTACTGAGATCAAAGCACTTACTGATCAACATTAAAAGAAATAGGGAAACACTTCCGTGCTTTCAACAATAGAGCTCCTACAAACGGGTGAGATTTTATTTATATTAGAGAAAATGTAATTATAACAAAATTTTTGTTATGATTAAGGGAAGAAATTTGTTTTCCATTAGAAAACATCCTTGAGTTTGCAGACATACTGCAATAAAACAACCTAAATTCTTTGTGGTCTAAATTACAAAATTGAAATATTTCCTTCTGGAGAGAAGATAAAAGATAAAAATAGTTATGCAGAAATACATCTACCCAGAAACAATTCTGAAGATGCTTTCAAAATTTTTAACTTCATGTGTACGCACGCACTCACGTACACGTGCAGTTAATGTGAGGTCGGCATTTTCCAACAGATGAGGTCATATATGTAAGTTTCATCTCTGCGCACAAGTTTCAGTGTCAGATCAACAAAACTTTTACTGATTTCTGTCTGCTCCTTTGACTTCAGCAATAAAGTAATGCAGTAAGATGGGGGGTGGGGGAGATTTCTAACTTCTCCCCCAGCGACCTGCTTTAACTTCTCACTTCATCTCCATACAGACTGGATTCCTCTGACCATTAGTCAATAGGTGGAAACAGACTTTGGACTGTGCTTTCTTTGCTTCCTCTTGTAATGGTACTGTTTCCCCTCATCTTTTAACTGTGGTCTTGAAAAAAGAGAGGGATTCTATTCAGAACGAGGGTGATGGCTGCTTGAGGCATTTGAAAACTATTAGGTGGCTAATATGTGGTTAATATTATTTATTCAACAGAAAATTGACTTTAAACCTGTGTAAAAAAGCCAAGTATCATAATTGTAAACTTCTCTTAAATGTTATACAACTTTGTTTAATTCCAATTTTCAAATAAGCCAGTTTCCCATCCGAGAGACTGGTGTATTGGCCTGGCTGGGGACCCCTCCAGAGAAAACAGCACAGCTCAGCCACTACGGAAGCTGAGTCTGTGACTGTGGGTGGCATTTCTCTGCTGAGTCAGGTCCATGCCAAGCCTTCCCCAAGCTTTTACTAACAGTGTGGAGTTTGATGCAAAACCCCAAGGATTGTGGTTCTTGAACCTTTCCTGCAGTTTTCCCTTTTCCTTAGAACTTTGGGAAATTTTCACTTAGGAAGATCACATCTTGCTATGTCTTTCTCATAACTGTTGAAAAATATTGGGAACTTTTACAGTCATTTCTTTTACTTTCCTTCCTACCCGGCCTATAAAGTAACACGGTGTTACATGTATCGTTTTAAAAACAAAAGGAAGGGAAGAGCTTATGTACCCATGTTTTAAAAGAAGAATCTTTATAGTGTGTGCAAGATTTCTCCTACCCGGCCTATAAAGTAACACGGTGTTACATGTATCGTTTTAAAAACAAAAGGAAGGGAAGAGCTTATGTACCCATGTTTTAAAAGAAGAATCTTTATAGTGTGTGCAAGATTTCTCCACGATCCCATAGCTTTGCTCAGAGAAAGACAATAGTTTCTCCATAAAAGCACACATTTCTTCTGTTTTCCCCAATCCACCTCTTTAACCCCAGAAAAAAATGTCATCTCATAGTTAGCAGCTTTGACATCCTTTACCTACGCAAGCAAACTGAAGAGCTGAGTGAGCTGTTAGTTTATGAATCTAAAAAGTATAGGCACTGAAATATATAAAGCCAACTTTTTTCCTTAGTAACAGAGACTTATTCTTGCTAGTATTATTTTAATAATTGTAACAAACCAATGCTTTGTTTAACCAGGTAGATACAGCCTAGATGTTATTGCAGAAGAATTCTTTCCTTGTCTTGAAAACGTAGGAATCGAAGAAGTTAGGCAACCATGCTTTGCCTTAAGTTTAGAATTCATTTGAACTGGATATCCACAACCTAAATATTATTGAAGGAGCTTTCCCCTGTATTCAGTGGATATTACAACAAAAGAGTAGGAAAAACATTTTAGATGTGATTATTCATCAGAAAAATGAATTCTATTACAAATATATCCTTTTGCGAAGAAAATAAGATTTGTCAAACATTTCACCAAATTCAGCTGCAAGTAAGTGTTCAAAGAAAACATAGGTATAATGTAGGCAGTCTTTATAATTGGACAAACTTGCGGAAGCAGAATAGTGAAATAGCTGAGAGAGGAGAATCTGCAGCTCGTACATGAGAGGATGAGTTCATGATCTTTGTTCTACCACTAACTGACTTTGTGGACTCCGGCAAGTTCTTGCACTACCTCGCACCTCAATTTTGTCATCTGTAGAATGGCAATCATAGTACAAGAGTGATTGTAAGACTTAAAAGAAGATCCACGCAAAGCTGCAGGCTCAGTCCCCAGGCACATAGTAAGTGCTCGATAAATGGTAGGTGTTATTGCTAAGGCAAAGATTCAATTAAGGGAAAATTAATATTTTGATAGTGCGGGGAGAGTGGTTTAATTTCCTCTTCATGCCATAAAAGAGGAAATGTTTTCATAATTACCTAATGAGTAATATGGAAGAAGTTATTGTACAAATGAAAAATCTCAGTTTGCCACAGCACTAACATAATCACTGAGAATTCATAAGTTATGGAAATTGAAGTACCAACCTCAAAAATTAGGTTGCAGTATATTTCCAGTGACAGTGCCTGAAATTATTCAAGTCATCATGACCACAAAAGCAGACAGCTAATGCCACAGGTGCCAGAAGCCCAAGGCCACAGAGACTGCCCAAAGAAGGCAGCCTGGAGACAGAGAACAGAGCAGTCTGGAGGGCTGGCCGTCATCACTTGGCCTCACTGAGGGAGACAACAGGTGCTGAGCTGTTAACCAGGGGTGGATATCAAAATGGGCAAAATTGCTGATTATCTGTGATAAAGCTTTATATTAGATCATAAAGTGCTGAGCCTGGATATGATGAGAGGCCAGCTTTCATACCAAGGGATTTCATGATGTGCTCACTTGATTACTTTTTCCCTCTGTCTTTCTCAACACCCTCAGCCTCTCTCTCTCACTCATTCTCATTCCCTCCCTGCCTCCCCCATCTTCCCTCCCTTCCAATAGCTCCTTCCTTCCTTCCTTCCTTCCTTCCTTCCTTCCTGCCTTCCTTCCTTCCTTCCTTCCTTCCTTCCTTCCTTCCTCTCTCTCTTTCTCTCTCTCTCTCGCTCATCTATCTATTAATCATCCATTTATCCTCTTTCTCTCGTCCTTGTCATTCCTTTACTTAAACATTTACTCTCCATTCCTTTCCATATTTCATTTTTTAATGTTCTTTCTAGTTTTTATAGCATTATATGAAATCTAAGATGACTAAGTGCAAAACCTAAAAATGTTACTTATCTGTATTATATATGAAGTAATGGGAAATGTGATTTTACGAACTGTGAGTTGGTTGAAGATTCTGGATTCTGGGGCCATAAAATCATACATGATTAACATTCATAGCATAAGGAAAATAAATTAAAATGAGTTTGATTTTAATCATTAGTTCATTTAATTTGGAAACCTCAATTTATAAAAATTTAAACTTTTACATGATGTGACAACCTATGTAGGCCTTGATCAGCAGTGGATATTAATAATACTAGACTTTCCAAAACATTTCTTAGGAATTATATTTCATTTATAAATATTTAATCCAGAAGGAAAGATCCCAGTTTACCAAAACAGACTGTATGTTAGGTCTTTTCAGAATCTGCTTTATAGGTGGCTTGTGGCCCATTTATTTCTAATCATTACACAATTCATAATTGCCTAGACCAATGATAAAGGACCCGTCATATCAATACTATAAAGTAGCAGGATCTACAGTGTGAGTCCAGGAGACAGCAGCCTCTCATAATAAATGAGCCAGGAAACTAGAGGGCAAGTCCCTGCTTTCGGAAAGTTAAGCGAAGGATCCTAACTCAGAAACGCTACTGGCACTTTTGATGTCTGTTGTATAGATACTCTGTTTGGTTATTTTCCTGGTACCAGCTGGAAATAATTATATTGTTAGGAAAGCAAATAGAGGCCCTTTGATTAATGAACTCAGAATCCACATTAATTTATGAAATTCTAAGGGCCAGGTGCTCTGCTTGGTCTTAGGGATACCTCGCTAAAAAGGCAGGGCCCCTGCCCTCAAGGGGCTCAGTCTTGTGTGGAGACTGAGGCAGGGACACAGTGGCCCTGCAGAGTGCACAGCTGTGACAGGACTGTAGGGCAGGCTAGTTTTAAATACAGTGAAGAATGATGTCAGTGTGTTTTGTAAATGCAGCAAAAGCCATAAAAGGAGGGCTGAGATCGAGCAACTGCCTGAGAATTTTTAAGCACCGTTTTACCTGAAGCTCCTTGACTATTAAGTACAATTTTAATAGCGTTTCTTCCGTTGGACACCTACCCAAGGCAGTTGAATGTCAACTCCACCACTTACTACCAATCCACATATTAGGTCTGCGGTAATGGCATAACAGCTGTAGAGGATTAATAGACTGGCCTCTGTCCTTCCCCATAAGTAGTTTTTAATATGGTGGGAGAGATAAGAGATATAAACCAATATAAACATATTTGCAGGGAAAAAAAGGGGCACAGCATATACTGCTGTGCATTTTGGAGATTTGGTCTAAGGGAATGTCTTAACGCCTGACATGCGTGTGGGTAGAGGTTTGTTCTCTGACCAACTGACAACATCCTGTAAACCTAATATCCAGTACCTCTACATCCAGGACAACCCTTCGAAACTATAAGGAGCCATTCTTCCCCAGATCTTGACTTCCAACCATTCTTATTGGCCCCTTATTCAGTTTGGAGCACTTCTGGTCTCCTGTCCATGGACCAAGTCTGATGGAGCCCAATGCTGTTCTTCCTTCTACTGATTTAACTGGCCAGCCCCTCACCAATGATCATCCCACCCATTACATGTTGGGCGTTCTCTGTTAAGCAGAGAGTTTTCCATTATATCAGCCAAGAAAATGAAAATGTTAATACTGCATGAACCAGGAGGATTTTACATCAGAAGAGACAAGTAATCAGAGTAAGGCTAGAGACCAGGGCTGCTAGCCTTGGACAGACCTGGTAAGCATTACTAATGCTGAAAGGACATAGAGAAGATGCAGTGTTAAAGGAAGGGGAAAGCTTGGATGCCTGTTGACTTTTGCTTAATCTTACTGAAGCTCCTTATTGTGTATTATCCGGCTCTCCTTAGCACGATTCAGCTGCAGGACATCTGTCCAGAAAAGTGAACCAATGTGGTGCAACATTCTACTGTCAGATACTGCACTAGTTGCCAAGGATAGAAAACTCTGGAGAGACATTTACTGTCTACAGGGATCTCATATTCTAGAAATGAGACAAAAACAAAATACAGAGAGCAACGTTATGAAATAAATGTTAATTACAAAGTTCTGGGGCGGCACAAAAGAGAGACATTAATTTCATTAACTCTCTAGTTCGCGTTGGTTCTTTTATAATTTAAATTCATGTATGAGGATGGGAGATGGTGGACTTAGGGAGAGTAGTGGCTGCTCTCCCTAGTAACTACTTAGGGTGAAAGCAGCGTATACTCTGAGTACAGATCTGGCAGTTGCTACCTGTGTTTTCAGCTCCCATTGTGATTCCGTTTTAAATAACAACCTCTGTCCCTGCAGCCTTGGATTTCAAGATTGTTTTATTAACAACAGTATTGATTGAGTATCATCCATGTGCTGGCACATTTAAGTTGCTGTGGATACAGAGGTGAAAAGACAGTTTCTGCTTTGTGGAGGTTTGTTCTACTGTGTTGAGACTCTCCTCTCTGGGGGCAGCCACAGTAGCTATAACTTACGTATTGTTCTCATATAATTCCAGCGTTGCTCTGCGGTCTTGAGTCCTCATTTACATGCCCGAGAAATGTGGATACTGAGCAGCATGTGCTGACATAGTTGTCAATACCAGTCCGTCAGATGGCATATCACAGACTCGGGCAAAACCCTCAGAATCAGCAGCTAGGCTAGTCTTTACAGGACATACTGACAAGGTATTCTAACTGGGGAAGTGGAGTGGAAGAGACCCTCTCCTATCGTTGCTGTAAATCATGATGGAATACCAAAACCAAAACTTTTCTACTGAAAAGTTTCAATAGAGAATAGCTTATAGCCACTCTGAAAAGCAGGCTCGTTTGTTGGGAAGAGAGATAAATCTATTATTTAAAAATAGGGGGAGGGGGTTGAATGTCAGGTATTATGGGGGAAGAAGCTAAGGATACTGTAAATAAAATCTGTGTTCACAATCCAGAATTGGTCCTTGAAAACCTCTGTCCCTGCCAATTCCTCAGTTAAGGAACAGAAAACTTGGTGAGTATTTTCAGTGATGTGCCAGACTGAAATCTGTTATTAGTACGTGTTGGTCCTGTGATGTAAGACATGGCAACTACAACATCAGGGATGAATGGCAAAGAGGGGCGTTTTCCTATCAGGCTAAGGGCCAGCCCCGGAGAGCGCGGGCCTGGGCCCACCCCACTGGACCTCTTTACCTCTCTCCAGCCTGAGAGAGGCTTAGGATGGGAGAGAGATGTTAGGAACAATTTAACCTTCACCTGGGAGTCCCTGACTGTCTCAGAAGTGAGGATTTGGGTACCATTTTCAGGTACGATCAAAATTGTTATGACATGAGTCAGTCGGTTGCCATCCTCAAATCTCTTTATTTTGTGCTACCTTATCAAATGTTCTGTGGGCACTCTGCTTTTTCAGATAAGCTAGTGAGAAAGTATAGATCCCAACAAACAGAGATTCTTCAAATTAAATTAAAGGTAATGCCCTTGTGTCTGAGGGGAAACCTAGAAGTAGAGAACAGAATGCACAGAAGCATCTCCTGCAGTACTCTGGGTTCTCAGTATGTTTATGTTCTCCTGATGGTAACTGAGAGCACCAGTAGCTACAAAAGGCTCAGGAGCTAGAAAGGAACAGGCCATGATGTCCAGGACTGTGCAATTCTAAACACAGAGAAACCCAACCAACTGCACCCCATTTACAATAGTCTGTGTCACCTCCCATGTTCCTTCTGCTCCTATAGGTTATGCCACAGTCAGGAAGTGATTCTAGAGATTGCTTGAACCAACCAGAACATGCGCTCATTGCATTTTGAATTAATAATCTTTTTATTATTCAAGTTTATTGGTGTGACAATGGTTAGTAAAGTTAGATAGGTTTCAAGCGTACAATTCTATAATACATCATCTATATATCACATTGTGTGTTCACCGCCCAGAGTCAGTTTTCTTTCCATCACCATATATTTGATCCCCTTTACCCTCATCTACCAACCCCCTCCCCCATTACCTTCTGGTATCCACTAAACTATTGTCTGTGTCTATGAGTTTTTAAATTGTTTTTCTTCATTTGTTTTTCTTGTTCCTATGTTGCTTTCAGTTTTATATCCCACATGCCAGTGAAATCATATGGCTAAATAAGTCAGACAGAAAAAGCCAAGAAACATTTGATTTAATAATCTTATTAAAATAAAAAAATAACACTGTCACCTTAGAAGACCACCCAAATCATTTCTATTAGTCTGTCACTATCAGAAATTATGACTGTCAAGTTTGTGTGCTGATTCATTTATTAAGTGAACAGTTACTTTACCACTAGATAGTGGATCCTATGAGTTTGGGTATCTCTGGTCCCTCACAGAGGGTCTAATTAATAAATGTGGGTTCATATATTAATTAGACCCTCTGTGAGGGACCAGAGATATCCAGCCTCATAGGATCCACTGTCTAGTGGTAAAGTAGACATGGTAAAAGATAAATGACAATACAAAATTGAACATTTTTAAGAAAACACACAAAAAGTCAAGGACTATAGGTGTACAGAGAAAGAGTTCATAAGTACAGAGGAGAGTTAAAAAAATTTTTTTCCACAGAGCAAGTGATGGTATTCAGTAGTAGCTGTTCTAGGATAACTAAGGTTTATGTAGCAGAGAGGAGTAACCAAGGATATTCCAGACAAGAATGAATGACACACATCAAAACAGTGTTACTAAAGGACCTGCCTGACTTGGGCAATGGTCAGAAGTTTCCTCTTGGCAAAACCCAGAATTCTGGAGAAGAAGAAAGGAAATAAGGCTGCAGAAGCAGGTGGAGGGCTTGCTATAAAAACCAGTGGGTGTGGCTGTTGGATGTATAAGGAGAACAGTGATACAATTAGATTATCATTTCATTTTCAGACTCTGCCAAAAGTATGAAGGATGATTGAAAGTGGGGTCAGAAGACAAACTAAGGATGGGAGATAAAATAGAAAAAAATAATGGTAGTTGAGTCAAGAGATAATGGAGTCAACAGTGATTTCTGGGTTTCCAGCTTGAACAACTAGGTTGTGATGTTTGCTAGGAAAGGAAAGGAGGGGAATAGATGAAGGGTTAGGTTGGAATCAAAAGAATAAATGGGAAAATGATGATGTAGTAGAAAAGATCATGGAAATCTTATAGAAATGAGGAAGCCTGATGACAGAACGGTAGTCCTGAACTGACTGATAAATAAGGCAGTTGTAGGCTACTGCCATTTCAAATGACTAATCATGCATTTATGAAACTGGAATTAAAAGGCATTTACAACCGGATATGTGCCTACATAGAAACAAAAATAATTATTTGGCCTTACTCTGATTATTCAAGATAACATACATTTTCTTTTGTTAAAATAAGTCATTAATGGTTTACAAAAGAAGCTTCAATGTGTTATTTTTAAAGAATCCATGCTCCCCAAGATTTTGCTTTTTTGTCTCTCTAACCTATTTGCAAGTAAAATGCCATAGTCGGAAAAGGTTAGTAGGTGAAGTTACAGTCATATTTTATACTTTCAAAAATCCTGCTTCCTGATCTTTGTTAACTTACTCCTCTCCTCTCTTTCCCAACCTTTGTTTCATTTATAGTTCAGTTTTGTCTTTTCCTGCCTTATTTAAGAAACAACTAACATTGTCCATTCTTCAAACCCACATACAATTTGATCCTTTGTATTTCAGCTTTGTTTTCTTGATTTGCTTTATAGAGACTATTAGAATTAACTGCATATGTTAGCATGCATTGCAATCATTATATATTTAAGTGTTCCCGGCTTAGTATTTTACTTCAGATCTCTCCTGGATTCAGAATGTCAGGGAGCATTTCATGGCTAAGTGTCCCGAACTTCCCCATCTCAGTTCCATTGTAGGCCAACCTCGTGATGCAAGCACCTTGTCCAGATTCCAGAAAAGGTGTGGTGGAAGAATCTTTTATAAAAACACCAAACCACTGACCTGTCCTAAGGAAGCCTGAATCACCTGATTGGCCCTAAAAGCACCCCAATTTTTCCATGAATCCTTAAGGCTAAGGTTGGCCCAGAGTAAGACCAGTGTCAAAGCACAGAAGAATAGTGGAGTGGGAGACCAGCATCCAAGGATGGGGGAAAAAGATGAACTTTGCCCAAGAATTTTAAAACATGCTTATTTCAAATTTATAGTATGTGACTCACATCCATGCTCTTTCCAACAAGGTTCCTGTTTTCCCTTTTGTAAACCTGATATAGTTTGCTGACATACCACTTCCCCCTTTTCCCTTCCATGCTGAATGCTGTGCCCTCTCTCATGCCATCCATTTCATTACCAAGATTATATGCTTATGGCTTTTGTCGCTTAAAGATTTCATGAATGCTGTTTTTCTGACATTCCATATTTAGACCAATGCCCCAATTTTTAAGTATTCAGTAATATAAATCTCCTGAGTTATAATCAGTTTCTTACATCATATAAATTATGCCTATTCTGCATTGCTTTCTAACATAAAAACTGTACATTTCAAAAATAGTCAATTTATAAGTTATCAGAAAAGAAAAAAATAATAGCTGAGTTTTAACATAATGTGAAATAATGTCATGAAGTGATGAAAAAGAAATTACAGTTGCAAAAATACTACACTGAGACTACTCTTTCTCTAGCATCAGAACATTCTTTCTTGTTTTGTTCATCCATCCATTCAGTCTGTCATTAATGCCCAGTGCTGAAGCCTGGTGATACAAGATGATTAGTAACTTCCAGGAGCTCACAAGTGGGAAGGAAAACATGTGAACAAAGTATCTTCATCATATATTCAGAGGAAGCCTCTTTGCGTCCAGAGGAGCACAGACAACATCTGAGGCATAGTAGCACTTAGTAAATGTGTATCAGGAGGGCTGGATCCCACTACCATTTCCGCCTCCAAACAGCCAGACAGCCTCAGTCCAGTCTCCGAAACCTTTGCATACATTAATATTGAAGTGGAAATGTGTGTTCTGTTCATTCAGCAAGCATTTATTGAGCACCCACAGCGTGTCAGGCTCTACTCTATATTGAAACTTCAAAAGTGAATCACGGAAGGTGCTTTGTTACTTACCTCACAAGCTAGCAAAGGAGACAAATACATAAATAATAATGTGTGATAAAGGCTCTAATAGAAACACATATACAATAAATGAGTGTATGAATGAGGGAGCAATTAATTCAGCCCTGGTGAGAAGAGAAGTCTACAGAGAGGAGCTGATGTGTTAGCTCTGCCTCGAAGGAGGACTATCCGCATGCAGAGAACACATACTAGTGGGCTCGCTCCAGAAGTCAGCTAGAGCAAGGATGTGCGGTGTCAGAGGCCAGGTGCTGTTGCACCATTATTCCTCCCCTTCTGGAAGGCTTGAGGGCGAGCCACGTGATCCTTGGCGGTCTTGTCCAGAATCAGAGCCCCAATAATTCTAGGAACTATCACGCTCTGACTGTTTATATGAAATAATTTGTGGTCATTAGGAGGCAGTGGGTGTATGTTTCCTTATGTTCTATACATTAAAAGTCTTCAAATCTTTAGTGCCTTTTGTTTCCATTAGTTAAAGATGAAAAATTACTCAGTGAAAAAAATTTCAAGTCCAATATTATCTTTTGAGGAAATGAATAAAAATAAAAACAATGAAAATTTCTAGTTCTTCCCAGCCTTTCCCCAGTGGATGTTAATAATCTGGTTACAATGAGCATTAATAACCTAGAGAAATATAATGTTGTTAAGGTTTACATTTTCAATTTTTTATTAAAATTTTCACAAATGAATAATTTTTGGTAAAATTTAATTTTTACACTCTGTGCTAGATGATTGGCTTGTCTAATTAAAGCCTACCTACTAATTGTACTAAATTTGCAGTATTTTAATGTCTTTTAATTTCTAAATTAAGAATACAGAAGAACTATGAAACAAGGAGAGAGCGTGCAGGCAGTGCTTACAGTTTTGATTATTAAAACCTGTGGAGAAATTTCTTAGCGCCTGCTCTTCCCCCAACCTATGTAATACGTTCTAGAACTCCCCAAAATACCTACAATATTATAGGTCAGTTCAGAGCTTTTTAGTTTGAATTTGTTTTGGCTACTCCTCTAAAAATCAAGTGTGCAAGACAGCACCTGGCGTATAGTAGGTTTTCAGTGCTTGAGTATGTTTTAAATGAAATAAGTCATAAGGCTTAGTCCTTAAGACAGCGACTCCCCAGCTACTGAAGGGACCGGAGGCAGCAGTCGTGAGTATCAGCACTCCACTATGGGAGGATGTTTACGAAATACTCTTAAGAAACTTCGTTTCTAGGCAGCATCCATTTCAACCACATCTCCTAGTCCTGTGTGGATTTACTACTTTCTAAAGATTATTCGGTGTAAGAGCAGGCACTTATCTTCATAAAGCTGTGAAAGACGAGGGTAAAAATGATTTCGTATCAGAGAAAAGGAAGCTACCTTTTCTAAGTTGATGTCTTTTTTTTTTTTTTTTGTCTTGGCTTCTGTGTGAACAAGACATTCATGCAACTAATAGAAATAATTCCTGCATGTGTCCCTGACACATCAACCCTCTGAAGTAAGGGTAATGCTAGCTATGCGTGAAAGGGTGATTATGTATATTTTAAGGAAAAAAATTATGAGTATTTTGGGGTGTTTTTCACAAAAGGACTTGAAATTTCTGCTGTACAGTGGCTAAGTACAGAAAAAGAAAGATGATAAAAATGTACATTCTTGAGGACTAAGAATGCCGACATGGAAAGAAATCAAATGGTTGGAAGCTTTTAATCTATAATGGTGACTCTCTGGAAGAAGCAGAATTTTACTTAAATAGCAACAATGTGAAATATATCGTTTCATTTCATGGAAATAGGTCAATAATTTAGTTATTTCTTTTTTACTAGCAAGAAATCATTAAGAAGGGGCAACTAGTTTTAACCATTGTATACAGACAGCATTTTCTAGTTGATAACATAATGCCTAAGACAAGAAATGAGAGCTCCATGTGGCTTGTTTTTTTCATTTATATTCCTTTCACTAATGAAATAGAATCTGTTCCCCACATCTATTTCATTAGAATTTTTGAAGCACCTGTCACCTATCATCGTCAGTTTATATGGATTTCAAGTTTTCCTGGTTAACAAATGTAATAATGCAGGGTCCATATGTCCGCATGTCTGGGAGGGGACAATCCACGTGGTTCTTGAATTACCTACCTGGACTCCATTTCCCATTTATTGTTTGGAGTATGTCACCTTCTGTCAATCTAATTACTTCTCTAAGAAACGGCTGTTCTCAGCTCACTGCATGACAATCGCTGCCTTGTGAAAACATCCCAGAAGCCTCTGCAGTCAATTGATCTACCCCAAAAGTGTCAGTCTCACACGGAAAGCTAACTTCGGTCGGTGTACAGGCAAACTCAGGATTTACAGAGTTCTCTGAGAAAAGAATTTCTTTAGATACATAGCAAGAGAAGCTGGTGGTTTTGGTAGATCTCCTGCGTTATCTTGACATTCAGAATAAATCTATTCAAAACATAGGCAGCTGAGAGACACTTATATAAATCCAGCTGACAGACACTTACACAGTGCCTGTAAAAGAATAATGATTTAAATGCCTACATTACCTGACCAATAACATTTGTAAAAGATCAAAGAAGCTTTCAAAGGCCAGCGGCAGAGATTTTGATTTTACTAGAAAAGGCCTGAAGGAATAATGCTTATTTATCCATTTAGTAATCCCTTTAGTTTATACTGACTATACTGTGATAAAGACAGACTTGGCTGAATCTAACAGTAATTCCTTTGTCGTCATTAAACAGCTGCAGATTTTTAATATAATAAAGATAAGATGACCCTTAGAGTTCCACATTCACACTATGGTATTCAAGTTTGTGCCATCACCTCCATTTTCAGAGCTTTATAATTCCACCGTAATCATTTGTTCTTGGCAGAAATGTGTTCTACAAGCTCTCAGCTGAGAATAATATTTTTGAACAATTTTTTCAATGTTCTGGTTATGTGATTATGGGAATTTGGAACTCAATATTAATTTGCTTTTGGAGTTTGTGTTTGTATATTTCAAAATGTTCCTTTTATAATAACACAATTTAACTTGAAATAAGACTATAAATGTCCCATAGGTAGGGACTAGGGTTGAGCTACTTCAATACTTAAGTACTGGTTTTACTCATTGTAAGATAATATGGTCAGATACAAGAAAAAATTTATTGGGAGAAAATGAGCTACTTCCTGTTCCCCTTGCCACCACTATCTTTTCCTTCGTGACTTTGTGCCACCTGCTTTGTTTTGCCTAATACTTTATATAATTCTTCAAGTACAAAGTGAGCTGTTGATCAAGTTGATTTTTTAAATCTGTAAACCATTGTTTTATTGACAAATAAGCATTCCCACTGTGTCTAAAATTTGCCTTCTAAGAAATATCAATATTTTAGCTGTATTTTCGTACTTAAAATTTTCCCCACAGCCTAATTTTAAGAATTTCTACCAAGTTTATTTCAGTGTTCAATCTACTGCTGTGACTGTATGTGAGTGGGAGAGCTCTCTTCCACATCCCTCACTTCACAAGTGGGGGAAAGCCTGGGCAGGGGAAAGGTGGCCCCACATTGCCCCTGACAGGAGGCAGGAGCCATCATGTTTGGCCACACCAGGTTGAGACCTGGGATCAGGTTTCCCTAAAATCTTTATGAAAGACTTGTGAGAGATAATGAGTTAATATTTGTGGAGATCTTTCAATAACATGTAATTGATGTTTGAATTTTTGTAAACCAAACACAGTATCTGCCCCCAAAAGCTTTGTAAGAATACTTAGCACACATGTATGTGCCAGATGGATTGTGATGACAGTTGATAGGCCTCTCTTAACCCTTGCGTTCTGCTGTCAAAAATCTGTACGTCAAAACAACTATAATTTTTACAGTAATATCCATTTATTGGATAAAAGACTCGGGTGCACATTGAAAAATCTACTGTCTAGATAAGACTTTAAAGATTTATATAAGAATACTCTTAACATGCCTTATAGAAATATAGGTAAAGTTTGAAAAAGCAGATCATATTTTCTTGATCTTACATATTTTTCTCTACATAAGCGAATTTTTTATGAAAAATATGTGGAGTATGATGCAAGACACTCAGAAATTATTCTTAAAAGCTCAAGGATATGTGAAGATCAAAGCAGAAACACATCATAATTCAACAAATAGTTATCACCCGGAAGAATGCTCTTGTGGTTGAGATAATGCTAGCAAGATTTTGAAATGAAGGAAATGAAGTTAGCAAATAAAATTATTATTCTGATGTATAGTGGAACACTCTCCAAGTACTTATTGTGGGTAAAAATGATGGCTGTAGATCCACGGTAGGGGGACAGGTGGCCCCACCAATTATTAATTCCCCAAGATTGTAAATGTGTATTTTATCATCTTGTGTCAAAATATTCATTTTAATATTCAAACATTTTACCACATAATAAGCTATAACCATATGTTTATTTGTTGTATTATACCACTATAACATTAATAAATATTTACACAGCCGCAATGTATCATAGATGTGTTAGAAATGGTAGCTCTCTTAGTTTGATTTTAAATGAAAATCTTCAGTGCCTCAGAAACTAATTTTAAATAATGTGACGTTTGTTGAGAGCCAACGAATTTAAATTTTTAAGACTGGCACCCCCCTTTTAAACTCATGTTGTTTTATTTATTTTCCCCAATTGCACGAATTAAAGATGAAGTGTTATCTCAGCTTTGAATTCCTTAGCTGGATGTCGCAGCTTTTGCTTTATTTGTATGTGAATTCTGTTTTTAATAAATATGAGCTCTGCTAAACTTCCCATTAATGAGAGACACTTAGGTACACAGCTCTTTATAACGATTTTGGTAATACCAGGAAAATGCAGAAATGTTGCTTGTCTATTAATAATTAACGTGGCAAGCTGTATGATTAATCAGAAGTTTTATGATCGCTAAAAACATGGCATTATCTCTGTAAATCAGATCTTGTACAATTAAGTTGACAACCATCATTTTAAAAAAAAAATAGAAAGTAAATCTCAGGACTCCTGACTCATACTTTTTCTGTTACCGTGTTACATTAGTATTTATCCTTCTGTGACAGCTGACACTAAACCAGACCTACATTCAGGAGACAGGAGTTTCAAGATAAGGAACTGACTTTCCACTTTCATGTGTCAGGAGACAGTCTCAGGGTGATCCAACTCAGCTGGAAGCCAGAGGAACTTTTGCTAGTTTGGTAGTTACTGACTTGGTTTCCTGTTTTCAGTGCTCTCTGGTTCCTTTCTCAAGAGTTCATGAAGCCCTCAACTCAAGTGTTTTGACTTTTCTTTCAGCTTGTGTTGTTTAAGGCAGAAAATGTAGCAGTATTACCAGTTTCAATACAGATTGTCACATACATAGAACGCTAACCAGACGAAACCGAGGCGGTTCTCCTTATGATCACAGTGTCTGAACATCCTTAATGGGTGTTTCGTGAGAATATTAGCTTGGTCCTCTTACTGCCTTTTGCTGTCAAGCGCACATCCAAAGGGGTGGCAGGACAGCGTGAGTGCCAGCCATTATGTCAAACTCAAACTAGAGATCTGTTTCCAACATTTCTGCTTTTGTCATGATCACAGATTCCGAAATCATTGTGTAATGTCCTGACTTCTAATTTTTCTGTGGGAAAATAGAATGTTGCATGTTCCCACCTTACTTGTATTCGTCTGTAATTGTCTCTCACGAGATGTTTGCAAGTTCAGCCCTCATACTATCTTTGTTCACTGACTGAATTCCATTGCAAAAGGAATATGTCCCTTTACTTATTTTTAGCTAGCAGTAATAAGTGCACTGTTGAAATGACTTGGTTTCTCTATGGTTTCTTTACCCTAATGTAATATATATAGTGTATGTAATAACAACCTGAAATACTGGGCAGCTTGAACTTCCGTAACACCCCTGAATGTCTCTTACAGCCTTTGTCTAGGATTGAACTTTCCAAATTATGTATTTCAGACATTGAGAAAGAAGGGCCTTAATGGCTGTGACAGCCCCGATCCCGATGCAGACGATTCAGTAGGTCACAGCCCTGAGTCTGAGGACAAGTACAGGAAAATAAACGAAGATATTGATCTAATGATCAGCAGGCAAAGATTGTGTGTAAGTACTCACAACACCCTTCATTTTTTTTATTCTTGATATTTCTCTGAACCTGGCAGGCCTTGAACAAGAAAGAAAACAAAGGTTGTGAAAGCCCCGATCCTGACTCCTCTTATGCTCTCACCCCACGCACTGAAGAAAAATACAAAAAAATTAATGAAGAATTTGATAATATGATCAAGAGTCATAAAATTCCTGTAAGTACCAAAGGTAGATGGCTGGTCTGCTGATAACTGCTGCAGTAACATACCTTAACCCTTTCAGTGATGGCTTTCTCTAAGAAGCCCTGGAAAGTCAAACGGATAAAACAGCCATCTCATCCCACGGCAGTTCATTTAGAACACAAACCCTCAGGGAGGCTTAAATTATGTAATCTAAAAAAAGTTGCCGTCAAGTTCATTGGGAGGTAGAAAATTCACAGGAGGAAGAGAGAAAGATCTATATGACACACCCTGAATTTACACAATCTCTTAAACACACAGTCCATGCAAACCACAGTGCACTAGTACAGCACTAGAATCTCCTTCTCAAGAAGTTTGAGGATTTACTATAAAATATATATACATTCGTATGTATATATTTTTTACTGAGACCAGATACACGAGTGGAACTGCAGTTCGCTCATGTAAACTGACGATCATCACCCAAATAAAACTTCATTTCTGAATAAAGTTTCAGCCCCTCTCCTTAAACATGAAATTGAGCAACAGCACTGAAGGGTTAAAGCTAATGCTCGCTGCAAGGAAACAGACTGCATGAAAACCTAGTGGTAAGATTTCAACATGTTTGTGTGCTGGGGTGATTTTAAAGCTTTATCCAAATACTTGCTTTGCCTACACCAACATTTTCCATGCTTTAACCTTTGGCTAAATTTTGTCTTAACCGAGTCAAAAGATTTCTAACAATCAATCATATGCCTTGCCAGATACTTAAGAGAAATAACTCTGCATGTATTATTTTGTTTGCCTACATATAAAGGGGAAAAGTACATATCTTTTATTCTATTCTGTCATCAGTCAAGTGATGTTAATTATGTGACATAAAGTGATGCAGCTCGAGGCTCACACACTTTCTGAATAACTCATGGTAGTTTCTGAACCCTCATTGTGTACAAGCTGCTCAGTAGGTAATTAATCCCTTTCTCAAAAAAGTATATTTTTTTAAGTTAACAAAACAGCCTATACCTGAGGATTGAGACACATTCTACAGGGAAAATATACCTCAGCCATCACAGGAGCGGATATTGGGGGACAAAAGCTCTAGGCCAGATCCACAACTGCACTCACAAGAAAATGAATACTTTACTCATAGTAGGTGCACAGTCACCCTGCGTTGAATTAAATTGAACTCTTTAACACTTACTTAGAAAATGTATGCACATTGAACTTTCTTTCTTCGTAAATACATGTCTGCTTTTGTCAAGTGAAATAATGTCAGCAGTGGAGCTTTAGTTGAATCGGAATGATTAATACACTGTATCATGAAGGAAAGCTAAGTGCTGTAAATTCTTAAAGTTCCACCAAACCGAGTACTGCATACAGCACATCCACGTGGACACTTGATCAAATGAAATATTTCCTATCAGATGATGCAATGTATGCTTGTTATACCCAGAATTCTTAAATGATAAAATATCCATTGGGATGCTATCGTTCCCCAAAGAAGGAAAGTAAACTCCTTTGGGCCAATTTTTAAGTTCTTATGGCCTGAGTTTCTCTTGCTATATAATACACTAGTTTAGAGCTGCTGGGCACAAAAGTTTGTGAATGTAAGATTTTAAGGTGAAATATGTTAGGTGTCTCAGATAGGAGGAATGACCTGCATAGTTAGGAATATGACAATATATGTAACACTGTTGATCACTCTCCAGGGCAGTGATCCTAAATATGTGTGGAGCTTTAACCCCCAAAATTCTGGGAGAATGCCCATATTTGCACATTGGATCATTTTTCCCATGCTTTAGGGGGAAAGAGGTGTGACTCAGACCTAGACTCCCTCACAGTATTTCATCCTGTCATGTAAAGAGTTCAAAATCAGGATACATGATTTCTTAAGAGGTGCAGTGGTGTGTGGTGGGGGATGAAAAACCACATTACAGTTTATAGGCAGGGCTGTGAGAAGGAGCCACACAGCTCCTAGCTCTGCCTCCAAGTCTTCATTTCTTTAGTAAGTGCTTCAGTCTCCAGGATGAAAAGCCCAGTTTTTGTACATCGCTTTCGGTTGCTGGAAGTAAATTTTGTTGAAAGTTTCCACAGCTGCTAAAACATTTACAGCAGGAGAAGGACACTCTGCCCTTTGTATGTGGAGAGTGTCTCCACCTCTTTAAAAACATTACAAGACTGTTTTTCTATTTCAAAGACCCAATTTCAAGAGTTTCCCTTTTAAAATAGAAAATTTAATATTGCAATCACCTGTTGGTACAATATAATTTATGCCCATATTCCTCAATTACGTGAAATAATTCATGGATGATTTGGAATTTTGTTGACCAGCATTTCCTCATGCAGGGTTTACCACAGTTCTCGCTGGGCTTCACACCAAGAAAAAACAGCTCCATTTGAGGAACCAGGAATTGGGAAATGGGCTGAAGGAAGAAGGGAGGGCCGGATGCAAGATTGATTGAGAGTACACGGGAAGAGAGAAAGTGGAAATAAGAGAGTATATATTTTCTTCAAATAAAGGACTGCGTAACTAGGATCTAGGAGGGAGTAAAAAGGAAAAGCACTTAAGATTATTTATATGCAGAGGAAGAAGGCTAGAAGGAAGGAAAAAATTGAACATATAGGTGCAATGGAGATAAAATGGGAAAGCTTCTCAAGGAAGGAAAGGAGGATGGGACTTGAACAGGACCGAGTTGCAGATGGACCCAGTGTGTTTAAGGTGGTCGGTGGGAAGAGGGAAGTTGAGTGGGTGACGACCTAATAACCTCTATTTTTAATATTGAATTTAGCTTCTGTAGATATTGAAGTAGGGGAGCAGGTGTTTGAAAGAGGACTGCAAATGAAGGTGTAGACATTGTGAGAAATTGGGGATAAAGAGGGAATAAGCAAGTACTGTGTGCTAGAGTTGTTGGGCAGCTTTAAGGAAATTTGGATATCAGCAGTTGGTAGTCACTAATCATAAGAGTTGTGTGATTTTTTTTTTCTCCGCTAGTTTTCAGCAGCTCGATAATGGTTGATCAAAAGTGAAGGGTGCCACTAGCGACCCAAAAAAGGATTCAGTTCAATCATTCACATGAAATAAAAGACAGCTTATTAACTATTTTATTGGACTTTTTATGGGACTTTTCCTTGTGGTAAATTTAGGAAAATAGTGGCTTTTGGATAAGAGTTTAGATACCTTTCTGACCACGGTGACTCACTTCAGCACCCATGATGACTTTGTTCAGGGATAGAACTAAAAGCTTTTTAGCTATTAGGCCTTTATCTCTTAAAGCCAGGAGCATCACTGGCGTATGACCTGTGTAATTCTATGGGGTACTGCTCTCGTAGGGCCTTACTGGGTTAAATACTGTGCGTCACCCTCTTGAAATTCTTAATTTTTTTAACAAGGGGTCCCCACATTTTCATTTTGTCCTGGGCCCTGCAAGTTATATAGCCAGTCTTGCCTACGACATTTTATTTAATCACCCCAAATGTCTTGCATGTTCTAAAATGTGGAACCTAGCCCTGAGATATTTGCAAGTTTGGAGTCTTTAACTACTTTTTGGCTTTCACTTTATAGACAAAATTTAAAAATTTTTTAGATTCTTTTAAGTTCCCTAATTTTGAAAACTCAAGAAGAAAAAGAGTAACACAGATATCTTATAAACATTTCTAGCCTTTGCTTTCCCTAAAATGTTTACAGCTGATTGGTCTCTGTAGGGATGCAACCACTTCACATCTCAGATAAGGTCAAGGGAGATTTAATGATTTGCCTGGTCAAATGGCAATTTATTACACAATCTGGACTACAACTGAGATTTCTGATATTAATGCTGATCTTTCTGATTCTCTCAGATATCTTCTCAGTGTGGTCACTTTTAAGCTTATAATTTGATTTCAAAATTATTTAGCCAGTTCCTGATACAGGTAAGGAAACAAAGCAAACTATAGGGAAAATGCAAAGGATGTTAGCATATTTTATGACTTCTGAATTTTTCAAGTATGCTCTGATATCAGAATTATATCTGACTGCTGTTTAGACAATCACAAGAAAGTTTCATAATAATCATCATCTAATTGCTTATGGTCCAGATTACTGGAAACTGACTAATTCTTGGGGATGATGGCCAGAGGAAAGGAAGAGTAGAGAGACGTTCCATGAATTGGTTATTAGGGTGGTTCAGAATTTATTAAATAATTATTAATAATCCCCTTTATATTGGATGTGCATATAATCACCCTGGGGAGGGGAGAGGGAAATAGGCTTTGCTCTCTACTGAGATACAATCAGCATTCTGTAGAATATTCAGGGGAGAAGCAGCTTTATAGCTGATTTTTTAGGTATCCAGTAATAAACATTTGTAAGTAGCAATAGTGAAAACAAATTAAGACATTTATAACCAACTAATAGCTTTAAAATATCAAATCTGAGTAAATATGGAAGAGGGGAGTCTTTAAGGTTTATTTCTCCCCAAGACCCCAGTCCCAGCCTGGCAGAGAACTGACTGCACTCCAACGTGGATGCCCCGCCCCCACATCTCATAGAACCCATTTCGTTCATTATTTTTGTAGTTCACAAATAATAAGTTGCTAACATCCAGCCCTTACTCACGTCACAGTGAGCAATGATTTCTGATTGCAATATTCTATTTCTATACCAAAACTTAAGACTGTGTTGTACAGTGATTTAGTAGCAAAAGCAACAAGGCTCAGACACACTACTCGTTAGATGACCTTGAGCCACTTACTTAATCTCACGGATTTTAAAAGGGAAGAATTATATCTTCCCTTTGTGAGTGAAGGAATGTTGAAATTGTTACATCGTGTATGTAAATTATATAGTACAGTGCCTGCTCAATAAATAATACACAGTAAATTGTAAGCTTGTATTTTTGTCTTAATACAGTGTCTTCCTAAAAATTCTCCTTTAAAGAGACATATGCAATTCACATAATAAAAAGTAGACTAGGCTCCACATTACCTTAGACCAAAGGAGCTTTTAGCACCTTGATGAAAGGGGATGTTATTTGGCCAACGTCATAATTGATTTGATCACAGAAGGGAAAGAAGAGCAAGGGAAACTGATCAGGAGCTGGCAACCTCTGCCAACCTGTGGTCCAGCTAGTTGGATGCTACAGTAGAAATATACCCTGATCTCTCTCCCACTCGCAATACTTCTCCTGGTGGCGCCACTGGCCAGGCTGAAGCCAGAGGTCAAGGGGAGCCTGGTTGATACAGCCCGGAGGGAGGGTCAGCCTTTGGGCTCAGAGCAGTGAGGAAGGTGGACAGTGGCCCTGGAGGGCAAATAGAGAAGCCCTAGCACAATTATTTAACTTTGTTTACTTAGGTATGCTACAGTAATTTTTATTTGGCCTTTTAATAAAGGAACACAAGGTTTTATTTACTCTACAGACATTTATTTACAGTATGTAGTAACTATTTTTGTTTAAAAAGGCTCTGGAAATTTGGGTATATATTCATTCTTTTTCATCTTATTAAACACTGCTATTCCATTATATCACAGTGTCTATCCAAAATTATTTTTACTGCCCTGTTTATAACAGATAAAGCCTAATAAAGACTGTGTTAATGTAGCACTTGAATATTTTTATTTCTTTCTAAAACAATGAAGAATCAAAGACATGTTAACAAAACATTTACTCTTGTTAATATCGACATGCCCAGATCTTGGAAGAAAAGAAAACTGGGGGGAGAAAAAGACTAAGAAATAAAGGGAGCATAAGCATAAGTAGAGAATAGTATTGTAATCATCACCAGGATAAATGTAGAACTATTGCAGAGCACCACGTGTGATGCAGAACAGCCACTCAACAAGTGAAAGAAAAATTGATGTTAGGATTACAGAAAAAAACATAGTTTAAAAAAAAACAACTTTGAACCACATACACATATGCATTTAAAATAATGGCTTATTTAAGAACACCTGAGGGAATGTTCTATATAAACCCCATCTCTAATATACATATTAGATACACACATACATACATCCATTTTATATTCAGAATGCTATATGCTCTGACCATGAGTCCTCTGGCAATATACGCAGACAGTAGTTTCATTTACAATGTTAAAAATGGGAAAAATGGAGGGAGGGAGTTACAGCTCTGATTATTTAGTTAATGCAAGCAGAAAAAATAAACATGACTTTGCTTAAATTGCCAAAATAATACCCCCAAAAATCAATAATTGGGATCTGATTACTCTAATTAGATAGCCACACAGCTTCAGCTCACTAAATATTTGCCAACTGTCTCATTTGAGATGCAGGTCTTGCCATTTGTCAGTGTCAGTATATCCCAAAATATGAAGTACAACATATACTCTGAATAATCGTTTTATAATATGAATTACTGAATGATATATGCTCTGTTGAATCCTGTATGTTAAAATGTCTATTATCTTCAGAGTTACTTTCAAAAGACAGACTTTTAAAACTAATGATTAAAGTATATGTACTATTCACAAGCCTGGAGATGATTTTACATCATTAGACTTCTGCATAAATATGCTTCAATAAGCAATTAAACCAAAGGCTCCGGTTTGCATTTTAATCCTCCTTTTTCTCTGTGAAGTCATCGCAATCATGTACCTTTGATCTTGCAGTCATTTCTGGCACGATATTCAGATATCACAAATGAACAATTATTACTTAATAGAATGGAATTCAGAGACAATGGAGTCTAATGAAATGGGGCTTTGTTTTAAACAAAAGTGAAACGTTTTCTAATAGTTGCAAAGAAAGAGTTCTAAGCACATTAAAGAAATCAATTTATGATCTGAACATCTTGAGAGCTTTTCTTAATGGTCTTCTAGACACCAAGCAGTTTAGAATTTGAAATTTTTCTTGGAACAGTAAAGGCTGTCTGTACTTGAGAGATTGTTTCTATTTTTTTACCCATGTATTGTTTCTGCTCCTATAGGCTGTTCCACCTCCCAACTTTGAGATGCCAGTCTCCATCCCAGTGTCCAGCCATAACAGCTTGGTATACAGCAACCCCGTCAGCTCACTGGGAAACCCCAACCTTTTGCCACTGGCCCACCCTTCTCTGCAGAGGAATAGTATGTCTCCTGGTGTAACACATCGACCTCCAAGTGCAGGTAACACAGGTACGTCCTCATGAGAACACAATGTGAGCAAATCATTGGAAGGAGCCTCTCTTGGGGAAAAAGCTATTTTATCTACAAGATCTTGAGTTTTCGAGTTTTCCATTTGTTATACTCCTTCACCACTAGGTCTTCAACATGATAAAGCCTAACTCCATTTGCATATCTTTTGAAATCTTTCATAATCTGCAAATTATCTGTTCAGCCTCTCTGTCACCAATCTCCTCATGTGGCTATATTTTAACCATATGGAAATATCAAATATCCTATCTCCATGCTTGGCTTCTGCCCTTCTCCTACCTAAAATACCGTTTCCCCTCTTACATCTCTCCAGACACCCCTTCTATGAAACCTTCGCCTGTGTTCCCTTATAGCATTTACCCCACAGAGTTATTATGTTGTTCAATTTTTATTTATTTATACAGGAACTTACTTACACCAGAAAGAATTTTAGGCAAAAAGGAAATATCATAGGATAGCATAATTTATAAGAAGTGTGAAATAAAAGCAAAACTAAGTCAGAAACAAAGTTAAGAGCGTATCTTAAGGACATACATGCCTGCCATAAATTTCTTTCTACACTTCTAAGAGATCCTTGCTGTTGACCAATGTACAGTGTCCCAGAGGGAAGAAATTATTGCTCAGGAAAAGTTCAACCATTATTACTACTCAAATCAAGCAAAGCACATTATGATGTATTGTATTGAATATGCGTCCATTTCCCCACTAGACTTAAAAACCTTGGAGAGAAAAATGTCCTCCTGATTTGTCAGGCTCACAGTAGGAACTAAGTAAATGTGTATTGAATATAACTAAACAAATCCTTCCTATTTCCAAAGGAAGTACCATGCAAGTAATTGTGTTTGTAAGTCATGTACGGGAAACCATTACATATTTACATTTTATTTTTTAAAAAGCACACCATAGGAAAATTTTAGGCACACATAACTGGATTAAAAGCAACTTATTCACAAAAGAAATGTTTTAGGGTCCTTAACTATCTACCTTATAATTAAAACTAAACGTATATTACTATTCAGTACAGAAACTTGATATAGAAAATACAATAAAAATCAGTCAGAGGAAAAAATCTTGATAAATACTGAGACTAAAAGATGTAAAGGGCTTCATTATACCATTCTCTCTACTTACGAATATGATTGAAAGTTTTCATAAGAATTTTCAATATTCATGTATTCCTTTCAGATCATACCCAAATGCAGTTGAATTTCCTATTTGATGAGTTCATGTTCATTCATTTTTTAAAATCTCTTACTTTATTTCCAAAATATTGTTCAATTGAAAATAATAAACATTTTCTTAAAATGTAATGAACATTTTCTTCTAATTCCAAAGCCAGAACCAACTAATAATTATAGAGTATCACTTAGAAACAATTAGAAAGTAATCTAGCTGATATTCTATTCTTTTGGCTAAATCTTATTCCTTAAAAACTAACAGTAATTATTATGTTAAATATTTTATTGAAACATCCCAATTCTCATATATAAACATTGCCAGATTTCAATGTATTTTCTTAAGTTAGCAATGAAGAAGCCTAAATTTCTAAATTTGAGACCAGTGCAGCCTATTTTATTGTGTCAGTAAGTAAAATCCACATAGTAAATGAGGTCATTCACTGTAGGTAGATTCATGGAATGAACAAAGTTCTTAACAATTAGCACTGCCCAAAATTAATTGTATAAAATATACTTACAAAGAATTGAATATTAGATGCATGATTATTTGAACATAATAGTAAACTTTACTCTTTTTTTCACTTTCTATAGAATCCTCTTAGGAAAACCTAGACTTGAAAATAATAAAAATTCAGAGACCATTCAAAGACGGGATTTCTTAAATGTAATTTTTCTTAGGAAAAAGAGATTCTGTAAAATGTCAGCAATTGAATGTATTTTTAATGTCTGAGCACAGCATGTCACAATAAAACAAATGTCAGCCATGTGACTTACATAATTCTTCACAAATTTAGGACTCTTGGGAGAGGACAAAATATTGAGGTTGCTAAAGGTAAAGTGTGTTGTTCTGTGGGCCTTTAGCCTTTCTCCTGTTAATCTTGCTCTTTAATCTGTAGGTGGTCTGATGGGTGGAGACCTCACACCCGGTGCAGGCACCAGTGCAGGTGAGTGGAGACTTCTGTGCTACAGTTTATATCATTTATATCATTGTTCCAGATTCCTTTACTGGGAGATTTGCAAGAAGTTAGTCTTTTGAACAAAGTTGAGGGATCTGTGAGAAGCATGGAAAAATGACCCCAAGAATTTATTTCTAAAGCACTTTTCTGAGGTGAGAGTGGCTAGATAGAAAGTTAGAAGAAGATTGTTTATTAACTAGAACTTAATAAAACTTCAGTGATTTAACATAATCAGAGAATTGAGGGTTTTTATCAAATCAATTTAACCCTAAATATCATTTCTAGATGCGTGAGTACCTTAAGCAAGCCTTGCTATTTGACGTCTCGATTAATCATTTCACATTAAATGTGAATCACTTTCTACCCAAAGAAGTACCAAACTCCTATACATTTCTAAAGGAGAATTTTTTTCCTAAAGAAAAGGAGGTAATGAGATCATAACCATTCAACAACAATTTAATAAAATAAAACCACATTTGGCATTAAAATGAGTTCTTAGAGAATATGACTATAGTGTACCCCCCAAAAGCCCCTTCAATATATTTCAGCTCTTTGAGAACTTCTTCCATTAGGACCAATTAACTCATAGTCACACTTCTCCAGGGTTCCTTATTAATTCATATTATTGTGATTATTGAGATATTGATGGCATTTTCAATGCAGAGGCAAAACAGCACACAATACCTTTTAATGCTAACTGCAGTTCACTATTGGCATAACAAGTAACCATGGTAATTCCTGCAAGCTGGAACATGCTATACATTTAAAATAGTAGGAAGCAAGCTTGAATGACATGAGGTTGTGTTTGAAATGTCAAAAAATTCAAATTTACTGAAATAGCCATGGACAGCCTAATTAAAATATTTTGCCAGCGCCAAATATAATCATCTGCTAATTATAAGAAAGAAAATAAAGAACATTGTCATATAAAAGCGTTTTACAAATACCCATTTTGGGGGTAATGCTTCTCACTTTTGATGTTGGCTCGTCACTAATTCAGTGAGTAATGAAGAAAAAGTATTACTAGAAGTACACAGTGAAGTAATGAACAAAATTGATGGCACTGCATTCTATTTTTAATCTTTCTTTTAAAATTAGAGTCAGATTAGTGAGTAAACTTAATGTCCTATTTTGCTGGATATTGAAATGAAATGCTCATTTTTCCCTTTAAAAAAAATTTGTGGCTTATAGCCTCAACATTACAGAACCAGATCAAAGCCAGGCCAATGTTTCTTGGATTCAAGTCTCTACCAAGAACTATAATTAAAAAGAATCAGTGGGAACTAAGCATTGGGTTGTCACAAATACCAAGAAAAAGATAACATAAGAAAAATAGTTTATTTAAAATGTCATCAGAATTTTATATGTAACTTGACAAGTGTCCTTAATATTCATATGGTAAAGGACAAGAATAGCCTAAAAATCTTTAAAGAAGAACAAGGTGAGAAAGAGATGAATACTTTCTGTAAAATTATGGTGCTTAATACAATATGATTTTGTCACTCAAATAGACAAGGTGCCCAGTGAAATAGAATGTAGAGTTCAAGCCCATGCATACAGAGAAACTTAATATTTGTCAGGAGTTGCATTGCTGATCAAATGGGGTAATAAAATGATGGTGGAATAATTAGTTATCTGTGTAGAAAAGAATAGAATTTAATTCTGACCTCATTCCCTAGGCTGGATTAAAAACTAAATGTGTAGGGCAGCATTTTAAAAATTTAGAAGATGGCATAAAAGAATATCCTTAAGACCTGAAGGTGGAGAGAGTGTTCTTAAACAATATACAAAAGCAATTAAGAAAAGAGTTGATAAATTTGACTCCTTTAAAATACGAAACTCCTTTTATAAAAGCATACTGTAAATAAAGATATTTCCAATGCATATAGCTGACAAAGGGTTAGTTGCCACAGTATATAATGATTGCCTAAAATTAAAGAGAAAAAGAGAAAGAAAGAAATAGCTCAGTAACAAAAAAACAGGCAAAGGCTTTCCTGGGGGTATGGGGGGGGGGATGAATAAGTGGAGCAAGAGAATTTTTAGGGCAGTGAAAATACTCTCTGTCACCATAATGATGGAGACATGCCATCATACATTTGTCCAAACCCACAAAATGTACACCACCAAGAGTGAACCATAATGTAAGCTATGGACATCAGGTGACAAATGTAGGATCAGTACAGATTCATCAGTCATAACAAATGTACCAGTTTGGTAGGGGATGTTCATAATAAATGTGTGGGGGCAGGAAGTATATGGGAAATTTCTGTACCTTCCCTTCAATTTTGCTGTGGACCTTAAACTGCTCTAAAAAATAAAGTTTTATTTGGGAAAAAAAAAAGAAAGAAAGATGGTTTAGATATACTCTTTTATCCAGTATCTTGCTGCATCAATTTGCTTGCTGTAAAGGGAACAGCCAATAGTGGCAATGAATTATTCGAACTAGTGAAAAACGTGGAGTGGGGGTGGGGGTGGGGGGGGCATGAGTTACTCAGCTTTGATGGAAGTGGCCTCTTGTTCCTGCTTAGCAGCTAGAATGCTTTAGAATCCTATATTGAAACTGAGAAGTATTTGGTTGTTCAATTATGCTGTCATTGTCAATTCCCTGACAGTCCGCTAAGTTTAATGGCCCTCCAGGGACAGAGAAGACGCTCAATCTTGTAAGCATAAAAGTTAGCCACATATAGCTTATAGTATCATTGAACTAAAAATATCTTACAAGCTTAGCAAATTCATCCTCCTACTTCAGGACCTCTGCTACAGGCATGAGACTCTTCTATTTGAAAAACAGTAGAAGCAAACAGAAAGAAAGACATGCCATTGCTCCACCCTCATGACAGTAAATATTATATACTTTTTTAAACTTTTATTTAAGTGTGTTTTTCCAGGACCCATCAGCTCCAAGTCAAGTAGTTGTTTCAGTCTAGTTGTGGAGGGCGCAGCTCACAGTGGCCCATGTAGGGATCGAACCGGCAACCTTGTTGTTAAGAGCACCGCACTCTAACCAACTGAACTATCCGGCCTCCCCAATAAATATTATATTTTGATGGTTGTATCTTGTAGTTATGAACATATAATTTTCACAGTTTCTGTATAGTTGTGAAACAATTACTTCCCCACTTTTTAAAAATAGAGAAAGAAGTGCTTTCCAACTCTGATGCCACAGAACACCTGTTGCAGATGCCACTTAATCTTGAGCTTAGCTGTCATGTCCTGCTCACAAGCTCAGCCGTCTTCCCTTCTTTCTCATGCCGGACAGTATCATATGTCAAAGCTGAATATATCTGTGCTGATGTCAGAGAATCACATAACACCAGGGGGAAACAAGGCCAGCCAGAGTGTCTCTACATTTTCAGAAAAGAAAACTAAAGCAAAATGGACAAAAGATATCTTCCAAATTTTGAATATTGTCATTGAAATTCAAGGTCTCAGATCAACTTAGAAACTCTGAGGCCGAGTGGCAAGACTCTGCAGTTAAGTTAAATAATTTTCAGTCTTTGTAATTTTTGTTTTCAAAATCAAATCACCTCAACTTGTAAAAAAGGGATCGTCTCATGAGGGAAGGAAATATAACCTTTACTGTGTGCCTATGAATACCAAAAGACCAAAGAGATAAGCATTCTTTTTTTCAGCTCTGCTCAATCATAAAGTATGTCTTTCCCATCCAGTCCCTGAACTATGCCTGTCCCTCATCTCATCATATGGCAAGTCACCTCCTCTGCCACCAAGGTATTTTCTAAATGTGCCCCTTTTCTCTCCATTCCTATCCCACTACCCTAGGTCAGTCTTGTACTAATGCCCCAGGAATGTTTCTAGAGCCCCCTAATTCATCTCCCTGCTTCACATTACATCCCACTCCAGTCTCCCCATGACTGATTAGTCTTTCTCAAAGCCTTAAACTAATTGTAAGTCATCATTCACATGCCTAAAATGTAACAATGGCTTCCCAACTCTCTCAGAATCAACTGTGAGTCTCATCTCTGGCCCAACCTACTCTCCAGTCTTAAACCTTCTTACCTCTGCCACTGCCATCAAGAACCCTGCACTCCAACTCTAATAATAGCAAACACTTAGATTGCTCTCACTATGTGATTCACGAAAAGTAACATTTATTCTTGTAACAGTCCTTTCACATAGATGTCATATTATGCCCTTCTGGAGATGGTGGGACTGAGGTCCAGAGAGGTTCAGTAATTGGCCAAAGTGGGACCCCAGGCAGTCTGTCTCCAGAGTCCGGGCTCTTCACTGCTGTATTGTGCTGCCACTTTCCAAACAGTATCGAGGCTGCTTGCCTTTCTGTATGCATTCCTAGTATAAAGGAAAAGTTGATTTTTATACACATAAAATTGTAATAGTATGGATGAAAAAAATGGAAAGAATACTTCAAAGAAAAAATGTAATTTTAAGTACAAAACGATGAGCCCTTGATCTGTAATTCACAAAACTAATGTAGTCTTCTGATACTGTGTACAATGAATAGCAAATTAATTATTTGATTACATGGCTGAGCACCACTGGACAATAAAGTTTTACTAACTTCTCTAACATACTTAGTGGAAAACGTAAAGAGCTGATATATAGCAGTAAATGGAATGTGGGTTGGTATCTCAGACCATCACAAATCACCTCTTAAAACACCGAACCTCTTATCACTCAAATTGAAGTAATTTCAAAGATGAAGGCAAGTGGTGATAAAGAAGTAACGGGATGGAGTTGTACTCTCGGTGTAAGAGAAATATACAGCAAGTCATTATAACACATTAGTAATAGTGACATTTCTGGGTTTCAGTTGACAGTTACTCATCCACTACTTAATCCTTTCCTCTCAACAAGCAAAATGAAAAGTCACTGCTCTTAAAAGTACATTTTGTCATATCTCTGCACATTAAAGCTTTTAACATGCTAATTTTAGTGGTTATTGATGATTGTAAGATCAAGTTCAGTTGAGTTTTCATAATTATTAGATTTAATAGAAATAACCATTAACATAGCAATACCTTATGTTGGATTATTCACTGTCCTATTAGTACTCTTTGTTTTCACTTTGATATCATGGTTTTTATTGAGTAGAAAGTACCAGTATGCTCAAGGATTTACTGATTCATGATTGAGACAGGAGACAGAGAGAAGAGAGACAGAGAGAGACAGAGAGAGAGAACCTTTAGGAATCTCTGAAAATTTAAGAGAATTTTACAGTCTACATAGCTATTTGACAATAAGGCAAAGGAGATTTATGTATATTGGTTAATAATTTTAATTGGCATTTATTGTAAATTAGATATAATTTTATGTAAAAAGAAACTAACAGCTGTTTCTTTATTTTGATTGTCAATTGTTTACTATTTTATGCATTTGGTTGTCAAGCATTGTCACTTCTAGAATTCTTAATTTATATCAGCTAAATACATGGAGATTTGATGTACTGCTGTGGATAAACCACTGAGCAGTGAAAAGGAGACCTGGCTTCCAGACTCTTAAAAAACTCCTAGCAAGACCTTAGACTTAGAACCTTTAAACTGAGTATTCACGTTGGGGATAAGACACAAATATCTTTTTTTTTTTTTTTAAGGTTTTGTTTTTTAATTTTTTTTATTTTTTATTGGGAAATATTGGGGAACAATGTGTTTCTCCAGGGCCCATCAGCTCCAAGTCATTGACCTTCAGTCTAGTTGTGGAGGGTGCAGCTTAGCTCCAAGTCCAGTCGCCGTTTTCAATCTTTAGTTGCAAGGGGCGAGGCCCACCATCCCATTCGGGAATTGAACCGGCAACCTTGTTGTTGAGAGCTGGCACTCTAACCAACAGAGTCATCCAGCCGCCCCTCGGGCAGCTCAGTGGCAGCTCGTTATCTTCAATCTAGTTGTGGAGGGCACAGCTCACTGGCCCATGTGGGAATCGAACCGGCAACCCCATTGCTAAGAACTTGTGCTCTAACCAACTGACCTACCTAGCCGCCCCAAGACACAAATATCTTTAGTGTCCGCTTATACATGATGTGTTATGATCATATAATTATAAAACTTTACTTACATGACTTCTCTCGAAATTCATTTAGCATTGAAAAAGAAAATTTTATGATATTATAAAATAGATCTAAGTGAGGAGAGGACAGGGTCATACAATGTTTAATTATTCTGTACCAGTATCACTGCTTTCCAAGTTTTTGTTTTTGAGACTACTTATCAAAAATTTCTCAGCTGACTTATCTTATCAGTCAAAAGAGACTTCTCTGAAATTCTTACCCAGTGATTTAAAATATGAGTGAAGTGGTTAAAAATTTAGCCTAAAAGGATTTGCTTTAACAAGTTTACATTTTTGTTGCCTAACGAAACACAAATTCAGATTGCAATTCTCAAGAAAGGGTGCCGGAGGGATATCATTTAGTTGCTCTCAAATAAGAAAACTACTTTTGTTAGTATAGAAATACAATTTTATATTATCTTTTAAAATATTATTAAGCAGCATGTGAAAGATACCTAAATTAATAGTTGGATTCTTGTTTTGAAAGTTTTATTCTGTTAAATTGAATTGTTCTGAATAAAAATTCTGAATTTATTTTCAGTTTTACCTTGGGAGTTCACCCAAAACATAAATAAAGATCCAACAGCATTGCTTTATTAATATCTATGAAATTAAGTAACAGTGATATTTTTAACCCAAACCAAGGTTATCTAGATTTATTAAAGAAAAGAAAAATACCTACTCCTCTAGTTGGATGATATACAGCACGTGATACACGGTCACTGCCAAGAAAATCAGTGTCTACTTTCCATATACAAGACCTGAAAAATTACTAAAAAAGGAGTCCCTTGACACCATTCTCTAGGGGTTAATACTGAACTGAGAGAGGCAAGTCAAAGAGAAGACAAATGAATGTTACAGGCTAAGTCAGGATATCGTAGACTCTGCTTTCAACCTCTTTGGCTTGACTTATTTCTTAAGAAGTTTGATCTCTGGAGGGAAAAACAAATCTTCAAATTATAATTTCCTAGAGAGTGTATTAGCAGATTTTAGAGCCCTGGGTATATTATGGTTTCTGATCTCACAAACTATGTTGTTTTTTATCCCCTAGCCTTCTGTTACATTCAGTAAAGCAATGTGAAAATTGGTCTCTTCACTTATATCTCATCAATTTAACTTAGGAATGTGACTGATAATAAAACTTTGGACATTTTTAATATTAATTCAAGCAGTTACTATTTCCTTCTAAAACACTAGTTTTACTCAACTTTTTTTTCTCTTGGCAGTTTTTTTTTTTCTTTTTGGTACACTATTGTTTTCTCTCTTCCCTGGTTTTATCATCTCCGTAAGATTTTAGTTGGAGATAACATGGAAAGAAAAGCTCTTTAAACAATCATCAGTGATATGAAATTGCACATCAACAGACAGCAGACGCTAAAGGAGGGATGTGGTTAAAAAACCCCTCTTTTGGAAATCAATTTTTTACCTACCAGGGACTTTTTAGGACGTCAAAGCTGTCGGCCAAGAGTATAATTTGCTGTTTTTAGACAAACCTTTGCCAGTCACTTAAATTTTACAGTTAGACTTACATAGTATGTTTCATTTAAATTTCAATTCAGAGTTACCGTCATGATACAGTCTCATATTTGAAAGATCAAATCAAATATATTCCTTTAGTTTATTTTAAACTAAAGGAAATTATTGTACCAAAACTTTGGGTAAACAATTTCAATTTTAAAAACTATAGATGTGTCCACTGGGTGTAAAGTATTCACTGGGTTTATTTATTATTGCTCCATTTCTGTTGTTTTAACTGAACTTAATATTTACTTGCTAACTGTTTTACTAAACACTCTGCCCTCCTTTCACAATGTCTTGACCTTAGAGTCCACTTACCACCTCCAGTAATGGTCAAGAACTGATTCTGTTGTATTTATAGTGGGGGGGAACCCTGCTATAGTTAATATAGGTTATGTTAATATAGGTTATGGTTAAGATAGGTTAATATAGTTAATATAGGTTATGATAGTAATAATAGTGAATCCAAATCTATGGTCAGTTTACGTATGCAGATATGATAACATTAATTAACATAACAATCATGAAAAAGGAACCTTTAGTGTAATATTAAGCAACTCAAAGAAAACTATAAAATCTTGAAGTAAAATGTTTGCTCAAGCAATAATTTGGGAAAATATTCCTGAGGCAAATATTCAGAATAATAAAATAACCAAGGAAAATATAGGATGTACAAGTTATATTAGGGGTGACATTATTGCCCTTGAAAAGTCTGAGAATTTCCTGTTGCAGGATTGTTGTGAAAATGAAATCAGATAACCAACGCAAGGCACCTAGCACTGATTCTACCCCAGAGTAAGTGCTTGTTAATAAATGTTAGCTGTTGTTAGTATTATAATTATTTATATTTTTGATTTTCTAAGCAAAAGATAAAGCTTAGTTTAATGCAGTTCCAGTGATATTTATTCAACGTGCATGCACTAGTAGGCTTCACAGAGATGTCTGTGACAGCCTCTACCCTCAAGGGTGGGAGTAAAGACGATACGTTAATAAATCTGAGGCAGAATGGGAGTGCAGTGCAGTACAGTGCAACACATTTCACTTTGAACATTATGATCTTCTGATGTGTTTGCAGCAGTTGTGTAAAGGTTAAAATCACAAGTGATTATTCATTCTCTTCTGTCACGTTCTCTCTAATTTATACTGTCTCAATATTTTTGTTTATAAAAATGACTGAAAGAATGAGCGATTGTGTCAATAATGAACACACCCCCTCATTTTTAGCAAAGAGACAGCCCCCAAAATCACAAGAAGTGAACAATTAAGTGAGTCATAAATCTATCACTCATTGTTAAGTGGAATTTTTTGAAGATAGCAAGGTTCAATATCATTTTTGTGGTGCAATTAAAAACTATCCCTTCAGTAAATCAGGACTCAAAAACAGAACGATATTTTGAGTGTCTTTTTGTACTGGAAATACTAGATTGTTAATTTCTTCCTTATTTGCAAATGGAGCCTGTATTCAGAGACAGGGAAGATTATAAGGATGCATTCTAAATAGGAAACATCTGGCCTTTGTAATAATGTAATGTGTTTTGGAGTCAAATCCAAACTTTCCCACTTACTGACAAGTTACAGAAGCTCCCTGAACCTCAGTTTCCTCATCTGTCAAAAATTGAGATGATCCTGCCCGACCCACATGACTGTTAGGACAAATGAGCGAGTGGCTTGCCAACACAAGCCTACTTTATCACATGGACTCTTGATCTTTAGAGAAAATTTCTATCTCACAATCCAGAGCTTATTGTATGTGCTGAATGTTTAAAGTTCAGTATCTAGTTAGCAGATAGACTTGCTTTCACAAAAGATACTAAACAAAACACAGCCAAGAAACATCAAGGACAAGTGGGGTAGATATGAAATCCATGAAGGTCTGGTTCAACATCAGGGTGACATGGTCAAGCAAAAGAGACAAGTCCTTTTTAGAATGTCTGCTGCCCTCTGACTGGTACAGCCAAAAATAGCCTTGGCTTTGGTGTATTCTTGGGGTATTTTTTCTAAGACTACACCACAAAAGGCGCTGAGGTTTCACAGGAGTTTCTTCTTAGTCTGACACCATGCATTATTGTATTATTTCCCTAAGAAACCCCCAGATAGAATGAAGACAGTTTTATGTTTAAGGATCACAACCATAATCATAATCAGAAATTTGATTTGCCCCATTCTATAGTAGACATACTGAATTTTTCATCATTCCCAGATTTCTGACCTCCAGATGTTTTGTGGTTGCCTTTTCCCTTAGAGCTATCCCATGAAGAAGATCTCCTTTTCCCTAAAGACAAAAACACAACAACTACAAAAAAGAAACCTGTGTTTCACAACAGCTGAATAACTTATAAGTCCTACCACTGTTAGCAGGATTTCAGGCATTCAGGTCAAAGTGCATATAGGGCTGAAGTCTAGAAGGTCATAATATTTTTCCACTAAAACTATTTTAAGTGTGTCACTTCCAGTAGAGTAGTGGGTTGTATGAGCAAGTCTACTGCATATAATTTCAAAGCATTTTCTGTAAAAAGACATAAGCTTATTTGAGGCACCAAACAATGCCCTGATATTGAAAACTAATTTATCTTAAAACCTTAAAAAAGTCAAATATAAAACTACTTGACGGTAATGGGCATTATAATGTATGACATCTCTAGTTTAACAAGACAAGTATGCTTGTAAATGTTTTCAAAATTGTTCTAATGAAAGAAAAAAGAAACCTAGATTGGTAAAATATTTTGCTAAAGTAAAAGCAGAAAATCAATATATCAGAAGTTCAGCTATATGTTCAACTTAATGTTTTCCCATGGCTTTTTGCTTCAAATTCCCCAAAGTAAGATGTCGTTAACAAATTACTAAACAAAGTAAATTTTATACCCCTATATATTAGAAATTATTTTCTAGATAACAACTAATAACAGATACTATAAAATACTGGGCATTTCACTACTGTGTTAAGTGGTTCTGATGGAAGATGGTCTCTTAAATTGACAATAGGCAGGTAAACATCTTTACCCTCTGTTACAGGAGAGAAGAATATTGACTAAAATACTACAAAATCTCTTTTTCAAAGCATATTTAATCATCCAGTTGAACAGCACACGAAAGTTAAACAATTGCTCTGACATTTAGTGTAGTTAAACCCAGTATTTCCTGTTTGTAAATATTTATTTATCCAGAGAGAGACCAGAAATATGGTTTTGAACATCACCATTCTGTGCCTTCCTATATATAAGGTCAGCAACTTCTGAACTAGAGCAGTTATTTATGATGGCCAAGTGGGCCACGGAAGGTGTTTCTCAAGTTTCCACATCACCTCTGGCACAAGAGGACCTTTAGTCTCATGTCTCTTTCAGGTCTCACACTTCATTTGTATTCTGTAGTGTTAGAATAAGATTTGGCATAGAAGGGTTTTCAAAATTTCAAAGTGTGTTCGACTCTCAAGGAGCAGGACAGTGTTGTACTTCAGAGTATGGACTCTGGACACACTGCTGGTTCAAATCACGGCTCTATCAGTTGATCGCTGTTGGACATTGAGCTACTGGACCTCTCTGTTCTTCATTTTTCTCATTATGTAACCCAGGGAGGGTATTAGTATCTCATACGGTTGTCATTGTGAGGATTTAAAGGTCTTTTCTATCTATGTGTAATAGCAAACACTTATATAGCAGTTACTAGGTGCCTAGTACTTTTCAGGGTACTTAATGAGTATGCTTTATGTAATTACTATTGTTGCTAAATAACACTATATAAAGGGTATGCTATTATTAATATTGCAGCCGTCATGATGGCTGCCTCAGGTGAGTATGTGGAAGTCTCTGATTCAGACGAATTTTAAGCTTCTTTCTCACTTACGAAATCATTACTTAGCATTGAGAAAACTAAAGCTAAGTGTGGTTGGAGGAACTCTGATGGAGATCTCATGACTAGAACTTGGATTGATCTACTTTATTTCTTTCTTTTGTTCTTGGCTCCCCTCTGCCCTGTAAATGTTCGCATCTCTGCTGCCTCGTCGAGACCTCATTCCTCGTGTCCCACGGCAGGTGCATCCTAACTACCTTCCCGAGCAGCACCCGAACCCCCTTTAATCTATCATTTCCACTGCCACTATTATTTTCCTCACACATGGAGTTAACGATGTCATTTACCACTCACAAACTAACTCTGGCTGTTCAGTTTCTATAGTATGAAGTTCAGTATAAAATTAGCATGACCTGAGAGGCTTGTCTTAGCCAAGCTTACTTTTCCAACTTCTGAAAATTTCATACTCTAAAACATCCAGTGTTGCATCTTCATAGAAATGTTTGTTCTTCTCAAAGATCGTCATGACTCTGAGATTGCTCCTGCATTCTCTCTCTGCAGGAAGTCTCCCTTTGAACCATCTGATGAAATCCTATTCAGTCTTAATTGCCACCCTTTCACCATTCTTTTTCCTAGGATCTCATATAGCCCATCTTTTGGTAGAAAGTTCCGTGTGAGTAAATTACTGTTGAGATTTATCTTGGTATAGAGACAACCATGGCAATAAACACTTGTCAGTGTAGAGGAAAAGATCCAATGTCTAAGCATTTTCTTTTTCCTTAGGGAAAAATTCTGCTTTATTTGATTCTACCACTTGCAGTTAGCTAAGGTAATGTGCTTTAAAATGATTAATAGGTGTAACAGGTGAAAAAGGAAGCTTCAATTAACTCTCTATAAACAAATTTAGTGGGTGAGCACTTGCATGATTTCCTGACTTGCATATTATATGGTTGATAAGCAGTTTGTCTCAATGGTGTACTTGGTCATCGGTATGTAATTATTATCTCAAGAAAATTTTCTCAAGTAGCGTAAAGAGGAGAGTCCCTCGATGTTTGAAATTAATAAGTTACTCATTACATTTTTCAGTTCTCATCTCACATTCCTTCAGTAACTTAACTTTTAGTGCCATTCCTGAATAATTCTTAATTTTTAAGCATATTTTGTGTATCCATTTTGTGCTCACTTGAAACACTTAAAATGCTAGTACTCTACGTAGTATCCCTGCCTCTGATTTCAACAGGATCTTAGAGGAGAGTGAGTTCAAAGTGGGCTGAAATGGTCTGAACGGCATCATGACATAGTTAGGACATTCGCTGATCCTTAAAAAATGAATTTGCATCAAACAGGAGGGCAAACACAGGTTATAGAACTGTTAGAACAAAGACGGAAGCATTTTCAGAGGACCATGTGTTTGGCTATGGCCTTTGGAAATCACGTTAGATAGATAGAATGGGTCAAACTCTGCCGAGTCCTGAGAGCCACACAGGGCACTGACTCACCAGTGTTGCGTGTGATCTGAAAAAGGAACATGATGGAAGCAGTACTTTAAAAAGATTTCCCTGGGTAGGTTGGGACTGTACATTAGATTTAATATCACAAATATGCACATAAGTTTGCCTACAGCTTAAGGAGCTCTCAATCTTCCTGAAGTCCATCTTAAGGCCCAGTGAAGAACTGTTCAACTAGAAACCAGGGAACCACATGGGGGTTATTGAAAAACCTAGTCAAATGGTGATGAAAGCCAAATCAGGATGGTGGCAGTGGACATGGAGAGAGACATTTTTGAAGAAAAAGTAACAAGATTTGGTATCTGATTGGATATAGAGTTGGAAGAGGAAAAGGGAATAGTCAAAAGGACAATTTGGGAGACTGAAAAAAAGATTGTGCCCATGAAAACATTAGCCTTGGTCCATAAGGACTAGTTTCTGTTTTATGCATAATAGCTTTTTATATGCTTGTATTTATAACTGAAAGTTCCAGAAAAAAGGAAAAAAAAAAAACTGGTGAAAAGACTCATAATGTCTAAATATCCAAATAAGAGAAAGTTTTAGAACTTTGGGCTCAAAGAGAGCTGCGTGCTCAATTGAGCTCTGTGAGACAAGGCAAAATGTCCTCCTTACTACAGCTTAAGCCAGGAATATGTTCTTTGAATTTACAACTTCTTAAAATAGGAGTCAATAAAAAAAAAAAAAAAGCAAGTGTTTTCAAGTTAACTGGAGAGAAAAAAATTTTTTTTCTCCTAACACCACATTTCAAGTTCTGTATATTTATACTAGTTTAATATGAGTGTTTAGAAACTTGTAACCAATTGAGGTAGATTCCCTTATCCTTCATCCAAATTATATCGTGAATGCTTAAATTGTTTTATGTTATGTGAAACAATATTTTTAATCAAATGAAACTATAAAACAAACTGACTCTAAAGTTGGTCTGTTCTTCATTTTCTTATAATCTATAATCAGGAAATCCATTCACTCATGCTTTATAATTTTTGTGCTTTTAAGTGGTCCAGGGAATGTGACATCTGTATACAGTCACATCTAAATTGATAATTGTTCAGGCGGAGGATCATTTTAAAACATAGCATGAAGCAAGGTTGAATCTGTATATTAGAAGGTTATTGCGAGGTAGTGTTTCCCACCTCTCTGACCCTGGACTTTGAACGAGACTGTTCTGTATGGTGAATTTATCGTATGATAGGACAACAGCCTCAATACAGGCCACAGCGTTCAGAGTGAGGAGGAGGCCGTGGTTTCCGAGCTGGTTTAAATGCAGGCTCTTCTTAGCAGCAAACCACACGCATGTATTCATCATTGATTTTCAAATGATAGGTTTCTATATCACTGGTTTAGGATCCACAGTCTTGCATTCCTGAATCTATATTATGCCAGAAGAATAACAACTTGGTGGCTGGAAACAGAAATGGTTATTATACGGCTCCAAAATGCTAGCTGGCACAATATGCTAAAAAGAGCAGAAATTCGCCGGTAAAAGGCAGAATTTATTTGTTCTTAAAAATAACTTGATGCTCTAAAAATATGAATTTAAGAAGTGTCATCGTGGTTCACAATATTTTACATGCAGTATGTAAACACCTTAAAATATGAGTAATCTTCTAAAAATGGCATAATTTCCAAATAACAGGAAATATTCCAAGAGGAAAATAGAATGCTTTTCAAATCAACTTTTTTTCATATTTAGGCATTTATTGGATTAAAAACTAAAATGTATGTTTAGTTGTTTTTTGTTTTCCCTACTGCTGCCCCAAGTTATTGTTTAAAATGTGAGTAAAAAGATGTAGGCTTTGTTGGAATTTCTGAGTTTACTGTAGAAAATGTTTTTAAAAAAAAAACAAAAAAAACTTTTCTCAGAGCCTCCATGAAGCATTTCCATTTTCGCACACTGGCCCAGTGCTTTTCATATCACAGGACAACACATTTTATGAAGCGGTTTTACTTCCTTTTAACAAAATAACTCCTCCATGCAAACCAGTATCAGCATCTACCAAGCCGGGGTTTTAGTTTCTTCTGATCTACTCAAGCTTCATTGCACTGCTTAACTGACGTTTTTTTCCCCCTTCTTTTGAAATTACCCAGCTAATTTTCCATTTGATTGTTTATTTAAACCAGACCTCACGCAGACTTAATAAATAAGTGACATATGTATTTAGTGTGTCAGTCTGGACTTCAGCCGACAGAAAAGTATAGTGCAAATTTTGTCTTGGTTTTTCGGATTCCCTTTTTATCCAGTAGAATCTATTAATTAAAACTGAAGTCCTGACAATAATGATTCAAACATAAAATAAAGTCCTCACAATAATGATTCAAACATAAAAGAAATACTCAATATAAAACTCCTCTGAGCATTCAATTTTATCAAGCATTTTTCTATGAACAAATTCTTTGTATTTCTTCTAGTGATAAAAGGTAAATATATTTGTTTCATATAATAACTTTTGCCACAGAAAGCTGTCCAAAATAACTGTGAAGGAAAATTTTGGCTTTCAACATATTTGCTGGCTTTAGAGATTTTAGCTAATCTTCGTGAAGTTTATTATAGAAGAGGAGTTTATATACAAATTCAACCAACATTTTTTAAGCAACTACTGTGTACTCAACACATGTTTGGTGGTATTTCATTTGTTTTATTTTGGGGATTTCCCCCCAGTAATATGGAGAATTTTATGCATAATCCAATTGACAGATTTAGTCTTGTAGTTATTTGTTATATATTCAACCTGTTTATTCATGCATAAAATGAGACAGGTAAATGAATGGATATGAAGAACAATTGTTCTCTGCACAGTGTGCCTCAAATATATTCTAATTCAAAAGATGTTCCCATAAATATCTCCTGAAATACACCTGTACTTTGCCTTCCCAATTCTTCATCTCTAGCTTGGGCTATCACAATAGTTTCCAGACTGGTCCATACCACCAGGCCTCCCTAATTATAGGATATCCTAATGCACATAGATCATTCTGTCCACGTAGAGGCCTGTGTTCCTTCTGCTCTGCAACCTTCGTGGATCTCCATTTCCACCATTTAAACCCAAGCCCTGTTAGACTGCAATTCCAGGTCTCCATAGCCCAACCTCCGTGTCCCTCCAAAGGCTCCAACACTCCTCTCTTTTCACGGGTTCCCTTCTAACCAGGTTCCTCAGTGTCCCAGACTATGCTCCGTGAATTCCCTCCTCATCCTTTTCCCAGTGCCCAGTCACAAGCCCAGTGTATTTTACTATCTCTTCTCTTTTTTCAAAGTCCACATCAATTCCTGCCTCTCAGGTGAATGTTTATGATTTAATCTCTTCCCTTCTGGGAACTCAGTAACGCTTAATCTGGATTTCTCTGTGGGGACTTCACCCTAGGCTGCGTCGTCTTGGTTTGTACGTTTTGCACGTGTACATATTGGATTACCACAGAGGAGTTTCAGGGCCTTTGAGAACTGGAGCCTGGTCTTTGCATCCCCATTGGATAGCACACAGTACCATTCGTCCTGGGGTAATAGATATTTGTGTTTTATGGGAATGATGGCAGTAGCAACGAGGTTTGACTCACTCCTTTAGAGAGCTTCAGAAAATAGCTGTTTAGTTTTCCAGCAAGAATAGTTGAATCAGGTGGTTGGTTTCTCGTATTCTCCAATCAGAGGCAGTGGAGGAAGCCAGCCGATGACTTTCTGCCTCGGCTCAGGTTACATCAACTCCCTCGTAGTTCTTCCTGCCACAAAGCAGTATATTTTGAATTATGAGACATGCAGACCTCCAGATAGCCATTTACTGTTAGTAGGGGGCTAAACATCAGAGACCTAAGAAAATCCTGTCAGTGTTCGTGTTAGATGGCTATTCCTGTGCCTTGGTGAATCAGCGTTTTCGTGGAGGCATCATCCTTCATTTCAGCTCCTGAGAAGGAGTCCTGCTTTTTGAAGTTCTGTGTGTGCAGGAAAGCCAGCCTTCAGGGTCGTACACTGAACTTAGCAAGGAGGGCAAACGAGACAGAAGAAAACCATAGGGAGAAATCACTCAAAGGAAAGGGGAACTGAGCAGCAAGCTGGGTAAGAGGCTATTCTTCCTGTGTGTCCTAGAAATTACCATCTTGCTGGTGTGCCCTTTCTTCACTTGAGGACACACAGACACACAAAATAAAACCCAAACCATTGAACTGAAAGAGTGAGTCACTCCAGCCAGGCCTCTGCCGAGCCGGTCAATTAAAGTGCAGGACCAATTTTGTGCTTTTCTTAGACCTTGAATGACTGTCTGACTTTCTTCCCGAATTTTTTTAATAGGAAAAAAAGTATATGTTGATTTCTGAGCAAGTTGATGTATATAAACTGTCTTCTCATTAGAAGTTTTTAATCTTCCTACAGAACACTATTAAATAACTGATTGGGTTGCTCTTCACATGGCAGTTTCATCAGTCATCCCGTAGACTTTCAGTGTCTGTTATTTATTGCATGTCTTATACTGTTAAGCTTTTGTTCTTAATCTCATGTTGTGTATTCTCTAAAAACATATTTGAGTCTGGATTTCTTCCTGAGTGCTTTCTTTCATTGTTTTGTTTTAACAGGGAATGGGTATGGCAATCCCCGAAACTCACCAGGTCTGCTGGTCTCACCTGGTAACTTGAACAAGAATATGCAAGCAAAATCTCCTCCCCCCATGAATTTAGGGATGAATAACCGTAAACCAGATCTCCGCGTTCTTATTCCACCAGGCAGCAAGAATACGATGCCATCAGTGGTAATGACAACCTGCCTTTTAAATAAATGTTGATAATGTTTTGTATATGTTTTGCTCTTTTTGTATTTGTCTAACTTTATGAATTACTTATGTGCTCCCAGAAAATTAACACATCAGTGCTGTTGCTGGAGCCCTCTTTGTATTTAGCAATTATTTCTGGTAACTGGTTCACATTTCCCTTTTCCATGTGAAAAAAGAACCAACATCCAATAAACTCCACTACAGTACTCGTGTTCTGGGGCAAAGAAAACATTTCCTTTTAAGGGCTCCAATTTATAATTAGAAAAAAAATATATTACTTATTACTCTGCTTATGGGACAGACATATGGTTCGACCAATGGTAGAGTCAAATTCACAGAATGAGGTATTTCATAACAGATTTTTACAGTATTGAACTAGTTATGTCCTTAGAGTGCTGACAATGAAAAATCTTTTTTCATAATTTCCAAATGAACTTTCTCCTGTTAATTGGAATTCTTTTCTTAGGTATATTGCAGTGATAGTGTTCAGTACATCACATGCCTGTACACTGCCTCAATTCATCTTTCTATGTATGTGCTTCATGCAAATAACTGCCTCTCAAAAGCAAATTGTTTTCAGATCCTAGGCATTTTGAAAACAAAGGTTACATTTTACGTAAAAAAAAAAATACGTTGTGGCACTTGTAAGAGTAAATAAATTAATGTGAAATAGAAATATAAATAATATCTATCTCAGCCTCTATCATTTTTCTTTCTCCTGGGTTTGCAGTGCTAAGATGAAGATGATATTGTGGAACTAAATTCAACAACAAAGAGACTTACATCAGTGTTCTCCAAATTAGCTTTGCTTAAGCGCGAGAACATTTAAAACCAAGATTCAGTAGACAAATTTAGATCATTTTGCAAACACATTTATTTTTTCCTTTCTGTGCTCTGTGGCAAGCTTCAGGGTAAAACAGTCCTGCAAGCTGATTAGTTTATTATGGCACAGTGCAGATTAATTTTGAATATCAACCAAAAAAAATCACATAATATGCAACGTTCTCTTAGGAAAAGACTGGATCTAATAAATAAAACCTCCCACAGGGCCATAGCCAAGCAGTGTGGGCCATGCATGGCAGTCTGTCTCTATCAGCAGATTTATCCCAAGTTCCTTAAAACTGATTCTTTCACAGGGATTCTATGAGCGGTTGGTCAGGTGCAATTCCCCTTCCTCCAGCAAGTGGGATTTGAAAAGACAATCTTTTTTCCCCCCAAAATGTGATGGTGAAATAATGAATGTTGAGACGGTGACCTATGCTGAAAACTGGATAGATTGACTTTATATTTGAGACAAACAGCTCATTAAGGGAAACAAAGAATGTCTTTGTAAGGAATTATCTTTAGAGTCTGGTTTTTAAAAACTATTTAAACGGTTGTGTGTATCAGAAGATGCTTTTTCCTTGTGTCGAAAAGATTTTGCCCGATTATAAATATTTAGACACTAATTTATAAAACTCCTTCCCCATGCTGTCAGTCTGAGGATGTCGACCTGCTTTTGGTAAGTGGTGAGCGTGCTTCCCTGAAATGGCCTAGGCAAGGAGAAACCTAAAGCAACTTTTAGGTGGAGTGGTAGCTCTAGTAAAATAGGAAGATTTTGGAAGTTATCATTGTGTGTTAACAGTGATTATATTTAGATACTATTAATTTCAGATATCACTCAGAGGTAAAAAGTATGTCAGGTTATTTATTTTTTGGTCTCAACTTCTGCAAGTGAAGGCCATGTTTTAAATTTATTTTAGGACTTAATTCATAGTAAAATTCTAACACACACAAAATGCCTGATATTTAAAACCATGAAGATACTGTTTTCTAAGAAATTTAAGCCTCATGATCTTCAAATTTATGTGATTCTTTACTCTCCTTGCTGTAAAGAGTTAAATGTAAATGTTACGGCTTTGCCATCTAGTTTAAGGGAAGTTTAGAAGAATCTGAAAAAAGTGGTCAGAGCACCACCTTCTGGTCAGAATATCACATGACACCCTACCCATCTGCTCTGCTGTATATAGAACTGAGAATAAAGCCACCGTGGCTGATTTCATTTTTTTTTTAAATTTGCATTTGAATAAAAATTGAAACAATGGAAGTACAGTATACATATTTCATCAGTTTTCAACATAGTCTGTTTTTACCCATAATAAAGCTATGGTACTTGTTACTAGTTCAGTTGCCTAGGAGATACTGATGTAATGGGTTACTATGGCAACAACTGGTCTCTTGAAGGATTGTAAATGATAGGGTTGGCAGAGTTCATAGAGACACATGTTAAATGATTAATTTCATGAGATTTGTACCAGGTTATATTTTTATGTGCAAAATTAGTACTGAAATATAATATTTTTAACTTTTAAAAAAATTCCACCAGTAATGTCTTTTTATTTACTTTAAAAGAATCAAAGGATAAATAACTCCCAGTCTGCTCAGTCATTGGCTACCCCAGTGGTTTCCGTAGCAACTCCTACTTTACCAGGACAAGGGATGGGAGGATATCCATCAGCCATTTCAACAACATATGGTACCGGTGAGTAGCTTTGCCATGTTCAAATAGTACATGAAATACTTTTTATTAAAAAGCAAGATGAAAAAGATAGTACCTTTTTAGTCTGTTAGGAGGTTTTACCTAGTATCTGTGGTGTCCAGAGCAGTATACCATTACCTGTTTGTTTCTAAGACAAAGTGAGTATCCACATTTTTTTTAAGTGACTGAAAGTTTTACTAACCCAACCTGAGTTCAGTATAGAAGAACAATTTCAAGGAAAATGAGCTGTTATTTCTTTGATGTAATAGAAAGCTCACTTCCTTGAGATTGTTTAAAAAACATATGTATGTACTGTAATACCATATTGTAGTTTTAATAAACTAGAATTGCAAGCTGTACTACTTCGAAGCTTTCATGGAATACTTATTTTTTGGTATAGTATATCTCTTTTAAATTAACATAGTCCCTGATGTTTTTTTCTCCTTCTTCCCATCCCAAAAGTAAAACAACGTATAATGATCATTAAATAATGCTAATAGAATATTTTAAAAATCAAAAATGTTTCTTCTATTCATCACCTGGCAATTTCCAAGTTAAACATTTTCCCTGACCTTTATTTTTTGATCTAGAGTACTCTCTGAGTAGTGCCGACCTGTCATCTCTGTCTGGGTTTAACACTGCCAGCGCTCTTCACCTGGGGTCAGTAACTGGCTGGCAACAGCAACACCTACATAACATGCCGCCATCCGCCCTCAGTCAACTGGGGTAAGCAACATTATTTCTTTTATAATCCACTTTTAGAATGCATTTTTAAATGACAAATGGCAATCTCTAAAAAATGTGATCTAATGTCCCATTAGAGGACGTAAAATTCTACTTTATCCAAATCTGAAAGTAATTATCAGATCAATACCTTTCAAGTAGCTTAAATATTACTTTCCTTATTCTTTAACAGCAGGGTCCAGGCGCTCTGTGATAATGACATAAATTATTTCCCTATTATTTTCGGCGATATTTATTTTCACTTCTATCGATAATAAATATTTAGTTAAGTTTCACATAGCTCATGTGGGACGTAAGAAGACATTTATAGTTATAAGTTCTTTAAGTTTTTTGGGATATGTGAGAATCCTCACTTTGCATAAACCACATAGCTCAGATTAATGTTAACATAATAATCATAGGATCAACTATTCCACTGATTTTATATATTTATAATATACTCATAGTATAGTTGTATATTTATAGATATTGTCTGAATATAAACATACATGTATATGTACATACACATACTAATTACCTAAATTTGGGTATAAAAATAAATTTTGTTGTTTTCTGGTCAGAAGATGTGTATTTCTGCCCCCTTGTGGTAGTTTTGAGGTATGTCTTTATCGTAGAAATGACTCCTGGCATTAAATTGTGGAAATGTTCAAACCTTTAAAAAGCCTTGAATTCACAATTCACACTACCTGTAAAACAAATAATTTTATTTTAGAGATTAAGACTTTAAGTTTCACTAAAAACTTCAAAACTGCAATTAAACTTCAAAAAACAATACTAGGAGGATAGAAAATTTAAAGATAACAAGTTTTTCTATTTTGGAAACATCCTCTATGCCTGTCTCACTTTTACTTTTCTACCGAGCCATTTGGTTGGAATAGTTAACCAGTTCTACGTTCCTATTTCTAAGGAGATAATGAGCATAAGACATTAAGTAGAATAAAAATCACTGAGTGAACTTCACCTCTCTTACCCTCCCCTGCCCCACCAGCTTTCAGTAGAATTGATTTCACATCGATCAGTGCTGTGGTAATGGATTCTTCAACCCATTCACCATTGGCTTATGTACATTCTACTCACTAATCACTATTGTTGAAAATCTAACCTTTTGTATAAATAATAAATTCACATGACAGTATTACTCTCCTGTCTTGAAAGATTGTTAACTTGAAAGATATATTAAATATTGATCAGCAACAGAATTTTTTTAGGACATTTAAATTTTCTCAGAGATGTTAACTATCCAAGTAGACATTTATTGCAATAACTTTTTCAAGTAATTATCACTAAGTACATCATACCATCCAGGCAATTTTAAAATGCATACACTTCTGTGGCTCAGCAGTGGATCCACTGTACATGCTTTTTGGCAAAAAATAAAGATAGCTGTTTACTTTTCATTTTTCACAAAATTCATCCATTAGAGGACTAGATTTCCTTCGAAATTATCAATGTCAAAAATTATGTTATTTTCCCTGAATATGGCTTTCTTTGGTTTTCAATAACATCTCACAATTTACATGTTACATATAAAACACATTTACTTACGTATTTTAACTATACTACAATTTAAAAATTCTCTCCTGTTACATGAAGAATCTGTTGTTCTTAATAGATGCTTCAGTAAATGAGAAAAGATAGCTCTGGACTAGTGAGGCACTGAACTACAACAGCCAGGGATAAAGCATTTTGTTTAGTGTGATTTGCTTACAACACCAGTTCTCATAGGCATAGCTTCACTCTGAATTTGCTCTATGAGTTTTTATTGCATTTAATCACTTCCCTTATCTCTCAGATAGGATACCACTTCCAGTCCTAATTTTGGCCCACCTACTGACTTTCTTTCCTCCCTCTCTCCCTCCTTTCTTTCCTTCCCCCTCCCTCCCTCCCTCACACACACACACACATACACACACACACACACACACACACACACACACACACACACAGAGGAGCTTCTCGAAAGGAAATTCCTTCAAATGGACTAGCACATGCTAGTTTAACATTAAATGTTAAACTGGTTTTTTTTTTTATCCCAAGTTGTAATATTTATGTAAAATAAATTATATGAGCTGCCTTAGTTTCGTGTAAACTAAGGCAGTGTAAATTAATTTCTAAAAATTGATATTTTTCCTGGCTAAAGTAGTCTCATGCACTTGTATGGTGGGTTCACATTCTTTTGGATAGATAACAGTGTTCAAAGGAGAATAAAATGTATTTCAGCTCTGCCAAAGTGGGTATTCCCAGCAGCCCGAGATGGTCACCACCATTCTTTCTCAAAATTGAAAAGTACAAAAGAGCACTTCGAATTTAGTTCATGAAAATACCTTCAACTCTTCAAAGCTATACTTTAACACTATCTAGTATTTGATGTTTATCTAAGCAAGTTACATACATGGCATAAACTGACTTGATGTAGAGAGCCGCGGTGACTGGCAGAAGGAAGTTGCCATCAAGGGTTAATGAAAGTCATTTAAATACTAAGATTTGAGAAAAATGCCCTTCAAATTTCCGGGTGTTTTTCTCCTACCACCTAAAAAGGGCAACCTGTTTTTCTGGAAATTCTTCTGTATTATCATCTGTGTTAATGTATATACTGAGAGAGGTAACTTGAAGTAAAGATGACTTTTAAAAGTTTAGGTTTAAATATAGTTTGATAGTCTCCTTTCCAGGCAGTGGCAGTAAGCAGTTTAAATAAAACTATCCAGTCGTGTTTCATTACTGAACAATTATGGGGCAGGGTAGGTGTTTTTCCAGTTGGAAGGCAGCTGTAGTAGATGAGAAGTTGCATCAGGACTTGATACAGGAAACTTGCATGTCTGGCTTCTATCCCCACCTCCACCACCTTTCCCTCCACCTGTTTATCACTCACACATATGAAGCATTTCATAATTGTCTGTGTCTGTAAAAATTTTGTTCTCAAGAATAAGTAAACCACAACATGGTTATATCTGAGCCTAGCATATATACAGCTAAGTGATTTTTAATCACTTTTTTCTTTTCAAGAAAAATACTTCCTTGATAACAGAGACTAGTCAATTAAAAGTCAACCTGTTTTGAGTTCTCTATCACAGTATAATGAAGCTAAATCTCAGATACCACTTACATTTCATTACTCTGGATTTAGTGTCCCCAGAACTATTCAAAATGCTTCATATATCCTTTCAGTGTCAAATGGAATGCCACCAAAAGATTAACGTAGGGACTAGTCTATTTGTTTATAGGAAGGGATAAACAGTAATCATCATGTCTTTTATGGGGAAGACATGCAGCAAAACCTGTACAAGCCAGTTGACACTGGGAGATAATGCAGCTTCCAAAAGCTTTGTTAAAGAAATAGCATTTTGATTATGTCACTTTTTGCTTAATTTATCCAGATGAACTGCTTTTACTGGTCGAACTCACCAAATTTTTTTTTTCGTTTTCCATGTCCCCCGCCTGTGAAGACATAATCTAAATGTTGAAGGGCAGACAAAAATATTTATTGATATGCCACTTTATTTTCAGACTCCTAATTGGCATTCATTATTAAACACTTGTGTGATTCATAGTAGACATTTCATTAAATTTTAGTGAAATGGTCAGGAAAATTCTTTCATCCTAAATCAAAAGATGATTTTCTCTGACATCAAAATGAAACATTAAGTAACACTGAACCAAGATAAAATAGTCCACCATTATGGATCCTTTTGAAATATAGGTATCCCCCCCCATTTTAATATCTTCTTGATTTAAACATTACTTAATTAAAACTCTTAGAAAATTAGTATACTAATATAGACTGTAAAATAAAAATACAAAGAAATACAAGTATGAACAGGTGATTGAAAATTATATACATTCCCTGTAGTATATTGATATAAATGCTAAAACTGCTTTGATTCTATAAAATCATAAAAGCCAGAGAAAGAAAAACTTATTAGGAAAACAAATAATTCTCCTTTGTTATTCTTGACATTAGCTCATCTATTAATAAGAGAAGGAAAGTAATTCTTTGCCAGTAGGTGGTGCTTTTGTATAAAACATCACTCAAAAATAAACTCATCTCTGACTAATTTTATATCTCTATACATCTTGAGCCTGAATTGCACCTTCCAAAAAGCCAGCCCCAAGTTACTCCACTTTTTCCTCTGAAATATATACCCATTTTCTCACTACTCATAATGACGTTTTTAATACCATCTAATTGTCTCCATTGGAAAGTAATAAAATCACATACATGGGTAGATAGGTTTGCTTTCCTTTGTTTAAAATAGGTGTGTCTATTACGGATTATTCTATGCTGTGACTCTTCCTCAGTAAAAAGAGATTTGCCTATTCTCTCGACAATATGAGCAAATAATGCTGAATCTAGTCGTGGATGTCAGTGCAATTAGAATGTAAGAACAATGGAAGCATCTTAAAACTGACATCGGCAATGTTACTATGGTTTATCCTGATCAAAGTCATCGTCGTTGCTGATGTACACTTAAGGGCTTAATGCTTTCTCCTCCAGAATTTCAAGTATCGAAATTCTCCCACGTTTTGGGAGAAGGGCAAGTTATACTTTCCTGGAACAAAATCACACTAGATCCTTCTTTACTAACAATCTTTTCTTAGGCAAATCCAGATTCACCAACTAATGCCAGTGAAAAATAAGAGAAGTGGTCCCCTAAGTCCCCCAGCAGAGCAAGACTAGCAATAGGAGGTAAAGTTGAAATAATTGCAGAAAATAGACAGCACTTTTATCCCATTTAGCTGAGAAAGGATGAACGAAGAAAGTAAAATTTTATTAGTTTTAGTGGGGTAGGAATTCTAAATGTTTTTAAGCCAATACTTAAAATTTCTGCAAATAATTTCATCCTCCTTCCTCCTTTCCCTTCTTTCCCCTCTCCCAGGCTTTTTACCAGATATGGTTATAAGTAGCCTTTTATGGATTCTATTCATTTGAAATTTGAACTTTTTTTCCTTTCTCTGAAGACTATGCAACTTAATGTGTATGTGCTTATCAAATTGAGGAAAACATTTATATCCATAATAAGCTTTTTACAATAATTTTCAAACACTGGCAATAGTAAATCAAGGACATCTAATTCAAAAGCTAAACACTGTATCTTAAATCTTAGATTATATTTTGGAACTAGTCTAGGAAGAAATCCCATAGACACAGAAAATGCTTTTTCCAGTGTGTCTTATTAAAAAACCTTTCTGAACCGGTAACCTATCCGTTTAGGGAACCTGTCAGAGACTAGAGGTGTGATTCATGAGCCTGGACCAGTTAAATACTGTAATTACTACCGGGCAAATCAACAGAGACATCCTAAATCGCTCTAAGAAGGCAATGCCCTTACGTGCTCCTAAGCACGTTCTCCTCCCTCTGGGCATGCTCTGGTGTCTATGAGAGTCTTTAAGCTGATGTTTTATGTAATTGTGAGTTCCTGGGGGCTCCAGGCCTCCTCCATCTGTAACTGGGTTTCCTTTCCTCCTACAGAGCTTGCACTAGCACTCATTTATCTCAGAGTTCAAATCTCTCCCTGCCTTCTACTCAAAGCCTCAACATCAAGTCAGAACCTGTTTCTCCTCCTAGAGACCGTACCACCACCCCTTCGAGATACCCACAACACACGCGCCACGAGGCGGGGAGATCTCCTGTTGACAGCTTGAGCAGCTGTAGCAGTTCCTACGACGGGAGCGACCGAGAGGATCACCGGAACGAATTCCACTCCCCCATTGGACTCACCAGACCTTCGCCGGACGAAAGGGAAAGTCCCTCAGTCAAGCGCATGCGACTCTCTGAAGGATGGGCAACATGATCAGATTATTACTTAATAGTTTTTTTTTTCTTGCAGTGTGTGTGTGTGCTATACCTTAATGGGGAAGGGGGGTCGATATGCATTATATGTGCTGTGTGTGGAAAAAAAAAAAAAGTCAGGTACTCTGTTTTGTAAAAGTACTTTTAAATTGCCTCAGTGATACAGTATAAAGATAAACAGAAATGCTGAGATAAGCTTAGCACTCGAGTTGTACAACAGAACACTTGTACAAAATAGATTTTAAGGCTAACTTCTTTTCACTGTTGTGCTCCTTTGCAAAATGTATGTTACAATAGATAGTGTCATGTTGCAGGTTCAACGTTATTTACATGTAAATAGACAAAAGGAAACATTTGCCAAAAGCGGCAGATCTTTACTGAAAGAGAGAGCAGCTGTTATGCAACATATAGAAAAATGTATAGATGTTTTGGACAGACCCGGCAAAGGGTGGCCGTTGGTAAATGTTAGGAACACGCCAGGTCACCTAACATCCCAAGACCACTCAAAACCTGCAGGCATATCATTGGAGTATGGCACTCAATCAAAAGGATCAATGACCATTAAAAGAGGACCATACCTATTTAAAAAATGTGGAGTTTGAGGGCTAACGTATTTAATTAAATAAATAAATAAATAAATAAATCTGGGTCTGCATCTCTTATTAAATAAAAATATAAAAATATGTACATTACATTTTGCTTATTTTCATATAAAAGGTAAGACAGAGTTTGCAAAGCATTTGTGGCTTTTCGTAGTTTACTTAAGCCAAAATGTGTTTTCCCCCCTTGATAGCTTCGCTAATATTTTAAACAGTCCTGTAAAAAACCAAAAAGGACTTTTTGTATAGAAAGCACTACCCTAAGCCATGAAGAACTCCATGCTTTGCTAACCAAGATAACTGTTTTCTCTTTGTAGAAGTTTTGTTTTTGAAATGTGTATTTCTAATTATATAAAATATTAAGAATCTTTTAAAAAATCTGTGAAATTAACATGCTTGTGTATAGCTTTCTAATATATATAATATTATGGTAATAGCAGAAGTTTTGTTAATAGCGGGAGGGGGGTATATTTGTGCAGTTGCACATTTGAGTAACTATTTTCTTTCTGTTTTCTTTTACTCTGCATACATTTTATAAGTTCAAGGTCAGCTGTCAAAAGGATAACCTGTGGGATTAGAACATATCACACTGCAACACCCCAAATTGTTTTAAATACATTAGCGATCTATTGGGTAAACTGACATCCATTGTATATACTAATTAGTTTATTTTATGCTATTTTTGTTTTTGAATTTTTATCAAATGCAGGGCCCCTTTCTGATCTCACCATTTCACCATGCATCTTGGAATTCAGTAAGTGCATACCCTAACTTGCCCATATCCTAAATTACCTGGTTGGTTTTCAGCCTAGAATTTGATATGCTTTGTAGAAATATGCCCAGAATAGAGAAGGTGTATTGGGGCACATGTCCTGCAAATGTGGCCCTAGAAACTAGTGATATGGAGTTTACTCGATGCATAAGTTACAAATTCCCACAGAAGAAAAATGTGAAAGACTGGGTGCTAGACAAGAAGGAAGCAGGTAAAGAGATAGTTGCTTCGTCATCCGTTTTTAATTATTTTAACTGACCCTCAACAATCTTGTCAGCAATATAGGACTGTTGAACAACCCCAGTGTGTTAGGAACCCCAAATGTCACTTCTGCATAAAGCATGTATGTCATCTATTTTTTTCTTCAATAAAGAGATTTAATAGCCATTTCAAGAAATCCCATTAAAGAACCTCTCTATGTCCCTTTTTTTAATTATTCAAGAAATATTGATGACTCTTGTCTAATATTTGTCTATAAGGGATTAATTTTCAGACCCTTTAAAAAGTGAGTGCCATAAAAAAAAAGTTGATATATATTGTTTAAGAGAGATTTCAATCTAGGAATGATTTTCCTTCTCTTGGAATGTGAAGATCTGTCGATTCACCTCCAATCATATGCATTGACATACACAGCAAAGAAGATACAGACAGTAAGATTGACACTCCTATATCAGGTGTAGGACATTTCTTACCATTTTTTCTTTTACTTGCACAGTTGCTATGTTTTCTCATTGTAAAAGGCTGCCGCTGGGTGGCAAAAGCCAGGAGACCTTACTAACTAGGCTATATTTTTCTTAACTTGATCTAAAATCTACAATTAGACCACAATGCACCTTTGGTGGTATCCATATAGGATGCTAACCTGCCTTGTACTAACATTTTATATACTAAAAAAAAAAAAAAAAAATCTAGTAGCCATTTCATATGTCCCACTACTCGAGGTATCCATGGAACATGAAAGAAAAACATTTATGCAGAGGAAAAATAGAAAATCATCCCTGAAAATATGCACACACACACACACACGCGCACACACATATTCACAGACAGGGGAAAGAAAACTAAGAAACTCATTTTTCTTACCATCGACTTGATCCCATCCTTACAACACTCCCTTATAACTTGATGTGTATAAAATATGCAAACATGTCACAAATGTTCCTTGTCATTTCAAAACTCTTTATCAATATCAGTAGAAACTTACCAGTGGGTGGGAAAGGGTCATTATGTGAAAATATGAAAAAATAGCCATATTAATTTTTTACCTGCAATTTGCCTCAGCCACAAAGAAAAGGTGAATTTCTAATGCTGATGATAAAGTAAGCTAAAGTACCAGCAGAAGCCTTGGCTATTTATAGCAATTCAGACAATAGTTTTATAAGAACATGAAAAGAACAGAATCACTTGAAAATGGATGCCAGTCATCTCTTGTTCTCACTACTGAATTCATATAAAGTGGTGGCAAGATAGCGAAGGGATAATCTGAGAATTTTTTAAAGATGATTTAATGAGAAGAAGCACAATTTTGATTGTGATGAGTCACTTTCTGTAAACAATCACTGTCTATCTTTACCCTCATACTTTATCTGTAATTTATCATTTATTGTATTTGCAAAGCTAGTATGGTTTGGTTTTTTATCACAGTAAATCCTTGTATTCGGGAGTTTAGGGCAGAGCCCTGAGGGAGTAGTATTTTACTTAACCCATCCTAGAGTAACATTTAGGCAACATTCTTCATTGCAAGTCAAAGAACCATAAGTGGCATTTTACACAGCTACAAGTATTGTTATATCTAATCCTATTTTAGAAGATTTTTGGTAATATTAAGCTTAAATACTGGTAACACTGATGCAATATATGCAAGCTGCACAACCTGTATATTGTATGCATTGGTGCGTGGAAGGCTATTCATTTCAACCTTTTTTAAAATTGTGTTTTTTAGTAAAATGGCTTATTTTTTCCCAAAGGTGGAATTTAGCATTTTGTAATGATGAATATGAAAATGCCTATCATCCTCAGACCACTTTAAGGTTAACTAAAGTGAGAATTTAAAAAAAAATATTCAAATACACTTTCTAAAAGAATATCTGCCCTCTCACAATTTTATGTATTTCTTTTTCTCACACACCCATCTTTTAACTTAGAAATAGCATTTTTTGCCCCTTTTATCCATTTGTTTGTTTTTTCCAGAAAGTTAATGCTTGTATTTCTTTCTTTAAAAAAAAAAAAAAAGTGTTGTTTTTTTTTAAAAAAGAAGAAGCAGCCACTTGAACCCTTAATAAAGGCTGTTGCTTAAGCATAGCATACTTCATCTGTTCCTGTTTGTGCCATCTGCTGTGATGTCGTCACTTATATGGCGTGAATTTCCTGCCACTACAGATCTTTTGAAGATTGATGGAATACTGGTGTCTGTTAGAATGCTTCAGACTACAGATGTAATTAAAGGCTTTTCTTAAATATGTTTTAACCAAAGATGTGGAGCAATCCAAGCCACATATCTTCTACATTAAATTTGTCCATTTTGGTTATTTTCATAATCGGGTATTGCGTTTGCCTTCCCTATTCATACCTCAAATTGATTCATACCTCAGTTTAATTCAGAGAGGTCAGCTAAGTGATGGATTCTGTTGTGGTTTGAATGCAGTACCAATGTTCTCTCAGAGCAAAGTAGACCTGGGTTACTGTAGGCATAGGACTTGGATTGCTTCAGATGGTTTGCTGTATCATTTTTCTTCTTTTTTGGGGGACTTGTTTCCATTAAATGACAGTAATTAAAGTAGCTTGTAAATGAGGGCATACAAGCATTGCAACAAATATTCAAATAGAGGCTCACAGCGGCATAAGCTGGACTTTGTCGCCACTAGATGACAAGATGTTATAACTAAGTTAAACCACATCTCTGTATCTCAAGGGACTTAATTCAGCTGTCTGTAGTGAATAAAAGTGGGGAATTTTCCAAAGTTTCTCCTGCTGGAAATAAGGTATAATTTGTATTTTGCAGACAATTCAGTAAAGTTACTGGCTTTCTTAGTGATGCAGTGTCTGTGGTGCATTTTTTTTAATTAATGTTTTGCTGTTTAAATTTATTCTGCTTTATCATTTTTCTTTTTTTTTTAAGTAGCTTCTCCTGCAAGCACAAGTGAGCTTTCTCAGTTTTCAACTCAAAATACTCAAAAAAAGGGGTATTTGTGTTTTGGAGGGAGGATGAGTGTGAATTGGATCATAGTTCTTGGGGTAATAAATGTATTCAGCCAATGTGGGAAGTTCTAGGTTCTTATCGAGTGGTTCAACTTTATCAAAGCCGTTCTAGGAAAGTCTTTGATAACTTGCTTAAATGCACAGAATTTTCCAGAAGTCATTGTGAAAGGCACTACTACGGTATGCAGTAAGTGAAATTATTTTTAAACCAAAATGTGTAGAAAACATTTCCGGATTTATTTTTTCTTCATTAAAATAGTTTCTTTAACAACAACAACAACAAAAAAAAAACTTGAAAACATAGACTTATACCTAAATATTTGAGAAAATTAGTGAATTCATACATTTTTAGAAACTATGATATATTAATTACCAAAATTTAATTGTAATTGGAATGTCCTTAGATCAATGTAAAGACTAATTTAGAAACTGAAAAGGAAAATGAGGAGGCCCTGGCCAGCCAACTGGACCCCGTGGACTTCAGAATTAGCAGTGATTCCTGCTCTGATGCAAAAAGGAATGCAGCTGGATAAACATTGCATGTGGCTTCAAAACAGCACTGCTTTTCCCTTTGTTCTCTTTATTCATTTTCAGCAAACATTTATTAAGCAATTGCTATGTGTAACTCATTTGATGGATTCTCAGATGAATAAAGATACAGCCCTTCCTCTTAAGAAACTTATAAACTAGTAGGAGATTGAAAGACTAACAGGAAATCGAGTGTTCTCAGAGACTTTCTGCCAAGTGCTAGAAGGGAACCACTTTGGCCATCTTTGGAGCCGCGCAGGGCAGAGGTCCTGAGCAAGGACACTTCAGAATCTGCCCAGCAGAGACAGCGTTTGACTTGTCTTTTTGGATGGGTAGGACAGAGAATTGCCCAGATGGGTGAGGACAGGGCTGATCCAGCGGGCATGCGACTTCTGCAGTATACGTGGTCCTGCACGTAGTTTTGTGCTCTGCCGTCATCCCCTTGATAGTCTTTCAGCTTGTGTTTTGTAAGTGAAGTCTGATAGGACAACAGAGCCTGCGAGGGAGCAGAGGAAGTAACAGAAAAAAGTGAAAAGCTTTCATTTTAGTACTTTTAACGTTTCTTGCTTTCGGAAAAAGATATTTTCCTTTTGCACTGAGCCCTACAAATTATGATTTCAGCCTAGATGAGGGCATTCTACAAGGAGGAGATAGTAGGTACAAAGGCACAGAGATGGGAAAGTGAGAGACAAATTTACAGGAAGGGCGGACAATCCTGTTTAGATAAAGTGTAGCCACGTGTGGATGTTGGAGGAGGTCACCACCGGTTGACCCACCGCCAGTCATTGGAATGTATAATTTACCCACTGTTGCCACAGTGGGAACCGTTTTCATGGATGCAGCCTTGAGAGAGCAATGTGCTGTTAAGACCATCTGGACTGTATACAAACTAAACCCAGTTAAGGTCTCTATAGAAACTTCAGATTCTGGCAAGGTGGATGCAGAGATCTGCTTGTCTCAGAGCCATCCATGACAAACCTCGTATGTAAACTCCCTCGCTGATTAAACCTATCACCTCCCAATCTGGAGAGGTCTGCCTCCTTCTTAAGTCTCTCCTTGCACTCCGTGTGTGGGGGCCAGTTTCATATTATAGCCAGGAAGCTCCCGAGGTTTCGAACCAACAGTAGGGGAGCCGTGAAAGACAAAACTGGAAAAGTTGGTTAGGGTCTGATTATATAATTGCAAGTTAAGATGACTGCGGTTTAAGCACCTAAATGCAAGTTTTAGAAGAGATGGAATTGTCAAAATTCAGCAAATAGGTAATGGTAGGAGTGATAGTAGATAAGGAATTGTTAAAGTTTACCGTCTTAAGCTTAAATGAGTAGGATCCTAGTAATATCCTGATTGGAAAGAGAGAGGTCACTGCCTTATGAGAAAGGTAATTAATTCAGTTTTCAGCATGTTTACTGCTGACTTATATTCAAGTAGAATATGAGAATGTTGCAAATACAAACTTGAAGTCAGGATACTAGCAAATGCTGAAGATAAAGTTTTGGATGTTACTAACAGGTAATAGTGAAAGCCATGTCCGTGAAGGAGCTTGCCAAGGGGAAGGTGAGGGGAAAGAGAAGAAGCAGGCTGAGAAAAGGATGTTGACGAGGGGCAACATACTGAGGGAGGACCTCTGAAGGCCTCAAGAAGGAGCAGTCAGACAGAAAGCCAAAGAGTCCTGTTAAGGCACAAAGGGGTCTCAAGGGGAAAAAGAAGTGATCAGTAGTGTCTTGCTTTATTGGGATCACAGAGGAGGAAGATTGAAGAAGGAACTTTGGCCTTGGGTAGTGTCTGAGAGTTATTTCAATAAAATGGTGTGGGAGAGAAGAGAAAGCTCAGGAGGTAGTCTAGCAGATACTGGGAAATTTCAGGTAGCAAGTATGAACTAATCTTCCATGATGTTTGCGATTAAAAGGAGAGAGCTGATGTGAGGAGTTAGCATGTTCAAGGATGAAGGGAAAGAGAGTGAAAGGACCTGGTGGTACCTGAGCGTGCTTATGGGCTGGAGAAGACCTACGGGGGCAGAAGGCAGGCATGAACCATCCTAACCAGGGGTTAGAGAATTACACTTGGTGCCCTCTGAACACGCTGTGGGTGTGGTTCTTTTACTTCGATGTCATTTAGGAGTCTGGATTTAAAAGAGTTATTGAATTTGATGAAGGAATACTATGTGGAACAGAACATCTGAGTTTTCAATTTGTGAATTGAGAAAGCCTTTTTTCCATTTTGTTTGCATATTACTATGGCATCTTTCCTACACATTATCCTTACAGGCAGACTTCTAAGAAAGATCTGGTGATGAAAGAGGAAAGCCAAGTTCACTTCCCTACTGTATGTATCCCTTGAATTCCTACTGTCCCTATTTCCTGAGAGCAAATGTCTCTTATCACCAAAAATGAGTCTATTCCTTTAACCTCCCCTCTCTCAGGCACAGTCTTTTTCCTGGGGGACTTTTGCATAAGAGTTACAGTTAGGGAAACATGTAAGAAAATGTTCCTAGTTTCCGGACCTAAGTGGTTTCTGGTTTCAGTGTCAGCCTTGCTGAGCATTAGCTCCATCACGTCCCCAGTCTTGATCAGCTCAGACCTGAGGGAGAACTTCCAGTCCTAAAGTACCCACCATCCCTAGCAGCCAACCTCTGCTCTCAGCAAAATAGAGATTTTGCAAAGGTGATTACCTTTGAACCTAGTAACTGATACAAGGGCCAGGCTGAAAGGGAGGAAACATGAACTACCTGTGGGGTGATTCTGCACTGAACAGAAAGTGGTAGTTAAGAAAGTGCTTTACCCAAACACTCCACCACCAGCAATGCAGGGTCCTTGCCAGTTCCCTTGCCCCTATAAAGAGAGCACCACTTCCGGGAAGGTTAGAGTGGCACAGGCAATGAGGAAACAGGAGCTGATGCTGGTGTGTGAGTGAGGGCAATACGCCTTCTCTGCAATGGCCTTGACCTACACTGTCTTTTTTAACCTGCTCAGTAACACTGGATGCAGTTTTACCAGAGGTCAACTAGTCTTCTGCTTGAGAATCATGCCAGCTTTGCCTCTCACAAGCTAAGTAGCTTTTGTCAAGTTATTAGTATTCTAAGTATCCGATTTTCTCACATATCGCTAACTCACAGGGTTCTTTTGCGGCCCAGTTAAGACCTTTACAGATGCTAATCACTGAAAAGTTCAGAATCCCTACTCTCCTACAAGTTACTCAAAATAAACGTGACCCTACTTTGTAAAATTATACTAAGTCAACAGAGTTCTGATTTTTCCTATGATGACTACAATGTGTTGTGTTTTTTTTTCTTGCAATATCACATTCTTTCTCAAAGGACAATTTGGTATGCCCCTGCTTTGCTGATGCCCAAAGCACATATTGTGCTTATGGAGAAAGCAGTGCTTTGCAGTGTTCATCCCACAGCATCCCACTAGTGGTGCTAACTCTATTAACACCCAGACTTTCTTAGAAGCAATAGTTAAAGGAAAAAAATGACCTCCTTCAAGCATTTATTTTATAAACATTCTATATGATATGCTTGTTTCTCTTCACAAATAAGAGCGCTGCTTGGAAATGCATATTTGTTTGCAGGCAAAAGTTTATATGCATAGTATTTATAGTTAAAATATTGGGAAGGTGCCCCTCAATAAAGGAATATTTAAATAAATTGTGGTACATCAGCATGATGGAATACTATATAACAGTCTACAAAGCAAAATAAAACACCATCTATGTACAAATGTGGACATTTTCCTGGATATATTGTTAGATTTTTAAAAAGCAACAATAGAACAGTGTATCCAGTATGCTATCTTTCAGGTAGAAATGCAGTAGGGTAAAAACAACAAATGTTCTTAAGTTTGCATAAAGACACACTGGAAGGATATGCAAAGAAACCAACAAATTAGTTACCAAAGTGATGAGGGGTTGGGGGAGGGATGAACAGGGTGACAGCAAGACTTGACAGCATATACTTTTCAATATTGTTTTGATTTTTGAATGATATGAATATACTACTGATTCAAAAAGAGTAAAGTTTTAGTTTAGAAAAAAAGCTTTCCAAACAAATGTAAATGCCACATAGAGTGAATTTATAGAAAACTCTTCTGACTGAAAAAGACTTTGGACAGTGCCAGTGTGTAGATCAAAACTCAGCATGGTGGGTGTGTGTTTAGGATTCTCCAGGTACAGAAGCCTTCAGATATCATTTTCAGCTAAGTGACAGAAATGAAACCTTAAAGTTAGGAGTTTGCTTCTCCATTGACTACACTAGATGGCCAAAAAGACTTGCTAAAGCAAGCAGTTTCCCCTAGTTAAATCACAAATATTCTTGTCTAAGATTATTCAAGTTTATTTTTCTTTGCCATTTTCCCAGCCACTTACCTGCCTTTTTTTAAAACCAGAAATCAGAATTTATCCCGTAAGATTTCATTTACTCTACCTGATCAAGAATTTCTTTATTCTATTGAGCCATCTTATTTTAGGATAGTAAAATCAAGGGATTTTACTGGATTTCTGTTAAACTTACAGCTGTCTTCATCATTGTCACTGTAAGCTGCTCCCACCTGTGATGTGCCCAGCTATACTAGAACACAGCAAACATGCCATCATAACCAATTTCCAAGTCCGTAACAATCAGCTGAAATAGCATGGAGAGTATGTCTTTTTTTGGTAGTTTCTAATTCATTGGCTAAATTTCCACGTGAAAATTGGAAATCTCAAAATAATATACCTTTTTCACAATTCACCACCTTCCTGTCTTCGGCTTTTACTATCCTGGTTTATGTTCTGTGCAGGCACAAAATTCTACCATTAAAACATGTTAAGTAAATTATTTGGTCAAATCAAAAAACATTCTCTATTTCAGAGTTCTATCCTTTATCTATCTGATACTGTAATGGATAATACTTTCCATGACCTCTCCCCGTAAATTCTCAGTTAATGGTGGTATTTTTCCTTTGAGTTAAATTATTAAGAAAGAAGTCAGAAATGTGGTTTACTTCTTCTAAACAGTTCAGCCTCTCCAGAATCCTCTTTAAAGATACTGACAACAATATGAGAATATATACAATAGCCCTTGAGAGCTCACCTACCTTGATAAACCCCAGTTTTCTTCCTGCCTTTAACAATGCATTTTGTAAAACATGAGAATAAAAAAGACAGCACTGTGAAATATAGAATCAAGAAATATGATACAGGATGCATTGACTCTCTGCATTTAGAAAATTATATACTACTGGTTATTAGGTAAAATGTAACCATTGCTGGTGCTAATTGTGATAATAATTATTAAAAACATCACATTAAAATATATGCGAGGATTATGTTGAGTAAAAGGAGCTGAGCACAAAAGAGAGCATCCTGTATAACTCCATTTATGCACTATGGAATTCCCTGCTGTATAATTCCATACTAGTCTTGCAACACAAGAACAGACAGAACTCATCTATAGTAATAGAAGTCAGAACAGTGGTTGACTGTGGCAGGTGGGGATTGACTGGAAGCAGCACAAAGGGACTTTCTGGGAGTGACAGAGATGTTCTATATCTTGAATGGGATATTTTGTTAAAATTCTACTAATGGTACATTTCAGATGTGTGCACTTCACTCTGTGTGAAATTTACCTCAATTAAAAAAAATGCTTATGTGAAGAGAAATCTCAAAGTCAGAATATTACATAAGAAATTATATAATATATAATAAGTATTTTATATATAAGATACAAATATGTATCTTATATAGTAATACTATATAAGGAAGAGTAGTAGGAGCTTCCCGCTGAGGCATAGTAGGACCTTCAATAAAGATGATCCTCATACCTCCATCAAGCCACAATTCAAACCATGATAAACTGCTCAAAACCATTTGTTCTCTTAAATACCTTGCACATATTCCCCCACAATATTTGTTGACAAATATCTACAATATTCACAGATAAAGGGAGGTAAACTTCAGTTCAACCTTCACCAAATGATCACAAATGCTAAAGTGGTAGAGGTAAATTAATCTGATTACATTGAGAGTGATGATGTAATGTGACAATGTATATCAGATAAATTGACTATTTCAAGGATGAAGGCATTATGTATTCCAGAATATTAAATGACTATTTTTCTATCAAGGCTTTTATACCATATTCTTACCAAGTCTTGCTCAATATAATGTTAAACCTCAGAAGAGAAAAGAGAATCAGAAAGCTAGAATGTTGATCTTCTGTTTCTAGACTGTCCAAAAAGAGATTTCATTTGTTTTTCTCCCAGGGAAACTCCTTGAACCTGCAATATGTATAGAATCAAAATTGATAGTAACATGCAACCAGTAATATTGATCGTCCATCTACCCACCCTTTGAGGGTTAAATAAAGGACAACACAAATGAAAATAAAAGGCCCAGGTGCATTTTAAGGTGCACTTAGTAAAATTAAGTGCAAGGCCTGTCTGCTTAAGTATTCTGAAGCTACCAGTGGGGGACATTGCATTCTTGTCTTAGTTATTAAGGAAAAAAATAATCCCAAAGCATTAAAACATAAAATATATTTTATAAAGCATTAGGGACTATTTGTTTTTATGCATTTAACCAAATACACGTTTCTAACTCTGATTAACTTCAGCATTTACACACACACACATATAAATACACATATGCACACACAAAAATAATACATAGTTTCATGAACATGAATCAGATTAATACAATAAAACATCAGAAAAGAGGCCTTGACTTTGGATATCTGTCTCAGAATATAAGTTCTGTGAGAGCTTAACCCAAATCACTTGGATGCCAGGGGTTGTTTTCTACTTACAAATCTAGTCTCCTGTATGTTGCATCTTATCTTACTCAGGCCCCTGGAGGAATTTGTCTGAGAGAATTCTAACTAATTTAATCATGTGAGTCAGCTCAAATTCATATCTACAAGCAGAAAGAAGTCAGAGTTCTTTCAGTTGGCTAAAATAATTTAGTCAAAGCAAGTTAGAATCTTCAATAATCTTAAGTTGAAAGACCAACTACTATCCAGATAACATAATTTTGTACAGTGTTACTGTATATAAATGTGAAGGTTAAATAAGAAAAGGAGGAAGAAGCATGTTGTCATGTGTTTATTTGCATTTTTTCCCTGCACATCAGTATCCTTTAATGGTGAACTTCAAGGATTTTTGAATAGTGAGCTGATGAATTTGTTATTTTTCCATTATAAAATACATTATAAAATACATAAAATACAGGAAATAGGACCATAATGGAAAGTATAACATAACTTTTAAAGAATTCTTAAGTAACTGAGTATGCAAATTCATTCAGACTTTGACCAGGTATGCTTTTTTCCTTTATTAAGGAAGATGATGACTGAGAAAGAGAGGATGGTCTTTCCAGTAATTTGTGACCAAAGTACATGCCCGAGATGGCTGTGATGCTGTCTTTGTTTTTCCCCTCACTAAGGAAATAGTTATTAAATCCTGTGTGCAGAACACCAGTATTTTAGGTACTTCAAAAAAGAAAATAATTTTTCTAAAGTATAGCCACTGGTGTCAAGGCATTTTGAAACCAGGATATAATGAAGAGTTAGAAATATCTGTTGCTGTGGCAAAGAGCCAAGCCAACCAGTCCCTACTAGATGGGAATCCATCCAAATATCTTGGTAGGTTTACTCCCACCCTCTGCCAACTAAACCAAGTAGTTTGTATGGTGGCAGTAGTAGTAACACATGGGTTATAAGCAACATCATCTTAGCAGATCTCTAAGCAAAGATAAAATACATACTACAAAGTTAAGCAAGAAAGGAAACATGATAACTACAAAAATCAAGACTTGTTGGTGTGCAAAATACCAGAAGTCATTTTATTTTAAATAAATGAGTAACATTTTTCCAAAAACAAAGGCATCAGATAAGGAAAATTTATCTGCTGTATCTTTGTAGGGACAGAGTCCCAGAGAGCAGTTTCCAGGCTCTCAACCTCAAATGGAAAGGTGCTGGCTCAGTTATTAGATGGCCATCAGCTGTAACTAGTTGGCCATCAGCTGTTATCAGCCACTGACACAACTGGTGTGGCTGAGCTAGCAAGCGTGGATTGCAGCTAGCAACAGGTTGGTTGATTGGTTGGCAGAGAAGCGGACAGTGGATCGTGTGGCTCTTGCTTCTTGTGTCTCCAACCCAGCCCCAAGTGAGAGTATAGTGGTATGAACCCCCTATCTATGTCTCCGTTGGTGTTCCTTTTTGGCCTCACCATATCCTGCATTCTTGTGCAGGGAGCAGGACCAGAGACCCTGCATTACAATATTAATGACTGAATTGTTGTTTCTTATGTTTAGATTTTGTATTTACCTACCTCTTCCAACTGGCTTTTTCCAGGTTTTTGGTTTTTTTTAGTTTTTTTTCAATTCAGCATGCTAGAATTGAGTTTTAAATTGCGATGATGACAATTTAAAGGTCTCCGAAACACAGCATTCCTGAAATGACATGTTTTTCCATTGTGTTTATTTTACATAGAAAAAAATAATTTGCCTAGTGCAGACAGAAGTTATTTTAACCCAACTTACACAATGTGAATCCCTTTGGGCACACCTCATGCACATTCCTCCCAGTCAGATGCTGGGTGAACAGTAGGAGCTCCTTTTCTTCTTCAGAAATGTCAAAAGGAGGAGGGGCAGGCTGGATATTGTGACACTATTCCACGTTGATGTAACGTTGAGGTCCTAGGCTTTGTGTTCCGGGAAGCTCCATAACAATATGGAATGTTATCCTGTGTTTTCCTCCGCCTGTATTTCTGAAGTCTGCATGTGTGCGTACACGCATGTGTGTGGTGACACAGATAACTGTTTAGATAGGTCTTGAAGTTAAAACCCTCACTTTACAGTCTTGTTATCACAAATCTTGCAGCTGCTTCTCTTCCTTGTTTAAGAAACCTGTATTTTATGTAAAGACACTATCAGAACCATGTAGTAACACTGCAGTTATATCTTCTGATCAAATGACAAGACTCAACAATGAGCCGAATGCATTAAAAACGAAACAGGCAAAAGCCTGGTGTAAACAACCTTGAGGTAAAATTCAAAACCGAGACAGGATGTATTGTAGAAAACCAATTGCAGATGTCATTACATAATGTGTAGTCATAGCCTTGGCTCCAGAAGAGAGTAATGAAAAACCATAGTTCTGTTAAGGCCACAAAATGTCTTTATGTAAAAATCACTAAGCCTTCACTGGGCAATGAATGCTTCATGGGAGAGCTTAGTCAGGACACTTGTCCTAAATGCTGTGAAGGGCCAGGCACAAAGCACTTGGCAGCCACAATGTCATGATGTTGGGGCCACCCAGCACTTTCTCTTGGCGATTCCCACCTAGGTCTGCCCTCTACAGGAAAATCCTGTGCTTCAGGCCATTCTCACCTGACTTAGGGGGATAAAAACCTATGCATCTGTGTCCATATCACCAAGATTCTACCCTCTATTGTTCCAAGAAACAAATCTATACCACATTAATAACAATAATAAACAGCTGACACTACCACATGCTTACTGTATGCCAGAAACTAAGCGATCTGCATGTATTATCTCATGCATCCTCATCAAAACCTTATGAGGTTGGCATAATCATTAAACATTTTTTACAGGTGAGATAAATTGAGGCACAGAGGCATTCGTTAACTTGCTACAAAGTCACCCAGCTGGTAAATCAGGAAGTCAGGATTTGAATGAGATGGTCTGAGTCTATAATCCTTACCCTGTAAATGCTGGGAGTTAATCCAGATCTTTTCTAAGGTGCCTGCCTGTTCCCTTATCAATGTAATGAGGGTCATTCTAAAGGTAAGAATTTTAAGTATTATTTTAGATTAGGATGAAGCATTACAAGTCAGTGGAATTATAAACAAATCCCCATCATTCCCTCATGAGTCAGACAGGAATTCATGCTTCCAAGAATTTGTTAATTTCAAGAACTCTTTCTGGAGTTCATTTAAAAATTGAATCTTAGCGATGTAAAATAAATGTTACAAAGAATACTAGTTGTTTTCACGTAATGAAGTCCTGGAGCTCATACAGCTGTAATAAAAGAGAAACAGGAAAATATCTAAGATGTTCTACAGGATTTGAAGGGGAAATCCTCATGGCAAATGTACTTAGTCAAAGCAACTGTTTAGGCAAAGCCTGTGTCAGTTTTGGTCTTTGTGACAAGGCTTGGACAAATAGTAAAAATACTTAAAGTGTCAAATATGGTACACAATGAAAATCAAAAAGGGGAAAATGCAAGAGTCAATGTTTGGACAATTGATATTAAAAAAAATATGGGTACAATATGGCAGAAGGTGAAAGAAGGTGGCCTCCCCTACAAATGCAATATGCTCAATGAAAGAATGTTTTATCTGGGCATGTCAACAGTCAGCCTAATCTGAAAACCCAACCATCAAGTGCCAGATGAGGAGTGCAAAAATGCCAAGAAACATAGCAAGAGGTAAAGAGAGCCAATAAAAAACTCCCATCTTGTGGCAGTTTTATGAAAAGGATTTACATAGAAAACAAGGGCTAATAATAATGAGAATATACAAATTACTGTAGAAAATGATGATTAGTGATAATAATTGTTCGAGAAAACATGTGTGTCACCTGCCTCTAAATGGTAATTTACATTACCATGTCTAATGAATAATTCAAGTCCCTAGGCTAAGGACAGACCCTGCTGTTGTTACTAACTAGTTTCCCAGTCAGGCCAAGGGGAGAGAGCTGTAACTGAATACATTTTCCAGAACGACTTACCCCTCCTAAGCAATTCCTTCACTGCCACTCATTGGTCATGCTGGCAGAGACCCAAATAGGTCTACTTCTTTTTCTCTTTCCCCCTCTAAGCCCTTCCCACTCTAGTTTGTTTATCTTGTTCACCTTCAAAGTCTGAATAAAATAAGTGGCTTATAAACCCCAAGCTTCCAGAATTGTAGAAAAGTTTAGTGTATAAAATATGTAAGACTTTAAAAGAAAACATACCAAGGAGTAATCTGCTTGGTAAATCAGAGGGAGAAATAGTCTGAATATTGACCATCGTGCTCAGAAAGATATTTCTTGTGGTTTCTCTGAAAACTCATATCATGAAAAATAAAATGCATCAGTGGTGCTGTTATATCCATGGTGCTATTAATATTTTCAGATCAACAAAGGCGTTAATGGAACAGATCACCAATCTTCCCAAATGGGGTGTCATAATATCACCCTCAAAGGAAAAGAGCTATTATCTAAAGGAAAGGGGAATAGGCTTGATGTAGACTGAATATTTGCGTCCACCCAAAATTCATACGTGTATGTTGAAACCTAATCCTCCATGAGATGGAATTGGGAGGTGGGTTCTTCCGGAGATGATTAGGTCATGAGGGCAGAACTCTCATAAAGGAGATTAGTGTCCTTAAAAAAGAGACGCAGAATGATCCTTTGTGCCTTTTCCCTTATGAGGTTATAGCAAAAAGACCACAGTCTGTGAACCAGGAAATGGACCCTCGTCAGACACTGAATCTGTCTTGATCTTGGACTTCCCAGCCTGCAGAACTATGCGAAATAGATTTCTATTGTTTATAAGCCATTCAGTCCATAGTGTTTTGTTAAAGTAGCCCAAAGGGACTAAGACAAGGCTCAAAGTTATAATTTTAAATATATGTGGGTGGTAAGTTTCCACACCATTTATTGTCCTTAATGCAGGGTCTATAAGACATTTTTAATTAAACGAGCATAAATTGACTTAGTAAAAATCAGCTATTAATTCGCCATAATATATCTTTGCTACAGGTAAGCTATAGAAATATTTAGATAGTATTTTCCTTTGTTTAATTGTCTATTTTGTGGTGGGTGTTATTCAGTGGAAGCAATGAAGCAATTCTTTTTGCAACCTTTCCTGTATCTTCTGGATTTTCAGGAGAGACACAGCAAGATTGGATAAAGAGAAGGAGGAGGAGCCAGAAAAGGATGGCAAGAAGAAGGAAAGAGGGAGGAAAGAAGGAAGGAAGGGAGGAAGAGAAGAAGGAAAAGGAAAGAGAAAGAAGAAGGGGGCACATTTAAAATATTGTCCCTCCAAATATTAAAAGCATTTAGGAAACTTGTGCTTACTTTTAGAAATATTGATGGAGTCTTATATATCTTACAGAAAAATCCTTTTGCTGTTCAATGCTAAGTTCCCAAAGTTTACAAATAAGCAATGTAAGCAGTATCCTAGGTACTGTAATTTCAAGGACACTGGCTTTAAAAATAAGTCTACTTTCTCCTTTTGGGTTTGTAAAGTTCAGAATTAGAGAATTTTTTCTTTCCTTTCTAATTGGACGTAATGTAAATATCTCCAGGAGATAGCCAATGCAAATCTTTTAAACTTTAGTATGAAACTTTATCAAATACTTGTCTACAAATGATTGAGGAACAAAGAGAGCCAGAGATAAAGGGTGCCTTAAAAAGCTGAGGGAGAGTGAAAGTACCTGGAGAAAGGACTAGAAGCACTGCAGTTCGTTTTTCCTGACTTTGTCGTTTTGCCTACAAAGGTGGAGACTATCACTATACTGCTCCAACCTGTCAGGAAAGGAACCCTGTCAATTGTCTTTGTGAGCACTGTACCAACCATAGAGTAGTCATTCTATGTATTTTTGCTGAATTAATGAATAAATGAATGCAAGTACTCAATGGTTAATGTATTCTTGATATTGTGTATAATCCATATGCTGCATGATCGCGCACCTCTAAGAAATTGACTTCTGAAGACATGGTATAGATAGCAAGTATACTCTCCAACGAGCTACTCCTCTGCATCAATTTCTAAACCAGGTTCTGCCTTCTCCCAACACATTTAAGTATCTGGTGAGGATATTTATCGTGTTATTCGAAAAGCAAACCAGACAGGCATTTTATTTTGCGGATATTATTACAGTGAGGATGGCTAATGATAGAAACGTTGAAAAGATGATCTACATTATGGATAAACATATTTAGTCACTCATTCAATATTTATTGAGTACCTGTCACATAGCTAGTAAGGGAGACAAAGTCTCTGACCTCTTGGAGTTTATTTCTAGTAAAGGGGAATAGACCAAAAAAAAAAGTGTAAACAAATGTAGAAACAAAGAGCTTTCCGAATGTTATAGATTTTATTTTAAAAATATGAATGTGGCAAAAGAAAGAGTGATGAGGTAATAGGTTTGTCCTGGGCATGCTTCCTGAGACTGCAGTGAGGAGGATGCAGTCATGTTACTATCTGGGGGGAGTGTTCCCATCATTGGGAACAGTTATTGCAAAAGCTCTAAGGAAAGTGTTCTGGGGACAGCAAAGTAAACATGGTTTTAACATAAGAGGAAAGTAGTCTTCTTTCTAAAACAAGCCCAATAATTTAAATTGTCATTGAATGCTCTTTTAAAATGAATGTCTAAGAGTTAGAAACTGGTGTTTCAAACTGTCTAGATTCTAATTCTGACTTTGTAATTTTTTTTTACTCAGCAGTCTTATGTTCCAGAGATATATCTTCCAGGTCTTTCCCTAATGTGCTTTCTTCATGATTGCACTGACGACTTGTAGCATGAAGACAGGCCAGCCTTAGAAAAGTGAGCCAATGTGGTATGACTTGAAGTTAGACAACAAAAGCAAAAGTGTTCCCTACAAACACATTCATTAGAATTTACATTTGAACTGGGAAGCTTGAAACTGTGGCCTAGGATTTGGACCTTAATCCATATATAATCATCAATACATTAGTATGGATTCAGTTTATCAGGTGATCTAATCATTGTCTTAGAAGACAAAGAGCAGGACACTAAAAAACTAGAGAGGAGAGCTATGTTTCGTTGATTAGCGAGTAAAGCAGGAAAAGATCAATACATGATAAGTCATGAAAACAAAGTTGTTTTAAGCTCAGAATTTCAGCCATCCTAAGTAGAGTAGTTCTAGAGTATTTTTACATGAAAGTATAAATGTTTTCTTGCTGCAATAGAATATATGAAACCACAAAGCAAACAAACCTTTTTTTCTAGGGCTGTGGTAAATTGCATTGTGCTTGTGTATGCACTGCAATTGTGTCCACTGCTGATTATGTCTCACAAGACGTTGTGCTTTCCTTAAAATGGTTGCAGTGCTAAAAACGTCACAATGGTAGTTTTAAAATGTTAATTTTTAATATTATGGTATAATCTATTCTAATTTAACGTTTAACCCAATAGCACGTCTATTGTAACTATAAAACAACATCTTAAAAAATAGCTTCCATAGAAGATGTTTTGGATTGCACATATTGTTCTGAATATCTGCAACAGTTGGAAATAGTATTCAAATTGGCATATCAAAAGATATTTCTTTTTTTTTTTTCAAAAATACCATTGGAAGAAAAAAATAAACTGAGGCTCATTTGCTTGTGTGTCTCAGAAATAGATTCCGAGGACAAAAAGGATAAGAGGAAGTAGAAGAGAAAAAGGATGAGAAAGGGATAGAGAAGGAGAAGAAACAGGAGGAGAGGAGAAGAAAATAAATCCAAATATATTGTAGGAAATGACTTTATTCAAATAAACACATAATCAGCCCAGATGAATCTTTTACATGCATATTTTATTTTGACATATTTATTTAAAATTTTTTAAATTTACTTTATGATCATACATCATAATGTATAGAGGATGAATCTCTTTATAATTTTATCTTGTATATCTTAAATGAGGTGCATAAAATACAAAGATGCATTAAATACAAAAAATATTTGAATACAAAGATTCTTCATATAGTAATAAAATTAGAAGTAATTTTTTTAAAACCATGACATTTCATTAAATTATTACTTAATTTTCTCTGTGTGTTGGCATTATTACTAACAACTTTTAAGGGACTAATTCCTTTATAATCCTTATTCCTGGTAATTGCTTTCCCTTTTCATATCATTTTGTTACATTTTCCACATTTCTAACCTCAAATTTTGAAAATAAACCACCAAGGAGAGTGGCAAAATGTTTTGAGTTCCTTGCAGAGGTCTGAGGGAATGACCAAGAAGAAAAAGGGTGCCAGAATTAACATCACACAAGACTTGAATCTGCTCTTGTGAAGAGCATTGAGTGGGGTGAGAATGCAAGCTTTTTTCAAGCTTTCTGTATTAGAAGTCATCTCATCTTAGCTACTCACACCTTCCACCCTTGCTGCTTAACCACAGCTTTCCATTTAAATGGGCAACCAGGAACCATAGGTTGGAGGGTACTGGAAAGTACTGGAGGAATATGGCCTCATCTGAAAAATTGGCTGACTGAGGCTGCCAGCTTCTGTTTAGGGGTCCAGTAGATGTCTTCAAACTCTTGCCCCTGCCACTTCCTAGCACTGTACATTTGTGAAAGTTATCTAATGTCTCTGCACTGCAGTTTCCAAAATGGAAGGAAAGGTGGAAGGGAGGAAGAGAGAAGAAAAAAATATCTTTACGTAGTGGTTGTGAGACTTCATGAGAGAAAAAAACATATAAAGCATTTAGCTCAACTCCTAGTGCTTTAAAATTATTAAATAAATGGTAACTACATTACTTAGCTGATAAGCCAAATACTTCCCAGATGTTTCTTAAAAATCAACAGAAACAAAAATTAAGTAAAAAAAAAAAAGTTTTTCTATCAACAGAAATATACGGGCAGATAAATTCTGTCTTATGCATAGTTTTTGTGGTTATTTTAAATTAACCCGGAAAAGAAAAGATTGATGATGTTTGGGGGTAGCGAGGGGACAAGAGATATGAGGTGGGGATCATTTTTAAAAGAATAAGCATCCTTAAAAATTCATCTAAAGCACCTGGGGAAACTGAAGCCAGGTGGAGATTATCATTGGCCCACGCTCACAGTGAAGGCCACTCTTCAGGGCCTGGCCTTTGCTGGAGACCCTCCCCACCCTTCTATCCACCCAGGTGCTCTTGTCCGCAGGAGTATTGAGTCTTCAGCGACCCGCCCAAACTGCAAAGTCTCAGCCCAAAGCGCGGCCTCCCCCGGTCAACCTAAAAGTGTCTTTGAACCGCACGGTGGAGTTCCACTCCCACTGTTCTCCTGCTAGAACAACTCTAGGGATGGGCTGGGGAAAGCTCGTAGAGGGAAAAGAACAGGACCAAACTTGAGATTCAGAGCCAGTGGCAGCACCAGGATGGAGTGAAATGCTCTCTGGACCTTTCTGAGGCGGCCCACAGGAGTTCCGAAGGTGCCATTCCCGAAGTCTGAGCGAGGCAGTGGGTATCCTCTTTCCTCACTCAAAAGTTTCAGACTGAAATCTAAGTTCATGAGGTTCGAGTCCCAAACTGCACGGAAGATCAGCAAAATAGACTTCCACTACCTCTCAGATTATCGTCGTCGTCGTCATTTAAGATGAAATCAGACATTAAGGGTAAAAGAGGCAATGAAAAATTCACTTTCGGACCTCGGGTCCCATACCGTAAGTCTCCTGGCGGATCTTCCTCCCTAACTTCCACCCAGGCACTAAAATTTTGCAATATGAGAAAAAGAAAAATAGGAAAAAGACGAGAAAAAAGCGCGAGGTTTTCCACGTTCTTTTTAAAAATATAGAATAGCTTAAATAGTCCAAATTTATTTTCTCAATCTCTCTACACATAAAATCTATAATTCAAGCCAAGAAAGAAATGTAATAGCCAGGATCCCGGGGAAACTTTTGCGCACAGCTCCCGCGAGCCTCAGGCTCGGGGCCCGGGGTCACCCCACATACCCCCGTCTCCGCTCCTTGGCCCGGGGCCTCACCAGGCCTCGGGCACCCTGAGCCAGCGACACCGTCTCCAGGCCGCAAATCACTTATTATCCCGGATCGCGGACTCCACCCGTTTTTTCAATTTCCCAAATAAACTGTATGGACGAGATTGTCCCTCGGATTCCCAGCAGCAGCGGTAGGACCCCAGGGAGTTGGGGAGGAGGGGATGGCCCTGCCTTTGAGTCTTTCCATCCCGATCAGAGACCGGGATGGGGCTGGTGAGGAGAGAGTTGGGTTCTAGGGGCCAACTATTCAAGGCCAGTCTTTTCTAATCTTACTGGGAAAAGATTCTGAACATGAACCAATTTAAGAGGCGACCCCTTTAATAGCAGTGCGGGGCTGCTGGATATTGTAAACCGGAAAATAAGCCCTGGAGCCTGCACCCTGGTGGAGACATGCAGGCCCTGGGTTAGTAGCCTGGGGTGCCAGACCACAGCGACCTCCCGAAGCTGCCTATTTTGACTCTTCAGAACAACCGCGGGGACTGTTCCTCCTGGGCGCCCACTTAAAAGTCGGCTGAGGAAGGCTGCTGTGAGCGCCACCAACAAAGGTGAAACTGGCACACTCAGGCCGAGTCGCTGGGGACCTGGTGAGCTCAGATACTTTCTTGGTAAGTCCCAGCTTACAGAAGAAGGAGAGCTCCTCACTTTGTCTCTAATGGCAGGAAGAAGAGGGCTGCTACCTGGCCAAAGGTAAACCCCCACGTTTACAAGGGCCAAAGTCAGGCAGGACTCCAGAGAGGAGACTGCACCAACCTACGCTTAGCTAGCCCCAGGTGTGTGGTTGCCTGACCGAAAGGCGGCAGCTCCGCTCTGTGCGCCCCAAGTGGTGCCAAGAGTGACTTGCGCCACTTCCTGGGGGCACCGAGGTTAAGCAGGGTGGGCAGGAACGTAAATGGATCCTTGCCTGAGTCTCTACAAGACTTTTTTCTCATTTAATTTGGAGGTTTATGGGTTTTTCTACCCTGGGGTTATAGGCAACTCCTGCCTCGCGGTGGAAGGAGGTGGAGAAAACTGCCTACTACTCGATGTGCTGTTGTTGTGCGGGTCAAGTCTGGGAGTTTTAAAACTGAAAATTGTTTTGTTACCGGTTTACTTTACTGAAGAGACCATTTCTTAAACTATGACAATTCGCTTTGATCTGTTAAAATCTGTTATTTTATTATTGTATTTTTGGTGCAACATATATTTTACATTTGGGACTTAAAATTCTCGTATTTCTCTTAAGCAGCTCGCAATCCTTTCTCTTTGGTCTGCAGAGAAATACAGCTCTTTGAAATCTTCGGTCCCCATGAGTTCATTTCCCTCGCGCATTCCTCGGCCTGCTGGGGTACAGTTTTTCCTCTCACACTGCAATCTGACAGCGTTGCTAAGAGGGTAGCCACTGCTGCAGCCTCTGGCGGCTTCCGACTCTGGACGGTCCCATTCACAGGAACCAATTCACAGGGGACCTTCAACGTCTCTCTTTGGCATCTAGTTCTGCTCTCCCAAACACCGCGGTCCAAACTTTATTCCATCCACCATGGGTGACTGTCCCTTTGAGCCCACTGTCTCTCCCTGATGCTGCTGTTCCCCGACATAGGGTCGTAGACGCGCTTCTAGCGGTAAGTGCCTGCGAGACCCGACTACAGCGCTCCTGGCGGGGACCCTCAGTCCCGGAAGGTGTGAAACCACCCCCAAGGGAGTTGTGCTCTTGAGTTGGGGAAAGGAAATGCCTCGGGTTCTGCGTGTCCGTCCCCATCCTTAAGGACAGATTGGGGTACACGCTGAACAGCCTGGCACAGAGGGAGGAGGGCCCGAGACCAGCTGGAGGCTACCCTCGGGGACCGGAACACCTCCACGTTCCGGCTCCGAGTAGTTGGTGATTCGGGCTATGGCCCTCGCGGGGAAGAGTGTCTGTAAGTAAAGGAGACTAAGAAATCCTCAAAAGTACCGAGGGCAGGACCTGGGAGGAATAGCCTAGGCTGGCTCGATGGTGGGCGAAGTTAGCTCAGCTACTGCCAGACGGCGGAACCCTGATCTCCGAGGTGGCGGGTGGTGAGATTGTATTGGGGTTTCGCCAGCTTCTGCGTTCGGCTGTGTGCGGAAGGGGGGAAGATAAAATGCAGAATCCTATTTATTCAAAAAAAGGAGCATTCAGTCTGAATTACCGTGATCCGTGCTTTGCTTTTGACGCACGCATTGAGAGAAAGATCTTTTCCAAAACAACTTCTGCACTAGTGTAGCTAACTAATGAAATAAATGGGGGGGAGAAGGGGGCGGTGACCAGGTCATTTTATCCTCCTGGCCTTTTTCTTAACTTTTATTATGTGAAAGGCTCTTTTGTGTTATTATTAGTAATTTTGCAGTGTTGTCTGCTTATCTGTCTGCTTTATCTGCTTATCTTCTTATCTGAGGGGTGTGAACTCAGAGGCTTCTGGGCTGTTCCACACATCATTTCTTCTCTTGCTTTCCTCTTGTTGAGCTAAACAAGGGTCTTTTCTTTCTTCTCTCTCTCTCTCTCTCTCTCTCTCTCTCTCTCTCTCTCTCTCTCTCTCTCTCTTTCTCTCTCTCTTTTTTAAAGCAAAAATAAGTCATAGACGTACTGATGAACTTTACAGAAGCATATTCCGACTCCTTTTCCTGACTGGCTGAAGAACCCCCCCCCCCGCCCAGCTTTGAAGGCCCTGCTTTCTTCTAGATTCAGAAACCAAAGTTCTTGACGCTCACTTCTCAAACCCATTCCTTAGGCTCTCCCTTTCTCGCTGAAAAGAATGGTAAATAACGATTCGTGTGTTGTTTTTTAACCGAGTTGGGTTTAAATTTCAGATATATCAGAACAGATAAGGCCTTTGCTCGACATCATTTGCTGAAGGCCTTTTCCCCTTAAACTGGGGACTAGTGTCCCTCCACGTCGCTGAATTCAGAGAAAAGGCCAGGCATCCGCGCAGTTTTCTCCGCTACGGAGCCCCACGAGCAGATTCGCCCAAGCTGCATATCCCCTCGTGTCCACTAGAGGTCACTGGCCCCTCGCGACTCGCCGCGCGGCCGGCGGGCTCCAGTGCCGGGAGCTCAAATTAGCCGCCAGTTAATTAACACCCGAGTCTATCAAAGCGCGTTCCTTCGTACAGTACTCCAGCAGGGCTTATATAGGCAACCCAAACCCAGCCAAAGCAAACCTCCCCAAACCCAACACTTCCAGCATGTCCAAAATGGGAGACAGGCGCCTGAGTAACCCGGGGCAAGGTATAGTGCCATCATGCTTTAACTTTTGTTTGTGGGGCTTGCTAAATTGCTGTGAAGATAACGTTCTGCGAGCGCAGGTTGGCGGAGCCCGGCTCTGCGCTCCAGCTTTGGGAGGCTGGGTAGCGCGCGTTCTGGCCCTTTCAGCACACTGGTCCTTGGGGTGGATTTCTCCAACTCGGTAGCCACCGACGAGTTGGGCCCAGGGCGAATGGCCCAGGTCCACACCGTCCTAGGTGCACACGAATGTAAAAGAATATTTTTTTAGGTTGCGGAGTACCGAAAAAAAATGCCCAGATGACTTTGAAATTGATAGAGGAAATTAGTAGAGACGACGACGTTCCTCGTGCATATTGAAGGGGTCTGGGAAAGGGAGGGGGCTGGTTGAAAAGTACGCCAGGAAATCGACCCTGGTGATTTTTAACCCGCGAGGAAGGGAGTGCCTACAGATGTCCAAGGAAGGTCCCTGCCTCTTGCTGAGTGCGCGTGGTTTTGTTTTTGTTTTGTTTTGTTTTGTTTTTAAAAGACCCACACGGAATTTGAGGTGTTGCTTTTTTTTTTTTTTTTTTTTTTTTTTACCCCATCCAAAGCCCAACAACCATTTTCCACAATGGACTGGGACTACTGAGTCATGTCTCCAGGGCCTCAACTGAATCTCTAAGAACTACATGAAACGAAGCGCAGGTTTATTCCAATAGCACTGTCCAAGGTCATGTTATTTGTAAACCGCCCTGACAAGTTTCTTTGACGTGGTGTCCTGGTAGGTAGACGGGTCACCTGAGGAGTGCTTAATTCTTTTGGAGAAAAATCTTGGAAACATTAATACGCGTTTTGACACAGGCGTTTACACGGTCCGAGGTCTTTCGCCTCATCCGGGGAGCAGGAGGTTGGGGGTGAGGGGGCCTGTGAATATCCTAGCAGTTTGGGGACTGACCTTTTTTCACGGAGTCATTGGGGCCGACTTCCTAAGATCTGGACATTCGGGTCTTTGAAAGAGCGGGATTCAGCGCGTTACCCATCGTTTGCCCAAACTGCTCTGTTAAGGCAAAATATACCTGACCCGCCCTCATGGCGGGACAGAGCTTCTCCTGTGATAGTTTAATGATGGCTGATTAATGAAGCCACTATCCGCCTTCATGGGGAAGGGGCATTCTGTCTGGCCACGCCATGGGTACCTTCAAGGTTGCCATCAATAACACCCAAGTGGTGGGCGAGGGCGGGGAGTGAGGGCTCTCCGGGAGGCCCTGCTGCAGGTGTCTAGCCCGCCCTTACTGAAGCCGCGAGGGCGCCCTAGGAAGCCCATCCCAGCGAGGGGCGTCGGATATCTGGTGAGAGGACTCTGGAATCTCGAAACCGCGGCTTTGATTTTTCGTCCCCAAGATGCTGGGAGCCACTCTGAGGCCTCCCACTCAAGATCCAGTTCCCACCATCCCTCCCACACCAAGGCGCCACCCTTCAACCCGGAATTCGTTCCTCTTCCCCTTTGCCTTTTGGTCCGGGTGCTGCGGAGCCAACCTATCAGGCCAGAGTCGCCGCCAGAATCTGATCCAGCTCCAGCACCTGCACAGGTGTAAGGTTGAGCTGGCATTATGTAAGGGACTTGGCAGCCCGGGCTCTTACCAAACGGAATTAAGGAGGGTGGGTGTTCTCTTTTCTTTTCTTTTCCATTTTTGTTGACTACATCTGGTGTCAGGTGTACTTGATCCACAGCAGCAGGTGTTTTTTGCAGGAAAAGACCAAGAGGAATGGCGGTCCCAGGCCTGGGCCCTGGGCCCAGCCTCCAGAGAGCGAGCCCTCCCCAGCCGCTCACCTGAGATCTCCCACAGTAGCACATGTGGCCTGAAGTCCAGGCGTGGAGGGGTTGCCCCGCTCTTTTTTCTGGACAAAGTTCCTCGGGTAGAAAATGTGAGGTTCCACCCCATGACCATTTGCCTCTTGTTAACTTCTTGATTCCCCTGCTAGTGTGGGTGAGTGTGAGTCAGGACGCAAAATCAGGAGATTCTAGGTAAAACACCTTCTTAAGCGACAGGGAGCCCCGCCTTCATCTCTGTCGCTTTACCTGAGAGCCGCGTCGGCCGCGCAAGTCTCTAAAAATCAACCAAAGAATGCCAGTTCGGGATCCTTTCTAAGATGAAAAACTACGGGACTGTTGTCCAATTAGAATTAAAAATATTTTACCAATTTTGGTAAACTGTAGAAGGGGATTTCATATACTCTCAGCTTCCATATTATTAGGCAGAAACGAAAGGAAACTTAGGAATGGTGGCATTTCTCTCTCCAAACCTTCAGTTTACTGTGGACACCAAGGAGTTGCCTTCCAGGAAATCGACGCTATGGCTGATTTGAACCCTTACAGATCGGAAGGAAGGATTTGAGTCTTAATGAGCCAAATGCTTAATTTTGGGGAGTGGGTTTAATTTTGAATGATAAAATAGGGAATAATTAAGTGACCAACTTGAAGACTACATCTGAATCTTTGTGTTTAGCCCCGAAAGGACGAATTCATATCATTAAAGGTGATATGAAAGTTAAAAGCGAAATTTTGAAGAGTTATGACTGTAATTGTGAAGACAGTGGCCAGGGGCTGGGTGGCCAAATGGTTATTTACAGGAGATTTGTGCATGTATCCCACCCAATTCCTTACTTGGGACTGATGAATTAAACTGAAAACTCACATTTATAAAGACTTGACTTGCAAGTACACAAATAAAAATGTGTCTCTCTTTGGAGTAGCTCTCATTTACAGAGGTAAGGCTGGAAGACCCTTTATACTGATAATTACATGACCTGAAGTGTCCTTGTACTTCTGTGTTAATTGTAGAACAACCCAGGTAATGACTACCTATAAATGAGATTTTAAAAAATCTTGATAAGCAGGGAGAAGAGTAACATCCGCAGGGGAATTTTTTAAACAAAATTTGAACTAGCTCCATTAAGCATTTCATGGTCAAAACTGTTTAGAGGTGAATTCTTGCTTTCCTTGGTGCTGCGGAAGCCACTGATTCTTACCACTGGAACTCTCAGCCAAAAGAATCAGGATGTAGCACTCTTCATGCCCCCACCCCCTCTTTTTTTGAAACACACATGAGTTTCTTCATGAGTCCCATTTGCTGGCTCTCATCCTCCAGCTGTAGATCCTGTAGTGGCCTTGGTAGGGAATGGCCCTGACATGCATCCGTCTGTTTCGGGGGCAGAACTTGGAGATATAACTACATTTTTATGCCAAAAGGACAAAATGATTTTGCCCAGAATCAGGTTGTGTTTTCAAGTTATTGTTTCTGTCTAATCACATGGTAGTAAAAGACTGGTAAACTTAAAGCAAACTCCTCAGTGTGGTCACCACTGAATCAGTTTTGGTTGGGAGGGTTTTCTTCAGTCCTCATAAAGGGTCCCAAACCTTCAAAAGGGGTAGGTCATACATCATTGAGGTGTCAATGGCTACCTGTGTCTAATTCAAGCCTTTGATGGCATTTTGCTAGTAAGGAAAATTATGTCTCTGGGACTATAGGTGATTTTTTTTAAAAGCATTAGAATTTATAAAGTTGGCCGTTTAAAATATAAAAAAGAAAAGTTTTGCAAGCTGCCCAGCCCTATTTAAACATAATCCAAAGTTTCTTTTGTCTTCCTTTACTTTTCTTTCACATTAATTGTTCTGTGCCTCAAAACTGGACCTTGTTGAGCTCCCTCCCCTTCCTCAGGAGAACCCTATATGGAGCTTTCATTACAAGCAAACATTGCCTGATAATGTCAAAGAAACAGACAAATTTTATAAAATGGTATTCAATAAGCAAAGCAGCTAATTATTAAGCAATTGTTAAATCATGAAGAAATAAGTTCTATCTCCATCATGCCATTGTTCTATAGCCTGAACATTGCCCTTATACAAATACACATTTCTAAACGTGTGGGCTGATCCACAAAACGTGTGGATGATCCTCTGATTCTCAGAAGCCGAGTCCCAAATCGCGCGAATGAGCGAAGACTGGGTGCCCACGAGCGCAGTGTGCGCTCCTGGCACAGTGACCAACGAGTGCAGGCTGGGCTGGGGTCTGCGAGCTTCCTGTTTCCTCTCCTACCACTGCTTTCCAAAATCATTTTTAAAACTCTACTTCGATTGGTAAAATATGATCCTCATTTAATAGATTGCACACCGGTTTGTTTTGCTGAAGGGAAATATTTTTATTTGCCTGCAACTAACATAATTTTTAAAGAACAACTTCGTTTGTTCCATTTTCCTTCAAAACTATGGTGGGCACAAACTAGTAACATTTTATCATTCTTATTCTGGAACAAGATTTGGCAGATAATCGGATTCTAAAACATGCCAAATGTTCCAAAGTAATGTTCAGAGATTTTTTTTTTAAGCCACAGAACATGTCTACAGCTCTTAGCAACAATAATTCCTTAACTAAATATACAAATGCATTGTTCACCAAATCATCTAGTGGTTTCACTGGAGTAGGAGAAGGATGGTGAACGTGACATCATTGCTATTATTTAAATTAAACTGCTATGGGAGAATATAATTGTTAATAAAAGCCTTCTCCCCGCCCCTCAAGGTTTGCCCTCCCCCTTTGGCATTTTATGACGTGTCATCCACGAGAAATGTAAGCAGAATTATGTCGATCCCGGCAGGCTACTGTATAACTATAGTGTCGCATCTACAGGTCAGCAAGGAAATACAGAAGAAAATTACCATATTTAAGGGATAGTTGTTTGAGAAAATATATGTATTTATGAGTTTAGGGTGCTGGCGTTCAAACTTTTTCTCTTGTATAAGTGTGTGTGTGTGTGTACACAGAGGATTCTATGAACGCTTGTGCCCACCCTCAGTAGTACCCCTGTGTTTGTATATTAAGGCTGCCATGGAATCATTCCATGGGGCTGCTTACTACATGTAACAGATAACTAACGGTTGTCTGTGTCGAAAAACTGCGCCTATTTTTTAATCCTGTCACTGCCGTGAATTGGTTTAAATACCACTCTGAGGCGTCCACCTGTATTCATCCTGGATGCTCTTGTCCAAGAAAACCACTTCAACCACTTTTGGTTCCCGACCATTGCTAACATGCCCTTCCTTCTTCCTCTGCAACTACTCTTTGTTTTTTAGCCTATTTTCGTATTTAATATTAATAAACAATCCTCACTGTATAGAAACTCAGGTGAAATGAGCCAGTGAGCTCCCGCCTTGGTCCTTGCTGCGAACTGTATCTCAAATATTGGATATGCTCAGACTCGGTCGTGGGCTCCAAGCTGCAGGAGATTGAAGCTACTTTTTCGTGATTTTACCTCCTTTCTAGTCTGGGGCGTGCGCGCGCGCGCATACACACACACACACGCACACACACACACACACACACACACACACCCGCAAAAAGACGCTGAGGGGGTGCCCCAAATGTGAACGCGGGGCTGAGGCTGAGGCTGAGCGGTGCAGAAGCGGGCGGGGTGAGCGGCGCCGGCACCAGGGTCTAGGGCTAAGGTGGGCGCCAGCCGCTAGGGTGAGGATGCGCGGGGAACGCGCGGGCTTCCAGCTCCTGTCTGAAACGCAGGCGAGGGTGGCCAGACGCCCGAGAAGGAAATCAAAGTTCTGTAGGGCTTGGAACCCGTAGACAGCCACTCCTGTCCCGGCGGAGGAGAGCCCTCCTCGGTCGGAGCTCGAGCCTGGAGCGGCGTCCGGCGCTTGGTCTGCCAGGGTAGAAGCCGGTGAAGGGGGTCCCGCGGTGCTTTTGTACTGCCCCGCCTAGGCCATCCGCTATCTGACGCACAGGCTCCCCCGGGACGCTGGGGGCGTCGCACTGCAGCTGAGTGGGGAGCAATTTATTCCTCGCGGTCCCATCCCAGCCCATCTTCAATTACTCCACCCTACCCCTCCCATCTCTCCTCCTCCTCGTCTTCCTCCTCTTCCTCTACCTACGCCTTCACTACCTCCGATTCTCCACCTCCTCTTCAACCTCCATCCCCCTTCTCGTACTCGCTCCCCCCTCTCCTCCCTCCAGCCTCCCTTCCCTCACCCTCTGTCCTCCCTTTCTCCTCTGAATTAGCAAGCTTTTGCCTCTAAAAGTCACAAGTAATCCTTGTGTGTGTGTGTGTGTGTGTGAGAGAGAGAGAGAGAGAGAGAGAGAGAGAGAGAGAGAGAGAGAGAGAGAGAGAGAGAGAGAGAGAGAACGAGTCTGCCGAGAGGAGCGGCAGGCAGGAAGGAAATCTGGCACAACGGCTGGGAGAGGAAACTTGACGCTCTGGGCCACCGTTTGCCAGGGCCTCGCTGAAGGTAAGTACTCTGGGGGCACCGGAGTTCCATTCTTGGCAGGACCCAGCCTCCGCCCATAGCCCAGGATCGAGACGTGAGCACCATTACCCGGGGCTACTGAAATAATGTTGAAAATGGGGGCGTGGGGCGGCGGGCAGGCTCCAGCCAGAGTGAGGGGCTAAGAGGATGTTGTACTGCTCTTGCGCTGGGGCACCCCGTGCGTCCTGCAAGTGTTCCAAGCGACTACCAGGGGCCTCAGCCACACGATTTCCCTGGCTCTGTTGAGCGTTCTCACAGCTCCCCTCTTACACACCCGGGTGCAAACAAGCCCCTGCTCTATCATGAAGTGACAATTTGCACCCCGCTCAAGCCTTGGAAAGGGAAAGTTTGGCAAGGCGGGGGCTGCTCAGCTCTGCAGTTCCCTGGAATCTAAATTGGGAATCCGAGACTTACGCACGAAATTGGCAGTTTCTCTTAAAAAAAAATGTACCTTTCACGAAAATGTGTATGTATTCAAAAAGATTATTGGATTACTATGTCTGATCAGCTGCTGATGACCTACCAATAAGCGTTTTAAACACGCACGCACATTCGCGTGCGCGCACGAACACACACACGGAGCTATGTGCAGTGGGGAAGGCCGTCATAAGTAACCAAGAATTCAGTCACAAGGGCTTTTAAATGTGTAAAGGCTTTGTACGTGTCCTCCATGTGTACAGAGAACAGAGGGAGGGGGCAGAGGGAGCGCGCGCGTTGGCTCGGCGTTTTCTCTCTGCCTGTGTGTTTCGCGTGTTGTCAGCTGGCTCAGGTTTCTAAGCGCTGAATGCTGCCAGGGGCGGGGGCCGGCATCCACCATCCACCTCGGCACCCTAGTGGCGAAACAGGACTCATTTGTTTGGTGCAGAGCGGTGACGACCTAGAAGAGACTGAAGTGTGGTTAGGTCGGCCCCCTGCCATCCATTACACCTACGGCAGATGGCTCAAGTGGTAGAATGGTTTTGTTTGCGGGAATCAAAAAGGGAGGAGGGGGAAGCTAGAGCCCCGCCCCACTAGAACGAAGTACCATGAAGAACCAAAGACATGAAAGAAGCCATATTCATATCATCAAAAGCATTAATACTGCGTCGATCCATGAGTGAACCTGGGACATGTTAATGACCTTGGTGACTGACCCCAATTGATGGCATGGCAGAATTTTAGGACCAATAATTTTTCAAATAAATTTTTGATGAAGCGCCTACTCCTCCTGGCACACACACACACCTGTCTCCAACCAGCTGCACACAGGTGTCCTTGGCGCTCTACTCCCTTAAACCAAAGGACACTAAGCCCCTGCAGATTTCACCGCAGCTGAAAGGGAGGCCACTCCAGACGCAGCGAGGCTCTCCCCTCTTCCCAAGCAATTTATGCAATCAGCCTACCAGCTACCACACACACACTGGTCGCCCCTCCCCAGATAACCATCTAGCTGGGATTTAGCGGGGTTTCAAATGTATTCATCTCGTTTTCACAGGCAATGATGTGCCTTTCTGATCAACATTTCCATCTTTGCAACCCTTTTTTCCTTCATGCTTCTCAACAAGGAGGAAAGAAACTACACACACACACACACACACACACACACACACCTTCCAAGCATGCCCAGAGGGAGGGCAAGTGTGACAAAGGAACACAGGCTAATGACAGTATAGCTGGTCTTCATTCCTTAATTTTCTTGCTAAACGAGGAATTCAAAGAGAAATATATTAAGGAAGACCTAAATAGAACGATAAGCCTTGTCTCCACCCCTACTTCACAAACACATCACCATAACAGCCATATATATATATCATATATATATATATATATATATATCATATATATATCATAAAAAGAATCAATTTCACTGGTCTAAGTTTCTGTTCTAAATCAAGAAACATTCCTATAATTAGGGCTTAATATGCTGGGAGAGATTAGGTATACAGAGAAATTCCATCATTTTTGACACTTAAATTCTATTTTTCTTTTTCCTTTAATACTAAATCAATAATTTTTAGAGTCAATAAAATCAAAGAATATCAAGAAACGATGAAAACCCATTCTAGCTAAGATTTTTGAGTCACAAATGAAGCTACATTCTAGAAACCTAATGCTTCCCAAGAAAGGAAAAAACATTCAACCCCTGCATTTTTCAAGGTGCTTTCAATACTCAAAGACGCCTCTGAACTGGGTTTTGTTGATGGGTGCTTGTTGTGTGCCCAGTGTAGTTTAATTTTTCTGTTATCATTTTCCTGTGAAGACTTCCATTTTACAAGGAAAAATTGACTTTGGTATGTAGTGGAGTACATGGTTCATTTAGAGAAATGCTATTAGAACATAGCTGTATTTTATTCGTTATTAGTACATCATACAAACCGCTTAGGGCCTGCTCTGGGATGTACATTCATATGTTACCAGAACACATTCGTATAACGTGCAGGAAAATTTTTAAAAAACTTGTAAAACTGAGTTAAGGAGCAACCTTCTTGAGCATTTTAGAGATTTTTTTTAATTAAAAAGAGAGAAAGAGACTTGATCTAACTCTTGACTTCAGGGGTACTAAGAGATTCCAATTTTATTTAAATACAAAAGAATTAGCAAAACTTCTGCAATTGTAGCGCATACACACAAAAATTTAGCCTTTACCACCACCATCACCACCCCTGCCCATTTTCCTCAAAACACATTAGACCCTAGTTTCCAACCAGTATCTAAAGCTGACAGAAATCATTTCCAAGATGAACTCGAACTTTCAATGAAAAGTTTATAAATATATTTGTTTAATTCTGGGATTTTTAATGAGTAATATTTTAAATGGAAAATGTCAAGGATTCGAATTAGTTCAAATACTCCAGTCTTTCTAGGAAAGGGAATATATATTTAATATTCAAACAAATTAACGCCCGAATCACAATCAATCAGGTTTCTTAGGCCCAGACGAGTCTCAGATACCAACACGGGAAACAGAGGCATCTGGGGGAGGAGGGGAGGCTGAGATCCCTTCTTCATCCACCCACTGCTGGGACCACCTACATCTCCTTTCCATATAAAATGGTTATTTGCTTGAGAAGAAAAGATTGGTAAGAGAAAGTAAATCTGTAATACACGAGTTGGTTTCTTTCCATCCTCATCCTTGCTAGGTTTTTCTCTGGCCTGACCATCTCCTTCCCACCTGTCCCAACCGAGGCCAACAATCGAAACATTCACGTTTTCATTCAGCGTGATCTGTATATAGCCTTAGGTCTCAAAAATGTCACCACGACCCCAAATTTGCCTCTACTTCCGGTGTAATTAAGATCATACTTCTTAAAGAAAAGCTACCAAAGCTCAGTCGCCAGCGGCAGTGAGGGTGCGCTCAAGGTGCGGGATTCTGGCGAGCTGGAGGGCTCGGCGGGCCTGCGTGCCTGGCACCAGCCACAGCAAGAGTCTATATCCTTGACTCGCACATTTCCCCTCTAGGGGAGGATAATGAACTCTCCTGGCTTCCTAATTTGTAAAGGTACCATCTTTAGTCAGCTCTGAAATGGGGTGGTGGAGAAGAGTCTTGGGTCATGAACCCGAAGAGGTCAGGGCTTCAACATCCACCTAGGTCTCTCAAAGAACCATGAGGTGGTGGCCAACTGTGTCTACGGGTCCTCTGGTTCACCAGAAGAAATAGACTCGGGCTGGAAGGCGTGTGTGCCCGTGAGTGTTCAATCCCATACAACTAGAGACCTAAGGGTCTCTAGAAGTAGAGGCTTTGCTTTTCCGGGGACAGGCGAGGCCTAGACCAGCGGGCCCAGCCTTGGGCTCAGATTCCTTCGGCCTTCCAAGTCCATGCCCATCCGCTCCCCAGCCCAGGGCCGCCCCGACGGCCCCGAAGCGGTGCCCGCGCGGCCAGTAGGTGTCGCTGTTCCCCTGCTGGCCGGAGCCGGAGCCCGCGCTGTGTCCCCGCGCCACCCAGCTTTCGGCACCCGGCGGGTTCACAGACCTCCTGAGAGAGGGCCGCTGTCCTCCGGGACCGTCCATCGGGACCGTTCCCTCGCTCACCTGGCCAGGACCGCAGCAACACTGGCCGGCCTAAGGTAGCGCCCTCCGAGAGAGAAAGAAGAGATGGATCTGTTGGGGCGAAACTCGGGGCCCCGACGGAAGCAGCTCGAAGCCACCAACTATCCCTCCTTTCTCTTCTCTTCACGTGCTGTGGGTAGTGATTGGGAACTGGGATATCCTAGTAAAATCCCGAGCTGGGAAATTCCTCTCGGACTCCACACTGTCTTTAAATATAAATAAGAGGTTGAAATCCCAGCTTCGTGGGAGCTAGCCACAAAAAAAAAATTGGTTTCAATTCAGAGAGAGAGAGACAGAGACAGAGAGAGAGACACAGAGACAGAGACAGAGAGACAGACAGAAAGACAGAGAGAGACAGAGAAACCTGGGCCTGGTCACATGCTTTAGCTTCATACCATCTTGTACGCTCGTCTGCGCTCAGCAATGCCGGGTAACCGCGACCGCCCTCCTCCCCCGGCCCAGAAAGAAGTCAGTATTTGGATGTGGTTGTCTTCCCCGAAAGTATTGCTTTTCAATTATTATTCTCCTTCATAAACCTCGCAGTTAGCACATCTTTAGAACCTGTATTGAAGTTCTAGGTATCGAAAATTCTACCCCCTTCTCTGGCGTCCTGCGGCTTCTTGCCTTGGGCCACTGTGTGCCGTGTAAGAGATTATTAATCAGAAGCATTCTTTTTGTGTGTCTCAAAAGAAGGGAGTTTTGGCTTATGAATACCGAGAGGGACATTTACAATGAGTACATCCTGTAGATAACTGGAGATTTTATTAAGATTCTGATTGTTTTGTACAAGGAAATCACCGCTCGGATTTGAAGATAGGAAGGGGGGACGCGTTGAAAACGCTAAATTGAGAACTTGGAGTTATTATTGAAAGAGTTAATATGCAAAATGGAACTGGCTATGTATTTAAACTAACGTTTAAAATCATATCTTCGATTAAAATGTTGGGACATTTTCAAGTAAATTCTTTATAAAACCAACACTTTATCGGTTTTTTTTTTTTTTTTGGTAAACTTAATCAATTCGGGAAGAAGAAAAACGTAATAATCAAATAGCAAAGAGGAAGAAAGAAAGTCTTATTTAAGTCCGAAATACTTTGGAACACTTCTTGTTTCTGACTGTGGACCTGGGTCTTGCTATCTCGGAGGACAATGCTGGGCAAGTGCTTGGGTCTTCAAGGCAAGTCTTAAATTTTTAACGTGAGGTGACCATCGTCTTTAAATGTCTTGCCTTTTGCTATGTTCCACAAATTTGGCTCCTTTCCGTTAAATCCTATATCTGCTATACAATTCTAAGTAATTATTTCTGATTGAGACGGCAAATTAATCATTCGGTGACGTGAGAGGGGAGTGAAACACGTGTCTAATTGGAGGTTGTGAAGTTCAGAGAGGTAGTATTTTTAGCTTGGAAAGTCCAAATTCATATATTTGGTTATCTCGCCCCCTCCCATCGTTCCCCCACTCCCTCCCCATTTTCTTCTCTCACTCAACCCTTTGGGCTCCTTTCTCCCACTTTCTCCCCCTTTCCTCGGCCTCTGTCTTCCTTTTCTCCCCCCTCTTGCCCTCCTCTCCACACTGCTCTTCTCTTCTTTCCTCTTCCTCCTCTCTTCCTCTCCTTCCTCCTCCTCCTCCTTTTCTTCTTCCTCTTCCTCTTCCTCTTCTCCTTCCCCTTCCCCTCCTCCTCCTCCTCCTCCTCCTCCTTCTTCTCTCTCTCTCTCTCTCTCTCTCTCTCTCTCTCTCCCTCCTCCCGCTTCTCCTCTCTCGCTTATCTCTGTCTCTGTCTCTTCCCCCCCCCCCCCAATTTATTGTCTGATCCTATCTGTCAAGTTAAAGTAAAAGTAGCAAGTGAGAGGTCCAGCACCCTCTCTCCTGAGAGCCCAAAGCACTTTGGGGAGGTGTCGGCCTCTGCCAGGTTACCCGCTGGAGTTGTGGCCCTCAGTGCAGGGCACGTTGCTGGCGGAGGAGTTGGGGTCTGCGCCGGGTTGCGGGGATTATTCAAATGCCGCCCGCTGCCGCTGTGATTCGCAGGGACTCGGCCTCCGTATGGTAATGCTGGGCGGGGGTTGGGGGTTGGGGGGAGGCGCCGAGGGGCGGGGAGGGGAGGATGGGGGTGAGGGCGGGGTGGGAGGGGGCTCCGGCACCGCGCGCTCGGCTGCGGGGCTGGGACAGAGCACCCGGACCCGCGGCGGCGGCGGCAGCGGCGCTACCCACCCTCCGACACAACACCCACCGAACCAACGAGCCACCGAGCCACGGGCCCCCAGGGTAAGCCGCAGCGCGCACACGGCAATGACGGTGACGGTTCAGATGCTTCAGGTTACTACCATGTGCCAATGAGGGAGATTAGAAACAGAAAAGGAGATTACAGAGAGATCAGATATGAGGTGTTCCTCTCTGTGTCCCTTGTCACACAGCGCGCGCGCACACGCACACACGCGTCTAAACACACATGCATGCACAGACATCCGTACATGCACACATTCTTTGCTACTACCATCTAAATATATGTACTGCCACTCTATGCCCTGCAACGTGGCCGATGTGTTTGTCCTGATCCCTGCATAAAGGCGGGCAGGTATGTGCCAGAATCCAGGCAGGAACAAACCGCCACGCACGACTGAATTGCAGCCAAACTCGAAGAGACAGTTAACCTGCTGAATTGTTTCACTCAGGCAGGTGCCCCCCAGAAACCGGCAATTCTGCAATCAGTTATGGAATCCTGCAACTATTCATAGAATGTGCTGAAAATGTACTTTAGAAAAGGTAATCTTGCTATATATGGCAAGGTAAAGGCGAACCTAAGGGATGAGTGTATTTCCGTTTTTTAATGTTTTACGTGCAGCCATCTGACCACTTTTTATTGGGTGACATATCATGAGCACTTTGGTGTAGGCTGGAAAAACTACAGCCAGAGATAAGGCTGGAAATGCCATAAGAATTAAGGGTTGCTAAAAATGGATGCTGGATAGTCCAGTATGAAAGATGGCATACAGCTGTAGGTTTAAAATGAGGGAAAATACATGTGAATATTTATACGTGAAAGCGATGGGGAAGGCTGAGTCTTGCCCTGAGTATCTGTGCAGGTAAGTCATTCATAAGAAAACTAATTACCTGTGCATGTAGTTGGACTTATTTAATTGAGTAAGCTGCATGTGTGCATATTTGCTGTTCTTTGTGGCTATGCAATTATAGATTCAGTCTTTTTAAAAATAATAGCTTTGGGGTAAATTTAAAAGTGCAGTTTATATATATATGTTTTTCAAAAGCCATTGTGCTGAATAGATATATTGCCAGGAAGGAAAATCGTACTCTATAAACAAGATTACCATTGCTTGAAATTTAACTCAAGGCCTGTATATTTTAGAGCAAATCAACTGGCTTCATATAGTCAACTATTTTGTTTATTTGTTTTCATTTCAAACTCAGGAATTAAGGATGCTTTTAAATCAAGACAATGTGCCTTGTTTCCAGCCATATTAAGATAAAAAAGAAACTCAGTAAATTTCAAATTCAGCAGATAAGGTATAACATACAACATGGTTGAAAATGTCTTCCTTGCAGAAGACTGTCCGTTGCTGTGTCTACACATTTTAAAATAGATTTTTTTTTTGCAATAAGAAATGCTAGAAAGCAATAGGGCAGTGAATGCCGCACATTTCAGTTAATCAACACAAAAAATTCTTTAGAAATCTTTGGAGTCACTTCCCTTTATACATACATTAATTTCAAATGCGCTGGCCCGAATTGTGTTTTTGCTAATCTGAAGTTAATTAGACAATCAAACTTTGAGCCTTGAAAGATGTGCATTACAGTCCATCAAGGGACTATGTCAGGAAAGAATAAAACGTGTCTTTTCTTTTATGACCAAACCAGGAGGTTATACAGCTGGCATTACATACATGACAGATATTTGGAGCCTTAAATAAACAGAAGCAGGGAGGCAACTGCATATTATCTATCAAGAGACAGCAGCAGACACTCGCCAAAAATAAAATAAAATAAAATAAAAAAGACGGAAAGGGACAAGAGAGACAGACATAAGATAGCAAAAAAAAAAAAAAAAATGGGGAGGAGAGAATCAATAAAACAATACAACCTGAACTTTTCGCGATTAGAAAATGCAAATATAGCTTTACATATGCATCAGTATTAAAAATAATACACGCTGGAACCAACAGGAGCGGGAGCAGGAGGAGGAGGAGGAGGAGAGCAGGAGGAGGAGAGAAGGAGGAGGAGGAAAGAATGGAGGCGCCGCGGAGCCCTGATTATGCATGGGCTGGAGCTGCCTCCTCTAACCTGTTCTTCTCCGAGCCCGGCAGCCGGCGGTCCTCAGCCGCCCACAGAACAGGAGCCGAAACAACCGTTCCCGAAGGCTACAGCGTTTATTTTTCTCTTTTGGGGGTTTTGGCGGTTGTTTCACGGGCTCGCCAACTAGCCCCTTTAATTAAAAGCTTCAATAAAAGGCGATCGCGCCAGGAATGTACCGGCTCCTCTTCGCTCAGGATTTGCATATTTTTTTAATGCCCTAATTTCCTTGATGTATGTAAATGTAGCCGGACGTAGAGGGAGACAGGGAGCTGACGTCAATGGACGTGACCTCGCAGCTAAACCTTGAACGTGAAGCCGGGATGGGGGAAAACACGGAACGGCAGCCGGTGGAGCCCGCTAGTGCCCGCGGCGGCAGCGGCGTTGGCCGCGCTCAGGCCCGAGGGGGCCAAGAGGGCCGGTACCAACCCCCCGGGAGGATGAGCCGCCGCCTTCTTTCGCCACTGCCTGGCTTCCAGCCTCGCCAGCCCTCCGACCGCACCCGCAGGCTCTTGTCCTGTACCTCCAGCCCCACCAAATACACGTTCTTTTGCTTCCCTCAGAAAACAATACACCCCAAACAACAAATCAAAGATAACAGATAACAAATCAAATCAAGTCCCCAAATGTTTTAGACCAATGCTCGGTAGCTTATCAGAAAGAAGACTGACAATGGAACATGATTTTTCTTTTTTCTTTTTCTTTTTGGCTTTTTTCCACAAGAAGAGGAGGGGGAGACCTCAGACTACAGCAAATCACCCCCAAAACACGTTAAGCTATACGTGTTTCCAGTAGGGAGAGGTAAATCACCCAGTCGACTGCGGGGGGGCTTCTCGTTTCGGTACCTGCTTACCTGTGCAATCATTATGCGCGTCGGCTTCATTAACAGCCGTGCCATTAGCGTGCGTTTTAATGTGATGGGAGTGTCGCGCGCGGGTGTGTGTGTGTGTGTGTGTGTGTGTGTTGGGGAGGTGCTCGGGTTGGAGTGCACACTGAGGCAGGCGCTGTGAGCGAGATGAGAGAGAGATCTGTGTCTCTCCACTGCCACCTCTGGGACTTATCTGCGGGGATATCTAGGCCAGAACTCCTGGGCTGGAGTTCGAGTTTCACCCATTTGAAAGGGGGTATGGGGGTAGAGGTGGTCAGAGCAGGCTCCCTCTGAACAGCCAGGCCTTTCTGATTACATTGTCTGGTGAGTGGGGTGGGGGTGGGGGCTTGAGGTGCGAACCATTCCGTGACCGCAGCTCCGGAGCTGCCTTGCCTGGTTTAGCCTGGTGTGTTTTTCACTTGGAGCTCAACAGCCTCGGCGAGCAGGTGGCGGCTCTAGGCTACGCTGCAAGGAGGCCTTCCGACTTCCCCTCTGCGGCCCGGCGCGCCAGCGTGTGCGTGCCCGCGCACCAGGCGGGGGGCTCCTGGCACCTCCTTGTGCACATCTGCCCCCGCATCAGTTCGCCACCCTCTCCTAGGCAGCTAAGAAACGGTGCTTACTTTTCTGGACCGGGGCCTTGCGGAGCCGGAGGCGGAGGGCAGAGCCGCGGACTCACAAGGGAAGGGGTGCCGGAGGCCGCGGTGTCGGCTTTCCAGTCCTGCCCTTGGCCGCCAAGGCTGCCGTTTCTTCGTTCCACCTCGCAGCCCTAGCTTTGTTTTCCTGACATACTCGTGGCTACCGAGCCCCACGCCTTCGAGGGGAGTGTGTGCTGTGCGCGGGGGAGGGGGGGTGTGGGGGGGGAGAAGCGGGGGGCGGACTCGCGCGGCGGGAGGGGGCCCTCCCGCCAAGGACACGCCTGGCTGTCCTCCGGCTGCACTTGGCGGGAAAGCTGGGGGCCGCCGGCGGGGCTGTGCGCCCGCAGCTCTCATTACTGCCTCCCCGCTCCCCCCGGCCGCATTTACATACGGGCCACTCATCTGAATTTTTACAGCCCCCCACCTCCCGTCACCGGTCGCACGCGCGCAGGCTCGGAACAAGCGCCCGCGCGCGTAGACACCCGTGCCCAGGCAGTGGTTGGCTGGGGCGCGCGAACAGGCCCAGGGGTGCAATCCGATCTCCGCGAGACGGATTGTTGCACCCACCCTCTCGCGCCTACACCCCCCGACAGTCTTCCAGATCGTGTTGTAGGAAGCCCACCTTCCCCTCAAGGCCCCCACCATTCTCTCACTGCACACTCCCACCCACCCCCTCCCACATCTCTCTGCCTCTTTCCCTGGAACGAATACACACACACACACACACACACACACACGCTTTTTCTTCCCCCTCAAATAGATAATCCCTATGGCGCGTCCCTGGTACCCTTTGAATATAGCTCTGGAGTTTAACGAATAAAAATCCTTATAATCTATTGCTTGTCTTTAGCCAAACAAATTGAAGGACCACAACAAAAAAGGGGAGGAGTGAGGAGTGAGGAAGGGGGACTTGAACCAAAAGACCTTTCTTTAAAAAAAAAAGTCTGCAAGTCAAAAGGTCATTCTCCAAGTTTGTAAATAAAATTGCAAAGGGAGCCCTTTAAAAAGAAAGAAGAGGAAAGAAGGAAAGAAGGTAGAAAAGATCCACAAGTTACATAAACTGGTGCATTGGAAAAACAAGATAGGTCTATTCTTAAAAAAGAGAAAAGAGGGGGAGTCTAAAGAAATCAAGAGAAAAAACTGGAGGAAAAAAGAAACAGAAGGAGAAGATAATAAAAGGTAGAAAAGGCAAAAGAAGTTTCCAAAGAAATGTGTGCTTTGCATCCTACAATGGGAAAATGTAGCCATTGCCCTCCTTCAGGCGAGACATTTCTAATTTGTTCCGTCTGTCAGGAGGGGACTATGAGAGGTTTGGGTGCAAATTCATTATCTCTGGCAACGCAGAACGTAGTGTGGGGACTGAAAAAGACCGTGGCAATGGATGAACAATAGGGCTTCAGTTCATCAGTAACAAAAGCAGTGGGGAAATTGGTTGAGTTTCAGAGCACGTCCTCCTCGGCAGAGGGGGCTGGACTAGACCTTGGACAGCCCCCCCAAAAACTTGCCGAGCCTCGCACACACCACTTCACTCTCCACTCCGAGGTTCAGGGAGCAAGTGCCTGGCGTGGGGGGGAAAAGTTGGGGTTTTTTTCTTCCTTCGTCTTTTGCGCCCTTCTCTCTCTTCCCAAAAGGGAAGATCCATTTAAACTATTTTAGACCCAATCAAGCAAGAATCACCGTGTGGAATTGAGCGGCAGTTTTAAATGTGCTCAGGAGAGGGATGATCTGAATTTTTTTTTCTTTTTTTGAGACGCCGAAATGAGCCTGTTTGTGTACTGCGGCCGCCCTGTGACTCTGGATCTTGTCTTCTGGCCCGCGCTTTGATTCCTGCCCAGTTGGATTTGGGGGGCAACACTGCCTAGCGCAGGGAGGAGAGCAAGTGAGTATCGTGGCGGCCCGCAGGCGGCAACTCTGCCAGCGGCGCGGGGCCATCACTGCCCGCCGCAGCTCCGCGCCGGCGCTCCTCACCTAGCCGCGAGTCGATGCCCGCAGAGCCCCGCTGCGGGCTGCTCTGAGGGCCAGTCCCGGGTTTGTTTCAGCTAATTGATTGTGTGTCTCAGATGCTAAACCTGTTGATCTCGAGAGTTGTCTGAGCCAGGACTGTTAATTATCCAGCGGCCTGAACCCCAATTGCAGAGAGAAGCCAGGAAAATTTCGTGCTGGAAAGGGGAATTTTGTATGTAATTTTGTTGTTGGTGGTGGGACTTTTCCCTCTTAAACTAGAGCCAGATACGTTGTATTTTGCGTTCCTGGATTTAGGATTCGCATTTTGAATAATTCTTTTAACAACCTCAAAGTTGCAATTACCTGGCAAAGATGTGAGGGTCTGATTGGAATTGGCGGAAACTTATGCACAGTAGCTAACTAAACCTGGTGGATTTCCATTTCCTTTTTCTTTTTGCTTTTTGGACTCCGGAAGGCGAGGGGCCGCTTTTACCGGGTTATCCCAAGTTCAGATTCATCAAGATGCATCGGGGTTAGTTATTGGGACTTGGACCTTCTGGTGTCGTAGCGTAGCCGGGTCTCTGCGGTTTGCTTGGAGCCCAGACCCCACTGAGGGAGGCAAGACCTTCCTTCTGTGGCCTAGAATTGTTTGAGGGAACCCGGGGCAGTGGGAACCCAGGCAATGTATTTCCATTAGAGTCTGCGGCGTTTTCTCTTGCAATTATACCCGCGGTGCTTGAATGGAAGACTGTCTTGAGGGGTCAGGGCAGCAGTGAAATTGATCAGAAGTTAGACCGGAGGCCCTGTCAAGTCACGGCCACGGCCGGGGGCTCTTTTGGAGCTGTGGCTGCCTTGGGCCCAGAACAGAGGGTCGAATCCAGTTTCCTCCCTCTCCTGATGCCCACCTCTGCCTGCCACCTCCTTCCTCATCTTGGTATCAGTAATTAGGGTGCTGTCCCGGGAAACAAGCTCCATAGTCAGCATAATTGAACCAGTGCAGTACTTTCATTTTGCAAAACCAATAGCCCCACCCTGCCACTCCAAAATAACAATAAGCATTAAAAAAAATCGTAAAGGAAAAGCAACCTATTTTCAGGAGTGTAAGACTTCTTGAATATACAGTCATGGGGGATGGGGCAAAGGAATAAAAAATCCACCACTTTACAGCAATCAGGTTTTACATTATTCATTGAGTTACTGGAGGAAATAGCCAATCAGGAGACACAGATATGAATGCACATCTCACCGTGCTGTGGCCTTACAGTAAACTATTTGCATCTTTCTAATGGATTAGATATTTATCCAGGGATTCCCATTGTTTGAAGGGCCTGGAAATTCAGTCTCTCAAACATTTAGAAAATACAACTTGTTCCAGTCTTAAAATTCTTACATGGAATAACTCTCCCTCCTCTTTTGTATGGCAGGTTACAATGTTCAAATCCATAATTTTTCTCCAGTCCCTCTTCCTTCCAAGCTAAAAATAAGAAAGAAAAAAATTAATTTCCAAACCCCTCCAGATTCTGCATATTTTGCATTCCCATTATCTTTCGTGTCTCCATTTAAATGCAAATTAGCATATTTAACCCTGTAGGTGCTGAAGCCCAGAGTACATTGTACTAGGTTTTCTGGAATCTCTTGGCATTTTAAAAATCATTGTAATTGCAATACTTTAAATGAAGCCAAATCTAGACATGAATATATATATATATGTGTATATATATATATATATATATACACATATATATATAGTAATCATTTGTTTTCTTGACTGTTTTTCAGATGAGTCTACAAAGAAGCATAAAATGAATAGACAGTCCAACCAACCAAAGGTAATTTTAAAATTTACATTTGATAAAATCAAAGTGATGTACAAAATCAAAATAGAATATTATTTACTGGGTGGCAGGCCTGTAGTGTATGTATTGCATATCTTCCAGTTCATGCAATAGATAAAATTACAGAAAAATCTAAGTTTCCATATATGCAGTTTTTTCCCATAGGTAGCCTTTATATATTGCAGATAATGTAAACATAACCTGTAACTGCCTATAAAAAAGAATTTGGAACACAGAAGAAACAATAAGAGACTTTTATTAGAAAGTAAGCCAGTCAAGTACCTTGCCTGAACTACACAGATTGCCCTAAATTAAATGGCTTTTTGTAGAAAATGGTAGTCTTGACAGTATTAGTGGACTGTAGTTTACATGCATGACAATCATACACACACAATATTAAAAACGATTTTGGTGATAGACCAATTTTTTACATACTCTGCAATAGTGTTAATGGGATTCAGAGAGGTGTTCAAAATATTAGTGGCAAATCTGATGTATTTGCATTTATAGAATAGCATGATTCTGATCCAAATATGTGGAGCATCATAACTTTTCACTTTTAACTTAAGCAGAGATTGTTTATGCCTAAGAAAACCAGTATGTTTCAATTCATGTTTCAGCCATCTGGAGACCTATAAAAAGATTAGAAAACAAGCATGACCATCACGTCCTAACCTATTGGCCATTAATGGGAATTTATTAGAGAATGAATAGGCAAACCATTTGAATTCAGTATATCCTTCAATATGCAGATTTCAAAAAGGGTATTCTGTAGCTCAGTTAAACAGCTTTTTGAAAAACAAAAGTATCTGGAATAAAAACATGTAGGTGTTAATAGTTTCTCCTAACAATGTATGGCACACATTGCTAGGAATCATTAGAGCACAATTATTTCAACTTATCTCACATCATAGATAATAATAAAGTCCTTGAAATGTATATGATAAACTATGATATGAACCTTGGCAGTATTCAAAATAATCAAGTGCTCAGTGTTAAACCTTGCTATATATCTTTTATTTCTCCATATCTTGAAAGATGATGGAGAAGCAAAATATTTAATTGGCTATATGGTTAATGAACAAACTGCCCATAATCATTATGTTAACTATTTTCACTGTTGGGAGCTCTCATAATGAATCTACAGTATATGTGACAGGCATGGGGGCCAGTCCTGGAGTCAGTTGATATGACTATGTGGCATTGCCTTAGAATATGCTATTTTAAGACAGTGTTTTCTGTAGCTTCTAATTGTAGAAGCAACTAAAATTTTCAATGTCTTGGCTTTCCTGATAGTTACTTGGGCTCTAAAATGCATTTAATTGATAAATGGGGAAATGTAGCCACATTAATTTGCAAATCCACACAAATATGGGGGTGATACACAGACATACATGCATCACATATCTCTACTTTCACCACTCCCCACCCAGACATACATAAAGCAAAAAGATATGCTAAAAATATCTGGCATTTCTTGGGGTTTTGACTTAAGCAATTGAATTGATCTGATCATATGCTTGCTTTATGTAGTACATGCCAATTCACTAATGATTCTGCTTCTAGGTCTTCGAAAGCAAGGCCAAAATACTCTGTCTTCCTAGGCAGCAAAGCTCATTAGGGTTTTACATAATGTCAAAACTGGCATGTTCTTCAGTGATATGTTCAATTCTTATCCAGTAGTAATTTATGTTGTGGCCTCATAGTTCAAGAAGGAACAATAATTCTATAGGAGTATGTTTCTCTAAATTAATTTGTAGTTTGTGTATGTATATATATATATATATATACATACACACACACACATATATACATGTAGTTTGTATATATATACACATATATAGTAGTTTGTAGTTTGTATATATATACAACTTGTAGTATTGTATTTTGCGTATATATACATACATATATATGTGTGTATATATATACACACATATATATATACTTATATACATATGTATATCTCCCAATACAGCCATTTCTGATCACAGTTCTGTACCTAAATGTGATAAGAAAAATAGATGAGTGATTTCCATAGCACAGTGTTTTCTCAATAATCAGGACAAGAATGGTTACCAAAAAAGTAAATTAATAAAAAATCTAGGGAAAAGTTGGCATCCGTGTTATTAAATCATATCTTTAATTGGTGTAATATTGTTGTTTGTACTCTTGATTGGGGGCTTTTCTTAGCAATTCTAGTTTTCTTTACTTCTCAGTCCTTTCAGTAGGATTTACATATGTGCTCTGTATGTAATTTAGTAAGCGTATTCACACTCATGTCTTAAATGAATAAATTACTGAATCAATGAAAGAGTGTATATTAATTCTGAAAGTGTTTTAGTCATTGGGGAAAATAGTTTACCTATAGAAATGAGAGTATTGTGATAAACTAGGGATGTGTGAAATGAATATGAAGATTTATGACATTCTTTTGTAGCATATATTTTAAAAATAGTAACATCACCAAACATAACTCATAATTTTGGAAAACAGTCCATAAAGTTCACCCATGGTGAATATGCATCTTATGTGGACTATACTTTAGATGTTATGGTGAGGGGCATCTGAGTATTAGAATGGTCCATATTATAGATGAGTTAGGCATAGATTACTCAGTGAGAAGGAAAGAGAAGTAGAGCTCTTCTAAGTGATCATAGTCACACTTTGAAAAGTCCTAAGAAAAGGAATGAGGCTACCTAATTAAACAATATTCCCCTCTAAATAGAAGAAGGGTGGGTGTGGGGAGGGGAGGGTGGGGGTAGAGTTATGCTATTAACATCCAGGTGTTTTACTTGTCTTTTTCATGTGATAGCAATACGATTTTCATAATTTCATAAGAAAAACTAGTACATTTTGACCTTTTGTATGAAAATTGATGTGTGAAACTATAGACAAAGGTGCAGCATTTTTATTACAGCAGAGTTGTGTACAACATTAGAAACTATTGCAGCAGTGTTTACCTGTGCTTCATTCTATGGCACATCCCCTGTTGAGAGAGTCATTTTTTAAAAACCAGGATGAAGTCGGCTTGCTTAGGACATTCATTTTGAACTTACAGAACAAAATACGCTGCCCTATCGCCATGGTACACAGATAGAAAACATGTCTGAGCTGTGAAGCCATTAAAAACACACCACCAGAGCAAATTGTCAATGTAATCACACATCGACTCACTGCGTAATACAGAGCTGATTCCAGCCCCAGAAAGCAAGGCCCTGCTTTAAGCAACAGCAAAGTGCCTTTCATCTGCCTGCCCATGCAATCTGCCAGAAGAGAAATTCAGGCAAAGACGTTCCCCCGATCTGAAATGCTTTTATCTGTCCTTAGAGAGAGATTTCTTCCAGTCTTTGGATATTAGAGCGATCTACACTAGCACCAAGGAGGTAAAAGGCCGCGGGTTGCTTTTCCAGGAGCAGTCCGTAGTGCTAGCGGAAGAGATGTTGATTGAGAAAATAGGGCTTGTTGCAATGCTGCAGCTGCCGCTGCCGCTGCCGCTGCCCGGGCTGCAGGCTTGGGGCAGTTGGCTGATCACTGATGCATATCAATAACCATGTACTTGAGATTTCTCATGACATCATCATTACCTTGGTCTCCTGCGGTCTCGAACCTTTGACCTTGCCGGGCTGGTCCGCAATTTGGCAGTGAAAGCCCCTCCAATGATGGCCCTTTTCTCCTTCTTTCAGACCGGGGGCAGCAGCATGCCAGCAAGACGGCTTCTTCTCTTCCCCAGCCTAGAAGCCCTGTGAAAATCGAGGATCTTCCCCCCAAAACACACACACACAAGATATGTGCAATCAAGCTGCCACCGCTTGGTAAAAAGCTCATGGTGCCTAACCCAAAAGGATCAGGAGCAGATCCCTGAATCAGCTGTCACTTCTATAGAATGGGATGTTTTGTTTTGTTTTGTTTTTTTTCCGTCCTCCTTAACCTGCGCTGGAAATTGCCTTTGGCTTTTTTATACATCTCTATAGAGGGAGGCTAAAGAGTCTTGCGTGAGAAAGAAGCAATTTACAATGCAAATAGAGGCCTCTGAAGGGACGGATGCTGCTACTCGATCGTAACCGCTTGCTGCACCTTAATAGCTGGTTTTATTTTCTGATATTAATAGATGAATTGTTGGCTAACGCTGCCGGAGATTACTTGCTGGAAGGAAAAGAAAAGTTCGGAATAAACTTTGAAAGCCACAGATCTCGTTTGGATGTTTTAGCCGCACACAAGCAGAAACCAGGTCATATTTACATACAAGGAGGAATCTTAAGCGCGGCCAAGTTTCCGAGAGGACTACCCTTCGGGACTGCCAGAAACTTCGGCATCTGGACTCTGGCCAGAGGAAGACAGAGGCGTGTGAGGGAAGCGAGTTGTTATCTTTGGTTATCTAGCTGTATGAGTGTATTGGTCTTCATAAAGCTAGATAACCGAAAGTAAAAACTCCTTCAAGATCGCCGGGGAGCGTGTGAAAATGAAAGACTACAACCAAGAGACAGTAAAAACCAGAAAGGTCAGGAATACTTATTGAATCTAACTTTGTTTTTGTTTTTGTTTTCCTTATGATTAAAGGTGGTTTTAGAAGAAATTAAATGACATACATATACCAAAATATAAAGGTGCCAGATTCTTCGAGCGTGGTTGTTAAAGCTGCAAAGGAGAATTGTGTAGTGCTAATGAGTAAAGAGGCATGTACCGTTTGTCCTACATAGTTTAAGACAAAAGTTTAAATATGAGGAGGGTTTTTTTTTTTTTTTTAGAAAGCTGTTGTAGAGATGACTGGTACCTAGTTTAAAAAAATGATTCCATAATATGTAGACTCAGGGTGTTCTGAGGCTCTTCCCTGAAAAAAAATTAAGATTATGCTTGGAAACCACATGTATTTGGGGGTGTATGTCAAATGATATGAAATTAGACTCTCAGAAAAGTTTATATTGGAAAGTTAATAATTTGTATCTACTGAGGACATAGAGCTAGGAGGGAAAATGCAAAAAAAAAAAAAAAAAGCAAAGGCTGATTTTTATTCTTCTATTCAAAATACAAGGACAGATGCTTCTCTGTTCCAAGAGGGTTTCCTTGAGGAAGCTACTGAAGCAGAAAGACATGATGGAGACGAGATCGCCTCCCCTCTTGTCAAAGTGTTAAAAAAATGTTCTGTCTTACTCTGCGCCTAGCATTGGAAATGAAAGTGACATTTACGCCACAACCCACGTGTGCGCCTCCTCTCTTTTTGTTTAAGGATGATCAGGTCTATCCAGGAAACAGCTCTGGCATCCCAAACTGAAATAATTAGGACGTATATAGACCTGACAAAAATGGAAAGGGGGTGGGGAATCTGAGGGTCTGTCTTGCCTAATTGATTCCGCTAAACGGAATGCAGGAGATGTGAACGGCAGGACGCTCCGATTCCCACGCTCGGGGGCAAGTGGTAAAGCGGGCCCGGCAGCCTATGACAGACAGCCCTGTTGGGGGGTGAGGGTATGAAAAAAACATCAAGTGCACACACCATACTCATCTCCATCGCTTAAGAAAGTAGAGGCATTTCCCACCCACAGCCATCTGCAGCCTCCCAAATAGCAGCACCAACTGGTCTGTAGCTGCTGCATACTGTCTGTTTCTGTTAATTTTGTAACCTCTGTTTAATCTGGCCATAATTAAGTTTGGCTCCCTTCTTTGATTGAGATTTTCAATATTTAAGGAAAGCTCGTAGAAAGCAGTTCCAAGATTCCCATTACTGCCTGCACCTCAAGTCAAATTCTCAGTACATACTTTTGGCCTTGTGACCACCTTTTGGCTTTTGTTTTGGGTGAGTTATATTTAAAAATTCATATCTCTATATAACAGACATTATCATCACTTCATCAGCCTGTTTACCTCTTAACATACGTAGGAACGTGGCCTAATTTTTCTAGTAGACACACTGGCAGTAAAACTATAAAATCATCAACCTATGGAAAGTTGATTACAGCAACAATATGGTAAAAGGTTGTTTTGGTATAGTCCCGGCCAGAGGTGTTCTAAACAGCCATTTTTATTTTATCTAAAATCACTATGCTTAGCAGAAACTCTGGCTCTTTGAAGGTCCCCACAGTAATCTTTTCATAAAAGTCCTCACAGTTTCCCAGTGTCACTAAGTAAACATTTGCATAGGTACTTAAACATAAATACAAGCATTGCAATAAGAAAAATGCCCAAAATGGCCTGTTACCTTCCATGTGGCCTAGATTACTGAAAATCCCAAATATACATTTTTTTTCTTCAAAAGCAGTACACTTTTCCAACTCCTTTTATGACTTCAGAATGGAGAAGCCTATAAAACCACTGATGGTTTCAGTTAGAAACTCTGAGAGACTTTATTAAAGTAAATTCTCAATTTGGCTGCTGAACACGTGCCAAAGTTTTACTACTGTAGTGACCGTTGAGAAGACCCTTGTTTATTTACATTTGAAGCACTGTTTGTGCAAACAACCTTTTATTGTTAAGTGCCTGTATTCCTTTCATTTACTTCATGTCCAGGGGTGCTATTTACCTAGACCCATTGTCTACTACAATTAACATTTACATTACAAAGTGTGTGGTTTTCTTTCTCAAGGAGGTTCAATTAAGGCAATAAGATGTTTGCTGGGGAAACCTATTGTTTACTGAAAGCACTCAATGGAGTCAAATTACTGAAGCTTTTGCCTACATCTTGGTCTTTTATGTAAATATGTTAAAAATAGCATCTAAGGAAAATAAACAATATTATAATTATGTGTTTGCCATTGTCATATCAAACTTGCTTTGTATCATACTAATGTTACATGACGTATTGATCAATAAAAATACATTTCAATGTTATTATTTTCATTTTATTTTTTGCTGTTCCACTACTCTTGCTGCAACATGTCCCAATTTTTTTTCTATTGCGCATCAAACTTTTGACATTTTGTTTTATTTGTGTGTGTTTAAGAGAGAGACTGTATCTGAGCATGGGTCTGAAGGGTGTCTGAGGTAATCTCTACAATGACCTTATAATAAGGTGATATTTCTTTGAAATCTGAAATATTCCAAAGGCATGTACATTTAAGTCAAAAGAAGTGTAAATATCAGTTAAGTAGTTCTTTGAAAGCTAGTTTTAACATTGGCAGAAACCGGATCAAGTTTATTTAGCATACCACTGCATTGTAAAACAGTTGGAGTGAAGTTGCAGGTTGCGTGAGTATGCATGTTAACTAGTGGGAACCAAGCACAGTCTTTGTGAAAGGGGAGCAGCAGATTGCTTGTGCAAGGCCAATGTTAAAAAGGCAGCTGAATTTAACACCATCTGGAAGAAAAGATCCCTTCACGACTTTCTCACACCGTCAGACAAAACTAGTGTCTCTTGTTCAGAGCCCTTGTCTATGCAACCATACAATACTGAGTCATTATACTTTTGCTGAGAGAAAATTTGAGAACACAATATGGGTAACCAGTGAATGACCAAGTTTCATTGTGCCCGCTTAAGTCGATTGAAATCTACGTCTAGAGCTATGAATGGTAGTATTGTTTTCCTCACCAGGGCTGTACTAAATGTCAGCACAGTGTAAAGAAAAACTTGAAGTCTGCAAATAACTTACCAGATCTCAATTATAATATTTTCCCACACTAGAACTAATATCATTGCGAGGGGCTACATTGCAGAAAATACAAAAAGAAGCAAAAAGAAATAGAGTTTATTTAGAAGTTATTTTATCCAAACATTTTAATTTCCTGATGGGAACTTCAATTCAGGCTACAGGTTGGGTTGGAATTCATTACTGGCAAGTTCAAGTTACAAAAATGCTTCTTGTCCAATTAAAATAGAATAGAACAAACACCTACTCCCACCTGAAACTCTTCCTTCATAAATATAAAGAGACTCTACTTGAGTTGTATTACTTTAGAGCTCCTTAGAATTATTGAATCTAGCTTAATTTTTTAATATGAATCTATTCAATTATTGAATATGAATCTAGCTTAATTTTTGCTTTAAATTTTGGCAGATACTGCTCTTTCAAAGTTTGCTACTATGATTGACATTGCGAAGAATATCCTAGATGTACATTTCTAAAAACATACAAGGTTCTGGCACCTTGCTAGGTGGATTCTGCTGCCCTCACAAATACACCTCCCTTTATATTACACTCCTCCCCATTTTCTAACTTTTCTTTTCTCATTATGTGTGTGAATCAGTTATTATGCTTAGGTTTAACATTCACACAATCTATTTGACTGTAAACAGTCAGAAAAAGGAAACAAAACGGTTCAAAAAGAGTAAAAGGAGTTGGTTGTATGTTTTATTAGGATGTCTATTTTAAATATAATTGACTTTGCAATTTTGTTATTGTGTCACCAAGTGTCGCATAGTTCTTAATATGTAAGTGCAAAACAATGAGTAATTGCTGTTTTGCTGAATAATACATCTGAGTTGCCAACGTCAAAGGTATTATTTTGTGTATTTCTAAACAGGAACGTTAACTGCAGGTTTTGACATCTAGAATCTTTTCATGAAGTACTTAGAAATAGGCCGATAAAATGACACCTGTAAAAGTAAATATAAAGATATAACCAACTTATTTTCCTTGTCCTACTTTATACAAGAAAATTAACAATGAAAAGTCACTCAATAATGGAATTATAAAGAATCTAAGAAAAACACAGTCATACAGAAAAATCCCAAACAACAAAAATGGAAATTGAATACAGGTAAATAAGATATGTAGGAAAACTTCTGCAATATCCTTGCAGGTTGTGAATGGACATACAGTATCAGCCCCCTAGTGAAGTTACCATTAATGTGCACAGTAATGAGATAAACGCATTATTTACATTCAAAATGAATTATTTTCCCAAAGTGGCTTTCAAGTCTTTTTAAACACTAAATTTCTACTATTGGTGATCTGTGTTTATTTTTTAAATTAAAATGACTTCCTTATTTGGAAAAATAGGAAATTCTAATTTGATTATGTGTAGTTTCTGATGAAAATTAAGAAACCACTTAAATAATAAGTAATAGATAAGGATGAGTATATTTTAAGTTCACAAATGTTCTTCCTATTCATAGACTACATAAGGTATAGACAGTTTAGCATTCTAAGGTTTTGACTTTTTTAAAATGGAAAGAGGAAGCCAAAGATTTTATTTTCCAATAGGCTAGAAAATATATAAAAGAAATACAGATAGTATAACTGTCTAGTTTTTTTCTATGGATTTGTATCTCTGGAAATACCATTGTGGCTTAAGAATATTGATATCCTTTTCCTGCTCTGTCTTTCTATGAATTAGCTTTTCCCTAATTAGTTAGATTAAGTAAAACACACCCTAATATGTTGCATTTGGATGGGTGTTGGGGGGATGTGGTGAGATGGGCAACAAGAGACAATGTGTCCTTTAGAAGTTACTGAGTAAAACGACAGCTATAATACTGATCAGTTATTTTAACACTAGTACTTCGGACAGTTAAACAGGTCCTACAGCGATGGGGCATGTGAGGTAGTTCTTCAGTGTCTCCAGATTTTAATGGATGGCTTTGTTATCCTGTTTGTGTGTTCATTGGTATCGTAACACAACTTAACCTAGTACAGAAATCAGCAGAAACCTCCATTCCCTTCTGGGAATTGTTGGACTTAATTGTGGAATTAATTCTAAAGATGGTGAATGGAAATGAAAAGAATATAGCTATGACTGCTGCTAAGGAATATCTGCCTGCCTTCACTCAGGGCCACGAGTTAGTGCACGTCCTTAGAAAGGTGATGACCTCTTTGAGGTGGGAGAGTGTGGCTTTCCGTTTTGCAGCCAACTGTTAGACCACAGGAGGTAGGACTTTAAAAAGTGAAGATAGTCGACTTTATTCAGAGAAATATGGAGATCTGAGCCATATTTGTTCAACAAGAAGCACATCCCTGTGTTTGGTGGTTTGAGTGGGTTTTAGCTGAGCTCTGGCACAACGTTTTCTTGAGATCTAAAAATAGCCAGGCTTAGCAGCCGCATTGCAAGATGCTTGGCGTGGGCGGTGCACAGAGGAGACAGCCGACTCCGTGACTGGCTGCAGAAGTAGCTGGGCTAGGCAGTGGCAGCGGCGAAGGCGGCCGGTCAGCGACCGGGCAGCACGACGCTTCCCTGTGACCGCCAACAGCCGGAATCCTGCAGCAGTTGTGGTGGCTCGCGGCCCTTTCCAGAAAGCGGGCGTCTGATTGGTGTTTCCCTGGAGACCGGCGGCCAGAGCTGCTGGAACTACTGGTGTTGGTGCGCCGGCGCGCGCGCTCCCGGGGCTGGCGCGCGCTCCGGACTTGCGCGCGGCAGGGCGGCCGGGGGCGCGCTACGGCCCGAGTAGCAGGCTGGGAGGCCTCCCAAGTTCCCGCGAGCTCAAATGCCGGCGCTGGCCCTCCACCACCCCGCGACCTCTGGGCGCGGGCGCTGCTAACACCCCGCAGCGTGGGGCCGCCAGCCTCCCTCTGCCTGGTATGCTAAGTTGCGTCCGCGAGGGCGCTCCTGGTTTTTTTTTTTCATTTCCCTGCCCTTCGACCCCTTAACAGCCATCTAGGTCCAGCCTCTCGCCAGCTCGGGACTGCGGTTGCTTCTGAATCATTGAGTTGAGCTTGTGGATGAGGGTGACGTCGGAGTTCAGTCAAGCCAGGACGTCCCCTGGAGGCAGGCATCTTGTGGCGGCAACCCCCATCCTAGGGCCCCTTCCTCAGTCTAGCAGGCAACTTGTGATTAAGGGGCTTTCTTTTGCTGGCACTCAGTTTCTGTAGTTCTGCCCAGGCATCCTCTCTGAGTATAATCAATATTGTTGATAAAGATACTGTGAGCCTCCCTCCTATTTTTTTTTAACCCAGTGAAAAACTGCTAACTGAAAAGACCCCACCACCACCCCTCTCCCGCTTCGCGGGGAAGTTCTCCGGAGAGGAACTTTTGTGACTCCAGAGCCGCGTGGTGAGCGCATTCCACTCTGGGCCCTTCGCTGAATCAGCTAACACCTCTACCCCCACTGCCCATTAGGGACTCAGGGTGCATCTTCCCCCAATCAGATTAGCTGGAAATATTAATCTTCCTGTTGGGTGGATACAGTAGAACTTGTTCAGAGATTGCATTAAAAAGAGATCTCGGTCTTAAGCACTTACTAAAGCCAGTTAATAACATCATGCATGGACATTTAAACTTGTTGTAAGTTGCAGAGAGGATTAGTGGGAAGTCACGCTGTGCGCAGCTAATGATACCATCTTAACTCTAACCGGTCTAAATCCACCTAGCCCAGTGCAGGTCCGGATCTGCGGCCCTCGGGAAAGGCTGGGAAAGAGGAATCTTGGAGGAGCGCAAGGAGTTCGGAAACTGGAGGAGACGTGTTGTGTTCCCTTTGGATGATGGTCTCTCGTTCTTGGGTGGACATGGACGTGCCACAACTCATGGGCTGTGCTTTAGTGATAGATCTGTTGCAAACTCAGGTGAAAGTTATGGGATTCCAAAAGTGGTGGCTTTTGTAACTGGATCGATTTGCATTACAAAGGCCGTTTACTTTCAATTGTTCTTTTACAAAAGTAGTTCAGCTCAGTATTTCGCAGGTAAATATCGAAGCATATTATTAACAACTTCCTGTCATAGGCTTGCTCACTGGTTTCAAACTGATTACTGTTTTAAGGCAGTTTGGGACTACTTTATCACAGGGTCAATTAGAAATAATCTTAGGAAAATGCTTTGAAAATGCTGCCTTATTAAAACACTCACCTAACAATATTCATTTCTTTCAGTCGCTAAATAGCAGTCTGAAGGATTTCTTGTGTTTTCTGAGTTTCTTTTAGTAGTTACTGGCCCTGGGAAAACAAGCTATGAGAAGAATTTTAACTGCTACCTGGCTCTTGGAGTTAAGTTTTAAATTTAGACTTGACAAAGTTAAAATGTTTATGTCTTATATCATTAATTGCTAGTGGGAGATGGGAAATAATTATAAACGTTAATCACTTTAATGACTGCTGAAAACCTGTAAATGACCCACTTCGAAAAAGGGATGTATACAACAAATAAATACATACATAAACACTTCCTCTGAATCAGCCCGCACAAAATGTTTTACAGATTATTACCCAGATGTTTCTTTTTTTTTTATTTTTTTTTATTTTTAATTTATTGGGGTGACAATTGTTAGTAGAATTACATAGATTTCAGTTGTGCAATTCTGTATCACAGATGTTTCTTAAATCTTTGTCTTTTGGGGGAAAAAAATCTATACATATATAACTGTACACCCATGTATAGATATGAGTGAAATTTACTGGAATGGAAGTATTAAGTAATACTAACAAGTATTAAGAAATATTTTCACTGAATAAATATCTTAGATATAATTAGTTTATGTATTTATCAACCGTGGTCTAATGAAAAAAAACTTCCTATAATTTATTTGGAGGTAATGCCTTCAGGAAGACAATAGATTTAATATCATTGAAATTCAGAACCCATGGACTTACTTCCTGTCAGGGCTAGAGAGCTCTTGTATAGTAATAATGGAAGTGTACTTAGACCTTATTTTTAATTCAGTGAGAATTATGAAGGTACCTGAAACTGTTTCATGAATTTAACTGTCTTTGAGCGAAACTCAAATAATGGATTTTAGGCCTTATTTTCAGAAAGCACATAGTTTATACATAGTAACTGCTCAATATATATTATTTTAATGTATTGAGTTATCCTTGAAATATATGATCTATACACAAAATTAACTTAGCACTGGCCGATAGGAATCTGAAGTTGAGGATATTGTACAGTCTGTGGAATAGCTTGAAAACTGTTAGGAGCTTTAAATATGAAGTTATTACCACGACTAATTCATGGCAAGTGACTTTGCAAAGAATGGAAGAAAAATAATTTGATAGGTCTTCATCTATAGAGTTTGTAGTATACACTTTTTGAGTGATTCTAGTAGTGAAAATACCTAAATAACAAGGAAATAGGAATTAATTGATGAATTTATATTTGCATTGTTTTATAAAGTAACTCTTATGACAATTTGTAGGTACTTAGATTAATATAACAAATAGAAAGTTTAGCTGTCCCCAAATAAAGTTACAAATTGCCAAATAGCTTGGATTTTTCACACTGAAGACTCATGCTCAATTATAGTCTAAAATCTGAGTTTGCAGGTATGACGGGATTCCAGTGATTCAAACAGCACAGTACAAATACTGCATATATTTCTGCCAAATTTGTCTCAGATGGACTAACTGCTAAGGAAGAATCCATAGCATGACTGAGCTAACAGAAAATGTGTTACCTTTCCAGTAGGTAATCCCTGCATTTGCATACTGTGCTCACTGACAGGAGGGAGGACTTGAATTTTGGTCATTTTTGTGGACTTTAGCCTTAAGGTCTATATTGTCAATTCAACATATATTAAGTGAACAATATTTTTTGTTAACCAATAATTATTATTAAGACATAATTATTTTCTTAGCCAATGGAAATAAAAAATTGGCTTTAAGTTAAACTTAACTCCACTTTAAGTTTAGCTTTAAGTTAAACTTAGCTCCACTTTAGTAGAGATTATCTAATTCAATTTTGATTTTTCAAATTGCATTTTATACTATAAAGAGCCCTTCTGTATAAAATGCAGTTTGAAAAGGGAAAAATATTTATGCTTTTATCATTTTAAGTGATCAAATATTGCAGTGCTAGATGTTCGAATATCATGTGCATCAGTACATTATTAACTTAATCTAATGCTTAGAGTCATTACCACATTCATGGGTGTCTTTCTGATATCTCTCCAGTCCACTGGATTTTGAAGTGTGATTATGTAAATTTTCTACTGATAAATAAATGACTATAATTGTACTTGAAATACCACTCAGATTCTTAAGACCATGGCATCTAAATAATATATTATGCATTCCTTAATTATTTATCAAAACTAATTCAAAATAACTGTAGGGTAAAGAATACATTTATTTTTAAATAGTCATTCCCTTCCCCAATTTTTTTTGTATCAGGTTAAAAAACATTCCAGATGGTGAAAATATGGAGAGATGAGAAAAAGGTTGATGAGTAGAGTAAGCAGCAAGTTTATCATTCAAGGAAACGTCTCTGTTTTGCCCAATAATAAATGCTATCATCCTGATGTAATTTTTGTGGCATGTGATCTTAATGCTAGTTCAGTAAAGGTATTTTGGTTACAGAAGAAACCATGTTTAAATGTTAAACATTAGTGTAGAATATTCCTCACCATTACTTGATAAGGAAAAAAGGGAAAGTTAGCAAACACGATTTCCCCCATGGTTATTTTAAAAAGTTCTCTTATAAATATAGTAGGGAAATTGTAATCGAGTTACAAAATTTGAGTAAGGGTTATACAATCAAGTGATACTAAATTTAAAGAATGGCTTTTCTTCATTTAATTATAGCTATAGAAATTCACCGTAATTGAAATGTGCCTTTTCATTGTGTAACATTGCAAGGCTGTATTTAGAACTCTTGTTGCACTGTGCCTTTAAAGGAGGCGCGTGTTTATTTTACCGACGTAAATTCTAATTGCAGAATCCACTCTAATCACCATGTAGAAATCATCTGTAGCCTCATAAGTTCATGAGCTACATACTTTTCTTTTTTATCTTGCAGACCACACCTTATCTGGTTGCTAATGAAATACAGGAGATTGATTGCAGAAAATCTTCAAGGGAATATTTGCTGTACTACATATAGTAAGCTCCATTTGGTGCATTAGCATTTAGCCATTTTATGCAAATTTAGAGAAAATGACTCATGTATATGATTTAATATGCATCAGCGATAACTCATACCACCCTTATAAGAAAAAAGAAATTAAAAATTCATTAGAAAACTAGACTACTGTCACTACATGGTTAAAACATTATTAAAGCATATTTCAATGTTTTGCTTACACTAGTGTTCTCATCATGGTGCCACCATTTCATGACAAAGGCCGTAGAGGAGAAAACATTCAACTTAAAATGTCTGCTGGCACACATCGCTGGATTTGTGTGTCACTAAACAATGAGCGAGCATTGCCTTGAATACCAACTATTTAATTAGCACTTTTGGAAGCCATGCATAGAAAATAGCTCATTTACATGCATCTGCTTAGCGATTAGTCCCATAAAAAGCTACCATTTTTTTGTTGTTGTTTAATATAGCGAGCATTTTACCATTTGGCCATGAAAAAAATAAAAACATGTTATTATTTTCAAATTCTGAAATTCAGAGATTTAATTAATACAGGAAAAAGTCTTGATATTTCTCTTCAAGGTATATTTAAATTATTTAATTTAACCTTAAGTGCACCATAAAAGGCTGGATACAAGTAATAATTAAGAACTTCAAAGGGCAACGGAAACCCTCTAACAGTCCTTGGTTTAATTAAAGGCTATTATTAGATTGCTCTCAAATATAGTTACATTTAATGACAAGTGATGACTAGTAAAAGCTGTATTTGAAAGTTATGAGTATCTTATTATAAATACAATTGAGAGACTCTAGCAAGTATTGCTATCATTCCATTTTGAAAATAAATGACATGTATTTTTTGAAAAATCAAATTAATAATATTAAAAACCTGTTAGTTTAAGATGCTTTGCTTTTCATTAATTCTGTAGTCTACACATACCTGTCATGATCACAAATTAATTGTATGCTTCTTAAAAAGCGTGTTAGCCAATTTAAATGTCTTTAAGAGGATATATTTTTATAATACAGTGGCGTATTTAGGAAGCCATGTATACAATGTGTATGGGAGCATTAACAGTAAGAGTGGGCTTCACTAGTGCATTTTGAAATATAACATTCTCTTTTGGAATGTGAATTGATATTTGATATGACAGTAATAAATTATTTTTTGAAGTTTATATTATCTACCACATTTGTGTGAATAGACAATTGGCCAAAAAAAACAGGTAATTCTTAACACCTTTTAGAATATGTATAAACCATATAGAAAATAGAAACAGGACACTTATGTAAAATTTGCTGTTTCTTATAAATAATTATACTCACTGGACTATTTTCCTTTATATGTATCTATTTATACAGGGAATTTTAACTATGGAATTTGCATAGTTAAAGTTCAGGGCAGATGAGTAAGTAGTGTATATATCTATATATGTTCTCAAGTGAAATTTATGAGTAAATATTTTTAAAATTTCATTTAGAACATTTTATTGATTCTGTTTATTAATTATCTTTAGTAATTGGGTTATAAAGCACCAATAATGAAAATTGCCTACATTAAGCATGTAAAATTTCATTTTTATGAGTAATCTATTATTTTGAAAGTGTGATACTATTTCCTTTGTTCACTGTGGGCCAGTGAGTACCAGGGGATGTTTAGATTGTGTGGATTAAATATGTAGATATGATTCTATATCTGTGTAGCTTATCTATCTATTTATCTTTCAGTCTACTTAAATAATGTAGTATATGGATGTAGTCCACTGTGTAAGGAAAATGTGCTCCCGATGTGCCTTTTATATGGCATGTTCTTTAATTTGAATTTTTTTTTTACTTCAATTTCTAATTTTATCCTCCTAGTAACCAGTATTATTCTTTATTTGTTTATTATGCCCACCCCTCTCACCACCTGCAGAGACACTCAGAATACAAGTTTTGTAGAGTAAGGAACTTACCTGTCTTGTTCACTGCTGAATATCCTGCACCTAGAACAGTGCTGGACACATAGTAGATACTCAATGATTATTTGTTGATGAAAGGACGAATAAATTTAAATATGACATTGATCTTTCTGAGATCGATTTTGCCGTATGGATCTAAGGGATTGATTCACATTGATGGATTGGTTTCCCCAACATGGGAGCCCTGTTGAAGCTGCACAGCTATGTTGAGGAGATCACCCTTCCTACGTAGAGTAAAAAGAGGCAGACCGTTGTTTGGTTTGGGGGTGAGTGATGACTGCAAGCAACTTCTAAGCTAGATTTTAAAGTCCATTTCTAGGAGAATTGTGTATATATTTGAGATCTTATCCTTGATGTAGGGAATAGTCAGTGGTTCATAGAACAAGGCCAAGTTAACTGGACACATGGGAACTGACTCATAGAACATGGAGTTATTAACAATGTATTCCAAACAAAAGTATTTTGCAAGTATTCTTGATATTTTTATTATACTTTGATTAAAATTTCCAATTCATAAAAGCATGCTCTTATAATTGGCCTGAAACGCTTACAATTTTAACTAATGGTAGAAAAAAAATAAATGTGAATTGGAGCCTTCCTGGGGCCTAAGCTTCTCAATTAAATCAGGACCATTTTTGAAAGCTCTATTAGTTTCCTTAGAATACAAGGGAATTACGAATAAAGATATAGTTTATGTTACTAAACAGTGCTCCTATGACTTAAAAATTAACCTGAGTGTCTAACCTACATGAGCATTTAAGTCACTGATTATATTTTTGAGCAGAAATTGGAATATCTGATTTGGTATAAACAGTGAAAATTTGTCTTTTCATATTTTTGTACAACATGGGTTCAAAGTAACAAATGTAAGATGAGAAACTCAAATCAATGAAATGTTCAATGGGGCTCTTATGTTCCCACCAATAAGGTTCTAAAGTTCTTAGAAAATAACCAGCAGTAGGTTGTTGAGTTCATAAGCAACAAGCAAACACATTTACAAGACCAGTTAGTTAGACAAACGAGTCATCAAAAAGTGTAGCCTCTTCCTATTTTTGTGCCGTTGAGAAAGAATATTCTTGATTTGGGACTAGGGTTAAGTATTTCATTAACTCCATTAACTCACATTATTAAGGTGCTATTTTTGTCTATGAATACATTTTTCTTTTTTTTTCGTTTTCTTTTTTTTTTCTTTTTTTCTTTTTTAATTTATTGGGGTGACAATTGTTAGTAAAATTACATAGATTTCAGGTGTGCAATTCTGTATCACATCATCCATAAATCACACTGTGTGTTCACCACCCAGAGTCAGCTCCCCTTCCATCACCATACATTTGATCCACCTCACCCTCACATTTTTCTTTTTTAAGGAGGGTGTAGCTCACAGTGACCCATGTGGGGATCGAACCGGCAACCTTGGTGTTATTAGCACTGTGCTCTAACCAACTGAGCTAGTTGGCCACCCCTATGAATACATTTTTGGAAGCTGTAGTAGATTCTGTCTTGGTGCAAAAACAGGCACCAAATGATGCCTTGAGAGATATAATAGGCTGCCAAGTATTCTGCCTGAACATCATGACTGACTCCTGAATCTGGTAAAATCTGGATCCAAACTGATATAGTCAACAGACCTTAGCATGAAGCAAAGCAGGGAATTCAGATTATATATTTTATCTGGGTCACCTTTTTATGCTTTTGGCTTTTAATTAGAAAAGAAGCCTCCACTATATAAGTGGCCATACTATTTACTATATTAAAAGTAGATCTAAAGAAATCAGTTAAGAATTTCTGGGCCAATATAAATCTATTAGCAACTAAGTATTTACTGAATACCTTATAAGAGTATAGAGTTCTAGGGCCTATTTATATGTTTGAGAGTGTAGGCTTGGGAGATGTAGAGATAGGGAGTTTTGGAAGAGGACTTAGAAAAAATATAAGAAATGATGCCACCTTCAAGAAACCGAAGATCTGATTGAGGAGACTAGATTATTAACTCTAACAATTCATGAATAATGTAAGATAATGTTGAATTGTGGGATGCTTATTAATACTAATATAGGAATATACAGTAAATATAAATCAGTGTGAATAGCCAAGGAAGAATCAGTAGAGAAAGTAATATTTACAGCTTTGAATTTGAGCTTTGAAAGAGTTATAGGATTAAGACAGATAGAGGGGAGAGCATTCTGGGCCAGAAAAACAAAATGATTGATGATGACCTGGATGCATGAATGAACAGAACATGTTTTTGAGAGTGAGAAGGGAGAAGAGCCTCAGATTCAGTAATGGTGATTAATATTTGTGGATAGGTGGGATAAGGCCAGATTATTTATATTCTTAAAACTTGGCCATTAGAGATAGACACGATGATGGAAATTATGGGTAGTTATGTTGAGTTTCTTCTTTGATATATTCAACAAATATTTACTGAGCATCTACTATGTGCAAAGTACTGTGTCAAGCACTGGGAGTGAATCAAATCCAGTTCTTGCCCAACCTCATGAAATAGTATTCTAGCAGGAAAGCTAGGCTTTAAATAATTATTTGCACAATTAACTATTGAATTATGATTAGTTCTGCAAAGGGGAAGTACAGGGTATGATGAGAGAGTATAACTAGTCTGGGACGGGGCAGTGTTAGGGAAGCTTGCTTTAAGAAAAAATGTTTGAGTTGAACTAGAGGAGGAGTAGAGATGACTGAGCATAGGGGATGGCGGGGTAGGCAGAACTTCATAGGCAGAGGAGACAACACATGTCAAGGCCTATAGGCAGGAGGAAGCCTGCCATGTTTGAGGAACTTCAAGATCAGTGTGACTACTACAGAAATCTACAGCAAACAAAATAGGATGGTCTATGATGAGCTCAGAGAAATAGATGGACCAGATCCTGTAGACTTTGTAGGGTTTTGGTCTTTGAACTATGTGTTGTGAAAAGCCACTGAATGGTTTTAAGCAAGGGAGTGCCATGTTTGGATTTACATTTTTAAAAGATGATTCTGACTGCAATATAGATTGGAGGAAGGCAATAGTGGGGGAGGGAAACCAGTTATGAAACTGAGGTAATAGTTGAGAGATGATGATGGTTTGGACCAGGGTGTTTGTAGTGAAAATGGAGAGAGGCAAATAGATTAGAGAGGTGTTTATGAGGCAAAATTAACCAGATAAACAAAATGAGGAAAGTTATATTTTAAGAAGTGTTCACTGTCATCAACATCCAAGTGTGCCAAATGGGCCTACTACAAAAATGGGGAAACCAGTGGGAGAGGGAGACTGTTGTAGTAATCTGAGAAGGTAATGGAACCTGACATTGGGAATGGAGAAGAGAAGACATATTTAGAGACATTTTAAAAGAATCATGTATGGATTTGTTTTGACTCAAAAGTTCTAAGTTGTAGTGACTTTAGTGGCCTTAGTGGCTAGAAGAAGGAAGTGGGATGGGAGGAAAAATGACCGACTCATTTTGAAAGTGTTGACTTTGCAGTGTTAGATAGCTATATAGAAAGTGCAGACATAAGCTTGTGATTCTTTTGGGAGGGCATCAGTGGAGATTTGTGATTGGATTAAAGTTATATGAGTATGGTATATTATGTTGAGTTTGCTAAGAAAAGAGTGTAGAGAGTGGAGAATGGCAAGCCAAAGCACCAATTTTGAAACTGGTGGAAAGAATAAGCAGGTGTCACCCATGGATTAATTTACATCTGGAAACAGTCTCTCAGTATTTCCTGTTTGAAGACAATTTAAATTTTATCTGTTTGATGTGTGTTCAATTATTGAAATAAGTACAGCCCTTCCCAAAATGTCTGCAGTTTGCCACATTTAAGAATATCTTACATTGAAATAAGGAAAAAAAGAAAGGGAGGAGCGACTGGTTGGAGAGTGTTCATATAATTCTAGAAATAATTGGAATTCATGTAATGTTTTGTAAACATTAAATTAAAAATGGTTACCAAGTTATCCAATATATGCTCAAGTTCATAGAGATTTTTTTTTTTTAGAAAAATGTAAGTTTATTCTTTCATTCAGTAAATACAGAGGGTACCAAAGAATATATACACATTTTAAGAAAGGAAAAAACTATTAAAATTGTAATACTCAATATATACCCATAACAAAAAATTAATACAAGTCACGCTTAACTTCTGCAATTACAAGAGGTGGTCAAAGTGGTTACCATCAGTGTCCAGACACTTCTGATTATGGCGAACTACTTACTGTTTGAGCAACACTGACCAAAGTGTCCACTTGTGTACATTTTTTCGGCGCCCTGGTATTTATTGAGAACTTACATGCCTGGCATAGTTCTTGGTCCTATCAATTTTAGTTTTGATTGTGGAATCTTTTTAAAGAGGATCTAGTCAATAAACAAGTAAATAAATATCAGAAAGCTACCAGTGCTATGATAAATGAAATAGGGTAATGGGGCTTACTTTAGATTAGGTGGTCAGGCAAAGTTTACTTGAGGAAGTGATGTTTAAAATGACACCTTAATACACAAAAGCACAATACACTATTTAAGTTTATAAAGAGGTACATATACTTTTCTGTTAGTTTACATAAGATTAATGAACCTACTTGGGTTTAACAGCAACAAAAACCTTGACTCTTGATCTCTTTTGATTCTCCATTCAGGACCACAAAACACAGAAGGGTAGAGAGCAAAACACTGTACATGAATGTGACTCTGACTATATGTTTCACTTCCATAATTACATATCCAAGTTCAAAGAAAAAGCTAGACAAAATAGTTTCTTTTCCTGCATATTCTGCCTATGAAATTCAGAGTTCATTTTTAAAAAGTGCTTTTAAAAATCAACATATTTTGGTGATGACTTTCGAGATGCATTGTGATAAAATGTTTAATAAAACAGTGCTACCAATAATATCAAACATGGGTGTAGAATTTATATATATATGTATATATACATATATATAAGATTTTTATTAAAATATAGTAAACATACAATATTAGTTTAGTTTTAGGGCTACACCATAGTTATTCAACATTTACATAACCTAAACAAGTGATCACCATAAGTCCAGCAACCATCTGGCACTGTACTCTGCTATCACAATATTATCGACCATGTTCCCCATGCTGGAAGTTTGAACCTCTTCTTTCCCTTCACCTTTTGCCTCCTTTTGAAATTTTTTAAAATAAATTTTATTGGGGAATATTGGGGAACAGTGTGTTTCTCCGGGGCCCATCAGCTCTAACTCGTTGTCCTCTAATTGTGGAGGGTGCAGCTCAGCTCCAAGTCCAGTCGCCGTTTTCAATCTTTAGTTGCAGCGCAGCCCACCATCCCATGTGGGAATTGAACTGGCGACCTTGTTGTTGAGAACTCATGCTCACCAACTGAGCCATCCGGTCGCCCCTCCGGAAGCTCAGTGGCAGCTTGTTATCTTCAGTCTAGTTGCGGAGGGCACAGCTCACTGGTCCATGTGGGAATCGAACCGGCAACCCTGTTGTTCAGAGCTCGTGCTCTAACCAACTGAGCCATAAGCCCACCCCTGAAATTTTTCAATTACAGTTGACATTCAACATTATTATATTAATTTTAGGTGTACTGCACAGTGGTTATACACTTATATTATTTAAGAAATGATACCCTGACTAGTACCCACCTTCCACTATACATAACTATTACCATATTATTGGCTACATTGCCTATGCTTTATTTTACATTCCCATGATTATTTTGTAACTACCAATTTGTACTTCTTAATCCCTTCACCCTTTTCACCCTGTCCCCAACCCCCTCCCACCAACATCCCAACAAATTTAGTATCCATCTGACACCATACACAGTTATAACAATATTATTGACTATATTCCTTATGCCAGGGGTGTCCAAACTTTTTTCAACGTTTTTTACCAAGGACCATATACGGTAAAATACACAAACAGCCGGGCCACTCACTCGAGGTGAAGTACGTATTACCTCACCTGGTTTATTTAAGTAAACTAAATATATTTTTGGAATTTGCTGCGGGCCAATTAAAAATGGATTGCGGGCCGCAGTTGGCCTGCGGGCCGCAGTGTGGACACACCTGCCTTATGCTATACCCTACATCCCCATAATTTCTTTGTAACAACCAATTTGTACTTCTTAATCCCTTCCCCTTTTTCACCCACACCCCAATGCCCCTCCCATCTGACAACCATCAAAATGTTTTCTGTATCTATGAGTTTGTTTCTGTTTTGTTTGTTAATTTTGTTCTTTAGATTCCACATATAAGCAAAATCACATTGCATCTGTCTTTCTCTGTCCGACATACTCCACTCAGCACAATACCCTCCAGGTCCATCCATGTTACCGCGGATGGCAAGAATCCTTTCCCTTCCCTGGCCGAGCAATATCCCATTGTATATATGTACCACCTCCTCTTTATCCATTCTTCCACAGACAGACACCCAGGCTGCCTCCACATCTTGGCCATTGTAAACAATGCTGCAATGAACATATGGATACATACATCCCTTCAAAGTAGTGTTTTGGGTTTCTTCAGATAAATACCCTGAAGTGGGGTTACTGGGTCCTTCATTGTCTATTTTTATAGCCTTTGTTTTAAAGTCTATTTTGTCTGGTACAAGTATTGCTGCCCCAGATTTGTTGTTGGTTTTCTTTTTTTTTAATTTTTATTTTCATGAAATGTTTTTTTCCATCCCTTTACTTTCTTTTTGTGTGTGTCTTTCAATCTGAAGTGAGTCTCTTGTAGGCAGCGTATGTAAGGGTTTTGTTTTCTTATCCATTCAGCCCTTCTGTGTCTTTTCATTGGAGCATTTAATCCATTTACATTGAAAGTAATTGTTGATAGATATGTAGCCTTTGACACTTTATTATTCATAATTTTGATCTGTTTTTTTTTTTTTTTCTCATCTTAAAGAAGTCCCTCTAAGATTCCTTGTAATACTGGTTTGATGGTGATGAACTCCTTTAGCTTTTTCTTGTCTGGGAGGCTCTTTAGCTGTCGTTCAATTGTAAATAATAACCTTGCTGGGTGCTGTAGTCTTAGTTGTAAGTATTTGGTTTTCATCATGTTAAATATTTTGTGCCAATCACTTCTGACCTGCAAAGTTTCTGCTGAGAAATCAGCTGACAGTCTTATGGGAGCTCCCTTATAAGTTACTAGTTGCCTTTCTCTTGCTGATTTTAGGATTTTTAATCTTGGTGTGGGCCTGTTTGGGACTCTCTGCAGTCCCTGGACTTGTATGTCTGTTTCCTTCACAAGGTTAGAAAAGTTTTCAGTAATTTCTTCAAATAGGTTCTCAGTCCCTTGCCTTCTCTCTTCTCCTTCTGGTGCCCCTATGATGTGAATGTTGTTACATTTGATGTTATCCCAGAGGTCTCTTAAACTATCCTCATTTTTTTTTTTTTTGATTCTTTTTTCCTTTTTGCTGTTCCAATTGGGTGTTTTCTGTCTTCCAAATAGCTGATTTGATCTTCTACTTCACATAGTCTGCTGGTGATTCCTTCTAGTGCATTCTTCATTTCAGTTATTGTATTCTTCACTTCTGACTGGTTCTTTTTTATGATTGCTATGTCATTTTATTATGTTTTCTATCTCTCTGTCAAAGTTCTCACTAAGTTCCTTGAGTATCCTTATAACCATTGTTTTGAACTCTGTCTCAGGTAGGTTGCTTGCCTTCATTTCGTTTAGTTCTTTTTCTGGAGTTCTCTCCTTTTATTTCATTTGGGATGCATTGCTTTGTTTTCTCATTTTGGCTGCCTTTCTGTGTTTGTTGCTATGTATTAGGTAGATCTGCTATGTATTCCAGTCTTGGCTTGGTGGACTTATGTAGGAGGAGGCCTGTGGGGTCCAGTGGCACAGTCTCCCTGGTCACCTGCTCTGGGTGCTCCTGGACTGTCCCTTGTGTGGATTGTGTATGTCCTCCTGTTATAGTTGAGCCTTGATTGCTATTGGCAATCAAGTGGGAGGGATTGACTCTCAGGCTGATTGGCTGTGGGGTGTGATCACATCCACAGTTATGGGCTCCTGTGTGTGGGGCTTATCCCACTAAGTGCAATTTGCCCCAGAGGGCTCTGGTGCCCATGAGACCGCCCTTTGGGTATGCCACGTGTGGGAGTAATTGGGTAGTGCTCTGCTGTGGTCTGAAGCCAACCTCCAAGTATGTTAGTTCTAGGGCCTCTTGGGAGGGGCTCCAGTTCAGGCCCAGGTCACCCACTGCCTGTGACTACATGGTAGAGCTACAAAACAATCCACAGTTGTTTGCTGCCTGTGCTTTACCTGGAGGTGTGTAGGAGAGACCATGCTGCGAACTGAGGATGTCTGCCACCAGTACTGGGCCTGGGGTAGCTCTGCAAAAAGCCAAGATACTCTGAGGCCTGCTGCCACCTGCTGGTTTCCTTAAAGTTTGTTCAGCTGCTGATAGAATCTCGTGAGGTAAGCAAGTTGGGTGAGGCTGGGTCTCAGGGAGTCACTAGAGTGGGAAGAGTTGTGTTCACCAGGTTAATATACATTCTGGTTTGGTGCCAGTGCAGAGTCTGGAGCTACTCAGCAAAAGTCTCAGTGCACACCAAGGCCAGTCACTGCCCACCTGGTGCCTGGTGGTCTCTGATAGTTTTCAAGAAAGAGTGCAATGCAGGTGGACCTGGCTGCTTGAAGAGAAAGTGCTTCCAGCTGTGCACTGTTTGTGTTGGGTGGGGTGGCATCCCAGTGAGTCAGCAGGGCAGAGCAGCTGAGCTCACCAGGCCAATCAGATTCAGATTAGGCCAGAGGTGGTGGGTTCAACACAGGAAATAGGACGCCTGCCTGCTGGCCTCTTGGAAGGTGCACTCATCACGGAAAATGCTGACTATCCTCCAGCTCTCTCCCCAAAGCTACACACCTCAATCTGCCTCCCACCCCCATATGTCTCCAAGGTCCCCTGAGTTACTGTCCCTCCGCTGGAGCCCAAGGTGAGTGGCTGTGAGCAAGTGAGTCCATGTGTGGGCCGTTTAAGAAGACATCTGAGTTTCCCATAGCTTTTTGTTCCACCCGGATGGTAGGAGTCCCACTGTTTTTCACAGCCTGATGTTGTGGGGGTTCCTCTTCCCGGCACCAATACTCTGAGCTGGGGAACCTGGTGTAAGGTTGGAGTCCTTTGCTCCTCTGGGGAACACCTTCCTCCTCAGAGGGCTCCTCTGAGCTAGCCCTCCTGATTCTCAACCACCATATGGAGGTTTTGGGCCTGTTTTGAGAATCCACCCTTCCTACCAGTTTTGACATGGCTTCTTCTTTATAATTTTATCTATAGGACTTCTGTTTGGCTAGACTTCAGATGGTTTTCCAGGTTGATTGTTCTATAATTTAGTTGTAATTTTAATGTATTCATGAAGAATGCCAGCACATTGTTTACTCTGCCATCCTAGATGCAGAAGGCTCTAGAAATGATATTTTTGAAGTGCCATCACAGTGATATCACAGGTATTGACTGGGGAATAGAATTATTCAAGAATAGTGATTGGAACAGAGGCTAAGAAATTTTAGGTTGATCATTAGGATATTAATAAAAATATGAGGGATAAGTCATTTCAATTCATTGTTCTAACTTATTAGTGACTATAATTTATATTTATTTATAGAGATTGACTGGGTAATTCTTTTCCGTATCTAATAATATTTCTATTTTCAATGTATTATAAAATTTTTAACTTGTTAAAGTTATTAAGTAAAATTTTTCTTTTCAAGGCATTTCTTAATTGCTTACATCATAGTTTTGAGAAATATTGGTGTTTTCTAATCACATGTGATTAATGTTTTTGGAATTCATGTTCAGACTTGAATCTGTTTAACAATTTTAATTAGTCCATTAAAAAAATAGGCACACGTGCTCATGATTTAAAAGGTTAAAAGTTGCACACAGATATATGGTAAAAGTAGGCTTCCAGATCCCTGAGTTTCACTCCCCAGAGGTAACTAGCATTTTCTTGAAGTTTGGAAACTATTTTAAAATTAAAATTTAAATTACTTTGCTTATATGAAAGTACCTCAAATTATAATTATATTGGATTTGGGAAAATTTTTCTACTATTTCACAATTTTCTCTTAGGTACAATGTCAAATGTATGCAAAGATTGGATTTAAACATCAATCATTAAGTATCTAAGAATTGTTGAGATCATCTTTGGTGAAAGCTAGGCTTCTGTGAATTCATATTGTTTATTCTTTTTGAAATTCACATTTCAGATACTTAAAGAAAAGTTATAGGCATTGTCCCTCCAAAAGGTATTTATTTATGCCCCCAAGGGATTTCATGAACATTGTTGTAAACACAAGGAGTTCACAATTATGGTTTAGTTTGTAAACTGTTTCCCTAACAAGCCCATGTACGCGACCAACTTTTAAAATGCTAAGTGGTTCTTTGCTGACTTCAAATTAGCTAATCTCTAAACTTTAGCTTAAACCTTCATCAGTAACCGTCTTGTCAACTTCCAATCACATATGAATCAGTTAAAAATGTCAGGATAGAGTGTTCTCATGGAATCAGAAGAAGATGCTAGTCGATCCCTAACCACTGTCCAATGGACTCCCGCACCCACAACAAGAACAGCCTCATGGTGGCCTAATGTCCGTCAGTCCTTCCATTAGCAGACAGGTTACCAGTTGATGTGTCTACTCTGCTGAAATCCCCTTAATTCTTACTGCTTGTCCTTCTATCAAAGTTTAAGTTTAATTCAGACATTCTGTGAAGCTGTCAAGTTATTCTCTCTAGTTCCAAAGCTAGTCCTTCTGTTCAAATCATCTATCTTGGAGCAATTGTAGCTGCCAAAGGGAAGTTTCACAGTAGTGCTACCACACAGCTTCCCCTGGTAGAATGGAGATGAAGCATTATGCAGTTAGATAAGTGAGTAAATAAATGCCTATGGTTTTCTTAATAGCATATTATAAGGAAAACTTTGAACATCAAATATATATTTTAACCAGTGCTTAATTGGGGAACAAACCAAGGATGTGAACAAACATTTCTTTCTCATCCATTATAATTATTCTGACTATTCTAGAATAGTCAGGAAAAGAGAGGTAAGAAGAGAAGAAATCTTATTGCATTAGACACAGCTGGATGCTTTACATATAGTGTCTCATATAATCCTCCTAAAAACTTTATAGTTTACGTTAGCCTCATTTTTCAGAGCCAGACACTGAGGATTGGGGAAGTTGCTTAATGCAAGTGAACAAATACCGTAAGGGACAAGTGGAGGAATGTATAGATACCATAGAATCAGAATCAGGATATGTTTATATTTAAACAAACAACTCATTAGAGAATATTATGACTTATTTGTCTATCTCAATAGTTAAAAAAAAGCCTCAAGTCAGTAAGACATCAGTACTTTGAATTCATAAATTATCAAAATATCAGGCCATTTAAGGGCAAAAACAGACCGTTTGGTGGGGAAAAAAACCCCTAAGATCTACAAAATGAATTGACCATTTCATTTTTCTATTCAATTGCTATGGTATCATGTAGATATAATTTATAAACACACAATTGCTGCTTCAAATTTTACATATTTAGAAATTAAATCTACATGTATAGTTATTTCAGTAGTTGATTTTCTTAACAAAAAAATCCGTTTTTATTGTGAAAAAAATTTCCAGCTTTATTAAGATAAAATTGACAGATTAAAATTATATATATGTAAGGTGTACAACATGATGATTTAATATACATATACACTGTGAAATAATTACCACAGTCAAGTTAATTAACACATCTATAACTTCACATAGTTTGTGTGTGTGTGTGTGTGTGTGTGTATTGAGAACACTTAAGTTCTACTCTCTTAGCAAACTTCAGGTATGCAATACAGTAATACAATGTTGTTAACTATAGTCACCATGCTGTACATTAGATCCCCAGAACTTATTCATCTTATAACTGAAAGTTTGTATGTTTTTGACCAACATCCTCCTATTTCCCCCACCCTCAAGCCCCTAGCAACCACCGTTCTACTCTCTGCTTCTTTAAGTTTTACTTTTTAAAATTATACATATAAATGAGATTATACATTATTTGTCCTTCTGTGTCTGGCCCATTTCACTTAGCATAATGCCTTCAACTTTTATCCATGTTGTTACAATTGGTAGTATTTGCCTCTTTTTTCTAATGCTAAATAATATTCCCTTGAATATATATATATATATATATATATCACATTTTCTTTATCCATTTAGCATCAATAGACACAGGTTATTTGTATGGCTATTGTGAATAATACTGCAATGAACAGGGGAGCACAAATATCTCTTTGCGATCCTGATTTCATCTCCTTTGGATATATACCCAGAGGTGGGATTGCTAGATCATATGGTAGTTATATTTTTAATTTTTTGAAAACCTCCACACTTTTTTTATAATAGCTGTACCAATTTACATTACCACCAAAGATGCACAAGAGTTCCAGTTTCTCTACAGCCTCATCAACACTTGTTATCGCTTGTCTTTTTCATAATAATGATCCTAACAGGTATGAGGTGATATACCTCTTTGTGTTTCTGATGTGCATTCCCCTGATAATTAGTGATATTGAGGATCTTTTCATGTACCTGTTGGCCATTTGTATATTTTCTTTGGAAAATGTCTATTCAGATATTTTGTTCATTTTTTGGTTGGGTTATTAGTTTTTTGCTGTTGAGTTGTATGAATTCCTATAAAGTTTGGCTACTAACCCCTTATCAGATATATGCTTTGCAAATATTTTCTCCTATTCCATACGTCACCTTTCATTTTGTTGATTGTTACTTTTCCTGTACAGAAGATTTTTAGTTTGATGTAGTCCCACTTGTTTATTTTTGCTTTTGTTGCCTATGAATATATGAAATTTTTTCTTTAATTTCATGGAAAGGAAATGTGCATTGGAATTATGTTTACTGTATATGATGTTATGAGTGTACAAACATATTAACCTTAATATTAAATAAGTGACAATTTTGTTTTGCTTATGTGTAAGTATGTTAGGAGAGGTGCCTTGACGATCAAAAGAAAGTTAAAATTAACATAACCCACATTTGGCACACAAGCACTGCTTCAATCAAATATATACTAACATTTTTATTTCCTTCAAGCCTTTGAATTTAAACACACAGATGAATCTGTGGTTCTGCATGCTCAGCAGAAGGACTGAACAGGTTACGTTGTTACAGTTTGACATTGCCTAATGCATGGAAGGCAAATTGACACTGGGGATGCTTGTAACTTGTATTTTAGTAATGGTTCTTCTTCGTTCTGAGCCTTTTGCCTGGACAGTTTTTTCTTCCCAAACCTTTATTCCTCCATGAAGATACCCAATTCTTTCTTGTATTCTCCAATTTTACACTATTAATATTTGCTCTGGGGACAGGCTTGGAAGAAACTCATTTCTGAAAATGACTGATATGATTTAATGTCTTAGTTCTTAAAACACAGTGTATGTCAAAAGAATGAAGTTGTTTTATTTAACATTCACTCACTGTTCTGTGTATTTTATAAATGTTAATTCATTTAATTCTCACAATAACCTATTTGGTAGGTTTTTAATTGCGGAATTTCAGATAATCAGTAGGGGAAATCTTGGGAAGCAACTGATCTTTTTATCTTTCAAATCATTTTGTGAAATGAAATTCTATTTGTATGGCCAGCCCCATTTGTTATTCCCATGATAGTAATCATGAGCCAAGGCAAACCAAGCACAAAATCTTATGGTCAGTCTCATCTTCTGTGGAGCCGTGATGATAGAGCCAATGATAAGATTCAATTAGACCCTCATGACAGGGGTTTTATTGACTCATACTACAAGTAGAAATGTTCACATCTAAGTTTAAAAAGTTTTACAGAAATTTGCTAATTTTTGAATTTTTACTATTGTTATAATGGAAAGTTCATTTTTTTTGTTATAAGTAATATCACAAAACTTTTATATCTAATATTTTCATGTACAAACATATTAACCTTAATATTAAATAAGTGACAATTTTGTTTTGCCTTATGTGTAAGTGTGTGAGGAGAGGTGCCTAAATAAGTGAAAAAGCTTATTTTTCACTTTTGGAATATCCTATTATGATTCCAATTTTAAATTGAGTTATTCGTAAGTAATCATTGCTTCTAGTTTTTAAAAATACATAACGTTTTACAGAAGCCCTTCTTCATAAGAATGAACATAAATTTTATTTATTCTTTATAAAAGTGCTATGCACAGAAGTGCTATGCACAGAAGTATTAATACATTTTAAGGATATCATAAATTGTTTTTTATTTTACGTAACCCATTTAATATGTGACAATATTTAAATGTGCAATACATTGTCATTTTAACTACCGAATAATAATACTCCACCAGGAATTAGAAAAACTCCTTCTAAATATATGAAAGAATTAAAGGATCAGAATTCACACAGTACCCATATTAATTGAATTTTTACCTAACTTTTTAGAGTATATGGAAGAATCACTAAGAAAAATTATGTAACCAGTGAAAGCAACAAAGAGGAAAAAGTACTAACAAGAGTACATTGAGTTTAATTGAGAAGTATCAAAGTTCAATGTTAATTGCTATCATTGTTTAAGCTTCTCAAATCTCACAGAATAAATTGATTGCTAGGACATTTGTTTGCTCTGAGGCTTATTATTATATAATAATTCCAATTGCCATTTGATTTCTCAACTGATAATTTCTCAAATCTTTGAATTAGTAGTACAACTTTTTAATTAAGGTCAATACAGATGGACCTATAACAGTAATTATCAACCAATAGTATAATGATGGTAGAATTAAGTCAGACCCCAATAATATGCAACTCAATTTATCATTACTCATTTAAATAGCTAATTTATATTCTATGAAATATTTTGTTGATACTGTGACATTTATAACCCTTAGGCAATTGGATCTACCAAATACATAGGTCCCAGGACAAATTCTACACATTGGTAAGAATTCAGCCTTCCTTATGAAATTGTTTAAATTAAAAAAAAAAAGCATTTAATATCTGTCTTGCAACTTCATTTTGTGTTCAAGAGATGTAGTTCTAGAACCAGTTTTTGCTGTATTAATGCTTGTTAACTTACTGTTTAATAAAAAATTGAATTACAGGTAATTTCCTTTCTTTTTCCCACCTAACATGAGGAATTATGGAGAAGGAAAATAAAAATAAAAACTTGTTGCTATAATGCAATAACTAGGGAAAAGATTATAAGCCTTTTTTTTTCTCCCAGAAAGCTATAAATCTAGGGCATTCAAAAAGAATTCATGCAAAATCAAAGTGTAAATGAAAACATTCTCTTTTTGCTAGGGAATTTAGTTCAGTGTCTATAATGGGGCTTAATACACCTAAAATCAGAAATGAGTCAATCTGTAGCATAACTACATACAAATTCATCATATAATTGATGAAAAGCATAGCTACATACAAATAGAGGCATCATATAATTGAAAGAATCATTAGGTTTATTACCTAAATGTTCTTAGTCACTATAATGTATTTACTACAATGTAAGAAAGACACTTTTTCAGTAATTCACATGAGAGTTTATCATATTTTAAAATATTAGGTTGGTGCACTAACCTAATATTTTGCAATTCATAATTGGTTATCCTTTACTATACAATTATTAGTATTAATCACATTTTACAGTTTAGGAAATAATTTAGGTATATACTAAAGTCTAAGTAAAGTAGAATAATTATCAGAATATTTGCAAAGATGGGATTTAGGCATGTCCTTGGACTTGAATTAAATGTTGAGCTCTGTGCCAATAAAATATGAAATGCTAGTAATCCATGGCATGTGGTAGCATCACAACCAAATTATCACCTATAATTGATTGTGATGAATACCTTTGGAGAAAAGTACATTGGGTGCCTAGGTGTTACCACACTTGACCATTATGGCTGTATTAATGACTGAAAGAACCTTGGTGTGGGATGGATTCTGCTGAATGAACTGGAACATTTACAGAAAGACAATTGAGAGGCACAGGCTTTTAACTCTTCAAGGCATGGTCAGACAACCTGAGAGCTTCTATGGTAGCCTTAATTTAACCTTTTATTTCTGGTACCAACAGTGCCAATATCGCTGGAAATTAAATACAAAACTTAATTGTAAAGATTAAAAAATTATAAGTTGAATTCACAGGCTCCCCAAATCATGACATTTAGGGCACTGATTGGAAGAGGTGGGACTCTGGAATAGAGGTGTTGCCAATGGAAGCAGCTTGCCTGTGAGAAGACTAGCCTTCCCCTGCTTACAAATCCTATAATAACCTTACCCAGGGCAGCCACCTTGTAAGGGGATGTCCATTCTCTTCAAGACATATCCCAATCATTCTTTGTAGATCTATTACTGAGGTCGTATCTCAGTATACTCCAAAGTACAAAGTCTCATCCAGCACAAAATAGTTTACATGCCAAGAGAATGACAAAATTTTGCTAATTTATGTTGACAGAAATCTGGGGAATAAATGAGGAAGTGAATTCTAAGGGTTTTGGACCAAGGAAGATGAAATAGACGTTGGGTTGGGCCACATTTACAGATATGGGTGCACTTACTAAAGGTTCTAAATTTAATGCTTTAGCTTGTGTAGCTGGAAGTGACTCTAACAGTTTATTTGTTTAACTGAATGAAAGTTAGACTCAATGGTGGCATATATATATATATATATATATATATATATATATATATATACACACACACACACACACACACACACACACACACACACGAGGTCTGACAATTAAGTTCCCAAACTTGTTGCAATGATGTTGCTAACCTTTTTTTTATATCAGAGGGATTATTCATTATGAATTTGTACCAACTGGACAAACAGATAACCAAGTTTACTATTTGGAAGTGCTGAAAAGTCTGCATGAAAAAGTTAGACGATCTGAACTTTTCGCCAACAATTCATGGCTCTTGCATCACAACAATGCACCAGCTCACATGGCACTGTCTGTGAGGGAGTTTTTAGCCAGTAAACAAATAACTGTATTGGAACACCCTCCCTATTCACCTGATCTGGCCCCCAATGACTTCTTTCTTTACCCAAAGATAAAGGAAATATTGAAAGGAAGACATTTGGATGACATTCAGGACATCAAGGGTAATATGACGACAGCTCTGATGGCCATTCCAGAAAAAGAGTTCCAAAATTGCTTTGAAGGGTGGACTAGGTGCTGGCTTCAGTGCATAGCTTCCCAAGGGGAGTACTTCGAAGGTGATCATAGTGATATTCAGCAATGTGGTATGTAGCACTTTTTCTAGGATGAGATCACAAACTTGGTTGTCAGCCCTCACATATTCCGGATACAAGTTCTTTATCAGATATGTTATTTGCAAATATTTTCTCCTAGTCTGTGGCTTTAATTTTCATTCTCTTAACAGTATCTTTTGAAGAGTGGATGTTTTTAACTTTGATTAAGTCCAGTTTATCAGCTTTTTCTTTTATGGATCGTGTTTTTGTTCTAAGAAATCTTTGTACAGTGTCACAAATATTTCTCCTATGACTTCTCAAATTTTTATAGTTTTAGGTTTTACATTTAGATCTATGATCCATTTTGTTTTAATACTTGTATGTGGTACGAATCAGTCTATTTATTTATGAGGTATGAATCAGTTTATTTATTTATTTTTTTGTATATAGATATCCAAAAATTCCAGGACCGTTTATTGATAGTTAACAGTTCTTCATATTACATTGTCTCTTGTTATATAACTGGTGTGGTTTCTGTTTCCTGACTGGACTCTGGTAAACAAAACCTGGCTATCTCTTGAATTGTGATCTGGATTTCTAAAGTATTTTAAATAATATTTTGTCCTGATTGTCACAGCCAAGTGCATAAATAGTGTTCAAATGGGATCTGCAGAACAAACACATAAGTAATATATTTATCTTGTAAATAAATTAAAAAGTTCTGGTTTCCCAATATATGGTGATAAAGTATTTTAAGAAAAAATGAGTGATTTCTCAGTCAGTACTCCTACATGATAAGCATGAGTTTCTGAGCACATCCAAAGGATTAGATTCAGGTGGGTATTAACATTAAGTATTAATGCAATACTTAAGCATCAAAAATAAATGACTATCTATCAATTTGTTTATCTTAAATATATCTCTGGGTATTTAGGCTGTATGGATGGATAATTTGGGTTGGATGAAATCAACTAACCAACGAACCAACCAACCAACAATTAAATAAATCCATATTATCAAAACAATGGTCAGTGAAGTAAGTCATGTCTAAAATGAAATTTTTTGTACCTTCATGGCAACTTAATTACTCATTCTATTATTTTTCTATTCAACAAATTTTAGGCCATAATATAGACAGAATATTGATAAAAGTGAAGGCATAACAATTTGGAATCCCTCAATGGTCTGAAGTTCCTTGTCATTAGAATCTTGACCCTTGAACCAGATTTTATTTTGGATCCTGGTAGAAAATGAAATGTGGGGATGATAAAGCGTAAAGTTTGTACTTTTAAAACAACTGCAGCCTGTGCATTCTCTTTTACAACAATTCCAGGTTTAAGGCATGTTGTGAATTAGTTATCTATATTGTTATGACCAAGTCTATTATTTAATGAGAAAGACTATTTTTAAGCTAATGGTTTGAAAATACACACACCCTAAAAGTGATTCTTAATTTTTAAATGTATATAAAATGGGTAATTATGCTGTTTCTTCTGCAACTTGACTCAGCATTCATTTGCTATTATACAATGAGGAAGACAAGAAAGGCTAGTAATATTGAGAGACTTTCTAATGAGGCCCAACAGAGCCAGAATACATTAAAAATACTGAGAGAGAATCTCATATCTGTTTTTAGACCGAAGAATAAAGAAGAGATTGGTTGATAAACTACTCAGAAATAGAAACCATGTTAAAGGTGATGTTTTGGCTGTTAGGCTTTCTTCAGGCCTTAATATATAAAACTAACTTTTTTTTTTTTATTTCTTCTTTTGCCCAAGGAAGTCCTCAAAGACAAAATGTTGCCTTTAACCTTATTTGGTATTCCACAGAGTATTTTAAAGACTAGAAAAATATTGCTGAGGCAAAACTGATGGGTGCTGTGAAAGATCAGAAGAAATCTATCGTTACCATTTTTTTTTTTTTTTAAATAAGCAGACACTGAGAACTTCATCCACAAAGTTATTCTGAATGCAGTGTTTCTAGCCAGGGACTTACTTTGTAGTAAATAAATAAGACTTACCTTCAGTTCACTGTATTTTTGGATCTGAGTGTTACTTTTCTTTAGATTGGTTTGCCTGATACTTTACCTTTTTTCTATAATAGTATTATTTACATTTTAGTTTTAAGTCAAATATTGAATTCAAAAATGATTTTAATTTAGACAACTGAATTGATCAATACATGCTATCATAACAGCTTGAAAATATTATTAAATTATATGAAGATATTTTCCAGAAATTATTAAAATCACATTCTATTACTTTTCTCATTGAATTTTGTGTATAGCTTTAAAAAAAAATGAATTAACAGTTTGGAAAAAATAAAATTGATAAGACATCAAAATATTAATACCAAAAACTACCAGCAAGTTGATCTTCATGTCTTTTTTATTTGTCTAGTGAGTAAACACACATGATCTAAAAAAAAAATTTATCCGGATAGATACAGCCAGGTTCATGCAGGGATTGTGGCAAACACTAAGGATTATAGGACTGTGTTCTAAAAATCTAGCTAGCTGCCAGAATCACCAACTATGTTGGTCCATTGTGAGTATTTTAAAATATGGAACAAATATTTATGCAGCATAAGGAAAGAGAATTGCAGAAGGGAGAGGCACTATTGATTATTAAAAGTCGACTCTGAACCAAATATTAAACATCACAATAACCTCATCAAGGATAAAACAATTTACCTGTTAACATTCAGCTAGGAAGTGTCACATCCAGCACTGATGTGTTTGCTGTCAATACCTGCTTTCTCTCCACTACACAGATCTACCTCTTAATTGTATACCAGGTAATATTCATTCATTAATATGGTGGGGAGCAACAATTTTTTAACCAAATAGTATTCTGTCTAATACTATGAAATGTATTAAATACTCATTTAAAGTTACATATCTTTAGTATTAACTTTTATATGTTCTATAAAAACATGTAGATTTCATACTATGTTTTTAAAATGTCAGTAGTAGATATATTTTAAAAATTCAAATTTCTGTTTTGAAGTTTATTTTTGGCTTCATTGTTACAATTTTCAGTGCTGATATTTTATGATATTGATGAACTTCAATTTATATTATTTTTTTTTTCCTGGGAGAAAATGGATTAATGTAGCCCAAATGACTAAAATAATAAGTTCTTACAGAATAAAGAAATCACTCAGAAACTGGATAGTCTGTTAATACTTGCATACTTTGATGGTAATTATAGTCTCTTGTTAATTAACTTTTTACTCTCTTAAGTATTTAGTGAAATTCTTTTTGAAAATGCCAAAGGAATTGTCACATTTTATGTTTCATTCACTAACAGTAATAATAAACTAAGTCATAATGCATGGACTCAAAGTCAAGTGAGATTTTCAAATGAATTTTAATGATTCTTAAGACTGAAAATCTTGTGCTATTTTTCACTATCATAGTTTCTAAAGAGTAGTGCAAAGTTCACATCTGGGATGTATGTCTGAGGAGTTCACTCTTCATATCATCTATAGGTGACTTACTGATCAAACCTACCAGGAGATAGCAAGTAGTTTTTTACTACTTGAGTTAAGAGCACTTGCTGAGAGTCACCATTTATTTATTTCAACAGCTGCAGCACCCGCTGTTAAAAAATTTGTGATCTGTTAAAAAAAATCTTTTGCATTTTCTGAGAATGTTCTTGCAATAGACATGTTGGAGGATAGATTAGTCTACTTTAACTGCATCTTCTGATGGGACCAAAGTGGAGAGCATTTTCAATTTCAGTAAAGTTTGATCAGCACATCATTAGATGTATTTTCAACTCTTTGAGTCAGAGCTAAATGACCAACACAAAAGACTGACATTCAGAATTCATCATCTGTCTAATTCAACACACTGCAAACAATACTTGGCATAATTGTACTCAACTTGTTTAGAGTTACAGAATTCTGTCTTTGTGGTCACAGTGCATGGCTAATTGTGCTGTTTTTTTTTTTTCTTCAAGTGGACTAAAATTTTGTTTGGAAAGTGTAAGAAGTTTTCATAATACCATTTAACTTTGTGACATTTTAAAGAATTCAAAAATAAGAGATAGGAATAAGTGGTTTAGAGCTACACTGACAGCAGAAATTATAATGAATTGTTTCTTAGTGATAAGTTCTGAGAATGATGATCCTAACTCTGTTTGTGACTCAATACATCATAGCACTGTAAGTGATTACTAAAAGATAATTATGATACTAACTTTGTGAGTGCCTATTTAAATGTTCTCTCTATGACTAATGCAAGAGCAAGTGTAATAGTATTTGCAGGAGAATACAAAACTGCATCTGTTACTATGGTCAAATACTTTTTATAATTAGAAGAAAAATTCTTTTTATTAAATTTATACTTCTGTACTGAACTTAGTATTGCCTCTATGAAATCACTTTTTTGAAAAGTGCTTGTCTTCAATCATCTCTTCGACTACTGATAGTTTTGTTGCTTGGTAGCAGAAGGGAAATGTAACATGTTGCATATACTAAACCATCTTGTCAAATTTGTTTCCAAAATATTTGTTTTCCTTTTTTAGGAAAGACATTAGTTGATGATTATTAAGCAAATACTGAAGAGTTAACTAATAAATGTGGACTGCTAGAGTCAAATTAGGTTATTACCTGAATTGACCTCATTATTTAGTCCAAATTGAGTTGCTGATTTCCCACCTATATTTCAGTTTTCTTTTCCTACAGAGACAGTCTTAGCCCTTTATATTCATATCTTGACATTTTCATTGCATTTTAAAAGTTGAGAATTCCCATTTTTCTTTATGTCATTAAGGAAAATAAGATTCATAATCAAAATTAAAGCCAAATGTGGCTTGGCTGAAAAAAGTACTTAGTTTCCAAAACCAAACAGAAACAAACAAAACCTCAGCAGTTTGGTAACTAACTACAATTATAAGACATTGTGACAAATACCTGTTCTTCAAGATATGCTCCCAGTCCTCCCAACCCAATCTGCACTGTCTGTGTGAACCTATAGAGGCCAGGTAGGAGTGGGACTGAGTATATTTTATTTGAAGAGCAAATTAAGAAGGTCTAAACAGTGAAGCAATGCTCTGAGGAACTGGTGAAGTCTTTTTGCATGAAGAAGCAGCAAGGAAAAAAATATGAAATGCATAAAACTCTGCACAGCAGTTTTAGAGCTTTGATAAAATATAAAATGTCTTTAACCCCTTTGCTGTTCTTGCAAACGCCTGCAATTCAAGAATTTTATTATTCTGGGGCTAACGTATTTTAAACCTCAATAACTGAATGTTTCCTTTGGGATACCTTCAGGCAAACTATATATTGATTTTCTTAGAATGCACTGGATTTTTCATTAGTACCAAGGTTTGGTGGATATTTAGTAATTTGTTCACCAAATTCCTCTGAAAATTAAAATGGACTACTCCATTTTGGCTGTGGAGTCTTCAGAGCATGGGCATTAATTTTTTTCTATTAGACACTACCAGCATGCACTATTTTGATATCCATCTTGTCCAGGGCATCTAATACCAACTCACCTCTTTGACTTGGTATGCCATGTTCCTCTAAATATCATTCCTTATTTGCCACTTGGGTCTGATGACATGTTTGACATCGCTAAAAGCAAAATGTTTTTCTGATGTATATTTTTCAGCTAAAAGTTTACAGCTTTGCCTAAATCATACAAATAAGATCTTATCTGACAATTCTTTTATTTGAATTATCCATGAAATTTAATTATGATTTTAAAGGCAAATCATGTTGATTTTACTCAATATTCCTTGTTTCATTTGTTTGTGGAAATTCCGCCTATCCGCCTATGATGTAAGTAATGCGATTTTCACAGTTGGAGGTAGAATTACTCAAGTAATTTTAGTGTACCTTCCAGTCTCATCCTTTATGAACCACTTCTGTTTTCCTGATTGAGGAGATCCCCAGCTTTTCTTCAAGCCTACACTGCTCACTGAGCAAGGGGTGTGCCAGAGGACATGTATTAAAGAAAACTTACTACTTATTTTGTCTTATACTTCTGGATATCTTGGCACAGCTTTGATGCTACGAGTACCTCTAAAGATATGTAGTTAGAAGTACTAGGTGGTACATTTTTGGGGCACATTAAAATCATGCAGTTTGCCAGTGAGTGAGAAAACTGAACACCCTGAATCCACATGTCACCAAGGATTTGCGGTTCTTATTTCATTTCCACGACAACCTTCTATAATAGGTGCATATTAGTATACCAGCTTTATAAATAAGGAAACTGATGAAATTGTTTGCTATGGTCTGATTGTTAATTCAGTGGTTCTAGAGGAACCAAGGTGTATCCTTTGTAAATATCATGTACCTACTATAACAGGAATAATTCAAGGAACCAAGGAAAGGTTCAATGCAGAGACATATTGGTTGTTTCACATTTACTGTATGCGTCCTCAATTTTGAATTTTTTAATTCAAAATTTTGAAAATTTGAATACTTTCCCTGAGTAGGGCACTACTGTAGGTGTGGAGGTGAACTACACAGGAAAGGCTCTTGCTTTAATAGTTTCCATCCAATCGTTACAAAAGGGTACAAATAAATGAACAAGGTAACGAATAAAGGCTTTGAAGATAGTAAAGCACTGTTGTGTTTCCACTGTCTGAAGTATTTTTATGTGGTATTACCACCCAATGTAAAAGACATCAATCAGCATCCTTCCTTGACCTATTATAATTGGAATATAATTATATATTCCACAAACTTTGTGGAAAATCTTTTCCTTAGTCATACTTCTTTTTCCAAGAAGTCTACCTTTTATTTCATTTACCAAATCACTTAGAAATGTTGAATTTAATCAAAGTTACACATCTATGTATCAAACTCCGCAAATGAGAATCAGGTTTCAACTAATTTTAAGATAAGTTTTGCTTACTAAGGAATGTTCTGAAAATTAACTATATCACGCTTGTGTCATGTTAAAGAAATACATGAAACAGAAATAACTCTTTACTCACAAATTTTACATAAGGACCCCAGGAATCTTTTAAAATTAATGGGGCCCTATTTATAGAAAACTTAATTTAAGATTCTTCTTGAGTTATTTTCAAGGAAAGAATTTATTAAATGGACTGATAGCTGCAAATCAACAAACATTTATTGAGCTCTGCTGCATGCATGGTTCCATGTTAGGTACTGTTGAATTCATAAATAAATGAGACATGTCCTCCACGATTCAAGGAGCTGACACTTCAGTCAAAGATAGGCTTTGGTCTCTATTCTAGGTGGATAATTGTTATACACTCTTTGCACTTTTTAAACTGAGATAAAAATTATACAGTTGATTGAATCAACGCTTAATACTAGATGAAAGTAATATACTCATGGCTCATATTTCATTTCCAATGGAAAAGATGATAAGATAAGATGATAAGAAGTAGGAAGATTTTTTTCAGGTAGCCAAAGGTCCAGGCGGAGACAACTTGTTCACTAAATAACTCTCTTACGGATTTCAATATTTCTGATTATGAGGAGAATGTGTTCAATGCTGAGAAAAAAATGTGGGAATGGAGATTATGCATATTCTGGTGAGTTATCAGATAGATAATTGAATGAATTGCTATGAAATTTAGAGTTTATAGTCTTTCATTATTAAAACAGGTATATTCATTCTCACCTACTTAGAGAAGTTGTGTGAGGATTGGTTTAAAAAAGAAAAAACAGAAACAAAAAAAAAGGTCTCCAAAACTGGTGCGTGCTCTTTAGAGAAACTTGAGTCCTTCAACTACTCTAGTTGTAAATAAACTCAGTGATCTCACGGTTAGAGAATAGGCTTTTATAAATTAAACATATTTTAATTCATAAAAGCTTTATTTTTATGAATTAAGTGTTCCAAGTACTGTTTGTGATAATATCATTACTTATTAAAAGCATATAAAAAGAATAAGGGAAACAAAGTCCAAGAGTGACTAGGTTTTCTCTAGAAACAGTTTACCTTTACAGGCATGTCCCCTGAGTGGGAGGTTAAAAAAAAAAGAAAAAAAAATGCACTCAGAGACACATACCCCAATCATACATTTTTCTCATTCTGACTTTATGCCCTAAACCATTAAACCATTAGAATTAAACCATTCAAGGAATAAATATTTGTTTGGTCACCATGAAAAAATGGATGAATTCAAGTCACGTTTGTGGTTTAATCTCAATGTACTGAAACTTGAACTAAATATTTTAAGGCAATGCGTCAGATCTAGTAAAAATTACTTTGTCTTTATCAAACTGGTTTAGTTCCATTGTGAACTTGAAATAAAATGCTCTCAGTTATCTCTGTGAGCTTAAATTAACCTTTGTTATTATTTTAAATTATTTTTCTATGCTCACAAAATTATAGAAGGTGTTTGGCTATTCATCTCTTCCAGAATGCTGAATTACATCCTGGTCGTCTGAGATAGTTATACGTCTGAAGTAAAGAAGCATTTTTTTTCCTGGACAGATTATCACAACTCACTATAGCAGCAGTTCTCCAATGTTTTATGTAAAAACCGCCTGAGGAGCTCTTTAAGAATTCAGATTGCCAGGCCTCTTTCCCTAGAATTCTGATTCAATACGTCAGGGGTGAAGGTCAGAAATCTTTAGTTTTCTCAGCCACCCCTCTTTATTCTCATGTAAGAGGACATTCCAAGCCTTGCACTTTAAGAATACTGCCGGTAGCCAAAATCGAAAATAGATTTAGTGAAATATTTAGAGTAAAATATAAATGTTTTCTTTCTTTCTTTCTTTCCAGCTATTTTTCATTACTTTCCTCTTCACTACTCCAAACTTCCTGTACAAGTTCCCCCATCAACGTGTTTACCGTCAAATCCACAATTAAACAACAGATTTAGTCTCTTCTTAACAGCCTTTGTTTTTCCCATGAAAAATATTAGTTTATTCATTTTATGTTCCTCTAGTAAAATTTGTTCAAACACACTGGTAGTCTTTATGACTAAAGCTGGGTCATTGTAGATTGTATTTTGCTTCCAAATACCTTCTCTCTTAGTTTTTCTACCTGTGTAAGAAGCTGATGATGGATTACTAACCTTATTAATCACCCTGCTTTGTAAGAGACAGTTTTCAAAATGACTATGATTTTGAAGTGGGATGATATTGTTACTATGATATGATAAGTGCTCTCTGGTTTGGTGGACATACCACCTTGGCTCCTTCCTTCTGCGTATCTTTGTTTGAACAATATAGTTGTCTGTTTCCTCTTTAGTTCAAGGATGATTTTGAAAATTAAACATTCATTGTTCACTGCACAAATACTAATTCAATGTCCACTACATGAGAAGCACTATCCTAGGCCCTAGGGACGCCACTGTGAGCAACATAGAACTGGTCCTTGTTCTCATGAAACTTTCGATCTAAATTATAGCCTGGAGTAATTGGTAGCTTTATGGGATTACTTGGGTTGCTAAAGTGAACTTGAAGTTGAAAGGAACATTAATGATACATGGTTGCTGAAGACTTTTAAAGCAGGACAGGCCCTTAAAGATGATGTATTGTCTTCTTACTTTAAAGTTGATAAAACTGAGATTAAAGTATTTTAAAATTGAGGACACTGATCTGGGTCCCCAAACCACATGGCTGCTCAACATTCATACTCTTAGTTGGACTCTGTTTTCCATTCCATTTCTATATTTTTATTTCTCATATTTTGTAACCTGGGGAGAGGCAGCTCCCTTTGATCCAAGGCAATCACTTACAGAGGAACATATTGTCAGTAAAAACAGTCAACACAGCAAACAGTTGCGGTTCTAAGCACAGTTGACCAGTCGAGTGAGTGGACCTAGTCAAACTATTCAGAGTATTTATAATTAAGAGTGTCAAAGTGTTAATAAGATAAGCAATAATTAAAAACTACTGATGTTTTGTTTTATTTCCTTTGTACTTATTTTATACACAGACAATTTGAATAGAGATGACTTTGTCAGCAAGTCCTCTGAAGTATGTTCTCAAAAAATGGTGACACTAGATGCTATGTAGGCATCTATTCCTAAGAAGCATTAGGAGTTATTGAGCTCTTATTGTCATAAGATTGTAAAGGCTGCATAATAATAATAATAATAATAATAATAATAATAATAATAATGAAGATGATCAAAACACTGGGTTGGAAAAAGAGGAGAATCAGAAAAATTTTAATAATAAAGCAGTAGAATTTTGTGGAAGTAGGATAAGAATAATAAGAAAGTTAAAAAAGAAAAGTAAAGAATCAAGATAAGTAGGATTGCTAATGTTTAATTGTGGAGGGAGCTACAACATACTTAGGAGCTACTTAGATGTGACATGAATTCCTGAGCAGCATCACTGGTGTCCATTGATATCTTATAAAGCCAATTAGGACCTTAGCCATCAGAGAATGATAGCAGCAAGACATAAAAATATTTAAAGGATGCTTCCCAGAATATCCCCAATAAGTCTCAGAATACCAGAGTAAGGACTAGGAAAATTCATCAGTTTATTACTATCTCCAACGACCATTATGTGCCAATGGAGAAAAACGTCTATAAGTTAACAAACACTTGTAAATTATAATAAAACTAAATACACTACAAAAATAAAAGCATCAAACTAAGCATGGATAATACATTTGATAAACTCTGGTGGAATAAATAAAACTGTAGCATTTCAATTTATATATTTTAGAATATTAGAGCTTGATATGGTCCCAGAGTTCAATCAGTTCAACTTTTTTTTTTTTTTTAATTTTAAGAGAAGGAGAAAGAAGGTCCAGAAATGTTGGATGACTTATTTGAGATCACTCAGCTAGTGATAAAGACTAAACTAGAAAGCTGATCAAAATATACCTAGTGTAACCTCAGTGCTTGCCACTGTGAGCTATTAAAAAAGCAAACATTTATGCCACCTTTCCTGTTCTCAAGGAGTCTGAAATCAAGCTTGATTTTTGTTAGGACAAACATATGTATTCATCTCAATGTGACAATTCTTGCCTCAAAAATTGAGAGAAAGGGAAATTTTCGGTGAGCCAATTATGAAACTATCTGTTGAGTCACCCCAAAAGTGAAAGGGATTGATGGATATATTTGGAATTTTGAATCTTTAAAGTTCTTTTTTTTTTTTTTTCATTCCTTGTGGATTTTTGGAACACAGAATCCATTCCCCCGTTCTGGAAATTTCAACTTGGCTCTTAATTGAGCAACATAGTCACTTGGAGATATCTTAATGCTGCTTCATGGTCAGTGAATTTTTTTTTTTAATCTAGCTTTCTGGGGCTTTTTGTGTGTGTGTGTGTGTTTTATTTTTATTTTTTATTTTTATTGGGGAATCTTGGAGAACTGTGTGTTCTTCCAGGACCCATCAGCTCCAAGTCAAGTCGTTGTCCTTCAATCTAGTTGTGGAGGGCGCAGCTCGCTGGCCCATGTGAGAATCAAACTGGCAGCCCTGTTGTTAAGAGCTCGCATTCTAACCAACTGAGCCATCTGGCTGTCCAGTCAGTGAATTTTAAAGTAGGGATTTGGGAAGAGAGATCATGTGAAGATATGCTTGAGGAAAGAGAAGAGATCTTTGGTTTGTGAAAGGAAAAGACAGTCATTTATACAAAATTCTTGAATATGAAAAAATTTTAAATGCTTTAAAAAATCTGGGTATTTTTTTAGGGGTTTATTGATTCATTCATTCATTTACAAATATTTATTAAGGCCAAGAATTTTTCTAAATGCCAAGAACACAGCAGTGAACCAAATATCTTCCCTCAGTGAGCTTATGTTTTTGTTGTGTTGAGAGACACAATGATAGAACAGAGAAGTTAAACATATAGTATGTCACATGGTAACAAGTGTTGTGGAGTGAAGGGGATCAGGACTTTGGGAGTGGGAAACTATCTTAAATAGTGCATGAGGGAAGGTCTCAGTGAGAAGATGACATTTAAGGAAAATCAAAGGAGATGAGAAGGCAAGATGCATAGTTCTCTGGGGCAAAACAGCGTATTTGGAGAAAGAAGTATTCCAGGCAAAGGAAACAGCAAATACCATGTTTCCCTGAAAATAAGACCTAACTGCAAAATAAGTCCTAGCATGATTTTTCAGGATGACATCCCCTGAACATAAGCCCTAATGTGTCTATTGGAGCAAGCCTTAATATAAGACCCATCTTATTTTCAGGGAAACACGGTACAAAGACCCTGAGGTACAAGCATGCTTAGTGTGTGAGGAGGCCCGTGCAGCATGAACAGAATGCTTGAGGGGACAGTAGAAGGAGATAAAATCAGAGGAAAAATGGAGAGTCCTATCATGTAGGGCCTTAAAAGTTATTTGAGAACTTTGGCTTTTACTTTGAGATGAGAAATTGTCGAAGGGTTTTGAGCAGGGGAGTGATGTGGCTGACCTTTACTTTAAAAATAATATTTATAGGTGCTATGTTGAGCACATCCTCAATTTTCTGATGGGGCAAAGATAGGAGAGCATTTAGGAATTCATTGCAATAAGGTAAAGGTGACAGTGACTTGTAGCAATCTGATAGCAATCAAAGTGGTGAGAAGTGGTCAGAGATTTGGATATATTCTGTAAGTAGAGCTGCACTGTTTTGCTAATGGATTAATAGGGAAAACTGAGAAAAATAGGGAAGCCCAGAATAACTCCAAGACTTTTGCTTCGAACAGTTGTAAGGTTGGAGTTGCCATTTGCTGAAAAGGGGGCACTGGAGTTTGGGGGAGGTGGAAGATGAGAAATTTGGTTTTGAGCACGGTAAATTGCTTTTTGCTCATATTGTGACTTGAGATTTGCTGTGTGTGGCTATGTGAAAAATCAGCAATCTTAGGGAGTTGAAATAAATAACTGCATATCAATTTTGGCCAAAACACCCATCAGAAGCTTTTATTTTTTGATCTAGAAAATGTAACAAAAGAGTTGATAAACATTTCTTTATGATATTTAGTATTTACACTTGAATTAAGAGATTTGCACTTCATGTGAATTCAGGTCATCCTTTTTCACCCAGAATGCCAAAAAAAAAATTTAAATGTACAGTTGTTAATGGTAAGAGAAGAATAACAAAATCAGTTAAATATGAATGGGTTTAATAGCATTCATTTTTATTACATGATTTTAAAGCAAATCCCAGATAGCATATCTTCCACTCATGAATACTACTGTAACATGTTTATGTCTTAAAAATATGTTTTATCCACTTATTTAGCTATAGCTTTCAATTCCAATTCCAAAATACGTGCACTACCACATCCAAGGCCTTATCTATCTACTGGTAGTTACAAGAGATCCTTAAAGCAACTCTTAAGAGATGCTCTAAACAAAGTGACAATAATAAAGTTAAATAAAAATTCTTCAGTGAGATTACACTACACATATTAAAACAAAACACTTTTTCCTCATGCAATCTTTTGTGTGAAGTGTTTGATTTTTCTAAGAATATTTGTGTAAACATACATTACATACCTCTTTGAGAAAGTGTGGCTACTACACATCTGCCTGAAAAAGCTTAGCTTATGTCTGCCAATGAACTAAACTGAAAACTTTCCTGGGAGATTAAAAAATATATATTTTAGTATTCTATTTAACAGAGCAAGAGATTTTAAATGATCCAAAGATAAGTTTCTAGATCAGTGATATTTTAAAAATATTTAAGTGGAATGAACTTTTAGCCATTATACAACTTTGGAACATTAAGAAATTACCTAAGAAATACTTTGCATACTAGATTGATCAATAAATATTTATCTCTCAACTGCCCTCAAATCCAATGGCAGAGGTAATTATCACATTTACAAAGCCTGTAGTTGAAATTTTATTTTAGCCAAGAATATGCCAAAAGATATTGAAAAGAGGGCATAGATTTCAGCTCTTCTCAGATACTTCAAACTGATTTTTGTGGTACATCAACGGTTTATTTTGGAACGGACATCATTGGCGTACAGATCTGGAGTACCCACAGGGTTTGTCTCGTTCATCATGTCATCCTAAGAATTATTAAAATTTCCAGATGAAAAACTAGTTATAATAGGCCGATTTTCCAACCTGTGAACTTTGGAGAATGCTTCTAAAGGCAGAATCTCCTTTTCAAAGATATTAAAAATAAGGTTCCTCCTCATTTCACTTCTGCATAGTCCCCAACTGTGGTGGTATATTTTAAAAGGTCTCACAATACTTTAAACCCTTAAAAGAGTTTAGAACTTAAACTTCAAATAATCTTCTCTTTGTCAAGGCCCTTTGGTGTTCTTCAAATAATAGTCTTTTGTTTAAAGAAAATCAGACTTAAACTTGTGTATTAAGTGATTAAAGTAAAAGCTCATTATTATGTTTTCCCTGTTACTTCACCTCTGATCTTTCAACTACAACCTCTGCTTTTGATCCATTTCCAAAGTATTAAAATATAACCACTATAAAGAACCAGCCTTTATAATAGCATAATCACCAACATGGCCCTTGGCTATTTCCGATTATTCAGGGCTTGTTCTTCAGTTTTGACACTACCTAGTATTTTTTTGGTTCACTTCGTATCAGTGGTTACCCAGCTTTCTCTTTCATGGGACTCTTTTGGCATCGATCTTATTACATTGAACATTAAATCATTAAAATATTTTAAAATTCTATTTTTTGCAACTATGCTTATAAAAGAAAATAAGCAAAAAATAAAAAAAAACTATGTTAAGGTAGATTATTTCCATAATATTCTTAAATATTGTTGTATAGGTGATTATTTCCAGAATATTCTTGAATATTGTTACTATGTCAATAGTAACTAATATATACATACATCTGTAAATTACTACAATGAATGAAAAATGTCAAGTATGTTAAAATCTCTGAGTGAATAATGATACGCTAAAAGCATACTTTATTAGTCATTCTTGGGAACCAAATCATTATTCTGAAACGTGATCAATAAAGGTAAAGAGCCAAAAAAGAAAAATTCTAGTTTTTAAATCTCAGAAATTTAAAAATATCATTTATCATTTTCCATCAAATATTTAGAAACTTCCCTTTCCTCCTTCCTTAGCATTCCAGGTTCATTTTATATCTGCCACAATTGTAATATCACATATGCTGTGGTTCTAGGGTTTTACAAGATTAATTTTGGAATATTTAGGGAACTTACTAAACAATATTCTTTTCAGTGATGTACTTCAATAAAAAATTGGTGGTGCTATTTTTAAATGAAAGAATGAAATGCTTTTCTTTAAAGGCTATGCATTAGTAGATTAAAAGGGTAGGGCCAAATGTGGGAGAGTGAAGATTTCACTGCTGTTTTCTGCCAGTGCCCACTAAACTCCTAAAGGCCATTTTCATGGAGAAGCTTCCTAGAAGGTTGGTGCCATCTCAAAAAAAAAAAGAAAAAAATCTCAATAACTCCTTAGCTCCTTACAGGACAATGCATTTTAGCTTAAGTGTATAACAACTCTGAGACATTAATTTGGTAGCTTTGGGCTCTACAATTCCATGACTCTGGGTAATTTGCTCCGTACTTTTTTATTTTTATAGATGTGTGATATTGATACCTCCTTCCTTAGGATCAAATCCACATTATGATGAATCCTGATCCAGAACATTTCTCTGCCTTAATTCCTCAGCTGCCTGTACTTGCTCCTTATTGATCTCCTTGCTGGTTTTGGCTCTTATCTCATCAGGAATCCTATGGCAATTTTTTTCCAGGATACATCTCTTCTTCTAAAAGGAAAAGACAAGTTCCTATCCTACCTTTCTTCTGTCCTTGACTGTAAGCACATTTGCTCACATTCACAAGCATATTCACTTAACATAGTCACTTCTGCAAACTTCCATATGCAGCTAAAATAATCCTGTCTTCAAGAAGTCTTCCTCAAGTTCCTCAGATGGAGTTGATAGCTCCATTCTCTTGTAGACTCATGGAACCTGGGTTATAACTTTATTGTAGCATGTGCTGTGTTCTCTAGTCACATATTCACTTAATGGTGTACATCTCACCAGATGTGAGCTGTTCAGTAGTAGAGGCCATGACTTCATTATCTTTTCCTCTAGTATAGTTCCTGATCCTTGGTAAATATTTAATAAACATTTGTTGAAAGACTAACAGAATTGATGAACGGGTAAACAAAATAAATGGTATTGTGTACTTTTGTTGTCTTTCTGCCAAACAATTTCTTCTTGTGCTTATGGCACTTTGTTTGTTTTCATGATTACTATGCTTTTACATATATTAAGTGGAAATGTGGTCTTCAATCTAAATAAGTAGCCCTAATTCTTAATATCCCCTTAAATTCAACTTGAATAATCCATGCGTTAGCAGAGCACCGTGAGCACTTCATTTTATGCTTATCTGTGCTGGAAATTCTCAACTGAATTGCTACAACAAGGCAAAAATTAGGGTTCGTCGGTCAAGAGAATGGCCAAATCATTTGACTTATTTTATTAGAGTTTATTATCAACATAGACGTTTGATTTATAATTTACTTGCAATAGTTTTTCTTCCCTCTTAGCAGACATTGATAATCAGAAGGAAAGCAGCAACCCCATAAGTAAGATAAATTTGAAAATTTTACCACCCACTTGATTGTAGGGAAGTCTAGAGCCAAATTATTATATTTGTATTTTGGCAACCTTGTCTTTACTCTGTCCCTCTCTGCCTACTCTTCTGGCCATGCTTTACCTAGCTGTCCTTTTCTCCTTCTTCCCACCTTCCCACTTAGAAGGGTTTGGGCTTAGTGGACAGTGTGGGTTAGAAGGTCTCCTCAGTGTTACAGTTTCCTCATCTTTAAAGAGGGATAATATGAAGATCAAATATATAATACACATGAAAATTCTCTGTGAACTCTAAGAAACATAACTCTAAAGGATTATTATTTTTAATTTATTAGGGGCATCACTTGTAGCACAATAATTCAGGACTTTTTTTTTAAGTTTATTGGAGTGACAATGGTTAGTAAAGTTACATAAGTTTCAAGTGTACAATTCTGTAATACATTTATATATCACATTGTGTGTTCATCACTCAGAGTCAGCTCTTCCATCACCATATATTTGATCCCCTTTACACATCTACCAACCTCCATCCCTTTACCCTCTGGGAACCACTAAACTATTGTCTGTGTCTATGAGTTTTTGTTTCTTTATTTGTTTGTCTTGTTCCTTTGTTGCTTTCAGTTTTATATCCCACATATCAGTGAAATCATATGGTTCACGACTTTTTCTGTCTGACTTATTTTGCTTCAGGGCTTTTATTTGTGTCTCTGTGTCCTTTAAGATGACAGCTAAGTAATACAATAATCCAACCTTGTTATAATTGGGATGTGCGTAGGGCGTGCCCTTGAGGCATTTTAGCAATAGTCATTGAAGAGGATAGTCTGCCTCCGTTGTCTAACCCTGAAGGGTCATGCTCACATGCAGGCTTAGAGGCAGGTGGATGAGACTGACTACGGGGCAGGGAAGCCCTGGCAGTGAGAACACAGGGAGATCAGGCAGGAAGCCACAGAACATTACCTGGAGATGGTCCTATGATCAAAGGACCAAGAAGGTAATTAGTTTTCTTGTAAAAAACTAATATATACAGACTGAAAAGGAGATTTAATTTGTAAACTGAACCATTTAAAAGTATAAACCATCAGATTAGGAAAACATCCCAAATTAGTAGAAAGGTGCTTTTACCTCCACCTAGCTTTCATTGTATTCCAAAGCAGTACATTTGAAGAAAGATGTTACTGTAGGTTATCTTTCAAGACTGTTCATGGAAAGCCAAGGGTGAAATCTAATATACTAAGTGGGTAGTCTGCTAGAGTGTATCTTGTGCCATCTTTACTTGTAGGGGAGAAAGTATACGATGAAAGAAAGAAATTAAAGAGACCCATGACACACACAAAGGTACACACACACACACACACACACACACACACACACACACACAATATACTTGTTAAAGGATATGAAAATAAATGGAATTTTATGTTAATCAACTTTGTCTTTTATGGTATTCCAGATGATCTTAAGTATTTATGTACTGTAAAGTTCATATTTCTAATGTTAATTTTAAAGCAAATATTTTGGAAATAGCTAATTAGGGGAGATTACAGAATATCATGAAAAAGACATTAATTAAATCTCAGTACACTAGATAGTTCCAGAGAAGTGAAATAGCAAGATGACACGGGTGATAAGTACAAATAAAGAATCAGGTAACTCTGATCCTCAGTCTTTGCTATTTTGTCAAGAAATACTATAGAAATGTCCCCCTAGCTTGTCCATGTTTCCTAATACATCTATTTTAGCTTTACCTTCCTTAAAAATGGGTGCTACATAAAGAATATGGTTTGGAAAAATTAAAAGGAAGTGGGAAAGTAGGAAGAATCTCTTAAATAAATTTCCTACCTTCTGAAGGAGATCTGGGAAAATTTGCTTATTCCCATGTTGTCATTCTTTAATTTTATTGCATTGTAGGTCATTGCTTTGTTAAACAACTTTGCTCTAGACTGTAACTCTCATATGATGAATGGGTCACCAATTATTCATCAGTCTATTATTCATTTTTTTATCAAGCATTTTGCGTGATGCATAATATACCTCCATAAGTAGATTTTAAATGAATTAAAAGAATAATATTTTATATCTTTGAAGCAATTTCATACACAGTGTGTCCAGTTTTCTTACTGCATTCTGCATGTATGATTATCATCCCACTTTTGAAATGGTAAAATTAATTTTGTGTTTCTTCCCATATATGCTGTTCTGACATGAGAGCTCAGACTGAAATCAGTTCACATTAAACCCTATCTATCTTGTTCACCTTGGTAGTCCCAGGGCCTAGAGCAGTGCTTGGATTATGGGATAATTCTTATGTTTGCCACTTGCCCATTACACTTTAGAAATATTAACTTATTTTTCATCAGTTCTATGAGGTAGGCACAATTAAAACCTCCATTTACAGGTAAGAACCTGATGTGTTGAGTCAGGTCTTTAAGGCCCTTGCCTAAGCTAGTAATCAATTATTTTGTCCATTTTGTAGCTGAGGAAACTGAGGTACAGCGAAGTTCATTGGCCTTCCCACCACCACAGAGAGAGTGGTGGGACAAAGACTCAACTCTGGCTCTAAGAGGCCTCTACATGGTATTGAATTTTTAAAAATGCTGCTCTAGTAGATAAATTGTAAAGACTTCATGGATTTGGCAGATACACAAAGGAACCCCATGGGAACAGAAGGAACTTACATCTTCCACTCTGTTTCCCTTAGTTAATCTGAGTAACCAAGGTAGTCTCTAGACAAGCTGACTTGATCAAAATTTATTTTCATTCTAATTTAGACAGGCCATATATATGATTCAATCACTTTCCCTTTTGTTTAATACAATCAGAAGCACATGATAGCAATTTAAGGGAATTTTACCTGGCTCAGATTACTATTAAAGAAGCTTTCTTGCAAAACGAAAGGAGAAGTTCAAGAGTATTTATTTAGTTATAATATTTTAGTGTTTAATCCTCTGTAAGACACTTGTTCTGAAAAAGTTTTTAAAATCTTACAATAATTTTCGCTAGAATTTCTGAAGTACTTGGATTTTTTTTTTTTAAACAGCAACCCTACTATACACCAGAGACTTGAAGCTACAAACCTTTGTTTTCCTCAGCTTCTTTGAGGCATTAACATTCTGATGCCATATTCTTATGACAAAGACTAATAAGAAGAGAACATGGCACACCCTGGATCTATTTCAGTGATAAAGATAGGAGTGGAGAACGGTAAAAATCTACCTTGTTCTCATTACTACAGTGCTAAAACTGCCATCAATTATAATCCCTCAGCACATCCCTAACAGGAGACTTTGTTGGTAACTTCTCTTGAACACAAACTAAGTCCCCTTTAATCCAGGACATATGTGAAATATATATGGAAATATATTGATAGTGCTTACATTGATGGCATTCTCTTCACTTTTAAAAGCCTGTGCTGAAAAAGAAGTGATGTCAGCACATAATAGTGAGGTTTCTATAAGACAGTTATTTCTGTTTTATTGCCCATCATCTTATAGGCAAAATAGAAAATGTTCCAAGCATTTACTGTGACCTATATTTCATAGTCATAGTTATCTATGCAGAATTTTTCTTTTGTCTTTGCCCAATGTGCAAAAATGTCAATACATCTCTTCCTTACCTTTTGCCTCATGTTCATTTTTGTTCAGTTTGAATGAATTGACTCATTTTTTTCTTCTTTAGTACCTCTCCCCCTTCCTCCCTCCATCTGTCCCCCATCTCTTCTTTCAACCAATAATTATTGGGTCCATGATGTTCTAGATTTGGAAAGTAAGACACTTATAGTCATGCTGGAGAAGAAAACATGAACATATAAAAAGGTTCCATGGTTGAAGGTGATCCATTATATGATGAAGAAGCAAGAAAGCAGTGCAGGGCACCGGAGGGGCAATAAGCATTCAGTGGGAATAGAGATCCCTATTTAAGTGGTGTTTTTCAAGATGGCTTCATAGAAACATTTCCTTTAACCTATTGCTGCATAGCAACCACCCCAAAATGTAGTGGCTTAAAACAGTAACATTATTATTTGTCTTAATCGTACCATCTGGATTGGGCTCTGCTCTCTTCTGCTTCACCTGGTATCTATCTGCTGGTGTTGGAATGTCCAAGATGTCTTCTTCACTTGTATGTCTGGCCCCTCATCTAGATGGCTGAAACTGGTGGGAGCTGACTGGGCATCTCTCTCCATGAGGTCTCCCTAATAGAGTAGCTGAACCTGTTTTCACAGTGGCACAAGGCACCAAGTAAGAGCATTTCAAGAGTTTAAGCCCCAATGTGCAAATACTTCAAGACTTTATTTGGTTTCCATTTGCTAATATCCCATTGGCCAAAGCAGTTCATTGTGGGAGGCAGTGAATATTGGGCAGCTAATATTTGGTTCTTCGGGGCCACCAATCCAAAAAAACACTCGTAGCTTTTTTGGATTGGTGTAACTGTGTAACAGGAGGACCTGACTACATATAGAGTATAAAGAAAGAAGTTGCATATGGAGAATTTTAACTTGCATGATTAGGAAAATTGTGGATTAGAAAAATTCATTAGAGAAGGAGAAGTTACATGGAGGAAACAGTTTTAGATATGGTAAGTTTGAGATGCTTAAAAAGTCCACTAGACAGACAGAGAAAATGTGTTTAAATAAAGACATGAGCTGAGGTCTGAAGTTCTAAACTCTGGAGTTATATGCAGAAAAGAAATAGTTAAGGCTGTGTGACTGGCTGAGTTCTGAGAAAGAAGTTGGATCAGTGACCTTTGAGCTATGCTTATAGTTAGAAGCTGGGAGGAGGAAGAAGAGAAGCCATGTTAGGAGACAAAGTACTGCATATTTCTCACATATGTTGTGACACTATTAGAAATTTTATATTTCTAGTTAAATGTGACTCTCACTTGTACACATCTGGGAGTAGATTTTTTTTTTTTAAAGAGATCAATTCTTTTTTAAAAAATTTTTATCGGAGAATATTGGGGAACAGTGTGTTTCTCCACGACCCATCAGCTCCTAGTCGTTGTCTTTCAATCTAGTTGTGGAGGGCGCAGCTCACTGGCCCATGTGGGAATCGAACAAGCAACCCTGTTGCTCAGAGCTCACGCTCTAACCAACTGAGCCATCCAGCCTCCCCTAGGAGTAGAATTTAATTGAGAAGTAATTCAGTTTTATTTTAACAACTTAGTAAAAGTTGTACCTCTAGTACTTTAAGTTGTTGACTTAAAAATATGTATTTATTAATAACTAATTTCTTTGAGGCTTCTTCATGGTCCTTAAGTAGGCAGAAGCATTATATAAAAACTAAAGTTAATGATACAGCTTGACAGAATTAAACTTTTGTTTATTAATTTTATTAATTATTCTGCTCTCCTGCTTAGCTTTTGAAAACTAACAAAATGTATAAAAGCTTGGTTTCAATGATGAATTGATTTTCTTCTTATGAGGTGGACTTAATATTAAGGCTAGATCAATGCAATTATGGGATATTAAAAATATGCAGAAATGTTTTCTTGGTGTCCATGACAGAGTAAAGTCAATTTTCAGAAGCAATTCATAGTGTTTTAAGAACCTGTTGTATGCATAAATGAGAACTGTTGATTGAGGAGCTAGCTGCATTCAGAAGTTTCCTGAGGAAGTGTCAGGAAGCTTTTGTATTTAAGTACTATATCTTATTTTGCTGCGCTAACAGGTAGGCCTAAGTAGTGTATGGAGTTAATATGACAATCAGACCCAAAACACTGGGGGCAGGCGTTGGAGTTTTCTCACACTTCACCCAGAGGGGATGGGATACAGCACAGAAACATTTGGAGAGTATTTCTCTTTTACTCATCCTCTGTTTTTAGAGAGAAATGTGGAGGCTAGGAATTTGGTCAAAACTGAGATTACATATTCGTGTCATGAGTTGTTACATGGTTTCACTGATTTCCCCTTTCTCTCATTTTTAAATCATTTTGGATTTATTGTGTGAAAAACAACTATACATACTTGCTTATCTGCAAGACTATAATGAGAATGATATAAAATGTGGTTGCTATTTTATATGTACCTACTGTGTAACAATCTTAAGTATGTTACTTCATTCTCCCTACTTTTTAAAAATTTCATGGTAATATATATGTGTTGTATAGGCCATGTTTTGCCTGAGGTGCTACATTGTAACCTAATAAAAAAAGGTAACATTTGTTGAGCTCCTACTATGTCCTGCGTGCTTTACATGTATTGCATTTGATCTTCACAACAGCCTTATTTAGGTAACATTATTAGAGTTAGGTACGATTATTCTTAATTTGCCGAATAGGAAACTGAGACTCAGAGAGGTTATGTAACCTGTTCAAGATAACATAACTAGTCAGTGGCAGAGTAGGATATAAACACGTATCTCTGAATTTACAGTCAGAGCTTTTAACTACTATCCAGACATCAGACATTTTATGATCTTTCTCCTACTATGTTGCAACTCTTTACTTTCTACCTTTTAAAATCTTGAACTGTGAAACTGAGGACAAAGGGGCCAATAGAGAAAGGGCACATCTCTCCTTGCTATTCTCTCACTATTTCCTGAGGGGCCACATGTGTAATCCAGCAACTGTTAGCAATAATAAATATATAGACCTTGCTATATGTCAGTACTGTTTGAAGTGTGTTTCGTGGTTTGGCTCATTCTCATAAGAACCTTACGAGATAGGCATTCTTATTATCTCCCTTTTACAGATGCAAAAACTGAACACGGAGAGGTTACGCAACATGCCCAAGGTCATGCAGGTATTAAGTGGCAAAGTCAGGGTTCAGATTTAGGCAGTTTCATCCCAGAGTCCATGTATTTAACCACTACACATACTGCTGCCTTAGTTTTAATTTGTTTTCTTAAAAGCGACATCTTTTTTTACATAATGATTTTTAATGATAACAAATTAAACGATCAAAATTAGTTTTTTCCTATATAAAAACTAAGATATATTTCATCCCTTTCTTCCCGATTTCTTTTAAAAACCAGCATGATTTGGACTGGGATAAATAAGTTATTCTTTGTAGTAAATAATGATCTGTGGTTTGTCTTATCCCTTATAGGTTTATCTTATCTTATCCTTTTGCTTATTAAGTGTCTACTTATTTAATCAACTCATACTTGAAGCAAGGACACTCGTGTCCTCACTCACTGAAGGCACAGGTTTAAATTTCGCCTAAGTATTGTTGAAATAGAATCCATTCCCGATCTCATTTGAAAACAACATTAAAATTAGAATATTCCATGTATCGTCTTTTCACAAGTATAGAAATGTAGCTGTCCCTTCATCTATGCATATCGTTCTGTGCTAGAGGGTTGTTATAAAGACCAAAAGAAGCTGTCCTTGTAAAACTGTTTAGTGCTCCACAAATGAGCCTATTTATAGCAGGCAACTTTTTTCCCCCCAACACTGTTTAAAGCTGTGCATTTTAGAGAGAAGACAGCTTATTGACGTACCTTCTAGAAAAAAATTACCAAAAGGATCATTGGAAATAATTCTAGAAATTTGAAGTCCTTTCTGCAAATCTCTGGTGACACACACAGCTGAAAGGGAGAAAGTACCCACAGCATATGTTCAGGTGACTATGTTGACAGTGTCTGTCCAGGCAAAGGGCCGATGCCAGAAGCCCAGAGAATGGGCAGGTCTGGAGATAGCAACATGGTAAACACCAGTATTTTAAAGGGAATTTCAGTCAATGGGACCAGAAGTAGTATCCAAATTTCTGACTTCTCTCATGGCCTCCGGTGACAATTTTGAATGAGAAGAGTTCTTCTTAGTATTAAAATAAATAGAAGGGAAATAAAGTTTTCAATTGTTGTTAAATAACATGAAGTTCCTAGTACTTATGCTCTACTGTTGGATCAATTTCTTCCTGTGTATTATATTACTTAGATTTGGAAATCTCTCAGTTTTCAAAGTTAATTCTTACAATGTTACTTTAGTCATCAGTAAAGTGAAGATCTAGATGTAAAAATGCATAGTAAAATCACTTTTACATTCTTTAAATCTGTAGGATCTGAAAATGTGATGTATCATTTAGAGCATTTGTTTATAGTTACAAAATTTTCTTCAGTCTTTAAATATATTGGAACTTTCAGTGAACTTTTAACATGAAAATAACTTTCATTGATTACTTCTTTGACTTTAGCATTTTAAATGATTTTCATTTGGAAAGTATTCAGAATTAAGTATATAGAATAACTGGCAGCATGTACGTAGTGACTAGATATACCATTCCAATAATTTGCAGAATGCAAAAGTAATTGTATATACTAGTAGATTTATTTCCTAATTTTAAAAAGGGCTATAATATATATAGCTTTAATTTATCATGACTTTGAAATTCTTTGGGATTTTTTGTTATATGTGAACTAATGAATAACTAAATATCCTTTAGTCATAGTCTTTCATTCAGTGAACATAGAGTTTAGGAAACTTTCTATGTAGGAATATGAATCATCCAGTAGAAATGTTTTTTGCTAGCTACTTGTATCCCCATGGTGATAGTAGGTATTAAACTGAAGCTAGAAGGAAATTCCTTACTTTCATATGATCTTCAAATAATTTTAAACCCACTAAATTCTTTACAAGCTTGAATTTCATGTGTTCCAATAACCTTAGGCTCTTTTTTGAATCTTGTTATCATAGGATATGTGATTTTAGAAATGTTTTTATTTAAGTCATAAAATAAAATGTACTGCTGCTATAGCATGGATATTGCATGCCTTTCGATTAAACATGAGCCAGTCTTCTCTCAGCTAACACCATTGTTAGAATGGCGTTCCCACGGAATCACAAAAGCTGAGAGCTATATATTATATGCAGTCTGTTACTATTTCTACAATGGAGGAAATGGCCTCCTCTTTCAAAGTGGATTCCAAGAGAGTGAGACTTATTATGTCCCATCAACTCAAATGTAGTGATTAATGACAGACTTGAAGATTAGTGATAGACTTGAATTGTGGCCTGTGCCTATGCTAAAATACAAAGTCAAGAAAGTTATTTGGAGATTTGAGCAGTACAAGTGCATTTTTTTTTTCTGAGTTAATGTCTCAGTTGTCCACTTCCGTTCGTTGGTGTATGAGTGCAATGTAATCTTATTGTTTCCTTAGAGAAATTTATAATAATATTACCTCAGTACTAATTAATCCATTTACTAGGATGACCCTAAAGGGTCAGAGGATTGCATTTAAACATATTAATTCATCCACCTATCTATTATTCTATTCATTAATTCAACAAGCTTTTGTTTCTTGAGTTATGTAGGCCCTGTGTTAGTCCCTGAAAGATATTGATAAGTGGGAAAAAAATACAGGGGGGAAAATAACAAACAAACAGGCACACTCCTTGCAGTTGTGAAGATTCAGACAAGTGGAAAAAGCAAGCATTAATAATATCACCATACTAAAGAAAGTACTGTATAATTACAAACAGATACGTTATTTTGTGGAAAGCAACTCAGTATCTATTATAACAAAGCAACCAGGTTTTGACTGGGCATGAGGAAGGGATGAAAGAAAGGTACTGCCGAAGTCAGAGTAGGGTAAGGCATAAGGGATCTTTCTATTGAGAAAAGAAATAACATTTGCAACCAACACAAGTGGAAAGAAGGTGGCAAGCTGGGGAAATTGAAAGAAGGCCAGTATCGCAGATGTTCAGATAACAAAGGAGAGAGAAGGAGGGACAAGATGAATCAGGGGCCAAACAAACTACTCAGGAATTTTTTGGCCATTTATAAAATTTGGTCTTTATCCCAAGAACAAGTGGAAATTGTGACAATGTTTTAAGAAAGGGAGCATAGTGAGTTTAACTGTAGCCTTCATAAAGATATGTCCAGTACGTAACCCCTGGAAAGTGTGACAGTAACCTTATTTGAAAAGGGGCTTTTGTAGCAATAATTAAGGTAAGGCTCTTGAGATGAGATCATGCTGGATTATCCCAGTCGGCCCTAAATCCAATGACAAGTCCTTATAAGAGACAAAAGAGGAGAAAAACCACAGAGGAGAGATCCATGTGATGATGGAGGCAGAAATTGGAGTGAGAATCTGCAATACAAGGACTGTAAGTCATGGGAAACTTGGGAGGGGCAAGGAGCAAATCCTCTTCTAGAGCTTCTGGAGGAAGCACAGTCTCGTGGATATCTTAATTTCAGACTGTGGCCTCCAGAACTATGAGAAAATATATTTCTGTTATTTTGAGCCAGCAAATTTGTGGTAAATGGCTATGACAGCCCTAGGAAACTAATATGGGAGTGGTGACCTAGTCTGATTCTTATTTTGTCACGGATGCTTCAGCTGCAGTGTGTGGAGACCTGATCCAAGCCAAGCCAGAGAGTGCTGGGGTGGAGCAGGAGTTTCACTTTATGTGAGGCAAGAGCTAATGGTAACTTGCTTGGCCCTGGGAGATGATAGTGGAAGTAGATTGAAGAACTACTTAGGAGGTAAAGTTGAGACGAGTTAGTGATTGACTATTGACCAAGGTAAGGGAGAGAGACAGGTGTCCATTTAACAACATATCTTTTGTTTTGGGCAGAAAATTGGTATTTTAATCATTCAAGGACTATTTATTGACTACCTACTATGTGTCAGGCACTGATCTAAATTCCAGTGACAGTCTGAATAAGACAGATGGGATTACACCCTTTGAGAGATTATAGTGAGCCGGGAAATGAGGACAGATTGTAATTTCTGAATGCATACGTGCATGTAATTCATGAATACGTAAATAGAAAAAGGTAGTAATAAGCTTATTTTACATTGGACCCAAAGTAGTCACCATAATGTACTAATGCGACACAGCTGACCAAGAAGATGTCATGGGACAAAGTAGGGTCCCTTTAATGCAATGGATTTTTAAAAAATAGTCCCCAACACAATCTTCTCATGTTGAGATGAAGCAGAATGAAACACTTACAGTTAGGTGTCCCGGTAATCCTGTTATCTCTAAACAAAAAGCAGTAATTGTTTTTTCTTCTGTTTAAATGAGAGGATTAAACAAAATGATTCCCTAAAGTCCCTTTAAGCTCAAAAAAAATTTTTTGACTCCACATTATGAAGTTCAATGTCAAGATCCTATCTTTAGAAAGAACTTGTTAAGTATAAGGATAAGCAATAATTTATAAATAGATCTTAAAGAAGATATGTATTGTCACGTTTTTCATAGATGGCTTCTAGATCACAAACAGTTTTTCCCCCTGGGATGTTGTCATTCCATGACTTGGGGATTCCACTGTATCTCCGACCTTCATTATAGATTTTGTGTCTTCTCGATACCCCAATGTCTATATTATAATAGCATTTTGACGAAAGAGAGGATTTGTGAACACTGAATTTCAGTTTTGGGGGAACTGAGTCTAGTTTCAGGTATCATATCATGTCACTTTTAGTTCTAGCTCATCAATTGCTGGTTAGGTAGTTTTCAATTGGCTCTCCAGCTTAAGCTAAATTAAAAAATTGTGCTTGATGTAGTACCATTTGTCTATTTTTATTTTGTTGCCCATGTTTTTGGTGTTATATCCATGAAATCACTGTAAAGATCAATGTCCTGAAGCTTTCCCCTATTTTTTTTTTCTAGGAGTTTTACAATTTTAAAGCTTGTATTCAAGACTTTAATCCATTTTGAGTGTATTTTTGTGTGTAGAGTAAGAAAAGGGTCCAATTTTACTCTTTTGTACATGGATATTCAGTTTTCCCAGCACCATTTGTTGAAGAGACTATCCTTTCCCTATTGTGTGTTCTTGGTAACTTTGTCAGAGATCAGTTGATTGTGTATGCATGGATTTATTTCTGGGCTCTCTATTTCTGTTTCATTGGTCTATCTGCCTGTCTTTATGCATACCATACTGTTTTGATTTCTGTAGTGTTGTAATAGATTTTGAAATCAGAAAGTGGTGATTCCTCCAGCTTTGTTTTTTCTCAAGATTGATTTGGCTCTTCATGGTCTTTTGTGGTACCACATGAAAGCAAAAATAGACAAGTGGGACTACATCAAACTAAAAAGCTGCAAGCAGAGGAAATAATCAACACCGTGAAAAGGCAACATATGATACGGGATAAAATCATATATCTGATAAGAGGTTAATCTCCAAACTATGTAAGGAACTCCTACAACTTAATAGCAGAAAACTAACAACCTGGTTAAAATTGTGCTATGGATTTGAATAGACATTTCATCAAAGGAAACATACAAATGGCCAACTGGTATATGAAAAAATTTTTAATATTACTAATCATCAGGAACATGTAAATCAAAACCATTATGAGGTATTACTTTATACCTGTCAGGATAGCTATTATCAAAAAGACCAAAGACAGCAAGCAAGTGTTGAGGATGTGAAGAAATTGGAACACTTGAGAATATAAAATAGTGCAGGCATTATAGAAAACATTATGGAAATTCCTCAAGAAATTAAAAATAGAGCTGCTGTATGACCCAGCAATCCCACTTCTGGGTATTTACACAAAAAAATTGGAATCAGAATCTTGAAGAGACATTAGCACACCCATGTTCATTGCAGCACTATTCATGACAGCCAAGGTATGGGAGAAACCTAAATGCCCACGGGTAGATAAATGAATAAAGAAAATGTAGTATATACATAAAATGAAATATTATTCATCCCTAAAAAAGAAGGAAATCCTGCCATTTGCGACCACATGGATGGACCTTGAGGATATTATGCTAAGTGAAATAATCCAGTTCACCGAAAGACAAATACTGCATGATTCCATTTGTAGGAGTTATTTAAGAGTCAAATTTATATAATGAAAAAGTGGAATGGTGGTCGTAGGTCCTGGGGGGAGAGGGAAATGGGGAGTTCTTAATCAAGGGGCAGAAAGCTTCACTTAAGCAAAATTAATACATTCTAGAGATCTGCTGTACAAGGTAGTACCTATAGTCAATGATATTGTATAATATGACTCTTAAACATTTTTAAGAGGGTAGATATCAAGTGTTTTTTAGAAATTAAAAAAAAATTGTGCTGACTTGGCCTCATTCTGTAGGATTTTCTTAAACAGGGGTAGGAACTAAATGTAAGTATCCAGTCTGTGAGGTTTACAAGGTTCAGCTGCTGAGGGAGTCAGTAGGAGGTAGAAGGAGGCAGCCTCAAAGGCCAGAGGCCAAGGGTGCTCAAGGTGACTCCTGCTTCAGCACTCACACACTGTATCTTATTTCTGTCTCCGTTTTCTTAAACCTGTAAAGTATCTATTTTGTAAATCATTTTGAGGATTAGCACATCTGTTTGTAAAGGATTTAGCACAGTTCTTGGGTTGTAGTATGAGCTGAATACATGGTAGAGATAATTCTGGTTATTGCAAAAATGCTAGTCATCTTAAATCTCTATAAAACAGTTGCCACTGATGAGCCACTTTAATTAAATGCTCTGTACTTGAGTCTGGGCAGCTCAGCTCAGCTCGTTTGAGGAGATGGGCCAATGCTGCTCCACAGGAGGATGTGAAGCAGAGATTCAAGAGAATGAAGGAAGGTGAAGACCTTCAGAATTTTCAAACAGCCTATTTCGGCTACATTCACACAGGCTTAGTTGCGAAAAATCATATTGTGTTTAATATAGCATATTTCTAAAACATCTGTATATCATCATATATATTTGTTAATTTTACAATGCTTATTTCAAATCTAATTTCACTGTAATTTTGTATATAAAGGAAAATAATATTCTCCCAATTTATTGACTTCCTAGATGTTCCTTGGTTACTTCTGAAAGCTGCATTAGATGCTCTCCTTTCATAAGGGTGTTACTTAATAAAACATTTACTTAGCAAATGACTAAATACTACCTTAATGCAACTGAAGAAATTCCTTACCAAACCTCCTCAGACTGACCTTATATTTCAGTAAAGATACATTTATTTTAAACTATGTTTGAAACTCACAGAGGTTCATATTTTCTCATATTTTATCTGAGAAATGCACAATGTTTATTTGTAAAATGGAAATGAATTTTAATATTGCACTTCTTACTGCTGTGGGGTTTAGAGTTGACTTCATATCATTAAATGCATGGATGAATTAGTGTATTTATTTGCATGTGTGATATATCTGTATTTCAAAGCAAACATTTCAAAGGAACACCAAAATATGTATGTAAAGTTTGTATTTGCCTCCTAGTAATGTTCAGAGAGAGGGTATACACTACACAGATCTGGGTTTGTAAGAAAAAATTGAACTGCTTGGAATTCGATTACCCAATTTTCATGGGCATACATGTGGGTAGACTTACATATGCAAATTTTGCATGTGTTTATGACATAACTTTAAAATCTGACAATAAATAGGTAAGATCAAATTGTACTCACAGGTGACTTCATATTGGTTAAAACAATGTCTTTGCTCTTTCCTCTGTATTTATAACACAGAGCCAAGACACATGGGGCCAAGTATAGTTTGTGAGACAGTTATTCACACACATTTCATTTGATAACGTGGACACTTTACAGTAAATAGCCTGAGACCAAGGACATATTGGAAATAGTGCCAGAGGCTGGTATACCATTTTAGTTATCCATAAATGTAAACTTCTTTAATTAAACACAACATGGTCTCATTTTTTAAATATACTTTTCCCCAGATTTTAGTTCTTATTTTTTATTTTATCATAAATAGATTTTAATCATGATTTAAACATATGAGAGTCTGGTTTCACTTTGATATGTGTATATCCTAACTCCACAGAAGTTAATGGGGGTTATGAAAACCTACAGAGGAGAGAATACACCCACAGCCTCCAAAACAAATTTAGAACAATTTAAAATGCCCTGGAGTAATAAAGAGTGAGTTTAAGGGGTCAATCAGAGGGTAAATATATGTTTTAAAGATTATTTTTGTAAAAACTCTTGTGTCTTTGAGGCCCAAGGCATGGAATAGATGGGTATGAACAGAAAAAAAGGGATAAAAACTAACAATTATGCCTAGGGTAAAAGTATAAATTACAGTTTACCTTGGCAGAAAGCATGTGCATGGTAACATTTTTTATGAGAGCTATTTGTATTTCTGAGAGCTGTGTAAGTGTTGTTTATCCCTCAGAATGTCCTTGTGAGGTGTGCATTTCCTACCAATCAGCCTTGTGTGACAATGACATGGAGATGCATTTATCATTCAGCTTCTAGCATCTAATATTTTAAGTGATCAACTAAGCTACCGTCAGTACGCCCCTGTGCAAAGGAGAAAATGGAGAGTTGGAGGGGGTTTAGAACTTGAGTGGCAGAATTTGGATTGTATTTCATAAGGAAACACTCTGATGTGTTATCTAAGAGACATGGAACACATTTGTTGCCATGTACCATGTCTGCCTCCCCTCCTTCCATCTCACCCTCTTCTCTTCTATAGTCAACCTTGCTATTAGTTATCAAGGTGCTAGGAAAATACATGCTCAGAATCTCAATCTTGAATGCTGTTTAAATGTTGGCAATCCTACCCTCTCCTTAAAAACCATCAGAACATATTAATTCAGTGAAATCAAATAGAAACCTTTACCCCTTCTCCCCTTAAAGCAATATAACAAAAGTAACCTAATTCCATCACCGTTGTCTGATATAATATAGACTACCTATTTTGATTTAGCATTGTGTAATATAAAAACCGTTGAACTAAAGTCAGAGCACCTGGGTTCTAATCCAGTGCTTCTCAACTCTGGCTGCCATTAGAAACATCTGGTGAACTTTCGAAAACTACAGATGCTAGAAACACCCCTCCTTCCCTCTAAGAGTCTAATTCAGTTGTTTTGGGGTGAGGATCAGCCATGCAATATTTTCACAAACTCTTCAGGTGAGTTCACTGTTCTACTTTCCATTGTATAACGTCTACTTTTTGTGAATTTCTTTCAAGAATTCAACCCACCCCGTTAAGCTTCTATTTTTGCATCTCTAAAATTAGGGCAACACATACCTAGGCTGTTTGTCTCATACAATTGTGAAATTCAAATGGAGAGATGATTTAAAAACTTGTGAAAGCTAGGACATGCTTCACTAATGTCAGACGTGATGATGATCAGGTTGACTTTCTTGTGATTTAAAGAGGTAAATTTGAAGAAACCTTAGGAAAACCTTTTCCTTCATCTCCAGTTTCTTTGATTTGGTACAGTGGTTGCTTGATAAAAACTTTAATCTATTTTCACTTGAGTATATGTCGTGTACTTGTTTATACATTATGTTTACTTATTGATTTTTATAAACTCAATGGCAAGAATAAATAGTGAGAAGGGCTGATTTGTGTGTATACGTATGTATGTGAGTGCTCAAGTTTGTCCACATGTAGATATCTGGGAAAAACTCTCTTGATAGATTTAAATAGTGGAGAGTGATAAATATGTAAAAAGGCAATTGGCCAAAGCATGTCATAGTTTATTCATTCATCCAAAAAAATGCTCTATTGAGGGATAACTATGTGCCAGCCTCTCTGCCAAGATATAGAAATAGATGACATTGTCAACGCCCTCAAGGAATTCACAAACAATTGACAATGACAGACAAGTAAACCAACACTTATAATACAGAGTCATGAATGCTACAATTGAAGATTTTTCAGCATCCTGAAGAAGTCTGTAAAGGAAAACTAAGGGCATGAGAATGTCGTTAGGTAAGGCATACAAGAAGATATAAAATGTGAATTGAGTCTTGAGGGACACATAGAGTAAGTTAGGTAGAGGAAGTTGGGATTTCTAGGCAGAGGGAAAAGTGCAGGAAAGAAGTGAGAGAATGTGGTCCATTCAGGAAAGTGTGTGAAATTCACATAACTGCACGTGAAAGTACAGTTGGGGACTGGTAGTGGATGAGGCAGGAGAGAGGTAGCCAGGGGCCAAACACAAGTGAATTTGTAATTTATTCTGAAGGCCATGGGGATACATTTTATTTACATAGAGGAGTACAGATTGGATTGCGTTTTGGTAAACTCACTCCAATAACCATGAGGTAGGGAGGGAGATGGACGAAGAAGATGAACCAAAACAGTTCATCATTGATGTAGTTTTCAGGAAAATATGATAAAGACTGAACTAAGGCAGTGGCAGTAAGAAAAAGAGGGAATAATTTAGAAGGTTGAACTATTTAGCAGAGTAGAATGAAAAAAAATCAGTGACAGATTAACAATAATGACATTAAAAACATAAAAAGTAAAACCAAACATGGATAACAGGATGTTAGAATGAGACTGTAGTAGGCTGAATAATGGCTCCCCAAAGATGCTCAAGTCCCAATCCCTAGAACCTGTGAACATGTTATTTTAGATAGTAAAAGGAAATTTGTAGATATGTTTAAATTAATAATTTTGACATTATTAATTAACCGTGGGTAGGCCCAGTGAAATCACAAGGGTCTATTCAGAGAGCAGGTGGAGGATCAGAGTCAGTAGTAGGAGATATTACAATAGAAATCAGAGGTTGGAATGATGTGAGGAAAGAATCACAAGTTAAGGAATGTGAGTGGCCTCCAGAAACTGAAAAAGGTAGGAAGATGAAGTCTCCTTTAAAGCTTCCAGAAGGAAAACTTCCATGCCAATACCTTGATTTTAGACTTCTGATTTCCACAACTGCAAGAGAATAAATTTTTTAAGCTTCTAAATTTGTGGTAATTTGTTACAGCAGCAATAGGAGGCTAATATAGGGACTTTCGTGCTGCAGTATCAACTGAGCTAAAATAGATATCAGGATACCAAAGTGTGTGAGATATCCCCTTTCATATAAAGGTAATTGGACAAGTTACTTTTGGGAAAGGGTCCTTTCTAATCACTGCTTAGTGAGGAGTGCTTCATGGGCATTACTTGGAACGCTTAGAAATAACATTCCCTGCAGTTAGGAGGCACAGAGAATTCACATCTGACTCTCAACAGGGAAAGCTGTGAACTAGATTCTTAGTGCTACCTAGGGGATCAGTGAGGAAAGGGCTAGCTGACCACTTGGTTGTGGACGAAGAAGACTGCTGTTGTATAGGGGCTGGATTCTTAGGTTTTCTATTCTCTTTCTGTTCACCTCATCCAACACCCACTAACCACTGAACCAGAATAGTCCCTTAAACTTATTGCCTTCTGCAATTGCTGCCTGATTGCCACCTTGCATTTCTTTTCATTGCACTTTCGTGTTAGAGTCTCAATTTCTTGGATACTATGTCCTCCTTTTTTTTTGGATTCTTTCTTAATGCTATTAGAGTATATCTTCAAGTATTTTTCCTTAGAAAGGATATCTATTAGAATTTTTTTCTGGATCTTTGTATACCCACAGATATCTTTTTTCCTTTCACATTTGATCGATAATTTGGGTATAAAATTTCAGGTTCAACATCATTTAACTCCAAAACTTTGAAGACATGATGTCATTCTCTTCTAGCATCAGTAATGAGATTCCATTCTCATTCATACTCTTTTTAAACTCCTGTTATTTTGTACTGAAGGCTTTAAAGAAATTATTTCGAAATCTTTGTGTCAGAAATTTTACAAAGTATGCCCAGTTGTAGGCCTTTTAAAAAATTCATTCTGCTTATCATATTGTGGTACTTTTGATCTGTAGACTACTCTTCTCCAACTCTGGATATTTTATTCTTATTCCTTGATTATTTCTCAATCCTCCTTTAAAAAAATCATTTTCAGATTTAGTTATATAGACAATAGACCTCATAGAGTAATTCTTTATATCTCACAAATTTTTCCTATATTTGTCATCCATTTATTCTCTCAACTTTTTGTGATGTATTCCCAATTTGTTTTAGTTTTTCTATTGAATTCTTTATTTCAAGTGTCATATTTTTAATTTCCCAAACTTCTTTATTTTCTTTCTCTAGCTTCATGGTTTTGTTTTATACATGTATAATTAACCTGAATCTCCCTGAAGATACCAATTACTTTTTGTTTGTTTGTAAATTACTCTTCCATTTACTAAATAATCTCTTTTTTCCAATTAGAATGCAATTTTTAAGGAGTGTCTTTGGGATCAACATGTGGAAAAGGAAGAAAATAGGATGGGGCAGAGGAAAAGGTAGAGCTGCAATGCAATCTCAATGAAGCTCTCAGCTGAATTTTGGGAAGTTTTGAAGCTGGCATGATCCTATAGAGTTTCCCCAAGTTGGAGTGAAGTGGCCAGGTCTTTATATATCCTTGTTGATCAGTCATTGGATGTAGGCCATACATTTCTTTTAGAGCTTTCTTTTGGCAACTCTCCCAGCAATGGAAAGATCTGTGTGGTTCATTTCAGCGTCCACCACATCTGTTCTTTATTTATTTTTAAAGGTTCAGTTGTTAGGTTCTACTTATTCAATTTTTTTTCTTTCTCTTTTATGATGTTTTTCCCCTCAAATGTTTGGCGAATTTAGGTTTTTCATTTATATGTACTAATAAAAGTCTAGGCAGTTAATATGGCTAACTCCCTGTTTCTATAATAAGGCTCTTTCCTGAATGAAGGGACTAACAGAGAGCTCTACTTATGTGATTGGGGCAAGTAGATTGGTGGGACTCACTTTAAGAAGCTCAGGAGAGACCTATCTGGCAATCCCAACTGTGAGAATGAGGACAGCCTTATTCTGAGATACTGTCTATTCTAGACATCCCAGACAATTTTAAAATTTCTTTAGAAATTAATTATCTAATTTTAAGCCTGAGGATAAATGCTAATCCTGTATTCCATACAGATTTGTGTGTGAGTGATGAAAGTGGGGTTCCTGAACAAAGAGCTGTCCACATTCCAGTATTGATCAAACTTGTTTTCCATAAAAATCACCTGGGACCCTTATCAAAAATTGAGAATTTTGAGTCATGTTGCCAGACTTACTAAACTGAGTCCCCCTGGAAGGGTCCTGAGATTCTCTGTTTAACAAAACTCCGTGTAATCTTATAATCGGCCAAGTTGGTAACACCACCTATAGATCACCTTCCCCATCCACCCATCCACCCCACCTCCACTCCCACTCTCTGTAAGTGCTTCTTCCTTGGGGTCTTTTTGTGGCTCCACAGCCAGGAATGGTGCTTTTGTTTCCATTAAAGCTTTCTCCTATGTTCGTTTGAGATGGAGGCTCCCACTTTTGTTTGCTTATTAATATGATAGCTTCCATCTGCTTCCCATGTTATAGAAAGTCATCAAAATCTTCGGTCTTTCTATTCTCAAGACTGTAATCAATTTATTCCCTTTTGTACTTTACTATTTCTTCAATGGGTTTTTAGTAAAGAGGAAAGGTAAACATGTGCACTCAAAATTCCCTCTTAAATCAAATCTCAATAATCACACTTCAGAAAAATCTCCTGAGCTAGGTGATTGCTAATGTGCAATGTGACAGATTGGATGTGGGGATAAGGGAGATACAACAGTCTTGGATAATCCTCAACTGTCTGGCATTAGCAATTGGGAAAATTTTTATGTGTTTCACTGAAAAGACTATAGAAAGAAATCATTTTTCTTGGAAAAGGTAATCAATTTACTCTTTTTCACACGTCCAGTTTGATTGAAAGGCCCAGGGAAGGGTCTGATCTAGAAGCATATATCTGTGAGCCATCCATTCATTGATCAATCTGCATATATTAAACAGCTTCTTAGTATATGTGAGGATACGGCACTAGAAATATCTTATAGGGGATAGAAACAAATAACTAAGCAAGTACAATGACATGTGACAAGTGCAATAATGGGAGATACCCAGAGTGCATAGGAACTCATAGGAGAACAACTAAACTCAAGACCTGGGTGTTCAGGGAAGGGTCTGGCATCTAGGCTGAGACAGGACAGATACGATGAGTCCGGCAAAGTTGTCTAGACAGGAAATTATTTTAGAAAGAATGAAGAGCCAGTAGGAAAGCTGGGAGCCAAAAGAGAATACCAATAGAAACTTTTGTATGACCAGGGCTTAGCAGGAAGGAAGACAAGAGAGAAAACTAGAAAGGCAAAAAGGATGAGTTGATGCAGGATATTGTATAATGGGAAGCCACTGAGCAGTTTTAAATAATCGTTCTAAAAGTGGATCTGAAACCTTAGCAATGGATGACATCACACAGTGGTGTTCTAGCTTTGGTCTGCATCTAATCAACCAAGAAACTTGTCAACTTGCATCTATTATGTGTAGTATTGAGTTAAGCCCTTTACACATATATATATGCTTTATATATATCATCTCTGACATCTCCCAGTCTCAGAAAGTGAGTGGAATTAATGTTCCTGAGGTCACATTGCTAATAATTGCCAAAACTGAGACCTGAACGCAAGCAGTCTGGCTGTAAGCTCCCTTCTTACACCTCACTGTGTTGCCTCCAGATAGAAGTATTGTATAAAATAGACGCTTGAATTTCACAGAGGACATATTATGAGGCCTTTGAGAATTCTGAGATTTATAATGCCTATAAGATACTATAAGATACCATTTGCTCTCTCCCATATCCAGAAATGTTAATTCAGGAGAGTAGAAGTGGGCCTAGGAATCTGAATTTTAACAAGTCTAAAGATATAGTTTTGTTTTAGATGGTTCCATGACCCTGCCTGGGGTCACTTGAGACTAGAGAAGAGGCCTGAAGTTGCTCCCTTACAGCAGAAAAATCCATGAAAATGACTGAGAAAAAAATGTCTGGACATGTAGGACGTAAATTTCAAAAGATTATTATAGAATAGGAGAGAATTTGAAGAAAGAGGTCAATAATATGATATGCAAGAAATGTTAGGTAAGGGTTAGAAATTGCCCATTGGGCATGGTCACAAGTTCCTTGATAAGGCTGAGATCTTTTACTCCAAAGCCACGATTCCTACTCCAGAAGAGCTCCTGCTTCTGATTGTCCACGCTGCATGGAGCTAAGCCTAGAAATATTTCCATTTTCCTCATAGTTCTCTCTGTCTCATAGAAGCAGTTAACGGAGACTTTGGGAAGGTCATTTCTCCATAGATTCCCTTCAAAGACATTGAATTTCAACCATAGCATAGCTATGAATGGCAGAATTATTTAAATATCTTACAAATGCACAGATATGCTCTAGATTTGATGCTTTAAATACACAAAGATTATTTGTTTCAATAAATAATGCTGCTCAAGCAGCAGTCCCTTTACGCTGAAGATTCTACCACCCAGGATAATTGAACTTGAAGAGAAGAACTGAACTATGATTTAAGAAAAAGTTTGTGCCTATTTTTAATTGTAGGCAAACAAAATTCTCCCAATTGGAGTTTAAGCTGGAGGTGGATAATCATTGTGTTGGAATATATAATGCTTTCAAAATTAAAATAAACATATTCTCCTTTGAAGTTATGCTGGCTATTCAGGCACCAATGGTTAATGATTTCTTTTCAACATGCTGAAATATATGTGCCGGATTCCTGGTGGTTTTCACTGGGATTGAGTTGCCTATAAAAAATAGTGTTAAAATCTCAACTTACTCTCAATTATAGATTTCTATATTGTAACCTCCAATAACTCCAATTTCTTCCTAGTAATATAAAACATTTCTTCTAAACTGAATTCCGAAACTAATGAATTCTTCAGCCATTCTTCCATTTTACATTACTTAACATATTTATCTTAAATTAGAAGCCCAAATCCTCAGTCCTAAAATTTTATGATAATAAAAATAAATAACAAGTATTGAGCACCTACTATGTGTGTCATTGTGTTATGTTCTTTACATGTCCTTTAAGCCTCACAGTTTTCGAAAGCAAATGATAACTTATGTTCCCGAGGTCATATAGTACAAAGTGCCAAAAGTGAGACTTGAACCAAGAAAGTCTGGCTGCAAAGGCCCTGTTCTTACGCTTGCATTGTTTCGCCTCCAGATAGAAGCGTTGTATAAAATAGACCCTTACGTTTCACCAGATCTGTGTTAGAGGGCTTTGAGAATTCTGAGGTTCACAATGCCACCAAAGGAAACCATTTGCCCTGTGAACAGCGGATAAGCAGATGGTTTCCTAAACTCATTCAAGAGCTTGCTGACTCTCCGTGGTGACAGACCAGCCTCATCACCCACTATAGTCATCTATATCTAATATCCTTGTACATTATACATTACAGGCCATCGAGTTCATTAGCTGTCATATATTTAAATTCATTTAACAAATGTTGAGCATCTGATGAATAAGACAAGGTCCTTTTCTTCATGCTGTCTATAATCTGGGGAGAGACAGGAATGATAAATCTATAAGTATCAGGAGTCTAGGAGGTTATTTTGTGGTTTTCATATACATGTAAATATGTAGGTTGTAGAGGCCATTGAAACAAAGAAGGTCATCTTTTAGGATGTGAGAAGAGGTTAATTTAAGAGGTTGCTAAAGCTTAAGGGACTTCTATTTGGAGAGCGCTGAGAAGAACCATCCTAACCAGATAGGGGTGCTAAGGGAAAATGTTGCTCGTTGGAAGGAAAGGAAGAAGTCGTGTCAAGGAGGTGCTGTGCTATGAATTTTGAGATATTAAAAAAATAATGTCTGGACCACTAGCTTCTTTGGCTTGCATATTCCTGTCAGAAAGGAGTTAGAAAAACCTGACAATCACTGGACATTTCTACAGTAACCTGAGACAGAATTTCAAACTTCCAGACGGAAAAGAAGAGTAATAGCAATTTCATTCTAGAGTGTCACTTCCAACTCTCCTGCCTACGCTTGTCTTCCAATACCATTCAAGCCTCCTGAAATGGCCTCTCACTCATCTGGAGAGTTTGGGGGTACACAATTTTTTATATCAAACTCTGCAGATAAAGAAGGATGGGAACTTATGCTTTATGATTACTGCCATTAGAAACCAAGTAAAAAGTAATTTTCTATTTCATTGCTTTTATTAATCATGGTATGGAAATTATTGTTTGCTTCTAACTTTAAATTACTCTATGTTCTAGATTTTGGGTATGGATTTTAACTGATTTCTTAGGGGATTATAATGAGACATGAAACTATTTTTAGTAATTCACTAGAAAATCTGAATGAAAGGCCCATTAGTTATTTTTATGGGACACAAAATAGATTAACTATTGCGTTAACAATCTCGCCATCAGCCAAGCTATTAGAAATCTGAAGATAAATGCTACCATAATATTCCTTTAAAAATTTTTTTTTGAAGTATACCATGTTTCCCCGGAAATAAGACTTACCTGGAAAATAAGCCCCAGTTAAGACTGTCAGCCAGACAGATGCATTTAGTACGTTATAATAATGTTCCAGAAGAAGATGAGATGACTGTATTTGAATAAATGTAGATTGTTGTACATGAAAAAATAAGACATCCCCTGAAAATACGCCCTAATGCGTCTTTTGGAGCAAAAATAAATATAAGACCCGGTCTTATTTTCAGGGAAACTCGGTTGTTATCTCTAGGTTTTTTTCAAGACAGTCTATTTGAGTTATTAATATTTATACTGTGTTAAAATTTATAAATAGAATGATTTTTTTAAAAGAAGAAAATTAAATTAAGGATATAATAAAGAATCAAATGAAAAATAACCATTTTGGGAGCAGCCAGATGGCTCAGTTGGCTAGAGTGCGAGCTCTTAACAACAGGGTTGCAGGTTCGATTCTCACATGGGCCAATGTGAGCTGCGCCCTCCACAACTAGGTTGAAGCACAACAACTTGAGTTAGAGCTGATGGGCCCTGGAAAAAACGCAATTTCCCAGTATTCCCCAATAAAAAAATCAGTCCTTGGCTCACTTATAAAAAAATAAATAAGGAAATAAACATTCTGAACTTCAGGAAAAATAATTTTTCTCCAGAATATATGCAAAAATTTCACCCATCTATATTTACACTAAAAATATTCACCTGGGCCCTCATTCATTCAAGTGGAAATACAATTGTTTGATTGCATAATACAATTTAGAAATCATTTGACAGAAACAGTAGTTTTTATTTACTAGAAAAATAAAAATAAATTTTTCTGTTATGTTCATATCTTAACAGTTTAAAAAGCAATATGGCTCTGGAATAGATTCTGGATTTTAATTCTCTCTTCAGTACTTACTAGACATATATTCTTGGACAAATCTCTTAATCTAGCAGGGTTCTTACTTTCTTATTTATAAAATAGGGGTAAATTATTTCACAAGCTTGTTGAGAAATTTAGGTGACAATGTAGACAGTGTAAGCAATGTATATAACTAGGAAATCCTACACATATTATATACACAAACAGACCCATAAAACTTTTTTTTTTTTTTTAGATTGATTAACTGGATTTGTAGCAAAAATCCAGTGAATTGATAATTATAGGAGAAATATTTTATGTTTTAAGATAAACTCCTTAGGAATTTCTACAACTCAATCACATAAGGAAGGGGAACATACATAAAGGAAAATGCCAGTGTATTGCGGTAGGAATAAAGCATAACCCATCCAGGAATTATGCTGGACAGCAGGAATATTTCTTCAATGGGACATCAATGCTAGATTTGATCTTTTTCTTCTTATCTTAAATAACCATTTAATACTTCATACACTATTGATTTTAATAATAGGTATATTTAAGTTAATAGAAAGTGGTTGTCAACCACCCCCAACTTATTATTTTATTGCTTGCCAATAGCTATCATGTTTCCCCGAAAATCAGACCTAACTGGAAAATAAGCCCTAGCATGATTTTTCAAGATGACATCCCCTGAACATAAGCCCTAATGCATCTTTTGGAGCAAACTTTAATATAAGACCCGGTCTTATTTTCGGGGAAACACAGTATGAAGTTAGAATTCTTATCTTGTTTTATTTAACCTGCTGGCATTTATGGAGTCTGCCTCACATAGCCCAGGAGGGTGAAGATGGAGACAAATTCAATAGAAAACCTCATTACTACCCTTTAGGAGCTTATGACCCAGTTGAAGGAATGCACATCAACACTCGAAACAAGGAAAAACGTATTTATGGACCAACATGCAAGTGAGAGCAAATTGATATGGAAGCTCTGCTGGCCTGAGAGAGAGATGATGGGCCCAAATATTTTAACTTCAGATTGTTTTCTGTTTGAGTACGGTCTGTAGTGGTCAGTTACAGCATCTCTGAATGGTGGTCCAAAGCATGATTTGAAACTTTTACATCTTAACAGTTCATCTTTGTTGTTACCCTTGCCTTTTATTTGGACAAATTGTACATTTGATGGATTTGTAGTTTAGCTTACATATTTTCATACTTATCACAAGAAATTACATTTACTCTCTTCTACAAAATAAAGAGGAAAATCTACTCTATCAACTAAAGAGACAGTTTATTATGTTTAGGCTAATTATTATAGTAGTTGCATTATGCAGGAACTGTTCTCTTTTTTTATACGACATAAAAAAGTTCCATTTATTTCTGTTAACATAACTAAATAATATGATTGAGCCTATCCATACTTTTAAAGTTATACTTTGTCTATCTACAGAGCTTCACAAATGACAGGGTTTAATTCGTTTTAATAAGCTACTCCTGGAGGAACCCAATACATCAGTCAGAAAAGGACAGGATAGGTCCCCAACTTTTGGTCTGTGGTTTCTTTACTTTAAAAATTATTGAGGATGCTCAAAGAGCTTTTGTTGAAGTGGGTTAAAGCCACTGGTTTCTACTTCACATTAGAAATTAAGGAAACTTTAAAAAAATTTTTTAATTTATAATTTTAAAATAAGACTAATAAATCCATTATATGTTAACATAAAACAACACATTTTTATGTAAAATTACTAAATTTTCCAAAAAAATTAGTAACTAGAATGCCATCGTTATTCATTTTTTTCAAATCTTTTTAACCACTGGATTCTTACATCAGCTTCTGCCTCAGTCAGTTGCAATACCACACACCGTTTAGACTTATGAAAACTCTACTTTGCACTTGTGAGGGAATGAGAGCAAAAGGGGAAATGACATCTTTATACTACAATGAAATAATTCTAACCTCATGGATCCCTTGAAAGATCTTCAGGAATCCCAGGAGTTCCCAAACAATGCTCTGAGAACCACTGGGCTAAGTTATACTACAGTAATATACAATCCTCAAATACTAGTGGCTTAACAGTAAAATTTCTTTTTTTCTCTCTCATCCTAATATCCACTGTGGATCAGTTGGACATTCTGCTCTATGTCATTGTAACCTTCACTCTGGGTCCTGTTTTGGTAGAGAAGAAACTCTTTAGAACATGCTGGTAACTGTGGCCCAGAGCAAAGAAAGCATGGCAAAATATGGACTGATTCTTAAAGCTTCCCCTTGCAAATGACACCTAATACTTCTGTTCACATGTCATTAGCCAAAACATGTCACAAATCCTGGCCTGACTTCATGAGGGCAGGGACTATAATCCTCCTATAGGAACAGACACAGGATATTAGTGAGCAGTAATACTGTCTACCATACCCACTAATATTCTTAAAACACATTTAACTAAGTTGTGTCAAGTCATTAGATGCTCATAGATTTTGATCTTGGTCAGAGTTCAGTAGGTAATCTTTATCTTTGCCTCCCAACCTGCCTCTTTTCTAGGTTTCAAGAATTTTATAAATGCCTGGCATAGAGTCAGTGTTTAATAAACATTCATCAAATAAATGAGCACATATCTGATAAAACATCATTTAGACTTGGGCATGATACTATGTGCCTAAAATTCCAAGAATGATATATCCAAATACTGGCCAAGTTAATTTTGGATCTTGGAATTGTCTTGTTGATAATTTAGCTCAACTCTATCACTTAACAGATGATTCCATTGAAGTGTGAATAAATTAAATAACATCATTTTAGTCATAAAAATGGGAATAGAGTTAATTGTGTCCAGTATTATGGAAATGGTATTAAGTTTGGGAGGGCTTCTAGTTAAGTCCTGATAAATACTCAAATAATATCATCTTACAGATTTCTGTATCAGAGTTGCATATTGTCCAATATCTAAAAATTTTAGGACTAAAAAAAAAAAAGTAAGATAGTTTCAAAGCAACTGGAGCTTAAAAATTTTTTATTTACTTTGCTTCCCTTGAGGTGCCACAGGAATAAGAATTCTTTGCTGAATTTCTAGTTCTCCTACAGGCTTGAACTCATCATGAATGCTACTGTGTTGACTACTTCAACTGCAAAAGCCATTTTCTAGAGCCAATTATGCTCATAGAAATATCTTGCAGATGATAACAAGGTTATATTATATAAACTGCCAAGATATAGGCGATTGTTCCCATCTCCAAGAAATCCAATTCAGCATTTATATTTTATTTTCATTAACTCTAGTACCCAAAGTGTCAAACTTAAGTACAAGAGATTGACTGAGTATGGACAAATATACAACACTGCATTTTCCTACCATATAATAAAAATTAATCAATGGAAAATAATAACTGCTTGCATTCATAAGATACTTTCTTCCTAAGAACAATACGTTATTCTAATTAAACTTTGCAATGACCCAACAGGAGTAGGAAAGGGGCAAGTATTTCCTTTTCGAATATTAAAATAATCAAGGTGCAAGCAGGTTAAGGGAAAGCCAGAGGTCACACAGTGAGTCATTAACAGAGCCACGAAGTCTTCATAATGCTTTTTTCTTCCAAGATGGTGCCCCAGATATGTAGCCACTGGGACCATTATTATACATGTTGATAAACAACAAAAATTAGAAAAGCATCTTGGTTAAAATATCTGGAATGAAACCTAAATTGTACATATGGCAATTATCTTTCAGGAAATAAGAAATTATTTCCATTTTTAAAAGCATCCTTCCCAATATTTCATTTCCCCCATTTTTTTATATTTAAATATCTATTGTCTAACTTCAAATAAATATAACTGTGATACAAAGGAGCATTTGTGTCACTAGTACCATTAAAAACCCTCATGTGTGAATGGGTGTTTAATTAGGCTGTATTAGATTAATCCCATGTCTCCATTGGTAACAAATGAAAAGATAGTATGCACTGTCATGGGGATAGACGTTTAAAGCTCAAAGTAACTTTCATATTTTTCCATGTGATCGGTCAGCTAGGACTTCCTCTTAATTTGATGAAAATTTGGTTTGTAAATCAGAAAACCTTTTAATTGCGAGAAATGCAAAGTGGGAATCTTTTTTTAAAAGATTGACATTACCTTTGTTGTTTGATACGTTAAAGTAAGACCCATAAGGAACAGCTCTAAACAATAAACTTCATATAAAATAGATAAAAGCTTGCTCTTTGGGCCTACATAGAAATTCAGACAGAGGCTTAAAAAGGACAACTCAATAGTTCTAATATGATAATATTGCCTACGTAGTGGTAGAATATTTGTTATAAAAGGTCTTAAATGTCATTTCCTAATGACATTTTGAGGTAATTTTAACCACTTTTAAATTAATTGCATATAGGTTATAGTTATTGTATAAGAAAAGACTTGCTTCCTATTTAAACAATGTTGGGAAGTTAAATGTAAATTTAAGTAGTGAAATCTAATTTTTAAATCAGAAAAATATTCCACCAGCCATGTAAGTTTTGCTTTGTCACTGTACTGTATTCCGTTCAGTAGAACAAAGACCGGATGCATAATGAGCCAATGTAAATGAAGTCAAATCAGCAAAAGCATAGTGGGGGAGGGGAAGGTGTAAAATATGACAGTCGGTATAATGACCAGGGAGTAGAGAAGTTAAATGTTTAATGCCTACACATTCAGATTCATTTTTCTGTCATCGCTTTGAATGGGTAGACTGAGGTGCTGGAAAGTCCGGAATGAAAACATCCCCTGGACCAAAAGAATTATTAATATTACTTAATAGCACAGATAGGATCTGCACTCATAATCATCTTTTTTCTACCACTCCCCCCGCCCACCTCAGGAAACAAACAAAAAAAAGAAACGTGGTTATAATTAGAGATAATTAGAAAATGCAGTAAGTGTTTATTTGGGGCTTTCTCACATACCCTCCCGCACTGCATGCCAGCTTCCCATCTCCCAGCCATGATGGAAGCTCAGAGCACAATAGAAACACAGCAACAATATGAATTGCAAATACATGTATATCTTTCCACACAACTTATCTTATTGACTCTTAATAAAATGTGTATCTTCTACAAAATATCCTGAGCTGTAAATTGCTTTACTATTGATGACGGGCTTTGAAAAAATACTACACATGCCTTACAATCAACTAGACAGAGTTGTGTTAAACAGAATTGCTTAGCTCTTGTCTGTAAATTACTCCCCTCACTCTCCAATAAAGGAATGAATCTTGCTTAATAATCTAACCGCTAAGCATGTGTTATAACTGTACATGTGAAAATCTTCATATTTTACATATCCCACACGTTAGGACAACAAGCCTTCCTCATAATGTTCTCATATTTAACATTTTCCTACACAGATAGTGTGAATTTTCAAGAATACTGACAAACAGATCATTTAATGCAGTGCCTCCCACCATCCCATTTTCTCTCATGTGCAGTTCCAAACTATAGCTGTCTTGAAAGATATTCATAAATTAATTTTGCTGTCTAGGCAGTTTAACACACAGTAATTAAACTGGAGCTATAAACAGCAAAGCATATACATGGACTTCTTGGCTTTTAATATTAATTTATTAATATTAATTCCTAAAAATAAATGGAATGCTAATATGAAGGTGGAACTCCATTTTGGGGGGAAATAGGTGTGAAATCAATTAAAAATTATTTTAAAGTAAGTTAAATTCCTAGTGTTAGTGTTAAGTAATTCAAAAGAATTTGTGTCATTACAGCTTAAAAAAGAAAAAAAATTTCTTTTGCACTAGTGATATATACTAAAATGTTTCTGTTAAACTAGCTCCATATGGGAGGGGTGTGTATTGAGGGTTGGGGGAACACAGGAGCCTGAATACTTGCTTTGTAAATATTTAAGCTTTTTGCAGACTAGAATGTAAGGAAGAAATAAAATGCTAGCCGTTTACCTTTGAACCCTTTTGTGAAATATCTTAATGTTGCCAAATGTGAATATAGTGAACTTAATCAGTAAATTTGACTGAGATTTATGAACTTTTTCATTCTAAATGCATTTACATATACACAAGCACATATATGTACATAAATTTATTTTATTACATCCATTTTACACAAACTGAACCTTAAGCAGTTGAAGTACTAAAAAAAGCCAATCAAAATACTCTTCATATATCCTTAAGTCCATAAACCTCTTTAAATTGTCTCTTTTAAAAAAACAGCTAAATTATGGAAATGCACACTGCATTACAGAATATTTGCCAGTTATATCTTGATTCTTATTTGAAATTCCCACAAGAATATAGGCATGACAGTAATATAAACCATAGAAACAGGCAAAAAAAAAAAAAGTAGAACACAAGGACTTGTAAATAAATCCATGAATATCAAGAAGCACAGATGCTAAGATTATGCATTTTTACCAGTACAGTTCGTGCTTGTAAACTATAAGGCCAGACATTTGTAAGATGCAGTGTAGCAGGCCCTGCAGAGGGAGGGAGAGGAAGGACAGACAGAGAAAAGTGGGGAGGAGGGAAGAAGGGAGGGAAAGTGAGAGAGAGAGAGAGAGAGAGAGAGAGGGAAAAAGAGAGAGAGAGAGGGAGACTGAGAAAAAAGGGGGGGGCACATAGCCAGACACAATAACGCATAATAATGTTAACATTCCTGCATGTCTAATGGCTTAAATATGCTGTGTGCCTCACTCTGGCCCCACACGGCAGCTGATGTCAAAGAACCATTTAATATTTTATCAATAGTCCTTCTTTGAACCAAAAAAACCTCATTTTTTTCCTATTAAAAAGATTCAGGGGTTTCCAAGCACAAAAAAAATTAAATGTCTTGAATGGCAAAATTTTGACACAACATATTTGTGAATACTTCATGTTCAACAAGATTCACACCATTCTTCAACTCCTCGTACATTATTTACATCTTCGCAGTGTCAACATGTCTTATTTACCAAGGAAACAAAGTCATATTTTTAGCATCTTTTTTCACATTAGGAATGTATAGCTTTATTTTTTAATTTCAAAGAAACCCATTGATTGAATTATTATTATAATATCAGTTGAACTTTTAGGTGTTTTTGTGTGTATGTGTGTGGAAGATATTGTTTTCTTGTTTGACAGATACTATGCCTGTAACAAAGAATGACTGAATTGTCTTAACAAAGAAGATGAAGGCTGTATATGTTGGTTACAACAGAATAACCACCTTCCAGATCTCTTAAATCCACAATATATGTAGTGTGGGTCCTGAGTGGCTTTTGTTTTCAATGTCTTTTGTAAGCTTTTAGGGTTTTTTCTGCATCAAATGTCAAGTTAATTTACAGGGCGCTATTACTGATATGTTTCCTTGGTTTGTGGTTTTCTGTGAAAGGCAGGCAGCTGAGACCAAGTCTTAGGCTGGGGGGGGAGGGGCAGCCAGCGAGCCCGTAACACATACACTGTACCAGGGTCTGTAAATTGGCTGCCTGTATGACAGCAGGCCCAGGGAAACCTCTAGTCTTCATTTGCATGCTGAAGAATATCCAGGATTAAACCGGACTGATTTTCATACAGGATTTAGACCTGACATTTATTATTCGGTTCACAGACCTCTTGAAGGAAAGTTTGTTTTCCACTCATAGATGAAAAATCTTCTAAGATAAATAAAGATTGTCTTAGCAGTAACAGTAAATAAATATCTTTACTGTATTTCTTAGGAATTTATCATATGTGATTACCAGAGAAATGTTTGCCACCAAATTATTATATTTTTCTCTTTAGCAATTCTAAAGAAAAATATCTATCAAGGCCCCACTTAGTATAAAATATATCCATTTAATTCTGGAAGTTGATTTTTCATAAATAAAACTTAAAGATAGATACTTTTTTTTTTTTTTAGAACAAATTAAAACAATATTGGAGCAGTAAAATACTCTGAAATGCTTAATTTTACTTCTGCTCCATGTGTTTTTATGAGGACAGAGAAGATTTTGGTTATATTGTAAGCATCAATTACTTACTTTTATATAAAACATGAAAATTATAAATGAATGCTACACGTGAGCCCTATCCACCAAATTTATAACATAGATAGTTCATTTTCATTGCCACATAGATCCATAAAATATTTCAGTGTCTTTTAAAATTTAGGTACTAATTGTTTGTCTAAACATTTGTAATCCGATGCTTTGGCGATATTTTAACTAAATTTAGCTTTAATTTCTAGTGTTCAAACAAAACATATTTTGACACAGTACCAATATAAAGAAACATGGTAGAGTTGCTTTACATTTTCTGGAATCCATTTTCAATGTGGACCAGAGTAAAGACTGCAAATAGTGATTAAGCAGACCCAGAAGAAATTTAGGATTCCTTATGTATTAAGCACAACAGATTTTTCAAATGCATTGGAAATACACTTTATACATTTAATAAACATAAGGTAAAACAATACAAATGTCAGCAATTAAATATATTATTGTTTTTGTCAGTGCATATGGAGAAAACACTGTAAAATCTGCTACATATTTGAATTTTTAATGTGTCAGTGGAACTTTTGAAAATGCATGCCAGTATTTGATTTCTTTATGGATATTAACTTATTCATAACAAATCTTAAACATAAACAACATAGGATGTAGTTTTTGAAAATTTTTGTTTTTATGTTGCATTTTATTATAAATGTACATATGAATCACATTTACTTCTCCAAATCAATTTATGATTATACTCAGTAAGAGATATGTATTATTAAAGTTTTAGACTATATCAGTGAACTTTTTGTAGTGAGATGTCAGTATCACATATACAATTCAGATTATTAACCAAGCATTTAATAAATGAACAAATGAGTCCGTCTAGTTTTGCCTTTATTCAATTACCATACATAACATGCACATGAATAATCAGACTGTTTACCAAAAGTTAGGTAAAACCAAAGAGTAGAAATTATTGCTGTGAAAAGATTTTGGTCATCTTTTGTGTAGAAATATTTCTCCTTTATATGTATGTCAGTTACAAATGTTAACCTAAATATTATGGTAAAATATGTCTACACATGCAAAGTGAAGAGAATCAAGGCACTTATTTGAACAACTCAGGCTAAACCCCTCAGTTTTGCTTGCAACAGATAATTGAGGCAAAAGTGTTTTTCCTTGGAATTCTCTGGATGATTGCATCAATTCTTCACTTTGCTTTATACATGTATATAGACATAGCAATGTGTGTCTCCAGAAATTGCCACTTTAAAAAACATGAAAATACAGAACACATTCATTTATGACACTGCTACCTTTCAGGCTTAATACACCACTGAACTTATTTATTAATCAAATTGGAATCTTTAAAAATGGGAGGGGTTAAATATATTTTCCTAAGTAATTATTTCTAAAGCAACATACAGTGATATTTAGATGTAACATATAATTATATATGCATCATGCAAACTAGGTTTCTTCAACTTTCTCTGGCATACTAATGCCCCAGTATCCTTCGTTATTGCTTCTATTAGTAGTCTACCTCCACAGTAGGTCCTGCTAATTGTATGGAGAGTATTCTTGATGGTGTGTTACCAATATAGTACTGAGGAACATTTAATTGTGAAAGTTTGACCCTCAACCCGAAATCCTGAAAGTATATGCTTGAAAAAAAGGAATTCTGAATCCAGTGGTTGGAATGGGGAGAATCATTTTCAATCAAGCCAATTTTTAATGACTTTATTGTTAATGTACTTAAAAATATGGCTGATATAATCACTTGAACTCACACAGTTATTTTGTCTTTTTTAGTGACTGCAAAAGAAATAGATATTAATTACCTCACCATTTAAAATTCTTGATACAATTCACATTTACTTTAAACTCAAGATGTCTCTCAATCAAATTGTGGGGCTCTTTATATCTTCAATATAATTAGTATTGTACAGTATTCGTGACAAACATAAGGAACAAGGAAAAGAATTTTTCTTGGTAATCATTGTAAATATAAAATTGTCAAGCTAGTCCTAATTAGTCACTATGATAAAGATAATATGCAAGTCTCTAAGAGGTGTAACAGACTAAGAACAAAATTCAAATATGCCACAATTAGATTATTGTTTCAAATGCTTATGCTTAATAAAGTTGGTGGACCATATTTGCCAAATAATTCTGTCAGGCAAGCAGTCATAGTTTAAAAGTAATTAAGCAATTCAGCCTCATCTACAAATGGCACATGCAAATGTCCATGCTTTTGTTGGTTTTGAAATGTGTAAGATGCTTGATAAAACGTATCGCCTAGGAAAACAATTCAGTATATTATACTTTTTAAACTTCAACAGGTAGAGAATCATTTTTAAAGTTGCCTTTAAAAACATTCTAGTAAAGCATTTGAATGTTTAATATTTGTATTATTCAAGTTCTTACCATTTCACACTACTCCCTAGAGAAGGGCCAAGAAAATATTAAAAATACTATAGAAATATAAGGGATAAGATATTTGTCACTCTCGTTTAAATTGATGTATGCTGCTGTCCTATAAACGTCACATCAGATAACCCTGAAAAATTACCATGAATCTCCATAATTATGCATATTCATGATGCTGTTTTGCATAGTGCTAACAGCAGACTGCATATGGGGTGGGATGTGAAAGGGGGTAGAAGTGATGTGACAGATTAAAATTATTACCAGATCATGGAAATAGACATAGCAACAGTTCCATTTTGTTAGGTCTTACAAAACAAAAGCATATCATAAAATTGCATAGTAATTAAATAACTAGAAAATTTTCTCCTACACATTTCACCATAAAAAGTTAACAGTGATAAGCTGACTAGAGATACGGTATCACTGTTACTTGAAATGTGCTTATATTTATGATAGATTCCTAGGTACGGGACTATGTCAACTGGAAAAAGACGATGTTCTGCAACTTTTTTTGAGAGGGGAGGGGAAAAGGTGGGGTGATGGAGAATTTTCAAGTCTTCTGAAGTACATGGGTTTCTTACATGGTTCGAAAGCTCTTGATGAACTGAGTGCAAATCATGTAGGTACATTTCCTCTAATAAATATGAGGACTGAATCATGTTTAGTAAATGGCTAAAAGACTCTGAGAGATAGAAAAGTTGCCTGGTGTCTACCTCAATAGTTTTTTGTGCTGAGGCAGACAGCAGAGTTAATCAGGGACTCTAGAAGTAATTATCGACAGAGTTTGGGTAATACAAATGCTTGGGTAAACAGCGATTGTTATTTCCACAAGACTGTGAGTAGAAACAACAATACTGGTATTGTCCTCCACTTCTCATTAAGAGGACTGAGGAGGGAGTGCTGTACTGCAAGGCGGATGGGAAACTGACAGGCAAACTGTGTTCAGAACGACTCTCTCCTGATCTCACTACCACAAGCTCTGGCTTTTGGCATCAGGAGTGCCAGCTGCATCGGGAGAAGCCAAGCCTGTCATACCATCTTCACATCAAATATTCAGGGTACAAGAGCTAGAGCATAGTTAGAGCTTAATGAAGAAACAAATACAAAAGGGGAGATTAGGCCTTGTTAACACTTACATTCATTTGTTCTTATAGAAACTGCACTGGAGGGATTGTTTTATAGAGCTCATTCTTTTTTCTCTTAAGCAGAAAAGTTACATTGAGGATGTATTTTTTTATATTGTAAATACACACGGGGGAAAAAAATCATTCAGTTTCCCTGTAACTATCAGCCAGCAAATTGTTTTGTCAAAAATGCCACTTGAAACAGTGATGTCCATGACAATTGTCAAAATTGGTAAATAAATACTTTTCATTTTTTTATATTAATCATATTGTACTTCTTGCCACATGAAGTATTTCCTTGCATACTTAAGTGGTACCATTACATTCTTTTGAAAAATTGGGATGTGAAACTTTATCAATTGTTATTTGATAGCAAATCATCTTCTCTTTGGGGTGAAACATTTATATTTCATGGCACCACATTACTTTTATCTTCAAATTAATTGCATTTGAGAAAAAGGAACCATATTTTTGAAGTTCACTATAAACTAGCCAGAAAGTTTGACAGCAGAATGCTACAATTATTTTTTATTGTTGTAAGCAATCAGTCAACTGTACAAAGGTATATTGTGTACAGCTGCAATGTAAAACCTATTTTTGTTTATGCTATCTGTCAACTACTTAATATGGCTAAGGTGCATTCTAAATTATATTATTCCAAGGGAAACAAGAACACTTTAATGGAATAATGTACTTTGTATTCTATATTCTGTGTAGGGCTTACTCAAGAAAGGTTCATAATGCGTATCTGTGGCTCTTAAACTTTAGATACATGTTAAAAGAAGATAGGCAATTTATTGTAGACTTTGAAGAGAGGAATGTGCAATACCTGTATTGGGACTGAGATATTTGATTTTTATAAATTCTTGCATATTTTAGGTACAAACTCTATAAGGAGACCATTCATATGCTTTGCCTTGCTTAGGATGAAAAACAATATGGACAGCTAGGGATTCTTTCAGAAAGTAACTTTCTATAGACATATGAAAAGACAATACCCAAAGATAATACAGCTTTGATTTATTTTTAAATGAGAAAAGCATTTACAATAATGTATACTATAGAAATGGCCCAAATTCCAAGTCATTTTATATAAATTAAGATAGCCAAAAGAAAAAAAAAAAGATAGCCCAAGGTAAATTTATACCTATACTCATATAATGATGATGACAAAGAAAGACATTGTAAATTAGATTTTATACTGTATAAGTTTACCATTTCATATAAAGCAAGACTCTACATCTCAGATATTACTAGCAAATTATTCCTTAATTTTTGAGGGATGTTACTTGAATTTACATTGGCCTAACATGAATGAGTTCTTCTTTTCTTTATATGTCCTAAAGAAATCCAGTGTTTTCAGCATGGTGGGAATGAATCTTTTATTCTGGTGGTGTCTGGAAATAACACCAAATTAATGTTATGTGCTGAGTTCCCCTGAACTTTTACTGTTTGTGGTTTTATATTTGGGTGACATGATTTTGTCCATGATATAGAAAACATTCAAACAACAGTGGGCTTGAAATACTCAAAAGTATCTCATATTTTCTAGTACACATATTTCTCAATAGTCTGAACTCACCGATGCGACCATTTTAAGATGACTGCATCTTAAAACGTGAGGCCCTGTTGTAGGCAGCTGACCTCATTACAAACACTTCTCAGAGAATTTGTTACAATGAATTTATCGATTAGTCATTTAAACGGCACTTGGTATTTATAAATAATGATTCTCATATGCTTTCAGTCCAAGTGCAGTTAAATACTGAATATTGCTATTTTTTATGCGTTAATTTTATTAAGTTTCTCCACTGGTTTATAATTAAACATGACAGGTAGATTTGTATGTTGTCTCCAAATGTGTTTAGCTACACAATAGTATTGATATAATTTTTGTGTGTGTGAAAACAAGTAAAATGAGACTATATTTTTCTTTCTGATCAATAGAACTCCTTGTTAAAATTTTATTAATAATTACTTCAGCATTAATGTGACCGACCACACTATTCCACGCATTTCTAAAACTGTCCAACCAACTTTAGCTGATGCAATCAGTTGTGTCAATAAGACATGCAACTAGAGTAAGTATGTACAAGAGGATCTTTATCTTTGGAATTCATTACATCTGGATTATAATATAAAATACATATGTGTTTTTTTGAATTATGTTATGATAACAGCATGATAGAATAGAGTAAAATAGTCCATGCTCCCAAAAACAAAATTTGACGAAGTATTTATTTATTGTACTATAATCATCACTTATAAATATTACATATATTTAAACATTTTACTGACAAAAATGAATGCAAGTAAGTTCTCTGTTTGAAAATGTATGAAGCTGGATTGAAGTTGTAGAGTTTAGGTGAGAGTAGATACAGTTATGAGTATTAGTATTACATATATTTAATTGACAGTGATCTGTCTTCATTTTGGATTACAAAACATTATTTAAAGCAGTTTATATGTTTATAAAATTTAACGTTAATTTGCACAGATTTATAACTTAGGTGGACAAAAATAAAAGAACTAATTATATTTTCAGTTAGAACAGGAAGTATCCACCCATGAATTTAATTAAACTTTCCTTTAAAATGAATTGATTTTATGTGAAACATGAGCTACTATATGAAGAATCAACTTTTCTCTTAAAAGTGTCACAAATTTTTGTTTGCTAAGAATAGAACAATTCAAATATAAGTAAAGAAATTAAATATATAGGAATATTAGATATTCGGGCACTGAATAAACTTTTCTTGAGTTGTTTTCTCTTTTGAAAGATGTCACCTTTGCTCAGAGTACTAATGAGAATGAACTTGCTGCATTGCTCTCACCCACCTCTTGACCTCTAGCAGTGTGGGACTTCATAGAGGGAACGGGGCATGCATAGACATGGAGTCATGGCTGGGCCTAGTAGCAACCCAATATCGGACGTAGAATCTTAACCTCAAGCTTGCTAAAATTAGAGGCACAATCACACTAAGAATTCCTCCTGGTCTCCACCCCTGTTGCAGAAAGAAAAGCATAATTTTCTTCAAGGGAGAACTGACTGAAGAGGTAGGAGTGAGGTGGTGGGGGGTATGTAGTCAGAGTTCTTTGAACCTGAGCTCATGCTTGTTTGTACCAGCTAAGTATATCTTTGTTCACTCTCTTTTCCACAGGCTTCTATATCTAAGGGCTTAAAAAAAAATCCATTCATCCAAATTCTAGCTTGATTAATATTTCCACTCAGTACGGATTCTGCTTGGTCTGAGTGAATCAGGTGGTAATTTTGGCATATAGGAATCTGTAAGAGGGCTGGCCTTTGAATGCGTCTCTGCACTTTGAGCCAATTTCATTGTCTTACTGAGCCTCAGGAGTTTCTTCCTTACGTAGTAACTCTAAAGATCACGTAAAATATCATCTGACAAAACAACTACTGCTGTGTCTGGAATATACGAGTAAGAGATGCCCCAGAATCGTGATTGGATTGAAATTTGAATGTATAGATAGAGTCCAGGATAAATTCAGAGCTGAGTGCTTCTTTAAGAACAGTTGTTTTATCCTGAGAGGTTCAGGGGGGACCACAGAGCCCCTTCATCATCTGGGAAAAGCGAGGAGGCCCAGTATGGGGCTGCTGCTAGATTCTCAGGTCAGAGTTCCACATTTAACCAAACAATGGGAAACTTTTGAGTTTTTCCTCATAGCTGCAACTTAGGCAAGAGTTGAAAAACAAACACAAAGAATGAATGTTGGCACAGTAATTTTTTTTCTTTGGTTTTAAACACAGAACCTGACATATAATAGACTAAATACGCAAATAAATAAAGGTGAATTTTCAATATATAAACTACTGAAATTTGAAAATAAGTAAATCCAAGTTTACCCCTACCCTGTCCTTTATTTATTCTTTTGAATATAAAAAGTTCAAGGGACTTTAGGAGAGTGAAGGACAATCTAAAATGAGCCACCTTTATGTTCACATATGTTGAAGGCGGAACTACTTGACATACATCTTTATGGAAAGTACTTTAAAGTACTGTAATAAACCCACATGAATGCATATTTGTTATACGAATTTTTTTCACCACAAATTCTGGCAGTCACATATTTATTCATGGAATAGTCTATCATTTCTTCATAGTACAACATTTATTTAAAATATTTTCTTAAATAATATAGTCAGATGTTTACTAAATATGTCCTTTAACCATTTCATGAAGAAGGATATATTTTCAGATATCACCACATACATTTGGGTTTAGTCAAGATTGCCGATAACTAGGGTGGCAAAAAAATGTACACATTTTAAGAAAGGAAAAAACTGTATTAAAATTATAATACAATGAATGACACTAGCATTCATTTGATTAATGCCATCTTTTGCATGAACGTCATACTACACATTGCTACCCATAATTCAATTCAACTTCGAAAAGAAATACATAGGTAACATTTCTTAAAATGTGTACATTTTTTTGGCACCCCGGTGTATGTAGGCCAACAAAAATGAGTGCCTCCGCTGTAGGCACTGTGTTGACCTGTTAACCTGAATTTCATTTCTGACTACTTTTGTATTTAAACTTAAACTCCATAACCTATATATGCACAGGGGATTAATTCTCATTTGAGAATTATCATTCTACTTTAAAATAACTGTAACAGCAAAAATAGGTGTTCATTCCAACCATCAACTTTTTCAAGATTTGGAGCCTGTCTTCTTGAGAGTTCTTCCATACAGCAGAGTGAAGAGGAACTTAAAGTATGATACCAGCAGGAGGAGTTTGCAAAAATGCAACTTCATAATGAATGGTGGCATCTGTGGAGTTCCTTTATTGTCTGGCATTCATAAAAATTATACCACGTCTATATACATTTAAGTGCTAATATAAATATGAAAACTTTCTAACATATTTTCTTAGTGAATATAATTCACACAAATCTCAATGATTCAAAATAAAACTAGATGATGCTAATATTTTCTTTCTAGTATAAAACTTACATATGGGAAAATTATAAAAATACAGTCACCTCAAACTAACAATAAACATATGAATCAGATAAGTATTTTACAGCAGCCACCTGATGGTATCAGCCCACTTATAAGTGGTAATACTAATGTAAAAAAGTGTACGTTGAATATTCAACTTTGCAACTGCATCAATAAAAATTCGAAAGGGAATTATCTTTCTTTCTAGGAAACACAAAAATAAAAGTTAATGCAAGAAAATATTTCTACTTCACAATTTATTTTCCTCATTGTTCTTTGGTTTTAAGACCAAAAAGAGCCTCTCTGTTCACTAAATTTAATTTTGATCATTTTTTTATTCTAGGAAAATTGATTGTGATCTCAGGTCATTATTTAAATACCTGTTTTAAAAGTGTTCAGTGGTTATTTTGGGGTAACTTAAATAATGCTTATCATATGACTTTTCACATAATGAATATTTTAACTGAAATATGAAATCAAGATGATGTATTTACCTTTGTTTCTATAGTACTGTATGATTTGATAACATATTATGGAAATTACCCTATTAAAAATAAACAAATAATAAACTCTATGTTCAGTGTTTTTTGGATAATAAACATTTCTCACAGTTGCATGTTTATTTTTAAGATACTTTCTTATTATATTTTAAAACATATGTGACCTGTTCTTTTTAGGAACTTATTGAAAAATCTTTGGCAACATTCAGCTTTTTCAAATATGTCAAAGATAGATCCTTCAAGAGTTTTTTATCCCCCCTCTGTTTTTCTGAACAAATTTAATCAGGCAGTGTAAATACTATATATTTATAGTATGTAAGAACTTGAGATAACCACAGAGACACATGGGGGTAGTTAGTTGTGTCCTACTTTTATTTACTTTGAAAAATAATGTATCACACAACAGTTTTTACTGGTGATTAGGACTCAAAGAAGTGCTGGTTAAATTAAGTGCCTCACTCATATCATATTATATCTCACTCATATCAATCCACAACGACATTCTAATAACAAATTTGCATTAATAAATCTTCATAATTACAAAGTTAATATTTTTCATATTGTTCATTTTTAGCCACTGCTACATTTGCTAGAATGAATTATAATCAGCTTATAGTGCTATAATATTAACAACATATTTTAATGCCAAAAATATAGTAGCTATCTTTCCTATAATGCATGCATGCCAATTTTTTATATTACTGCTCTTTTCTGCATACACATGGTTATGTGTTTCTCACCAATCAAAATCTTCCCTCTCTCTTTTTTTCCACGATCACTCTTTCTCTCTCTGCCCTTCTCTCTCTTTTCCTTTCTTCCTCTATTTCCTCCAGTCTTTCCCTCTTTCCACCCAGGTCCCTTCCTTCCCTGCCCTCCATTCTTCACTGCAGTGTACAGTGAACATGTGAAAGAACATTCAGTTGTGGTTGGTGTCCTAACCTTGCTCAACTTTAGCATTAGCAAAGGGATTCAGTTTCTTGAATTCATTAATAGTGGTTGCCACAAAAGGCTTTGTAGTTCTCTCCTGAATATTGAGCCTAGCTTAATAACATTCCATTTATGTTAAAGACACATTTAATCTGTAAATGTGACCTTTAGAAGAATTCTCTTGTTTTTCATTAAAGAAACACTGCATTACAAATATTAATTATTCCTTGATGCCATATTTTAATTAACTAATCATGTGCTATTTGCAGCAATAAAGAGTGTAGTAATGTATGTGCAGTAATGCTATGTAATGTAAGATTGATATCAAAGAATCTATTGCTGCAGAAAAGGCGTGTTTTGAGTATCTTCTCTGGATGAGTTTGCTTATATGAAACATTTAGTCTAGAATGATGCTTTGTTTGCTTTGTGTGTTGTATTTTTAAATGCCAATGGAAGTCTGATTAAAATGCTGAACATATCGTTAGCCCCATCACTAATAAGTGAACGTTCACTGATGCATATTAGCAAGGTCTAGCAATGTGGTGAAATTGTCACTTAAGTGCTTGGAATCTGAACACAGAAAATGACAGGCAATGCCGAAGGTCCGGCTCCAGTGCATGTCTTCACTGTAGCTGGAGTCACTGGAATGGTGAAACCAGTTTAGGTTCAAGGTCGCTGCTGACATTCAGCTGTCATGGCTTCATTGTCTGTAGGCCTTCTCTCCATTGACACATTCAAGAGTACTTTATAGCAACCACAAAGAGCCAGTCAATTGATACCATTACACTTCATGCACACACAAACCACAAGCCTGTTCAGGACTGTTGATACAGTCTAACATTTATTCATTAAGGGAGCTATTGAAAATGCAACTTGCCCAGCCCCACTCTTAACAACATAGACTTACTTGTTTAGTCCAAACATTTAGCTACGTCTTTTTCAAGTTTTGCACAGCATTCTCTAATTGAGGTAACATTATCTGCATTTTAATGCTACACCATTTATGTCCAATGAAAGATTACCTGAAGAACCCTGCCATTACCACACTAGTTTAAATACGGGCAGTCGTATAGAAAAAAATATACACAAAAGATGTAAGCAGGGGGAAAAGGGAGATATTTATTTGTTCTGGGAGTGCCAGGAAATCCAATTGCTCAGAAATGAAATAAGAGTCTAGAGTGAAAGGAGGGAAAAACCTAAGCTTGGGTCAGGGAAGAGGCAGTGATTAGCTCCATTGTTAGGAGTTCTTTGAGCTTCGTTGGTTGTAAAGAAAAACCCACTAATGAATCTATTGAAGCTTGCCAGAACTTTGTGTGGAAGACAACTTAAGTTATGGTGCTTATCTAAAAAATGGTAGTAAAGCATGTGCGTATATAAAACAGCACATATGTCTCTTTATTAACAGCTTGCACATAAACAAAATTGTTTAAAGATTGTATGTTGTACCAATAGCCTATTTAACATGTATATGTTTCAGTCAATATTCACAGGTCTTGAAAAAAAAATCACCTCAGTGATGAGGAGATATAAGAAAATATATCCTATTTAATAGTTGAAAGGTAAGGGAATAGGCAGAAATATAATGTAGCTAACTTTTTTTGTTTTTTTACCAATATTTATAAAGAAAGATCAGTTTAAAAGTCAAGTTAGAAGGCTGTTTCGTGCTTTGAATATTTTAAATATACAAACAAATACTTCATTAAGGACTATAATCAACTGCTAGTAAAAATAGTAGACTTTGGAAAAAGGGACCAACATGTCCATATACTGAATTTAGTAAAAAATGTTTATCATGTTTCCATCATATGTGGCATTTCCAACATAGAATCGAGTATATTTTTGCAGTTTGATATAGTATTTATTATATATTCCCAATTAATGCTATGAAATACATTGATTGCATTGTCTAAAATAAGAATGTAGAAATTCAATTAAGCAGCAGTATACTAGAAAAAATAATTTTGACCAATCACTTGGTCAAGATCATTGCTACTAAATGGAAAACTTATACGGTATAGGGAATAGAAATAGAATCTATTCTTCTGAAAGCTTTGTCCTACGTTAAGTTTTGCCAAATACTTTTAATTGTTATTGGTGAAGTAAAATTCAAATGTTGAATGAGAAGAGATCCTTACCCTCCCCTTGCCTCCCTCCATCATCAAAGTCGTACGTGGTCCATGGCTTTTTCACAAGAATGAAGGTTGTCACTTGGGAAGTATGATTCTCTGCCTCTGAGTATATGTCAATGAATTCACTTATTTTTTTCATGAACACTAAATCGCTATTCCTCCAAAGCATACTATTTTTGTGCAATAGGAGGAACCACGAAGTAGAATTGTTTCTTACAATGCCAAGGATCTCTTTACTTTTGGCATTTCCGATTTTTAACTGAGTTGCTGAGAGACTTTTTGTGGAGATTGTCTTATAGTTATCATGAAATTGTCTCCTTAAACCCATGTCTACACAAAGGAAGCTCCCATTACCCTGGTATTGAGCAACTGCTCTTCAGGTCTTTATTGCTTCAGTGATGAAACTAGCATAAGCAAAGGCCAGATACAACCAAATAAAAACTAGTTATATGGGTGTAGTTTTTCTCAAGTCCAAACTATCAGGAATCTATTCTGATAAGATGTGCTAACAAGAATGTCTCTCTTTCTAGATTTTATGTCAGGAATTTTGACTACTTATGACCAACAGAGAAATTTGAGGACGAGAATTTCAAGAGCTATATCAAAAAATTGAAGAGGTAAAGGAAGTCAATAGTTATAGAATATCTACTACATTCCAGATGTTGTATTGGGCACTTTACCACTGTTTTTAGTCTCCACAACAACCCTGTGTATTTGGGGAGTATTATTATTTCATTTTATGTGGGAAGAAAGAAGCTCCAGGGTTTTTAAAAACTTACCTGAGCCCACAAAGCAAGTTAGGGGTAAAGCTGTGATTTATATTCAAGATCATATGCTCCTAAGCTTACATTGTCTTGAATATCAATTTCAGCCAAAGGACTTTGGTAAAATTTGGCTAATGTTGCTGATGCCATTCATGGTGAATACTGCCTTCTCTTTTATTCCTTTATATTGCCTCACTTCTTTTCAAATTCACTTCCTATAGTGAGCTTTCATTCTGCCTTTCTTTCTCTTCCCTTTTTTCTTTCAGTCCTAGAAAACACTGAAGATCCATCACCGGCCATATCAGACTTCTTTCTATCAAACATCTTCCATATCACCTTCGTAGAAGCAACTTCACTTATGAATGAAGATGATCTAACTATTCAAAACCACTTCTACTGGGGATTTTTCTTCTCAAATAAGGAATATTAGTATAAATCTGTAAGTCCAAAATTCTAGGTCTGTAAATATTACATTTATGACATATTCATGACATATTTAAACAATTATGACATATTTTAATCTTTCAAGCTTTGCTGTCTTTTATTTCTTTTTATTAATTTAACAATCTTTTCTAGGAAATTTCTTCTGAGATTAGAAAACAAACATATTAAATTACCCTATATTTCCAGATTCAGATGAGGAGTTGTATGTTAGTTCTATAGCCTATACCACAGTATACTTCTGTACATTGTGTTCTTGTGTGTGTGTGTATAAACATTCCAGGTATGTGTGTGTACCCTTCCTGTCTAACATTTAGCTATGCTTTGTTCTCACTACTTTTATATGGAGAAATTTTGAATATGTTTATGACATCTTTTTCAAGAAAAAAACACTCTTTAAATGCAAAATTATCATTTAAATATCTCGGTCAATTTTGGGAGTATTCATTCATTTGAATGGCAAAGAAATTATCCCATTTGAAAATTAGAAAGGGTGTACAGTGCTTTTGTCACAAACACATTTACTTTTTCTCATAATGCAATTTTTCTTTGTCTGTCCAGCTCTATTTTCCAAAAACTATTCTAAATGGGAACTTTAAAAAAATGCCTTACTATAAGTGACATCAAATAATATTCAAATATTAGCAGAAGGAGAATGATGACTGAGCAAACAATCTGACTTTCCTTCTCAAAGTTTAGCTGAAATCAGATATATATTTCTATTTTTAATGATGTAACTCGGTAAAAAACATTTTGAAATTATTTAAATTGTATATTGGAAAACAGAATTATTTTCTGTAAATTGTCTTCATATGTAATTTTTCTTTTTACTGTTCTTTACTAATATACAGTTAAATTAAATATTATATGGCATGGTTATTGTTCATATCTCATATTTTTGATAAAAAAATTTTTTCAAGTGTTATAAGTAGCTTACGGAAAAAGTGAAATCTTTTAAGAAAGTGAAATATTCTTTTAAGATATGCTTTCAGTTAATTTCTAATCTAGAAAGAGGCTTATTTGATGGCTGTACCCTATAATTAGGGAGATCAGTAATCAAGACAACTATGATTTATTTTACTGGGATTGCTCAGAGACTGAAGACATCTGGCCTAGACAACTGTAATGGTAAAATTCAAAATACACCTAAATTTTCTTTGTTACATGATTCTCTTTAGAGGGACAAAAGAAGAGGTTATAATCTCTGCATGAGGACAATTCTGCAGTGTCAAAATCAAATAATGTTTGTTTTCTGGGCGTAGAATGTATTATACATCTAAGGACAGTAGGCACTTGGATGTACATCAATGAATACTAAACACTAGTTGATCTGATACATCCATATGCACGTATACAAATGCACATGGTGGTCTGTAATGGTTGAAAAATTACTTTTTACTTCTATTAAAAGATCTGTCACTTTTAAGTCAGAGTGGGATTTTGGAGAGGTAATCTCCCACAATAGAAAACTATGCTGCCAATAGTGGTGTTGTAAGGTTGTTTGTTGTTTGGCTTGTTGATGATGATTAGCCCAGGAGACACTTCCTTTCAGATTCTGTCTTCCAAACCCCAGGGCTCTGTTCTGGGCAGTTCAGCCTAGTGGAATTAAGCCTGACACATTTCAACTCTATTTCTTTATAAAATAAACATAAAACAATGGTTTAGATTTCTAATAAAACTCGTGGAGCATGTGGGACTCCAACTTGCCCTGTTCTTTACACATCTGTAAATAAAGTGCATAAAAGAGGAGCACAACAGGATAAATCAACATAAATTTGAAATCCACTGCAGCATATTAAATGGCGCAGTCGCAGTCAAAGAGAGGCTGACCCCGCGGCTTCGTGCAGTTTGAAGCTAATTGTTTTCGTCAGGATGGGAACGTCTGGAAGTCCATGGCTGTATCCCACCAGTAAGGCTCCAGTAACTGAGCTGGCCCACAGAGAATGGACCCACTTTGTAGCGACACAGCGGGCTCAGACACCACCTATTCTGCTCTCCAAACTGTCATGCATAACAACTTTATTGTGCTAAATTGAACTTGAAAGCAACCAAAGGCTATGAGAAGGAGAGGCTATGAGAAAAGCGTGCTGTCAGCGCTGGCAAAGGCTGACCTGGAAAGTAGGCTCAGAGACAGGGGAATAAAAGAGCAGGCCCCATGAACACAGCATATTGTTTCATTTTAAAGTATGATTCCCATACCAGAGAAAGTAGCAAATGTGATGTAAATTTATTTAAATAGATTCGACCGCTTAAAAGTTTGCCAGCCGCTCTTATCCAACTTTCCCAGCTCTCTGATTTGTTACTTACAGTGGGAATATAATGACATATAGTCATCATTGTAACAGCTTCTTTGCAGGGGCACAATGATGATTAATAGCCAGCAGCAAATTTTCACATGGGCTCTGAAGCACTATGGCATTAAGCAGCCAAACAGTCCCAAATCCCCCTTTTCTGTTCCACTGAAAAGTCCCCTCCTTGTACCTTGCAGATAGGAACAAAGCCTATCTTAATTCCAATCAGCTTTTCCTCATTCAAAGGGAACTTCTCTTTTTCATAATTGAATCATGTGCATTTTTTAGTGTTTCACTGAGCTGAAGCCACTTTTCTCCTTTTCTCTGTTCGGCCCCACCCGAACCCCTATTTTTTTTTTTAGGGAGTGAGGATTGGGAAACATTTCAACAACAACAACAATAAAAAAAAAGGTGTGTTTTTTTCTTCCCCAAATATTTGCTAAATAGATTTCTCAATTAGTATTCATTTGTGTTTTACAGTTAAAGGGTTTAAGACAAAAATTAACTCCTGGATTTCTCTATCCTTGAAAATGGTTTTAGCTATAAAAAGTATGAGCTCACTGAAGTAACTCTGGTGAGAGCCCCCAAGGATGCCATTTCGTCGGGGGAGTCTGAGTAGCTCTCGTTCCCACGAGAGACTCACAGCTGGAACAAGGACCGAGTCTCTTGCTCTGGACAGATTCTTTTTTCTCCTCTGTGCTGGTAGCTATCAGATAAGGGAACAAGTGACCAAAACGAAAGACAGCAAATGAGGACCCCCTAACCCTTTGTATCCTTCCTATCATTTTACCCCGTAGTAATCTCACGTTATAATTATTAGCAGAAGCTCCGGTGCTATTTGCAGAAGTGCTTTCTCCCAGTTACACTTTCCACCTCCTGTGATAACAACACAAATGACATCAACCCATGCTGTCTGGGAAGGGGATTTCTACATACCAACTCATTTGTGTTTCTATGACAATATAATGGCCATAAAGTACAGAGTTTTAGTAGCTACACTTTGCATATTTGTTTACATTTCTTACAATCCTGCCCTCATTTTTCTATACGAGTTGGGTGATCAGTTGCCCCTGTTTGCTCAGGACTCATTTCATTTCTATTTGTCTTTACATAATTATTAATAGTGCTCCCTTTCATTCTCAATTTGATTTGAGCAATTTGCAAAACCCATACCTTTTGCTATTTCAACTACCCCAAATGACTTCTACAAACCAAAAGGGTGGGTTGTCTCCTACCCAGGACTGATTACCCTATTGCAGTTTAGGGGGAAGAATCAGACTTGGAAACCCTGCCGAGATAGCAGCACTGACTTTTGTCTCACCCACTGTAAAGAGGTTAGCTGACCCTATACAACTTCTTTGATATATGGCAGAAAGGAGGTCATTTGCTGAAATGAAAGATGCATTGCAAACCAGATTTTAAGTGTGGTACTCTCCTTCTTCTGGGTCACAGTTCTCACTGTGAACCAGAGCAACACATTTTGCTGGTCAGATAAAAATACTATTCCATGTTTTTGATGATGACCTTTCTTTTGCTTTGGTGTCTTCAAATGGTTAAATGAAGAATATATCAAGTTGATAGGAGGAAGTCTGTTCTTCATTTTCACTGCAGTTCTTACATTTTGTCATGAAAAAGCAACATATGAAAGTGTCATTATATGTCTGTATTATATTTTTAATCCAAAAATCTCATATAGGCGAGTGCTTTATAGTCTTTGGGTTATAGAATCAAAGTGTCTCAGGGAGTGTTACAAATCCATAGGGCAATGTCCAGAAAGGCTGGATTTTGCACTTAGATTTCAGAGTTAATTGAGAGATGTGTAATATCATCTGTAGGCAGAGAAGTCCCTACTTACTGGCCACTGAGGAAGTGTCGTTTATTCTGAAAGTACATGGAATAAATGGACACCTGTTATGCTAGTTTCAGAATAACTTTAGTAAGACCCTCAAATTTTCCACTTTCCATCAAACCATAGCCCATATTCAAATACCAGAAGAACATACATATAAGAATTATAATGCTGTTCTAAATTCCTTTACAGGAGTACATTCCCTGGTAAAACCATCATTCTTAGCCAAATTTGGCCTATCCAAAATTTATTGTGCATTTCATTCCATTTTTAATAATTCAGAAATAAAATGAGTGGAGTACATGAAAGATGTTTTGTGATGTACTCTTATGCCCTTATTTTCTCATAATATTACTACTATAAAGAAGTATAATTAAGACTTCCACATCAATCATCAGTTTTTGTTAGATTATGGTGATGGATTGGCTATGAAACTCCAACATTCGTGAAGAACACTGCTTTTTGCTGGCTAATACAGAATTTGTAAATGAAGCGACTCTTGAGACTCTCCGATAGGTTGCCTCTTCAACCCTGAGGTTATTTCATGAGTTGCTAGGGACACACAGAAGGATGGATCCAAGAATACTATGTTCATATTGTCTACTGGCACCATTTGAGGAAGTGGAGGTTAGGGTGCCTCTTTAAGACTTTGGTTTGAGATTAAATGTTGCCCTTTCTTTGCTCTAATTTATTCCCCCTCACCCACTCCATAGTTCTCTATCAACTTTAGAATGCCAAAAGCACTTATAATATAAAAATCTCTTTACAAATTATGTAAACTGAGGCCAACAGTCATTAAATAGGTAGGGCTAACTCCAACCCAACACTCATTCTGCCTGGATACCCAAAATATTTGCTTTATGTACATATACCATTCTGACTCTAATTCCAAGCCAGCTAAACAAATATGTCATACCAGTGGTGATTATTTATTACATGGTAGTATATTTAAAAGTATAGATCTTTTAATTAATTTCTGTTCTGTTTTCTTTGATATACTCAAGCTTTTTGTCTTTACTCTTTTTTTTTCCTCCAAATTTTTCTTTCCTCTTTTTATTTGCTAACAAAACTCTGGTTGCCTTTCCAAATATCATGCAAAAATAGTCTCAGAGAAGATAAGCATATTTCCATGAAATGAGTCATAGTTGGTCTAAATTCTTCATTATGATTCTGTTCTCCTTTGCCAGGGGTTGGGTAGAGATGGGCATGTGACTCACCATATGAAGGCACATCATAATCAATTGCTCAAAACCAGTGAGAAAGAAAAAAAAATCTTAAAAGCAGCAAGAGAGAAAAAGGCATATTGTACAGTGGGGAAAAAAAAAAGTTAAGGATGATAGTAAATTCCTCGTTGGAATAATGCAAGTTAGCAGACAGTGAAGCAATGTCTTTATAGTTTAAAAGATGAAAAATTCTATACCTAGCAAAAATAACTTTCAAAGATGAAAAATGTTTCATACACACAAAATGACCCACACACCCACATTACAGGACATGTTAAATTTCTAAGGAAGAAAGAAACTGAGACCACATGGAAATGAAAAGTGCTGAAATGACTATTTCATGAAGAATTTTTTCTTATTTAGATCTCTTTTAAAGATAATTGACCTCACAATTGACTTGTATATGCTATGTAAAGAACTCTCAAAACTCAACAGTAAAAATAAAAATCCAATTAGAAAATGTGCAAAAGATATAAATAGACATTTCACTGAAAAGATATACAGATGGCAAATAGGCATACAAAAAGATGTTTAACATCATTAAAGAAATTCCAATTAAAATTGCAATGTGTACATCTATCAGAATGGCTAAAATAAAAAAAAATAGGGCTAGCGTCAAATGGTGGTAAAGATACAGAAAAACTAGACTATACACTGCTGGTGGGAATGTAAAATGATACAGCCACTGTATTTCACAACAGTTTTTAAAAACTAAACATACATTTGCCACACAACTCAGCAACATACTCCTTGGCATTTATTACAGAGAACGAAAAATTTTGTATCTGTGCCAAAACCTATACACAAATGTTCATAGCAGCCTTGTTGTAATAGCCCCAAACTGGAAACAGCCAAATATCTCTAACATCTGAATAGATAACTAAATTATGGAATAACTATTGATATGCATTGATATGCATGACAATATTGTTGTGAACTATTGATATACTCAACAACATGGATGGATTTCATAATAATTATGCTGAGGAAAGAAGCCAGACAAGAGTACTTCTTATAGGATTCAACTTAGTGTATGAAATCCAGAAAATGCAAACTAATCAGTAGTGATAGAGAGCTGATTAGTAGTTGCCAAGAATTGAGGGAAAGATAGGGGAGTGGGTAGGTATCAAAGGGTTTGAGAAACGTTCAGGAGTAACGGGTAAGTTTATTATCTTGGTTGTAATGATTGTTTCAGAGTTTTATACATTTGTCAAAACAAATCAAATAGTCCATTTCAGTTTACTGCATGTAGTTATTCTTTACATTTTTTTAAAAAAGTAAAACAATAGAAGTGGAGTCTATTCCTCTCCTCCTTGAGACTTCCTTAACTAAGAGAATATGGCGAACTTGAAGTTGTGTGGTCTCTGAGATTAGGTAAGGAAAGTCCATGCAGCTTCTGTCAGTTTATTTTAGGACACTCACCTAAATACTTACTGAACAGCATGAAAGAAGTATGGCTATCCTGAGTCCCCTCTGCTGGAGAGACCCTCATGGTGACACCACGTGGAAAGGTCCTGAGACTATGAGCAGATAAAAGCTGCCCAGCCATCCTCCTTCTGACAAGCTGTCTGAGTACCAGCAATCATATCATTGCAACTTCATGAAAGAGATCCCAAACCAGAATCATCCAGCTGTATGCTGAGGGATAATAAAAGAGTGTTGTTGCTTTATACCACTAAGTTTGGGGATGATTTGTTGCACAACAATGACTAGAATCCTACCTAGTCTATATTTTCCAGGTTAATAGTTTAACTTCCACTTTCTTTTCAGGAAAGATTGTTATGGGTTAAGAAATGACTAAACATGATTAGTTTTATGCATTTCCATATAAAGAGATGTGCAAATCAGAAAAAATTATTTGTCATCATGTATGTAGTTTTAGTTTAGAAAAACTAAAAACTCTATCTATGGATTCAGAAAATCACTGGTGTCAGTCAAAAACTTTCTAATTTAGCTAAAATCAATTGATTGAACAATCAATCAACAAACTACAGAATGTTGAATTTTTGTGGAGGATACAAAAAAAAAAAAAAAAAAAAAAAAAAAAAAAATAGCTGGCCTGTCACATTCTCTAAGGGTTTATCACCTGGGTGGTGAAACAAGACCTTTTTATAGCAGGATGTGGTAAAATTTCTTCATGAAAGAGGACAAATTTGAGCTATAAATGATAAATTATGAAAATCAAAGTTCTTTGAATGATTTTTGAGTTACTTTATTTTGTCTTAGAGGAAAATTTCTTGTGCATAATTTTCCTATTAATATTGAACATCAGGAAATACAACCGGAATACTCTTATTTGCTAATCAGGCAATTTCCCTCCCACAATTTATCCACTTTCTTCAACTCTGGATTATTCCTGAGTGTATATTTTTCAAACACTTTGGCTGCCTTAATTTGAAATAATCTTAGCAATGGGACAATTGTAATCCAACTAATGTGAGGATGAACAGAGGTGCTGCTTAATGCAATCATGTTGCGAGGTGATGGATTTGATATACATAATAGCTAATAACATTAACCTGTGTTAGGTCTTCAAAATGATTTCAGATGTTTTTGCATTCAAAATTTATAGAGTGGAAATGTATCTGACTTTCTACTCAGGTAATGCACAGCCGCTGCCAGAAGCAAGGGCCAGGAACGGAAGTGAGGGCCCCAAAACTTATGCTTAGGTGGCCACATGAAGTTACTCCATTTTGAAACCTGTTATGTGAAACCTGTTACGTAATGCAATTTAAAGGTTTGGGTGTAGTACAGCTGAGTGTTCCAGTGGTGTTTGGAGCCTTCCCACACTGGCTCGCATGAGCCAATTGTTATCATTTCTTTCCAGTTCCACATAAGTGACGTCACATTGGAAGCTTGAAACCAGCTAGGGTGTATTTACACCACAGAACTGGCAAATGCTACAAATCATGCCTTCCCGCTACCCCTGCTTGTCCCACTCCAGAATAGATTGTTAACATTTATTAGCAAAACCCTAGTTAGATTTCCAAGTCTTTTGATGCAAATCAATTTCAGTAGATTCCTTGGATTTGGGACAAGTTTGAAAGGTGATGAACTGTATTTGTTGGTGAGGCCAATGCCAAATGGGAGGGGGTAAGAATGAGTTTCTGGGAAGTAAAAGAAACAGGTAATCAGTTTTCAAGATAACATTTATCTCAGGAATATGTATAAATATACTTTATTATTATATTTATATAAAATCCTTTTCAGTTTCTGCCAATCCTTGTGGGATGAAAAGGTGACTTCCTGACTTCTCTAAGAGAGGAAAGAGGGAAATAATGGCTAGTAGGGGAGTAAGAGTTCTCAGCACCATCTGCTCCCGAGCACAACAGAGGCAAGTCTAAAACTTCTTTAAGGGAAGGACTGTGCAGATGAGATATTTAGCCATCAGGATGCCAGAGGCCTATGATGGGTGGTTCCCACATCAGGAAAAGTTCCAGGTAGTGTGATGTGAAGATAGAACCAGTGAGTATTAAATACTGAAGCTAAGAGTTGAAGATATGGAAAGAATATTAATTGTAACTATGTGCTAATACATTTTTAATATTTTCATTTTGTTGAATATTCCTTTAAAATACAGTGTGTCCACTAATAAACATTAATATTTAAATTTCACTATTTTCGAAAGAAGCTATGTTTTATAGAGAAAACTAATCGTGGAAAAACATGTACTCTGAATCCTCAAATCACCCCAGTGGCAGGTTGTGATTGGAGAAGCAATATCTGCCAGCTTGTGAGGTGTTCTAATACTGCCTTTGAGAAAATCATTGGTCTCAGGAGTACACCAGACCCACAGGGTGACATATGATGGAGAGAAAGAATTTAAGCTGGCATGCTTATAAAATTTGATGTCACAGTTTGAGAAAAAATACTTTGAGAGAGAATCAGACTGAAAGAAAATGAAGGATTTGGGAGAACCGTTGGTATGTGTCTTTCTTTAGCAGCGGGATGGGGATCCAGAATTTTAGAAGCAGATTTGAACCATGATCAGAGATAAGCACCTGTAATAACCACCATGTTTGCATTTTTTAAATGTTAAATCCAATGATACCCAATGTATTGCTCTCCACCTCCCTTTTAATTGATTCCCATTAACTGTTTTTCTGTTCCAGGGTCCTACTTGAATAAACATATTTGTTGCTCTATTGAAATCTATTTATCTCTAGACTCTTTAAATAGGAATCATATCAGAAGATTACAAATCTTGACCATGAAATGGTGTACAAGTGCAATAATGTGTATACAAGAGGGGGCATGTGGTTTGCAAACTTTTAGATATAGTTTTCTACTTAACAGGCCCAGCAATCAGCGTTAGTCCTCCATATCTCCTGCATATTTCCAAGAAGCGGAGCTTCTCTGGGCTATTGCCTCCTGATATATACAACTTCCCTACGCCTCGGCCCTATTTGTTCTCATTGGTATTTATAACTCCCAGGTTTGTATCACTTTATGGATTTCATTCATGTGTCATTTACCCCTTTTCCAAATAATTAAGCCCAAAATTACATTACAGCTTGCTCAAGCTTCTTGCCACTTGGAAAAATCATCCATCATGGCTTTGCCAGTCAATCACCATCCAGCATTCACAAAATTTTGCAAGTTGTATACCTTTATTAGTTGTCTTCTCTGCCAACCCTGGGGAGAATGAGGCTTACCCAGAGAATTACAGTAAGTAAAATGTGCAGCTGTTGATTTTTGTTTTCTTTTAACATTTCAACCTGCACGTTCTTCCAATGTCTCTTTTTGTGGAAAAGTATTTTGTCCTCTGACCCTATACTGGTCAGCACATAAATCAGTAAGATGGAAAATACTTTCACTAATATTTAAGGTTTAATATATAAGCTAAGGTTTAATATATAAATAATATGAAAATCATTTTCTTACATATTGCACTTTTATGAACAGCTCAAGTTTTAAAATTTAGGTAGATAACCGTTCTATTAGTTATGTTTAAGTTACTTTTTTCCTTATTTGGACCTTGTCTAAATTGTGGTAAATGAGGGAGTATTTGTTTATGGCTCTATTGCCATTACCTAGAACATAGTCTGACATTATAGGCATTCCATGAATATTTGTTGAATTAATGTTAATAAAATTATTGACTAACAAATTTAATAAATTTATCATCTTATGATGATAAAAATTGGAATACATTTATTTATTTATTATTCAATTACAGTTGACATTCAATATTATATTAGTTTCAAATGTATAGCAGAGTGGTTAGACACTTACATAACTTATGAAGTGATCCCCCAATAAGTCTAGTACCCACCTGGCACATACATAGTTATTACAATAGTATTGACTATGTTCCCTATGCTGTGTGTACATCCCCATGACTACTTTGTAACTGCCAGTTTGCACTTCTTAATCCCTTCCCCTTTTCCACCCAGCCCCCAACCTCCCTCACATCTGGCAACCGTTAGTTTGTTCTCAGTATCTATGAGTTTGTTTCTGTTTTTCTTTGCTTGCTTATTTTGTTTTTAAGGCTCCATATGTAAGTGAAATCGTATGGTATTTGTCTTTCTCTGTCTGACTTATTTCACTTAGCATAATACCCTCTAGGTCCATCCATGTTAGAATACAAGTTTCATGAATATAGAAGCCCCGTCTACATTATCTACTGATGTCTACTACTTAGCAAAGTGCCCTGGCAATATAGGATGTGCTCAATAAACGAGTCTTGTCCAATATTCCAGTAGAAATCACCCAAGTAAAGCACATCCGTCAATCTTAGTGTAAGCTCCCTAGCAATTTACATGGTCAGTTATCTGAGTCACTGTCACTATTTCTCCAAATATTTCAGTATATTTAATATTTAAGGAAAGTTGTACAACGTGTGTCCTATGGCTTCAGTATTTGGCACACTTTCAACTTCAGAGTACCTAAGTGTGAAACCATACTTTGTAAATGCAAAGACTCTTAATTAACTTTTTAAATTAGTTGTTTCCTTATTATTAGGAAATATATATCATTATAGAAAATATATTATTTTCTTATTATAGAACACTTACAAATCACTGATAAATGAAAAGAAATCAACTCACATTTTCACCGCTCAAAATAGCCACTGTTAAAATTTGGTATTTTTCTTTCCAATTATATGTGTGATGTACATATTTATAGATATTATACTGTATTACATATGATGTTGACACTTATTTATTCCCCAATTAATTTGACATGAACATTTTCCTATGTTTTAAATATTCTCCACAGAATTATTTTAATGTTCTGGAATCCTCTTTCCCCACGTCACTGCATGACAGATTTCTTATTTTTCAGATCTCACCTTTTTCATCTCCCCTTGAGTGAGGCTTCCTTGATTACTGCAGCAAGTGGCTACGATACCCCACCACCAGCTTTTTTCTATCATATGATCCTCCTTGAAGCATGGAATATGTCTTTGTCTGTTATTGTATTCCCAGTGCATAACCAATGTCTGACACTGGTTAAATATTTTTCTTAAAAATGAATGAATGAAAGGATGAAGAAAATTTCATTGATAAATCCACCATAGTGACTTAGTGCCCCTATTTTTATACATTTAGGTTATTTACATCTCTTTTACTATTATAAACATCACTTTGATATATTTCTCTGGATAAATTTTCATGCACATTCTTGATTGTTTTTTAGTTTATATGCCTAGAAGTAAAATCGCTATGTCTAAGAATAAGTAAAATGTTAAGATTTAATATGTATTTTACTAGAAAGTTTGTGACAGTTTACACACTTATCAACAGTATTTCTAATTGCCACTTTAATCAAGTCAGAAATCGATTTTTGTCATTTTAAAACTATTACTAGTTGAGAAATTCTATCTCATTTTAAATAAATTTTTTTGATTGTTAGACATAGCTAACAGATTATTATACAAGCATACAATTATTTTCATATGCTTATTAGTCATTGTCATTTTTTCTTTTCCTTTGTGAATTGTCTTCATGTTCTTTGTCAATTTAATATGTTAATTGATTTATGAGTTCATTATATACTTAGAATTTATTTAATTTCTTGGTATTTGTTTTGCAAATATTTTCCACAGTTCATAAGTTCTCTATCACTTTGTTTATTGTCTTAAAAGTTTTATATGATGTAAACTTTAAAACATACACAAAAAAGCAGATATACCATATACATATAGGTAAAACTCATTTTTCATCATTCAGCCTCAATGCCTCAAATCCCCTGCCTTACGTCTCCCCAATGCTTGATTAAATTGTTGTTATTCTCAGAAAAATTTTCTCTTTTTTTGACATTCAATATTATTTTAATTCAGGTGTACAGAATAGTAGTTAGATATTTATGTAATTTAAGAATGATCTTCCTGGCACTATACATAGTTGTTACCATATACTGACTATATACCTGTGTTTTACTTTATATCCCCACGACTGTGTGTGTAACTACCAGTTTGTACTTCGTAATCCCTTCACCTTCTTCACCCTGCCCCTAAACCCCTCCCTTCTATCACCCTAATGAATCTAGTACCCATCTGTCACCATACTAAGTCTGCCAATTAAGTTTTCGAACTAGTTGCAACTATGTTTTTCTGATATCAGAGAGATTATTCATTATTAATTTGTACCAACTGACAAACAGTTTAACCAAGTTTACCATTGGAAAGTGCTGGAAAGGCTGCGTGAAAAAGTTAAACGACCTGAACTTTTTGCCAACAATTCATGGCTCTTGCATCATGGTAATGCACCAGCTAACACAGCACTGTCTGTGAGGGAGTTTTTAGCCAGTAAACAAATAACTGGATTGGAACACCCTCCCTACTCACTTGGTCTGGCCCCCAATGACTTCTTTCTTTACCCGAAGATAAAGGAAATATTGGGAGGAAGACATTTTGATGACATTCAGAACATCAAGTGTAATACGAAGAGAGCCCTGATGGCCATTCTAGAAAAAGAGTTCCAAAATTGCTTTGAACGGTGACTAGGCACTGTCAGTGCATAGCTTCCCAATGGGCGTACTTTGAAGGTGACCATACTGATATTCAGCAATGAGATATGTAGTACTTTTTCTAGGATGAGTTTTGTGAACTTAATTGTCCAACCTCATACATAGTTCTTACAATATTACTGACTATATTCCTTATGCTATGCCCTACATCCCCATCATTATTGTGTAACAATTTGTACTTCATAATCCCTTCCCCCCTTTAAAAAGATTTTTATTAAAAATATAGCTAACATACAATATTATATTAGTTTCAGGGGTACACCGTAGATATTCAATATGTATATACCTAAAGAGGGATCACTATGATAAGTCCAGCAACCATCTGACACTGTACCATGCTATCACAATATTATTGACTATATTCCCCCTGCTGTATATAACATCCCCATGACTTATTTATCTATACCTGGAAATTTGGACCTAGTCTTCTAGTGATTCCTTCTAGTGCATTCTTTGTTTCAGTTATTGCATTCTTCACTTATGACTGGTTCTTTTTTTATAGTTTCTATGTCCTTTATAATGCTTGCTAGCTCTTTTGTTGAAGTTCTCACTAAGTTCCTTGAGTATCCTTGTAACCATTTTTTTGAACTCTGTCTCTGGTATGTTGCTTGCCTCCATTTCATTTAGTTCTTTTACTGGAATTTTCTCCTATTCTTTTCATTGGGATGTATTTCTTTGCTTCCTAATTTTGGCTGCCTCTCTGTGTTTGTTTCTATGTGTTAGGTAGATCTGTTATGTCTTCCATTCTTGGTCGAGTGGCCTTATGTAGTAGGTATCCTGTGGGGCCCATTGGCACAGTCTCTCTGGTCGCCTGAGCTGGGTACTCCAGCATGTCCTTTGCACGGGTTGTGTGTGCCCTCCTGTTATAGTTTGAGCTTTGATTGGCTTTTGGCACCTTAGTGGGTGGGACTGATGCTCAGGCTGACCAGCTGTGGGTTTGGCCACATCCACAAGCTTATGGGCTGCTGTGCAAGAGCTTACCCCACTGAGTGGATTCACCCCAGTGGGCTCTGGTGCTTGTTGAGACTGCCATTGTTGGGCTCTTTGGGCAGTGCTCTGCTGTGGTCTGTTGTTTGTTTGTGGTCTCCAAGTATGTTTGTTCTGGGCCTTTTCGGAGGGGCTTCAGTGCAGACTCAGGTCAGCCATTGCCTGTGACCCGGGGACTACCTGGTAGGAGCTACAAAGTGATCCGAGGTTATTCACTGCCTGTGCTGGACCTGGAGGCACATGGGAGAGGCCATGTTGCAAACTATAAACAGCTCCTACCAGTACCAGGTCTGGGTTAGCTCCGCAAAAACCCAGGACACCCCAAGGCCTGCTGCCACCTGCCAGCTCTCTTAAGGTTCAGCCACTGAAAATGCCTCATGCAGTATGTGAGTTGGGTGAGTCAGGGTCTCAGGGAGTCACTAGGTTAGGAAGAATTGTGGTCACCAGTTTAATGTAAATTCTGTTTTGGTGACAGTACTGAGTCTAGAGCTACTCAGCATAAGTCTCAGAGCACACTGAGGCAGTGGCTCCTTGCCTGGGGCCTGCCAGACTGAGATAGTTTTCCAAGAAAGAGTGCAATACAGGTGGAGAAAGTGCCTCCAGCTGTGTGCGAGCTGGGTGGGGTGGGGTGCCAGTGAGTCAGCAGGGGCAGAAGCAACAGAGCTCACCAGGCCAATCAGATTCAGATTTGGCTGAAGGGGTGGGCTCACACAGGAAAGATGGTGCCTGCCTGCTGGCTGCTTGGAAGGTGAATTCCTTACAGAGAAAATGCTGACTGTCCTCCAGTTCTTCGTCCAAATCACACACCTCAGCCTGCCCCCTGTATGTCTCTGAGGCTCCCTGAGTCACTGTCCCTCCACTGGATCCCAAGGTGAGTGCCTGTGAGTGAATGAGTCTGTGTGCTGGCTATTTAAGAGAACATTTGGCTGTTTTTCACAGCCACATCTTTATAGGCTCCTCTTCCTCGCACCAGTACTCTGGGCTGGTAAAGCGGTGTACAGCTGGGGTCTTTCGCTCCTCCAGATGGGAACCTTCATGTCTCAGACAACCCTCTTGGTTCTCAACCGCCACATGGAGTTTGGGGCCCAGCCCATTTCGCGTCTCCACCCCTCCTACAAATCTCGTCGTGGCTTTTTCTTTATGTCCTTCAGAAGTTATAAAACTTCTGTTTAGCTAGACTTCAGATGGTTCTCCAGGTTGATTGTTCTATAATTTAGTTGTAATTTTAACGTGTTCATGGAAGAAACACATTGTGTTCAGTGTTTATTTACTCCACCATCTTGGATCTTTCTTCCATACTTTTTATTTTATAAAAATTCACCTAATTTTGTTCTAGGATTTAATACACAGTCTTTGTAGACAGTTTTGAAAATACAAATGAATAAAAAAAGGAGTTGAATTTCATAACCCACACATCACTCTTAATATTATAATGTAGAATATATTCTGGAAATATTTTAAATTTAATTTTACAAAATTAAATCATATTATTTTGTAGCTTTATCTTTAATTTATAGTAAATGTCATTGCATGTTGATGTATATTGACTGACATTATTTTCTAAATGTGTATAATATTTTATTGTAAAACTGGGTCATAATTTATTTTATTGCATGATGTAATGCTAGATATTTAGATGGAGTGAAATCTTTTCAAAATGTAAGTAATTAATTAAATAAATATTGAACTTCTGTAATATGCCAGATACTGTATTTGGCATTGAAGATACAAAAGTGAGAAAACACACACACACACACACACACACACACACACTCTGCAGGTTCCTGTGCAGTATATGGCTTATTGTAGTCATGAACATTTTTATTCAAATATTTTTACATCATTTTAAATTCTTTCCTGTGGGGTAAATTCCTAAACATGAAAAAATACTTTTTAAAAAGTGACTTTTATAAAAATACTTTTATAAAATACTTTTATAAATCCTGTTAAATTTTCCTGCAGAATTATTGTGATATTTCACATTTCCACCTTTTAGTGTTAATACTACGTGTCACTGCTCTTTTTCAATCTTTGGTGATCTGATAGGTGAAAAATTATTTGTCACTGTTGTTTTATTTTGTATTTTATCTATTATTAAGGACATCAATTGCTTGTTCATATGCTTATTGGCACTTTGTACTTCTTCTTTTGTGAATTACCTGTTCATGTTCTTGCACGTTTTTTTCCCCTTATTGAGGTGTCTGCCTCCTCATCTTTTACAATTTTGTTTTTAAAATTTAAATACTACATGCATCACAACAATGGTTTTATGTAGAGGTTGTATATATAAACTACTAGAAACTTTTGGCTGAGTAAAATGATATAAGCCCTTAAATTTGAAGTCTACTACAATAATAGTATCAACCCAATTTGGAGACATTTCTATATTGCTCAACAGGGTCTACATAAATATTCTTATACTGGAAGACTCAATTTAAGGCACCGATCCATGAATAGGTCAAATGCTTCTTTAGAAGTAAATGTAAAACAATTATAGTTTTCTGTTGAAAGACAGGAAAAATAGGCCTTCAGTGGTTGTGGAATTGCTAATGAGTTACAGAGTCTTTTGTTCAAAAATGGAAGTATAGGCAGTGATAAAAGTCATTGCTATCTGCTGGCTGTTCGATATACAAAATGAATGTTGAGAACTCAGAATATTCTTAATGTGAGTGTAACAAAGTCACCAACACAATTAGCACCCTTGTGGCAATCTCAAGAGAAAAGCTAAGGATTGAATTATTGTGGAGTATAAACTACATTCTCAACCTATGAGACAAATTGGTATGGAAATATAGACTTCCTTAGATTAGACTCTCTTTAGTTGGTGAATAGGGACTGATTTCAATTTTAGGACCATTAATATCCTACCTTTTATGGGTAGTAAATTATCTTTAAATTAAAACAAACAAACAGTCTACTTGTCAGACTGTGTATCAGAATAAACACAGGCTGCCAACAACTTGTAATTAGGACCTCTAACCTGATCTACTTAAATGGCTTTGACAAGGAGAGCAACATAAAACCAATTTTCATTTTCAAAAAGGAAAATAACTTTTAATCAAAAATTTGAAAAAAAAATGACTTACTTTCTTTTTTTTTTTTTCAGATAGTATATCACATTGAGTTTCTTTAAACCACAACGTTTTTTATACATAAGCTGAGTGATATCTCTTGTGTTTGTGACACATTTTTATTTTTGTTTTAATGTCTCACGCCCTAGTTAAGAGTAGTGGTTTAAAGGTAAAAGCATGATCACTCTTGATTTTCAACACATGTCAGTAACACTGCATTTAAAACTATATTAATCAGTAACACCACATTTAAAACTATACTAATTATCAGTTTGAATGAGCAATGATATCTGGTGAATGTTCTGCCTGGCCCCTACCTAGCATGCTCTGGTGGGAAGGGGCTTTAATCTATGGGAAGCCAACAACCACAAATTGTTAGCATGAAAGAGTGACAGAAATCATTTTTGCTACTGTTTAAAATGAGATTTATTGTTCTTGTTGTTCTGATCATTTGCTTTGGATAGGGGAAACTATTTTAATTTTTCCTGTGCTGTCATTAAAAACAATTAAGGAAATAAAGGCTATGGTAGGGAGTCAATTAAAATCATTTATGTAGCGTGTGATGGGATGAAAAACCTGCATTAAGTTCGTAACACAAAATTCCACAAGTACTCTGGCTGCAGGCACAACTGGAAATAGGGACCAAAATGATTTCATTAAGATTCTGTTCCTCTTCTCAGTCTTTTATCTTGTGTTGGTTGTATTCACAGGCAGCCTCTATCTTATTTTCTTCAAAACTCTTGGCCTTTGCTTTGACAGGACTGGCTTAATTCAGATGGCCATTACTGAATCAACATTATTGCTAGGGAAATACTTGCCAAACTTGGGCCATAGACTCTGGTTACAGAATCAGAGAGGTTAAAAGCCTTTCCAGGCCACATAGAAACTAGAATGGGCGATGGACGAATAGCCAAATAGTGGATGTAGGAGGAAAGGGCAATCTAGAGGTAAAGCACAACACTACAGTCTCAGAGTGTAGATTTTTCCACTGTTGGACTCTCATCTTTTTGCATTTTGGGTGCTCTCCAAACAAACAGATATAGCCATAGGAATGATTTTAGGCAAGTTTCTTGTCACAAACCCACAAATAAGGATTCAGAAATAGAGTGGCAACACTAAGAGATGAGTGTAAGAGACATGAACATCTAAAAAGAATTTCACATATATTGATGATGTCTAGATCACCTTAATTTCACCAACCCTTTCTAAAAATTTTTATGCCCAGTAACTTTGGTAAAGTATTTCACTCTTCTGAGAGAGTACTGAAACTGTCTTGATTGGACATGAATATTATTATTTTGCAGAACTACTTTCAATCAATTAGCTGTCTTAGGTGAGTTTCGTTGTTGTTGTTGTTGTTGATGTATTTAAGGAGGATAAAATTTATAAATGAGAGTTGTTCTTTCATTTCCTAAAGAATACCCAATTGTGGCTATAGGCTTACTTTTGAAACTGTTATACAATTTATGCAAGAAATACCAAAAAGATTGACGTATCCACTTTAAAATATCAATAGGAGATCCTCAAGATTTATCAGTTTCTTACAAAGTGGGGTATGACATTCTAAGAAATGGGTGGCCTTCTGGTCAAGAACACTGTGGTTACAAATTTATCTGCAAGGTGGTCTGGAATGGCCAAATATTTCAATACTTTAGCAGCCCCCTACTTGCTTGTACTGATTAAGAGTTTTCAATTTAATGTAATCTTCAGGATAACAGTTGCAAGATTTTAGTTCAGGATACAGAATGTTTGCTATGAGCAAGAGAAGTCAACTGAACATACAATAGTACAGTAGAAAATTTTGGGGGCTATCTGCTGTGATTATTTTTACTCTTAGTGAGAAATGAGAGGGGAAAAGACAAATAGTTAAAGGAGAGCTGTCCTTTGAAAACTAATCCTTTAGAAAAAGGAGTTGGGATTTCAGCTTTGCTTCTTAAGCCACAAAGAGCTCTGGGTGGGTGAAGTAGGTGTGTATGCATTCTTGGAGAATGGAGAGAAGAAGTAGAAAGACTTTCAAAAGGAACACAGAGTTAGATTTCTTCCACATTAGTATTTGAATATAAAATTATTATTCTAGATGACTAAAAATGACTGTTTTGACTACTCATTTCGCCAAAGTATAACAAAAGTTAAAATCACACTTCAAACTGATTTTTCCTACCCAGCAGAAATGTATTACACCCATTCAAGAGTGTAATGGGCTGGGTGATTCAGGGACCCAGGATCTTTTCATCTTCTGGGCTCCACCCTTGCAAGAAAAGGTTCTTGATTCCTTGTAGAGACCAGAATATGTTTTGTGAAGCTTTGATATAACATAAAATACAAGTATTACCTTAGCAGTTATTTTTATTTAATTTTAGCAAAATTATGGTGTAGTGAGCAATCAATGCTCTAATTCATCTTTTATTCTTTTCTAGGATAGTGTATTATATATTTCGGGGGCTGTCAATAGCTTTTTTAATAGACTCATATCAATGTATTACTAAATCTGAGAACTCTGTCATGGAATGGGTTATTATGATTTTTCATCAAATCATTGCATGGACCAATAAAAATTCAAGCACAGATGTAAAAATATATTTTTTAAAATTTTATTAATTTGCTTTCTTTTTCTTATGACTCAAGTAATACATTTAGAGCAACTTTTCTCTTTAAGGACCTGGCATAATTTGGGGCCTTAGTTAAGGAAGGAAAAAAGAACCAGGGGAAAAGGAACTATCATGGTATAGTGGGAAGAACACAGGCTGGGAGCCAGACAGACATTGTGTGGATATCAGCTCTGCCACTTGGTATCTTTGGTTAACTTCACTCCATTGATCCTTGGTTTGCTCATCTTGGAGGGCACACTGGCTTGTCCAACTAAAAGGGTACTGAGGAAATTAAGCATGCTAGCTTATATAAAGTGCCTAGTGGAATGACTAGCATACTACTGCCAGTGACTGCCACTAGACCAACAAATGTTAATTATATTCTTTTATCATAATGCTTATTTTTATTAAATATTTACTCAGGAACTGAACAAACTTTGTTTAATCACACCAAAAGACACCCAATCTATAATGCATATGAAATATATGATATATTCTAAATGCATAATGCTTTATAAACAATAGATATTTATTTCTCACTCATGTAAGTCAAAAACAGGTTTTCCTGTTGATGGGCTGGGTGATTCAGGGGCCCAGGCTCCTTTCATTTTTTGGGCTCCACCATATTTAAGGCATGACTTCTGAGGATGTCATGCTCATCTGTATAAATCTAGTACAATAGAAGAACATGGAAGGTGGTACTTGAAAGGTTTCTATGGGCCATATCTGGAAGGGCACACCAATCACATTCCACTGACTAGAACTCCATCATAGGCAACAACAGGAATGGAGTCCAACTACGGGTCCAGAAAGAAGGGGAGATGTGTTTGAGGAACAGTCAACCAGTCTCTGACACATCAAGACGATAACAAGATAAAAGGATAACATGAACAAAATATAACAAATTATTTTAAAACTAGATGAATACCTTAAATACTGTATAATTGTATAATGAGTTATATCATATAATAGGGATGGCAAAAAAAGAGATGAATGCATTTTTAAAATTACTAAATAATAATGGAAAATGGTGTGTTTGAGGAGGTTTGTGAAAGGGAGTACAAAATATCAATAGGATTCTGGAGAACAGTCTGGGAATATCTTTGGAGTTGACAGGGTCCTGTAATGTTTATGTGAGTGAATGAGTGAAGTGATCAGAGAGTATGATATGAAGAAGATTAGATAAGCAGCAATTAATTAGCCTTCTTTCTACTTGGTCACTTGACGTCAAAGCAATCATTTTGAAACAGATGAGATCTAGCTACAATGGTTCAGCTCTCAAAATTACAAGGGTTTACTTTATATCTGTAATTGTACATACAAAATATACCAACACTATGCACACAGTGTTTTATTAGGAAACTTTATAACCTTACTCCTTTCCTCAGTTATAGCTCTCTAAACTATGTATACAGAACAATTATAGAATTGTGGTTAATTACTTCTCTCAACCCCTCATATATACTAAAATAAATAGTGATTTAAAGAAAAAAGGGAAAGCAATTGAAATTTCACCTGTACAAAGTAGACAATTCAATTTGTTGTTTCTCTGCAAGGTACTCTGTATCTACCAATGTGCATGTCAGGGACCTCATGCTTCTTATGATAAACTGAGTTACTGCAGAGTGAAGTTTTCATTGTACAGATGGTTTTTATTTTCTTTCATTATTTCTTTGTAAATTATAATTCCCAAAATAAAATTTCTGTGCTTCTGTTATATGACCATTTGGGTCACATTAATTTGTGTTGTATTTTCCCCCCCCCGTTCTAATGCCTTCTGTTCAGAGAAACATTTTAGGCACATTAATGTTTAAGAGCTTAATTTATAGAGTCATATAGACTTCAGTCTGAACCATAAAAAAGTCACTTACCAGGATTGTGACCTTGGGCAGATTACTTAACCTCTCTAAGCCTTAATTTGCTCATTCATAAAATGGGGATAATGTTACTCACCGCAAGGTTGTTGTGAAGATTAAATGAAAAGTGATATGTGGGGCCGGCCCGGTGGCTTAGGTGGTTAGAGCTCCATGCTCCTAACTCTGAAGGCTGCCGGTTCAATTCCCACATGGTCCAGTGGGCTCTCAACCACAAGGTTGCCAGTTCAATTCCTCGAGTCCCACAAGGGATGGTGGGCAGTGCCTCCTGCAACTAACAACAGCAACTGGACCTGGAGCTGAGCTGCGCCCTCCACAACTAAGACTGAAAGGACAACAACTTGATTTGGAAAAAAAAAATGTGATATGTGAAGCCCTTAGCAAAGTGCCTGGCATATAGCAACCCCCCAAGAAAGAACAGAAAATATTAGAATTATAAATTTTAGGAGAATTACATGGAGAATGAATTTTAATTCCCTATAATATGTGCAGTTTACATGAAATAAATGTTTCACTGATTACTGTTTTGTAGACTCTACAATGATAGAGGTTTACTCACACCAAGGCCATTGGATATTGTATAGTCCAAAGGCTCCCTTCCCTTCTCCTTCCTTCACCTCCACTCCCCTCCCCTCTCCTTCCCTTTCCTCTTAAAAATTCTTGTTTGATTTCATTTTTTTTTTTTTAAAGGCAGGCTGCCACATTGCAGAGCCTCATTTAGATGTGTTTGGAGTCTTGGAAGCTTCACTACCCTACATTCTCCTACAAATGGGCCCTGAGCGCTTGTTTGACAGTTCTAGGGTGGAATCAGCTGCTCATGTATCCTTGACAGAAGAACCATCCTCCTCTATCTGGGAAAGGAAGGTCGTCCTCTTTGACCTAGTGCACAGCTTGGGGAGGGATGTGCATGGAACAGTGAGGGAGGAAGGGGACACTTGCTGAGCTAACCAGATCAGTGGAATAAAGACTGGTGATCAATGGGGTGACAGATGTACCAGTCAGAATGCCCTCTCACCCAGAAATTCTTGTTTTAGACAGTCTTGGAATGAAGCCAAATACATCAAACAGGTGAAAGCAGAGGTGCTGTGGCTGGCAGGGAGGTGTGGTGCCCAGAACTCTACCAGTTCAATTACCCCTTCCCTAATAGCCTATGAAAGGGCATCAAAGAAATCCCAGTGAATTTCGGGAAGAATTTGAAAACCATTTCCCATTTCCCTGCTTTTCAGTAGAAGAAATTAAATCCAAAAGCCTGAGTTTTTTAGTCATTAAGGTGGCTGATGGGAGAAATCTAGGAACTCCATGTGCTGGCCTTTGTACTACCAAACTGCCCGATTAATCCCCTACTTAAAATACCCGAGTGGGAGAAGAAGCATCTGAAAGGTTGAGATCTCCATCCAAAAATGACCCTAAAACTGTACCTGGACAAGAGATAATTCACAGCCTGCACCTCAATATCACCAAGCAGTTCTGGAAACTTGATTGTCCATAGTACCACTTTTGGTATTTGTATCAAGCTTCAGATGGTAAGCATAGAGGAGAGACAGGGTCTAAAAAAGAAGGCCCTGGAGGAGAGTTAAGGTACTCAAGAGTTGGGTTCTTTTGGGAGAATCAATGCTCTCATTGATTTGTAAGTTGAGAGAAAGAACTAAGTTCAGTCTAGACTTCTTGGTACTCCCAATACTAATTAGAACCAACTAAGCAAATTTATTCAACACAAATTTAAAGACAACTAAATGCAGGTTACTTTTATAATGAAAAAAAAAATAAGGCGAGACTAAAATAGTGTGGCTCTTCATATTGGAAAAGCAAAGGCTAAAAGCTGAAGCTCATGAAATTGCAAAGGATATACAGACAGAGTGAACATAGATTGTATGCTAAATACAAACATGTGAGAAATAGGTGGAAACACTTCAAGCTTGAACCAGGTAAATTTAAGACTGGTAAAGGTAAAACCAGTATACCTTCTTTTCTGGTTGTAGTTTGACTAAAATATTTTGAGAAGGTGCCCAGGTTTTAGGCATAGTGATATGTTCTCATTTCTCCTTTTGTGTGAATGTCTCTTTTATACTCACAGAACAAACAGAACTGTGATTTGGAACTCTCAACTAGCATAGATGATTTAAGGTACTTGGACAATTAGAATGATTTCTTGGGGGTGGAATTTGGGAGTACATAAGTCCCATTGCTGTACTCCTCTACAGTATGCTTAGTCATTTGGACCCACATAAAATGCTTCCAATAGCTGCTAACTTCTAAAGCTAATCCTTTTTGAATTCTTACTCAGTCTTTTTGATTATGCCAGGAAGACAGTCTCAGTTTGGTGTTAATATGTCTTTAATTCCTAACGCTTGCTAATATCCCTTTTAACGGAGAATAGGAGTTCAGTAATCAACTGAATATATGATGAACCCGGTGGTGGGTTTGACAAGCTTTAATGGGTGAACAGGAGTCAGCTGACCTCATATTAGAGAACACGGTAGATATTTGCTATAGTAGGTCTGGAACCCACAAATCCAAGGTTTTCCTTATGTTAGTTTATTCAAAAGGTAGTGTACATGTACAACTTTATATCATGAAAAGCTAAAAAAGGGGCTTCAAGAAAGGTTAATCTAAATTTACCGTGTCAGAAAAATATCAAGAAGTCTCAGGGCATATCCCTAACCTTTTGAGTTTCACATGATGGAAGACGGCTGTCACATGACATGCCCCTTTATATTCCTAGAAGAGACGGAATATTGGCTGGACCATGGCTCAGACCCACTAGATTAATTCTTGTGCTTTTAAGTAAAATCCTCTATTTCTTTGAAAAGACCTCTTTTAAATTGCAGATGAAGCTGGTCTAGGGAAAGGTGTCCCTAAAGAGGAAGTAGCGTAAGTGCCCATGTTAGTACTATCTTACTGTGTGCACAGGATAAATCTAATGCAGATTGAACTAATCTAAAGTTCAACATCTGTTTCATTCAAAGTGGAACATTTGAAATTCAATACAAAGAAGGACTTTCAATCCTGGCTTTTATTCTGAACAACTAATTGCAGTAGTCAGTTTCTAGTTTTTGAGACCATAAAGCTCCAATAAAAGTCCCATAAAGTAGAATTACAATTTGATAAATGTTTTACAAGTTTCATTCTGTTTTTTAAAAAGAACCATTGTATATAATCTTATAAATTTTTGAATTTGGTAATATTGAATATCAGTAATATTGAATTCCATGCTTAGGAACTTTTGAGTACTTTGGAGCACTCAAAGAGTACTTTGGAGCAGGACAGATGTAGGACAGGATTTCACATCTGCTACTAGGTGACTTTGGGCATGTTATTTAAACTCTGAATTTCAGATTCTTTTTCTTTTATAAAGTAGGATTACAAATAATATATATCTCACAGGTAGCAATAATGAACTTGTGCTTATTGGGTGCATTAAACAAAATAATTTAAGTAAATTCTTAGTACAATATCTGGCAGAGTAAGGGGTCAAACTTATTAATTATAATTAATAGTCATCATAGTAGCAGCTTTATTTAGCACTGATTTTTTTTTTAGTTCTTTATTATTGTCATTATTAGTTTCAGGTGCACAAAACAACGTAATGATTAGACATTTACACACCTCGCACTGATAACCCCAAAAAGTCTACTACCCATCTGTCACCATACATAGCTATCACAATACCGTTCACTATATTCCCTGTGCTGTTTTTTACATCCCATGACTATGTATGTACACACACACACACACACACACACACACACACACACACTCATGACATCGGACAATAAAGTTCGCGAACTCATCCTAGAAAAAGTTCTACATACCTCATTGCTGAATATTACTATGGTCATGTTTGAAGTACTGCCCTGGGAAGTTATGCACTGATGCCAGTGCTTAGGAACTCTTTCTGGAATGGCCATCAGAGCTGTTATCGGATTACCCTTGATGTCCTGAATGTCATCAAAATGTCTTTCTTTTAATATTTCCTTTATCTTTGGGTAAAGAAAGAAGTCATTGGGGGCTAGATCAAGTGAATAGGGAGGGTATTCCTATACAGTTATTTGTTTACTGGCTAAAAAACTCCCTCACAGACAGTGCTGTGTAAGTTGGTGCATTGTCGTGATGCAAGAGCCATGAATTGTTGGCAAAAAGTTCAGGTCATCTAACTTTTTCACGCAGCTTTTCCAGCACTTCCAAATAATAACCTTGGTTACCTGTTTGTCCAGTTGGTACAAATTCATAATAATCCCTCTGATATCAAAAAAGTTAGCAACATGGTTGCAACAAGATCGCAAACTTAATTGTCAGACCTCGTAAATGTGTGTGTGTGTGTATAATTTATATATTTTTTACAATTATATTTGGCCTTCAATGTCATTTTATATTAGTTTCAGGTATACAGCTCAGTGGTTAGATATTTATATAATTTATGAAATGATCCCCACGATAAGTCTAGTACCCATCGGACATTATATGTAGTTTTTACAACATTATTGACAATGTTCCCCATACTTTATTTTACATCCCCATGACTGTTTTGTTACTTCCAATATTTACTACCTAATTCTTTCACCTTTCTCAGCCATCTCCCCAAGCCCCCTCCCTTCAAGAAAGTATCAGTTTGTTCTCTGCATCTGAGTCTATTTCTGTTTTGTCCATTTATTTATTCTGTTCCTTAGATTCCACATATAAACGAAATCATATGGTATTTGTCTTTCTCAGTCTGATTTATTTCACTTAGCATAATATCCTGTAGATCCATCCATGTTGTTGCAAATGGTAAGGTATCATTCTTTTTTATGGAATGATAAACCATTGTATAAATGTACCAATTTCTTTATCCAATCATCTATTGATGGGCATTTCGGTTATTCCCACATCTCAGCTATTGTGAATGGTGCTGCAGTAAACATAGGGGTGCATATATTGTTTTGAATTAATGTTTTGAATTTCTTTTGACAAATACCCAGGAGTGAAATTGCTGGGTCATAAGGTAATTCTATTTTTAATTCTTTGAGGAACCTCCATACTGTTTTCCATAGTGGCTGCACCAATTTGTAATCCAATGAACAGTGCATAAGGGTTCCCTTTTCTCCACATCCTTGCCAGCAGTTGTTGTTTGTTGATTTATTGATGATAACTATTCTGGCAGGAGTGACGTATTATCTCATTGTGGTTTTTATTTGCATTTTTCTGATGATTAGTGACATTGAGCATCTTTTCATATGTCTATTTTTTATCGTATGTCATCTTTGGAGAAATGTCTATACAGGTCCTCTGCCCATTTTTAAATTGGATTGTTTGTCTTTTTGATGTTGAGTTGTGGGAGCTTTTTTTTTTTTATAAATTTTGGATATTAACCTCTTACAAGATGTATCATTAGCAAATATCTTCTCCCATTCAGTAGGATATCTTTCTGTTTTATTGATGGTTTCTTTTGCTATGAAAAATCTTTTTAGTTTGATGTAGTCGCATTTGCTTATTTTTTCATTTGTTTCCCTTACTTGAGGAGATATGTCAGTAAAAATATTACTAAGGGTACTGTCTGAGAGATTACTTCCTATATTTTCCTCTAGGAGTTTTATAATTTCGGGGCTAATATTTAACTCTTTAATTCATTTTGAGTTTATTCTTGTATATAGTGTAAGATGGTGGTCCAGTTTCATTTTTTTTTCACATATCTGTCCAGTTTTCTTGGCACCATTTATTGAATAGACTGTCTTTACCCCAATATATATTCTTGCTTCCTTTATCATAGATTAAATGACCATATAGAAATGGATTTATTTCTGGGGTCTCTATTCCATTGATCTATATGTCTGTTTTTCTGCCAATACCATGCTGTTTTGCTTACTATGGCTTTGTAGTATTGCTTGATATCAGGTAGCATGATACCTCCAGCTTTGTTCTTCATTCTCAAGTTTGCCATGGCTATTTGGAATATTTTACGGTTCTATATACATTTTAGGATTTTTGTTCTACTTCTGTGAAAAATGCCTTGGTATTTTCTTAGAGATTGCATTGAATCTATGGATTGTTTTGGGTAGTATGGACATTTTAACTATATTAATTATTTCTATCCATGAGCATGGTATATGTTTCCATTTATTTGTATCTTTAATTTCTCTCTTCAGTGTCTTATAATTTCTGAGTACAGGTCTTTTACTTTCTTGGTTAAATTTATTCGTAAGTATTTCATTTTTTTTTTTTTTGGATGCAATTGTAAATGGGATTGTTTTAAGTTCTTTTCCTGATAGTTGGTTATTGGTGTATAAAAATGCAATTGATTTCTGAAAATTAATTTTGTATCCCACTTCTTTACTAAATCATTTATTAGTTCTAATAGTTTTTTTGTGGAATCTTTGGGGTTCTCTCTATATAGTATCATGTCATTTGCAAATAATAACAGTTTTACTTCTTCCTTTCCCATTTGAATGCCTTTTTTTTTTTTCTTGTCTGATTGCTGTGGCTAGGACTTCCTGTACTATGTTGAATAAAAGTGGTGAGAGTAGCCTTGTCTTGTTCCTGATCTTAAGGAGAATGCTTTTAGATTTTCTCCATCAAGTATGATATTAGTTGTGGATTTTTCATATATAGCCTGTATTATGTTGAGATTGTTTTCTTTATTCCCACTTCACTGAGAGTTTTTTATCATAAATGGATGCTGGATTTAGTCAAATGGTTTTTCTGCATTTATTGATATAACCATATGATTTTCATTTTGTTTATGTGTTTGTTTATCACATTAATTTATTTGCAGATATTGAATCAACCTTACCTACCAGGAATGAATCCCACTTGATGTGGTGTATGATCCTTTTAATGTATTGCTTAATTTGGCTTACTAATATTTTGTTGAGGATTTTTACATTTATGTTCATGAAGAATATTGACCTATAGTTTTCTTTTTTTGTAATATCTTTGTCTGGTTTTGGAATCAGGGTAATGGTGGCCTCATAAAATGAGCTTGGGAGCCTTCCCTTCTCTTGGATTTTTTGGAATAGTTTGAGGAGAATCAGTGTTAATTCTTTTATGAATGTTTGGTAAAATTCATCCATGAAGACTTCTGGTCCAGAACCTTTGTTCGTTGGAAGCTTATTGATTAGTGATTTAATTTCATTGGTAGTAATCAGTCTGTTCAGGTTTTGTTTCTACTTGATTCAGCTTTGGAAGATTGTATGCTTCTAGGGATTTAACTATTTCTTCCTGATTGTCCAATTTGTTGGTATAGAGTTGCTTGTAGTATTTTTCTTTATATATATATATACACACACACACACACACACACACATATATGTATATACACACATATATATACACACATATATATGTATCTATATATACATACATACATATATAGATACATATATATGTGTGTATGTATATATAGATACATATATATGTGTATTTCTGTGGTGTCCGTTGTCACTTCTACTCTTTCATTTCTGATTTTATTTGTTTGGGTCCTCTCTCTCTTTTTTTTTCCTAGATGAGGCTGACTAAAGGTTTGTTGATTTTGTTTTTTTCAAAAAACCAGCTCTTGGTTTCATTGATCTTTTGTATTGTTTTTTAGACTCTATTTCTGCTCTGATTTTTATGATTACCTTACCTGTACTCACTTTTGTCTTTGTTTGCTGTTCTTTTTCTAGTCCCCTTAGGTGTGAAGTTAGACTGCTTATTTGAGATTTGTCTTGTTTCTTTAGGTCGGGCTGCATTCTATAAATTTCCCTCATAGGATTGCTTTCTCTGTCCTAGAGATTTTGGGGTTGTTATGTTTTAATTTTCATTTGTCTCAAAATATCTTTTGATTTTTTCCCTTGATCTCATTGTTGACCCATTCATTATTTAGTAGAATGTTATTTAGCCTCTATGTGTTTCTGTGTTTTTCATTTTTTTTCTTATAATTGATTTCTAGTTTCATGTCATTGTGGTCAGAGAAGACTCTTGATATGATTTCAATCTCCTTAAAATTATGGAGACTGTTTTGTGGCCTAACATGTGGTTTACCTTGGAAAATGTTCCATGACTTGAAAAGTCAAATGTTCAATGTTACTTGAAAAGAATGCATATTCTGCTGCTTTGGGGTGAAATTCTCTAAAAATATCAATTAAATCCATCTGGTCTAGTGTGTCATTTAAGGCTGTTGTTTCTGTGTTGATTTTCTGTCTGGAAGATCTGTCCATTGATGTCAGTGGGGTGTTAAAGTCCCCTACTATGATGTGTTACTGTGAATCTCTGCCTTTATGTCAGTCAATATTTGTTTTATATGTTTAGGTGCTCCTATATTGGGTGCATAAATGTTTAACTAGAGTTATGTGCTTTTGTTGGATTGATCCCTTTGTTATTATCTAATGTCTTTTTTGTCTCTTATTATAGTCCGTGTTTTAAAGTCTATTTTGTCTTTTTTTTTGTTTTGTTTTCTTTATTTTATTTTTTAATTTATTGGGGTTACAATTGTTAGTAAAATTACATAGATTTCAGGTGTGCAATTCTGTATCACATCATCCATAAATCACACTGTGTGTTCACTACCCCGAGTCAGCTCCCCTTCCATCACCATATATTTGATCCCCCTCACCCTCATCCCCCACCCCCCAACCCCCTTACCCTCTGGTAACCACCAAATTACGTTCCCCAGATTAATTTTCAAACCCGTGGCCATCCTGTGGTCACCAACTGCCCTCCAATCCCCTCACCCTCCCCCCCACCTCCCTATTTTGTCTTATATAGTATTACTACCCCTGTTTATTTCTTGTTTCCATTTGCATAAAATATCTTTTTCCATCCCTTTACTTTCAGTCTACAAGTATGTGTCTTTATCTGAGGTGAGTATCTTATAGAAAGCATATACATGGGTCTTGTTTTCTTATCCATTCAGCTATCCAGTGTCTTTTGATTGAAGTGCTTAATCCATTTACATTTAAAGTGATTATTGATGAGTACATAGTTATTGCCATCTTATTATTCATATTTTTGATCTTCTGTTTGTTTGTTTGTTTTCTCCTTTCTTCTGCTTAAAGAAGTTCTTTTAATATTTCTTGTAATACTGGTTTGGTCGTAATGAATTCATTTGGCTTTTTCTTGTCTGGGAAACTCTTTATCTCTCCTTCACTTTTAAATGATAGCCTTGTTGGGTAGAGTAGTCTTGGTTATAGGCCCTCAATTTTCATTACTTTGAATATTTCCTGCGACACTCTTCTGGACTGCAATGTTTCTGTTGAGAAATCAGCTGATATTGTTGTGAGAGCTCCCTTATAAGTAACAAGTTGTCTTTATCCTGCTGTTTTTAGGATTACCTTTGCCATTTTAATTATGACGTGTTTTGGTGTGGGCCTGTTTGGGTTCATCTTGTTTTGGACTCTCTGCACTTCCTGGGCTTGTATGTCTATTTCCTTCACAAGATTAAGGAAATTTTCAGTCATTATTTCTTCAACTAGGTTTTCGATCCCTTGCTCCCTCTCTTCTCCTTGGTACTCCAATGATGCAAATGTCATGCTTTACATTTTCTCAGGGTTTCTTAAACTATCTTTGATTTTTTTTTTATTGTTTTTGTTGTTGTTGTTCCAATTGGGTGTTTTCAGCTACCTTGCCTTCTAAATCACTGATTCAATACTCTGTTTCATCTAATCTGCTGTTGATTCCTTCTAGTGTATTCTTCATTTCAATTATTGTATTCTTTATTTCTGACTGGTTCTTTTTTATGGTTTCTATGTCCTTCTTTATGTTTACTATCTCTTTGTTCATTCTCATTAAGTTTCTGAAGTGTTCTTATAACCAGTGGTTTTGTGTGTTTTTTTAATTGGGGAAGGGGAACAGGACTTTGTTGGGGAACAGTGTGTACTTCCAGGAATTTTTTCCAAGTCAAGTTGTCCTTTCAGTCTTAGTTGTGGAGGGCGCAGCTCAGCTCCAGGTCCAGTTGCCATTGCTAGTTGCAGGGGGCGCAGCCCACCATCCCTTGCGGAACTCAAGGAATTGAACTGGCAACATTGTGGTTGAGAGCCCACTGGCCCATGTGGGAATCGAACCGGCAGCCTTTGGAGTTAGGAGCCTGAGCCACTGGGCCGGCCCCCATAACCAGTGTTTTAACCTCTGTCTTGGTTAGGTTGGTTGCCTCCATTTCATTTATTTCTATTTCTGGAGGTTTCTCCTGTTCTTTTATTTGAGACATGTTTTTTTGTTTCCTCATTCTGGCTGCTTCTCTGTATTTTCTTCTATGAATTAGATAGATTGCCTGTGTCTCTCAGTATTTACTGGCTAGCCTTATGTAGTATGCGTCCTGTATGGTCCAATGGCACAGTCTCCCTGATCTCCTGTGCATGTGTTCCAGGAGTGTCCCTGGTGTGTGTTGTGTGTATTCTCCTGTTATAGTTGAGCCTTGATTGCTTTTGGTGCATCAGGGTGTGGGATTGACTCCCAGGCTGACTGACTGTGAGGATTGGTTCTATATGAGCTGCCATGTGGGGGTTGACCCCTCAGAAGAGGAGTCGCCCCTGTAAACTGTTGTACTTGTTGAGACCAACCCGGTAGTGCTTTGGTGTGGTCTGAGGTTGGCTTCTGGGTGTGTTGTTTTTGGTGTCTCTTGGGACGAACTCCCATTCAAATAAATTTCAGCCTCACATGTAACCATCCCAGGGTTACTGGTAGGTGTTTCAAACTATATGTGATTGGCTGCTACCTGTACTGGACCTAGAGACATGTCGGGGTGGCCTTGCTGTGACCTGAAACTGGCTGTCATCAGTATTAGGTCTGGAACAGCTTATAAAAAGTCTCAGGGTCCCCTAGGCCTGTTGTCACCTTCCAGCTGCCCTTAAGGCTCAGCCATTGAAAGAGCCTCCTTACATGTGTGGGCTGGGCTGGTTGACATGGTGTTGAGAGTGCCTTCAGCAACATAGCACTAGCTGGGATGGACAGGGTCCCAGGGAGTCATGAGGCATGGTTGATGGTTTTTATAAGGTTAATGCAGATTCAGTTCTTGCACCAGTGCCTGGCCTGTGATCACTTCACAAAATTCCCTGAGAACACTGCAGCCAGCCACCACAGGACGTAGGCTTGCAGATTCCTGAAAGCTGCTCAAGAGCAGCTGTGGTGCAAGTTATGGCTTACTGCCCACCACCAAAAGTTCTCTGGGCTGCTGCAGGCTGTCCACTGTCATAAAAGGCTTCCACAACTTGGAGGCAGGGCCAGCCACTCAATACCAAGAGTGCTCTGGGAAATGCAGTACTAGCTATTCAAGGCAGGGACCCAGGGCATCACGAAGGTGGTACACATGCACAGATTTTACCAGACCCATGTGGTTTCAGATTTGGCCCTTTGAGGGAGAGTTCAGCATGGAAAAGACGGTGCCCTCCTGTAGGCTACATGTGAGACAGGCTCTCACAGGGATAATGGCTGCTCTCCCCGCCTCGCTCCAAAGCCATACAGCTAAGTCTTTCCCCGTATGTCTCTGGTGCCTCTCGAGTTGCCGCTCCTCCACCGGAGACCACGTGAGTATTTGCAAGTGAGTGAGTTTGTGTGCAGCTCCTTTAAGAAGGCCATTGGGTTTCCAGCCACCTTCTGTCTCACCAGGACCAGGAGACAGAGTCCTCACTGATTTTCACTGCCAGATGTTGGGGGACCTCCTCCTCCTGACACTGGACTAGGGAGCCCAGTGTGAGGCTGGTACCCCTCCCTCTTCCAGGGGTACCTCTGCCACGGAGGTGTCCATCCCAGTGTTCAACTACTATCTGTGGGTTTGGAGTCAGCCCGTTTCACGTTTCCGCCTCTCCTACCAGTCTCGATGTGGCCTCTTCTCTATATCTTTAGTTATAGGGGTCTGCTCAGCTAGTCTTCAGATGATTCTTGAGGTTGATTATTCTATAATTTATTTGTAATTTTGGTGTGATCCTGGGATGCAGTAGGCATAGTGTTTACCTAATTCACCATTGTGGACTCTCTCCTCCTCAGCACCGATCTTTTGATTTAATAGCTTTATTTATAGAATACAAACAGGTTAAATGCATGTTTAAAAAGTATCTTGATGTTTTCAAACATGCAAATGTTTGGCACAATGAATACAAGAAGAATAAAAAAGAATAAAAACAAGAATTTCTTTTTTTCTAGAAATTTTTATTTTTCAAAATCTACAACAATGGCAGCATGTCCGTTTTAGTCTTTATTTACTCATATTTTCTATGACACACTCTCTAGCTCTGGGCTGTGTTCTGTTCCCCAAACCCCTAAGAATATAGGATGTTTAGAACTGGAGGGCAAAGGCTCAGGTTTCTTTCCTGGGACATCCTCACTGACTCCACCACCTTTTATAAGGAGGAAATTAAAAGCCCAGAGGGTTTGCACAAGTTCAGCTGAGTCTGAATTGAAATTCTGCTTCTCACAGTCATTCCATTGCAACATACTGGTTCTCAAAACCTAGAGCTCTTAGCATTTTAAAATATTATTTTCGCCCATTTAAGAAAGGAAAATGAACTTGAAGAAAAATGATTCAAATAATGAAGGAATAGGAGCATGTTTTGGTTTTCTTGAGTCAGTTAATTTTTTTGTAAGCAGGGTTCCTAAAGTCATATCCAGGAGACATTACATGTATGCAATTATTATATATTAATACTTATTCGATATATTATTATTAACATAATAAATGATAATTAATAAAATAGCATAGTAATAATTATTGATATTTATTTAATATTTATATCAAGTAATATATAGTTTAATATTAATTTGAATATATATATATAATTTTTCTTTCTAATTAAAGAATTATTTTAATGTTACAAAAGTCACACAATTTTTATGAAATTTGCAATCAATATTTAGTTGGGAAAAAATCTTTTTACAATGGCATACTAAACCTTAGAAAGGAAAACCAGCTCAAACCTCCAATTGTGTGGGGAAAAAAGTCCCGTTCTGTAATTCTGTGTGTGATGCTGGGATTAGGCGAAGAGCTGATGGCTTGCTCAGTCAGGGGCTAACCTGAAAACTGCCGACTTCCTGGATGGGAGCCAAAGGGTGCCCTTGGGGGTTGAGATAAATCAGTTAATCTCCTGACTGAAGCAACTGGTCTAGACATTGAATTGCTCTGGCACAGTACTTGTCAGGGATGTTGTGGATTGACTACATTCTAATTTTTCTCACTGTGTAGTCCTGGAATTGCAAGGGTGATTGGGGCAAGAGTATGGCATAGTTGTTATGAGCTTGACTAATTCAGCTGCCAGGAGAAGGTTATATAAGGTGTGGTGTTGGGTTTGCATGAATTCTTTTTTAGATCATTTCCTAGTCACAAAAGGAGAGAAAACAGCTATATAACAGTCTAGCTTGTTTTATTCATGCGTAAGGATGTAATAAGGAATCTGGAAGCTGGTATTAGCTGTGCTTCTGGTCCTCTGAGAGGTTCTTCTGGGTGTGAGGATCCTTAAAAGTTGTTGAGAGAGTCATTTGGGACCACTGTATGCTGATGACTCTGAACTGGAAGACACATACAAAATGAAAAGAAGACTTTCTAAAGAGCCAGCACAAAATAAAGGCAGTCATTGGATACTAAGCAGAAATTTGACACAAAATTCTACTATTACCTGATATTTTGATATAAGAAATACTAAAATAGATTAAGGAGCAAAACGGGTGTTGCACAAGCCTGTAAGTCTTCAGAGCAACGTGGCACTACACATAGTTATTACCATATTATTGATTATATTCCCTATAATTTACATCCCTATGACTATTTTATAACTACCTGTTTGTATTTCTTAATCCCTTTACCTTTCTCATCCTGCCCCCAAACCTCCACCAATCTCTCACCCCGATATAGTACCCATCTGAAACCATGCGTAGTTATCATAAAATTATTGAGTATATTCCTTATGCTATACCCTACATCCCCATGACTACTGTGTAACAACCAATTTGTACTTCTTAATCCCTGCCCCTCTTCACCTCCACCCACCCCAATCTGGCAACTATCAAAATGTATCTATGAACACCTGAAATCTATGTAATTTTACTAACAATTTTCGCTCCAATAAATTAAAAAAAAATTAAAAAAAAATGTATCTATGAGTTCGTTTCTGTTTTGTTTTTTGTTTTGTTCTTTCGATTCCACTTATAAGTGAAATCATATGACATTTGTTTTTTGCTGTCTGACTTGCTACACTTAGCACAATATCTCCTAGGTCCATCCATGTTGTTGCAGATGACAAGATTTCATTCTTTTTTTATGGCCGAGTAATATTCCATTGTATATATGTACCACCTCTTCTTTATTCATTCATCCATTCAGGGACACCCAGGTTGCGTTCATATCTTGGCTATTGTAAATAATGCTGCAATGAACATATGGATGGAGACTTGCTCCATTTTGATATTTGTACCATATCCCATCCAATATTAAGCCCCTGTTTCATTTAAGATATTTTGGGCTAAAAAGATGCATAAGACCAGTTCTTTATTTAATGACTTTGTATTCCAATAAAGATGGCAATATTAAATAAGAAAAGAATATCACCAAGAAAAAGATAAACAGCCATTTTTACATAATTACTTGGAAATTGAGATTGTAACTGAAATGACTAAAGGATTCTAGACCTGTTTAGCAATCTGTCTTCCCCCATTTTCTTATCTTACTCTGTGTATTCTTCTTCTCATACTCATTTTTATCTATAGCTAGTACTTATGTTCAACTTTTTCCCCTCTAGCCCTACTCTCACCATGCTCTGCTAGCCAAATGCAAATGAATATTTTTTACAAAAATGTCCCATAAAACTTTAACCAGAATGCACTGTTTTATCTTGAGTTGGCTGCATCATATTTCATCCAGCACTAACCTGGCCTTATGGAGTCTTCTGAGATTCCTTCATTTCCCTCACTTCACATCTAACTTGTCTCCAAGTTCAGTTACTGCTATCTCCTCTTGATTCCTCCTCTATTATAGGTTGGATTCTCCTCTGACACAGATCCTGCTTTGAATCAATATCTGTGAAAGGGATGGGAAGGAAGTAGGGCTGTGCAGAGGTGGAATGGGGAACTGTGATGCAGGCCTTAGAGCCTGAGGCAGGAGGATCTTGGGAACTAAAATGCCTTCCAAGTTGTCTCACATTGTACAGAAATGTTAGGGTCTTCATCCTGGAAGAGGGTCTATGTTATCCATGTCTGTTACTCCTGTGTTTCTATTTCCACCTTATTTTATGTTTTCAAACTTTTTGTTTGAACTTTTTCAGAAAATTTCTAACTATATCCCTTCCCCTCTTCTATATAGCTTCCTCTTCAATATAAAAGAAATTCATGTCACTCCGCTGCTTAAAATACTCCAGTAACTCCTCATCACCTGCAGGATAAAGTCCTGATTTCATGGCATGACTTACAAGGACTTTTCAGACTCATTGCTTACAACTGCTTCCTGAACCATTCCTGCATGCCACTATTATAGAGCTCCCTGCAGTTCCCTAAGTGTACCACATTCTTCTTTACGTCTCTGCCCATCTCTTCTAGACTATTTACCAGGAATGTCCTTTTCTTACCTTATCTGTCTGCTTAATTCATTCTAATCATTCTTTAAGAATTAACTCAAGTTTATTTCCTTAAAATTCCTTCCCCAATATTTCTAGACAAAATTAACGACTTTCATTTCTATGGGCTCTCATCTTGAGCATTAATTATTTGTTTTTTCAGTTGTCTCAATTTCTAGGATGTAAAAACTCAAAAGGCCAGTAACATGTGTTTGTGCCTGTATATTATAGATATATAAGTTCATCTTGTATTCCCTATGCTTCACACAATTCCTGGCTCAAAACCATGTTTCAGAATGTGAAAGATAAGAAAGGAATGAAAGAAGAAAGAAAGAAAGAAAGAAAGGAAGGAAGGAAGGAAGGAAGGAAGGAAGGAAGGAAGGAAGGAAGGAAGGAAGAAGGAAAGAAAGGAAAATCCCTTCCTATACCAACTATAAGCTATGTTCTAATCAACACCTATAATTACTTTTTAAGGTTTTCATGAGCTCTATACCTAATTATTTTGTCAACACAGAAGCATTAAGATTTTGTAAAATTTATTCTTGATATATTTCAGTTTCTGCATGATTTTTGCATCTGTATTAAAAAAAAAATCACATGTTCAAAACTATCAACTACTGCTATTTGATCAGTGGTAAAATGGACCTTCCTGGTCAGGCCCAGAACTGAGAACATAAACAGACCCTCAGTGTAAGCTCCTGGGAGAGTGCTGGCAGTCGATATTTAGAGGCATTTGGGACAGTTGGGCAATCACTGTGACCCACAAGTAGGTACCCACAAGAAATGTACATGTCGGCAGGTGACTGGGATAAGGTGTTGGGTGAGGGAGAGGACAGGGCTGGTTTATGACGGCTGTGGAAAAGGAGTGATTCAGGTGGACAGAATGAAGGCTTCTTCCAGGAGATCCAGCCATAAGTAGTGGACACCCAGTCACAGCAACTGGCATTCAGGGACAGTTGGTAACCCTCAGAAGACATGGCATTAGGGGCATGTCAAAGTACCAGCTTGTAGGCACCAAGGTTGAAGCAGAGAATCAAGCAGAAAATTGGTGCAGCAGGATGGAGACCCAGAGTATTAGGACCTAACTGTGTAGCAGAGGCTGAGCCACTGTGGACAAAACAAGAACCCATTATGGAAAGAAGAAGCAACATCATAGCAGGGCTGGCAGGAGTGTTGACTTGATGCAGAGGCACTGAATGTGGCCTTAGTTGTCTTCTCAGGTACACGTTTGGGAGCTGTTTGGGGAAGGCTTGAAGCCATAGCTTGTGAGAATGACCCTCAGTACTGGAGAGAAAATGGACAATAAATCAAACTTCATTTTAGTCAGGATCCTGGGAACCTATAGTGTCAAAAATTTCTTCTACTGGTAACCTTGAATTATTCAAAACTACCTGAAGATCTAGTTAAAGAATTTATTTTGTGACTATATTGAAAATAAATTCCTCAAATAGCCCCAGCCTTACTGTGCTTTGACCTGTATACTCCCTACAATTCAGAACTGTGGAGAAAGAAACAGGGGAAGAGAGAATGTGTTTTATGTGCTTAAAAATGCATATTTAACCTGTTCCTCAAAGCCAAGCTTAAAAGGAGAAAGGCACCTCAAGAACGTAGGAGGAGGGCTCAGGATGACTTCTAAAGGAGGAAGAAAAGCACCCTTTGTGCAAAATGGAAACAAAATAAAACAACAACAAAAATGAAAATAAAACCTGTACCTGTAGTGTTCTTTTGTGTCCACAACTGGGTCATGACTAGATGACCACATGTCGAACTGTAGAGCTCAGAATGGGCTGGTAGCAGGCAGAGCAGCAAGTCTCATTCAATGTGCACTCATCTCACTTGGGACCAATTAACCACATAGATATGATGCTTGTCAGGAAGAGAGTTGCTGAACAGGGAATGACTCCCTGGGCCATCTTGGCATCGGTGTAGAAAGCTACTTGTATTTATCTTCTAGGATAGGAATTATTCTTATTGATTATGGGATGGCTTCACAATAGATCATCTTGGTTGAACCACATTCCCCAGAATTCCCTTTTAAGTATGTTTCTGGTTTATGTGGACTTCAAGGAAGATTCTGTCACAAGAGTTGGAGAGTGGAAGGGAAGCAACGGCCATTTTGTAACATATGCATACCTTCTTTCAGGTATTTGGTCAAATACTAGTTACGGTGTTGCGGTGAAGGAGTTTTCCAGATGTAATTAAAGTCTCAAATTATTTGATTTTGAGTTAATCAAAAGGAAGAATACCCTGGCGGGCCTTGAAATCAGGTGGAAGTCCTTTAAAGAAGGACTAGGCTATCCCTGACGTATGGAGACTCCAGAGAGCATAGAAGAGGGAAAACTATAAAACAGTTCCATATTCACCTTGTTGGAATGAAGCAGCAGCTTGGCATACAATTGCTCTCCCTGTCCCCCATCTTTATTCAGTTTCTCTGACTCCCCAGTTAGGTGCATATGCTCAGCTCCATGAGGAGGGGCCCCTGATTCCGCAGAATGCCCTGCACCAAGGTCAGAGGCAACAAGAACAGACAAGTGTTAATCTGTTCTTGGATTTCAGCCTGTTTGTGATCTTCACTCCTGCCTGCCTGTGCACTTTGGGCTCCAGCATTTGATGTGGATACAGCCTTGCAGAGACTGCTTAACCAGGAATTCCCTGTAATAAATCCAGACACAAGCATATATATGAATATTTATGTGTGTATATAGACATATAAATATATACAAAAATATAAAATACATATAAAATATGTATTCTGATCTGCTTCTCTGGTTGAATCTTGACTGATAAAGCACCTTATTTTTTACCTTATTTTTGTGTATCACTTTACAGTTTCTAAGCATCTCTGGACATTTTATTATATTACGGCATAGATGAAAAAACTGGGGCCCAGAAATATTAAATGATCTTAACCAATGCCACACAGCCAGTAGGTGACCTAATCAAGACTTGAATTAAAGCTCATGCTCCCTTCCATGACAACACAGCTTGTAATAGCAATGTGTTTGAATTGCTATGCATAAAAAAGAAGCTTACAAAAGTACAATAAAACTGTTTTGATGAGGTAGAAAAAAATACTGTAATTTGGGTAGTAGCTTCTTTTTTTGTATGCCAAAAAATTATGTAGAATTCCATGTTTTGGGATTAAAGTTTATATTTATTTCCAGTATTCATAAAAAAATAAGAGGAAATAAAATACCACAAAGAATTTAGCAAAGGATTTGCTACTTAAAATTATTACACTTCTTGAGGTGGGAGTGGAGTGGGTAGGGAAGTCTGTGTGAGGAGAGATCTTAAAGAAGTAAGAGATATATAAAGCCAAAGAATGAAACAATGCAATAAGTATTAGCCATTCTATATTCACTCATGTACTGCTTAACTATAACAGTTCTAATTTAAAGTAATCAACAGCAGGCATCATGTCCCAACCTGATCACCTTCTAGAAATATTTAGTCTCTTTTTAAAAAAAATTATTAAATTTATTGGGGTGACGTTAATTAGTAAAATTATATATAGGTTTCAAGTGTACAATTCATGATAAAATGGGTATAGAAGAAAAGTATTGCAACATAATAAAGACCATATACAACAAACCCTCAGCAAATGTCATACTTAATGGTGAAAAATGGAAAGCTTTTCCTTTGTGATCAGGAACAAGACAAAGCGGACCCCTCTCACCACTGTTAATCAACATAGTATTGGAAGTCCTAGGTAGAGCAATAAGGTAAGAGAAAGAAAAAAAGCATCCAAATTGGGAATGAAGAAGTCAAATTGTCACTTTTTGCAGATGGCATGATTCTTTACATAGAAAATATTTAAGAGTCCTCCAAAAAACTATGAAACAATAAACAAATACAGTAAAGTTGCAGGATATAAAATCAATGTACAAAAATCCATTGCATTCCTATATACTAACAATGAAATTTCAGAAAAAGAAATAAAAAAAACAATTTCTTTTGCAATTGGAACAAAAAGGATAAAATATCTAAAAATAAACTTAACAAAGAATGTGAAGGACATATACACTGAAAACTATAAGATATTATAAAAAGAAATTGAAGACATAAAGAAATGGAAAGATATTTCGTATTCATGGATTGAAAGGATCAACATAGTTAAAATGCCATATTCCCCAAAGCAATATACAGATTTAATGCAATTCCCATCAAAATCCCAGTGGCATTTTTTAAAAGAAATAGAACAACAACAAAAAAATTACCAGATTTGTATGGAATCACAAAAAACTCCGAATAGCCAAAGCAATACTGAGAAATAAGAACAAGGCTGAAGGTATCACACTCCCTCAGTTCAGTTTATACTACAAAGTGATAATAATCAAAACAGCATGATATTGGCATAAAAACAGACACACAGACCAATGTAATATAAGTGGGGACTCAGAAATAAACCCACATGTATATGGGCAGACAATTTTTGACAAAGGAGCCAAAAACATGCAATGGAGAAAAGAAAGCCTCTTCAATAAATGGTGCTGGGAAAATTGGAAAGCCATGTGCAAAAGAATGAAACTAGACTACTGTCTGTAATCATATAATAAAATTAAGTCAGAATGGATAAAAGACCTAAACATGAGACCTGGAACAATAAACTGCATAGAAGAAAGCATAGGTACTAAATTTATGGACCTTGGGTTCAGAGATTTTATTAATTTGACCTCAGAGGCAAGGGAAGTAAAACCAATAGTAAACGAATGGGAATAGGTCAAACTAAAAAGCTTCTGCACAGCAAAAGAAACCAACAAAAGAAAGAGGCAACCAACCGAATGGGAGAAGATATTTGCAAATAACACCTTCGATAAGGGGCTAATAGCCAAAATATATAAAGAACTCGTACAACTCAACAACAACAAAAACCAACAATCCAATTAAAAAATGGGCACAGGACCTGAACAGACAGTTCTCTCAAGAAGATATACAAACCACGAACAGATGTATGAAAAAATACTCAACTTCACTAACTTATTAGGGAAATGCAAATCAAAAGTACAATGAGATAGCACATATTAGAATGGCTATTATCAATAAGATAAGTAATAACTGTTGGAGAGATTGTGGAAAAATATGTAATCTCTTGATCAATGAAAGCCAGTATTGAAAAGGACATATATATATATATATACATATATACACACATACACACACACACACACACACAAGTGGACACTTTGGTCAATGTTGATTAAACAGTAGTTCGCTGTAATCAAAAATGTCTGGACGCTTGTCTTGTAATTACAGAAGTCAAACGTGACTTGTATTCATCTTTTGTTATTGGCATATATTGAGTATTACAATTTTAATACAGATTTTTCCTTTCTTAAAATGCGTATACTTTTTTTGGCACCCTCTGTACACACACACACACACACACACACACACAGTTATTTTTCCCTGTGAATAGTAGGTGTAGAAATCCTGGATAAAAGGACAATTTTCAAAATAACAGAAATTTTTGAATTGAAGGGAGAAGTTTGAAAAAGATGTGATTGGAATAAAGTATCAATATCTAACTCTTCATTGTTTTTTTTTTTCCCTCTTCTGGCCTTCATGCAAACTGAGAAAGCATAGTCCATGTAGAGTGGAAATATATTGAAAATCCACTCCAATTAGTCATAGTGAGGACCCACTGATTTTACAGAACAATTATCCTGTCCATGGTGGGTGCTGTGGGAGCAGGGCTTCTGACTTAAGCAGGGCCAATGACAGTCCTCCCCCATGATATCTTATGCCTGCATCTAAGGCAGAGAGCCATTCCTGCCCTGTTGGGGAAGTCCTGGGAGGAGAATTGATAGTGGTCCGTCCAATGTCTTTCTGAGTGGAGAAAAGTCTGCAGGAGGAGAGAATAAGACTATATTGTACAGAGACGAAGGAAAAGGGCCTGTGAAGAGGGAAGCCTGCCTGATAGTTCCCCTGGGTGGCTCCAGCTGTCTCTGAGGTTCTGACCCTTTTAAGGGTAGCTAACTTTTGGATTATTATAAATTGCATCTCAAAAAGCAACTGAAGAGCCCTGGGCAATAGGCCACCTTCTCTCTCCTCTTGTATTCCAAGATGCAAAGATGATCAGAATTATGTCTGCTTAGGGCCAAGGCAGAACTTGCATTTTTGTGGCCTGCAGAGACTTAGAATGGGACAACCCTGGTAGTTAATTCTTATGTGAAATCGGTGGGACCACAAGAACTGGAAGTGAAAACTAATGTGTACTTTCTGTAAAGTTCAACATGTATTTTCTTGAAAAGGAAGGGCAAAAGCTGGGGAAATAATTATAAAAGGAGAAAGTATCTTGAGAAAATTTTTAATGGCCCATATTATTTTGGTTGTGGGAGTTGGGTTTAATTTGAATGAGTAAACTCTCAGAAGGCATCTGTAAGCATTTAGAAAAGGATGGTTAATTTGCAGCAGATACTAGCTTTTATGCAAAGGCAGAAAGATGTACTGTAACATATGATGCGGATCACTTTAGAATAATTGAACCATGGCTTTTGCATGCTTTCGATCCTAAGCTTATCTCTATCTGAAGCCTGTAGAAAGTCTTTTCCCATTTACATAACAGGGCAAGAGATTATTGCAACTAAAATTAGATCCACGAATTGCTATGCATAGTGCTTTGTAGCATAATCAAATTATGATAAAATAGCCTTTATTTCTTTATAGCTATATAATATAAGTTAGGTTCTTTAGTAATTTGTTTAGAAGTAAAGGAGTGGCAGTACTATCTTATTATATTAAAGCATTGCTGATTTTTGGCCAAATCTACAACCTTGCTTGTTTCTTTAGAGATGCTTATTTGAAGAATGGGAAGGACCCTGATAGGTCTAATTTCTTTTCCTTTCTTTGCTCCTCCCCTGCCTTTAAAGAATATGGGCCACTGCTGGTGAATTCTCCCTGGTGACCCGTATCACTTAGCCTGATAATGCCATCCTGAGAAAGTGTTCCTGTTCATTTGATATGACCAGATAAAGTCAAAAGCCTTATGCTTTTCTAGCACTGGAGAATCTTCTGCTGTTGTTTTCTCTCAGCTGAACAAGACAAACCACAAAAACCTTGACGTTAGTTAAACAGTTATTATAAAGATGTAAATATAGGAGGGGAGGAAAAACAACCATATTGCTGAAGAAAGAAATGAGGAAATGGGGGAGAGGGGAAATGGAAATTAAGATTGAGTAACAGGAAAAATTAAGGAAGAGAAGAGGAAAAATTAAGAAGGAAAAGAAAGAGGCAATAATATACTACAAGGATATGGCTATGAGGGAAAACGAGGACAGAGACAGGGCAAAATAGAACCCCATGGGAGCTTATAACAGGGAATGAGAGAAATGCCCCATACCATTTCAAGGCTCTGAAAAGTTTTCAGATGACTCTATTAAGCAGAACCCCCCCACCCCCACCCCATTCTCTATTACCATTAATGCTGAAGGTAGCTGTAGCTGCAGAGGTGGCATTTTCTTCTAATTTAATTTTCAGTTACTGAACTCACTTACTGACTCTTCAGAGCCTGAGGGAGGACGAGCCTTTGTTAAGGCCATGGCCGTTAACTTTCGCTTTTCTTTTCAACCTCATTAGATTTCCCGAGGTTTAGTTCTAGAGCTAAAGCACCGCACAATGGCTAAACTATGTAAAATAATGTTTTTGGTGAAAAGCAGCACCTGCAAAAATGTCACAGAAATTTCAACTTCAGTTGTATCCAGTGATGTCACCAATTGAAATCCTAGTGCAGACAACGCAAGTAATAGGGTATTAAATTTGTCACGGGCTTCGTGGAAGCCACAGCTTGTGACTTCCTCTGCGGCATCCTACAGTGCAATGATGCACCACAAAGGCTTCTTGTGGGGTGGGGGCACCTTTATATGTGTGTTCAATGCGTAGCACAACCACACAGACGTTAGCTTCATTGAGGCAGGATTTGAAAAGAGACTGCTTACCTGGGTTAGTCCACATAGGATATCAGAATTCTGATTTAATCAGTGCAGATAACCCATTTCTGGTATATGGGGAGATTCACTACAAAAATAGCATGAGATCTATGTATGATTGTCTCTGAACAATAATGTTTACATAAATGATCCTGTGATCTGTCTCTGCTTTCATGTCTTTCAGGACATTGTTTTTCTGTTGGCCCAATCTGTGGCCCCTGGATTGGTACCTCTCCTTAAATGGGCAGGCACAACCAGGAAGGTTTTACTGCCTCACCACTCAGTTTGCCACTCACAGAGTCTCTGCACCTCTGGTCTTTGTGACACGTTGTTTTCTCTCCTCTAGTGTTGTATTCTGTCCTTGACATAACATCAAAAGACGTGTTAAAGCCACCTAAGTGGGACAAATCCTTCCTTCGAGGAGTGTAAATCTAATTGGATCCACCATTTGCTCGGTGCCATGGCACTCACTGCCTGCGTAGCACCAATGAACTTCCCCTGAGCAGCAGTCACTTGAGGGATACTGTCACTTGAGCAGTCACTTGAAGGGATCACCTCTTGTCCTTACATCATGTATATTTGCTTTACTTGAGACACCAGCTGCATAAGAATCATTCTAAGGGGTATATAATGATATAAGGACTACTAATGAAAAAACTTGACTTGATAGATGGCTAAAACATTTTATATTTTATTATTGTTAAAGAGGCGATGTAATAAAATCAGATTTATTTAATAGTAGGAAAATATACCAGATTTCATTTGGGCTTGTTTGAAAGGAGTATTTTACAAACTTTTTAAAATATACAGCAACAAATAATTTTAAATCATGACCTATTTGTTGCTATGTACACTGTTCTTGCTAGGAGACAATGTGATATGTTCTGATTATTCCATTTATTTCCTTCAAAAATGCTAGTTACAACCCACTACATTGATTTCATTGCCCACCAATGGGTAGTGGCACATAGTTTGTAAATGCCTTTTCTACAATTTTGAGGAAAATAAGCACAAAGAATAAGAAAAAAGTTTAACTTAATGGAAAATATGTAGTAGACACATGGGTCTAAATTCTAAATATACAGTAGCTGTTTTGTTCTTGTTATTTTAAGTATTGGATTTAATTGCTGATTATTATTTTTGAAGATCTTGGTGGTAACTTGTCTCAATATGAGGTTTTAAACGAGTTGTGGGTAAACATAGCACTAAGGCTCTTTATGATTATCTTAAATAAGATTAATAAGGTTAAATAACCTTCAAAATAACACTGGGAGATAAATCATCTATCAGATGAAGAGGCTCAGGCTAAGAGTTAGGCAATTTGTTCCAGGTAATGGTAGACTTAGTAAGTAGTGGGGCCGAGTTCTTCCTAAGTGCTATGACTTCCCTTTATGGCACAGGCCCTTAACTGGAGGGTGAGGGGTAAGGGGGAAAGCTCTTTCCAATCACACCTTTTCCCGCCCCCCACCCCCAAAGTCTATACCACTTTTGGCTGGTGCTTAGACTAAAGGGGAAGGAAAAGGTGCTTGATCTATCTTTAGTACTCTAAATAGACCTCATCTCTACACCTCTCCAACATGATATTTTTATATTTATATAACTTTTCACTAATGACTCAATACATATCATAGGCAGATTGAAAAGTATACCAATTGGTCATGGAAATTTAAAAAATTAAATAATAGCATAATTTATCACTCTTTTACAAAGACAAAATAAAAATTTGGAAGTATTACTGCTTCTGATAAAGAAACTGTCTCAGGTAAGCAAGTTGTTGCATTGAGAATACAATGGTCAATAAAGGGCACCCCCTTCTCATTCCCTGGCTGTCTCATGACCAAGTTTCTGGACTAGAGATATTGTTTATTGTAAGCAGCTTTGAGTCAAGGAAATTGGGCCAGGGATAGGGTATATATAGTAGATATGTGAATGAATGCATGCAAAAAATTCTATTTATTTATGTGTATGGATACAAGCTGAGATATGAGACATACATGTAGTAAATATTCTATTTGCCACAAAACTAGTGTATAAGCAAATACATGGAATGAAATCTAGAAAACAGTAGCATAAAAGCTGAAATGCAACTTTAACATGTAATTAAGTAGGTTAAATAGGCATCTCTTTTGGAGTCAAAATTAAGTTTAAAAAAGTTTAACAATGTATATTGAAAATTGGAATTAGTAAAAAAGATGGAGGTGGAGGAGGAGGAGGGGAAAATGTTAAGGAATATTACTGCATGACTTTTGAATCGTTTTTCAAATCCAAAATATTTTCTAATTAAATTTCCTGCAGTGTAGTCATTTAAAGACTTCATCATATTGGCCGTCAACTGATAATAGATGGACCTTTTTTTTTTTTTTTTTGTATGGGGGTTTTAGCATGTTAGGATTCTTTATCTATTTTTATACAAAAGCAGAATGCATGATTAGGAGAATACATTTTATTTAAATTTAATGACAGAATAAATTACGTAGGCTGAATTAAACTTGGTGGGTCATGATTTAAAAGTCTTCTCTGGAGTTACCTTAATTGTTTATGAGCTCCTAAAGAAAAAGAATAGTCTTAAAAATATAATCACTAAATTATCAATTTTAAATATTTATTTTAATTACTTAAATAAAACTCTGGTTTATATCTCTGCTTCAAATTCCTTCACTTCATTGAGCAAAGGCCCTTCTGGTCTGTGTGCTGGGGACAGTAGTAGGTTGGCATGGTGGATATCCCTGCTGCTCACCAGTATTTCCAATTCTTCTCCCTTCTGGCACGTGGGATGACTGTGCTTCTCCACGTCCTTGAATACTGGTGTAGTCATGTGGCTTTCTTTGCCTAATGGGAAAACATGAAGTACACCACTTCCAGATGGCATTAAAGAGCCTGTATAGGATTCTTTGTGTTTTCTCTTCCCGGTTCATGTTTTCCTAGGAGTGTTTCGGCCAGTCATCCATGGAGGACAGGTTTCCAGGACATGCAGATGTAGGGTGAGCAAGAAATAACATTTGTTGTGCTACTCCCTGAGACTTGAGGGTTTGTTACCCAGCATAACTAAAACCATCCTATTACAGTTGGTAACTCAAAAAAGCTGGTTAAAGAACAGAATCTTAAAACATAATGCACATATAACTCTAAAAATTCTTTTAATTTATAAATGTGTATATATATTTGTGTATACACACACACACACACACACACACACACAAATGGTGCCAAAAAAAGTATATACATTTTAAGAAAGGAACGAACTGTTTTAAAATTGTAATTCTCAATATATACTGATAACAAAAGATGAATACAAGACATGTTAGACTTCTGCAATTACAAGAGGTGCTCAAAGTGGTTACCATCAGTGTAATTTTAATACAGTTTTTTATACATAAAATAACTGATATTTTTGTTATTAGCTTAGGGCTTTTCTTTGATTATGAATTTGCTGATTGAAGTTCCATGTTGTCTTTTGTGCAATACCACGTAGATCATGCTTTATATATGATTTTCCTTGGAGCAAGAACATAAAGACATGGGTGAAGCAATCTGAGTGCAGTTTCTTCTGGCTTTTTACATTGCTCCTTGAAAATATTTTACACTTATTTCTCCTAGTAAATTTACTTTGACAGCACTTTTTACAGAGGCTTACCTTTATTAAGTCTTCCAAAACATTTTCCTTAGTTTTCATACAAACACCCCTTATTCTTTTCACACTCATATTTACCAGTTTGTGTGGTATTTCATTAAATTGTGTCATTCTAATAACAAGTACAAATGGCAGAAAAATTTAGGAGTAAACATACCTGATCTTAACAAGCATATAATTCATCTGGTTAGAATAGAAGACTAGAGAATACTAGACAGTAGCCTTCATAGGTTTTGATGCAGAGAATCAGTCCAGCCTTTTACATAAGAGCTTAGAAAATCAGTGTATTGGACACAAATCTCATGCATCTTCTGAGGTTTCCTACATGACTTTCCTCCTTCTCTCGCGGGCGGCACCCACTCACACCAAGTCACCTTTACACTTTGGATTTTAATGAAATGGCATATTATAGGCAGGGGATCTGGCTTCCTGAGTGGGTACCAAGAGTCCTAATGATGCAACCTGGAAGTGTGGATAAGATGTCTCCTTGCACGGTGAATCATGACCAATAGTAAATGAGAGATCTAAGGGATCAGCACCTGAATCTCTCCCTCTCTTGTTATGGGTGCAACAAAAATGAGCTTCTTCTTGCAACCTCTTAGGGTAAAGTCCTTTCTGTTGAGTAAACATTATCTGCCCAGTGAACTATTGTATCATTTTTGAGCTCAGTGTAAAGTGGCAGACATCATGATAATGATTTGCATTATTCCATGTCTTTTATTTCCTCATTTCTCCCTTTCTTCTCATCTTCATCACCCTGGGCTTGCATGCCCCTAGTGTCATCACTTTAATCTCTGCCTCTGGCTCTGCTTCTAGAGGAACCAAAGACAGTTAATCTGGTGAGTCAGTTAAAGAGGTGTATTTTAAAAGCTTCTATGGAACAATAGTAGTGCCAGGCAAAGAGGGACTAAGAGCCTAGAGGACTGGTGGAATATCTATAGTGATTTATAGTCCGTAGACTCATCTAAAATTAATATGAGTCCTGAAGGACAAAGATGAAAAAATAGCTTATTGGAGAAAACAAAGTTTCCACTCTGGTAGGCAAGCATAGGTGTAAAGATAGAATAATAATACTATTGCTAAAAATAATAACTTTTACCGATTCTCACTATGTTCCAGCAGCTATGTGAAGCACTTTGCAAAGCATATTTAATGGTAACAGTGCTCTGAGCTAGGCACTCTTAACCTTACTAATTTGCAAATGAAGAACATGAGACTTATGAAACTTAAGACATTTGTACATAGTCACCTAGTAGGAAATGGTGGAGCAAAGATTCCAACCCAGGCAGTTTGATTCCTAACCACAGGACAAGAGAAGACAGGAAGATGAGGCATATGATAGAAATAGAGTGCAGTCCAGAGAACTGGGAATAATATCTCAAGCCCCAAATAGGAGGACCATTTCATAAAAAAGGTCAGTCTGAGTATGACTGCTGATGCAAGGTCAGAGGCTCTGTGAACAATTGCTTAGAACTTAAGCAGCCTCCAGGTAAAGTAAATCAGAGCTAGCTGGTATAAGCCTGTCCCTTTTGAAAGAGATGGTTTCTACTTTTATAATAATTTCTGCAGATGGCTAGATCTTTCCAATTTCATTATTTCATTTATTCAACTATTCAACAATTATTTAATAAACTTGCCCTGGGCCATGCAAAATGGTAGGCACTGTGGATATACAGAGATAATTAACTATAGTCCAAACATTAAGGATTTGCAGGCTGGTAGAGAAGACTTCAAAGCACTCAAGAAATGAGAATAACAGTAAGCATAGGGTATGAGGAGCACAGGAATGGATCAAACTCCCTTCCTGTTGCTAGAGGAATGAGCACATGTCCCAGAGACAATGAAGAAGAGCAGTGTCCTGAGAACTGGACATAATTTGTCCAGAAGACAAGGGTAAGCAAAGGAACAGCACCAGGAAAGAAATGGAATCATGAATGAGTACAGTGCGGATATTCCAGAAGTAGCAGATAGCATGATGGGTTTAGATCAGGGGTGTCCAAACTTTTTCAACGTTTTTCTCCAAGGGCCATATGCGGTAAAATACACAAACAGCTGGGCCACTCACTCGAGGGGAAGTACGTATTGCCTCACCTGGTTTATTTAAGTAAACTAAATATATTTTTGGAATTTGCTGCGGGCCAATAAAAAATGGATTGTGGGCCGCAGTTGGCCCGCAAGCCGCAGTTTGGACACCCCTGGTTTAGAGCATAGGCAGAGTGGCCATGTAATTCACCAAAAAAACCAAGATGACACTTTTGAGAGTGAAAAGGGGTGCTTTTCATAAATCCTGTTTTCATAAAACAGGAACAAACAGGCACTGTCCCAGGTAAACCAGGATTTTTCGTCACCCCAAGTGACTTACTTACTCGTAATCACTTACTCGTAGACTTGGGTTTGAATCAAGGTGTGGATTGTCAGAGGCAGAGTGACTATGTCCAGCCAGTTATATATCTGACTATACCTCAGTTTCCTCATCTGTGAAATGGAAATTAATAATTTCTCCCTTGTAGGTTTGTGTGATGACTGAATGGCGTAACACATATAACGCAACTAGTACGCTGCTGGCCTATAGTAGAGGCCCAATAATTAATGTTTCCCAGTGTCTAATCTACTCTTACTATTGTATAAAAAAGAGAGATGAGGCTGGAGGATTAGGCAAGTGTGAGACTACCATAGATGTTTTATATCATGCTAAGAAGTTTGAATTTCAACCTAGAAAAAATAAGCAGAGCTTATCCAATTATGTTTGTGCTTTAGAGATTTGAGTCTGGCAGCAATGTTTAAGATATCAGGGCAGTGAGTTATATCCAGGAGCTCCTGGTGACCTCTGGTACCACAAAACCTTGAAATCTTCATCTTTTTGGATGGGACCCACCCTCTGCTGATATGAAATGGGGATGGAGTAAGCTATCACTGTCTGGAGGAGTGGAGTTGAGCCTCAGATAGTGGTTTAGAATGGGAAATTCTGACAACTTCCTAAAATCAGGTTCTCAAAATGTGGTCCCAGACCAGCAGCATCTGGGAACTTGATTTTGCTAGAAATGCAAATTCTCAGCCCTAAGTAGACTTCCTAAATCAGAAACCTGAGGGTGAGGGTCCAACAATCTATGTTTTAATCAGCCTGCCAGGAGATTCTGATACACACTAAAGTTTGATAACCACTGTACACACTCAAAGTATACAGGCATACCTCAGAGATATTGTGGATTTGGCTACAAACCACTGTAATAAAGCGAGCCGTAATCTTTCTGCTAGTGGAGGGTCTTGCCTTTAACTTATTAAAAAAACACAACATCTGTGAAGCTCAATAAAATGAAGTGCAATAAAATGAGGTATGCCTATACAGCAAAGCTAAAAATGTAGTGGGAGATGAAGGTCAGTGAATCAGAGGCTCATAATGAATGTGTTTCCAAACCAAGGGAGAAACAGAAGTAGACATTAAAGTCAAAGGATAAAGCAAGAGATGTGGAGCACCAGGGAGGTAAGAATGAACCCCCCAATTGAAAAAATAAGCAGTAGAGATGGTCTTTGGAAAACACCTGGAATAGGTATTGTAGCCTATTGTCGTTTCCTAGGGCTGCTGTAACAAAGCACCATGAACTGGGTGGCTTAAACAACAGAAATGTATTTCCTTATACTTCTGGAGGTTAGAAGTCAGAAATCAAGGTAATTTCTGGGCCATACTCCCCCTGAGGCTCTCGGTTGACTTCTTCCTTGCCTCTTTCTAGCTTCTGGCCATAGATGTCCTTCCTTGGTGTTCCTTGACTTGGAGCTGTGGCATTCCAGTCTTTGCTTCTGTCATCACATGGCCTTCTTCTCCTTGTGTGTCTCTCCCTCTGGGTCTTTCCTCATAGGATAGCAGTTGTACTGTATACAGCCCACTCTAATGATCTCATCTAAACTAACTGCATCTGCAACATCCCTGTCTCCAAATAAGGTCACATTCTGAGGTAGTTGGGGTTAGGACTTCAACATGGTCACATTCGCAGGTACTGGGGATTAGGGCTTCAACATATTTGGGGACAGCGGGGAACATAAATCAACCCATAACATAGCCCATCATTGGCTTTTATTATAGCTGACTCTGCATAATTTGAGTTCCCCTAGAAATAGACCCTAAAACAAAGATTCATGTTTAAAGGGTGTATTTGGTATGTGATCTCAGAAAACACCCAAGGAAGCGGGAAAGTTGGGCAGACCAGGGAAGGCATACAATGAGGGGTGCGGACAACTGGGGCTTAATTCCACTAGAAAGCTCTGGAACATGTGTAGAAACCATGCCTCACAGGGGGCTCAGGCATATGTATAGCCTTGGATGACGGTTACTCAGGAGGGCCATTAATTCTTAGGCATTTCCAATCTGCTCCAAGCAGAGGATGAACAGACCTCACTGTCCAGGAAAGCCCTCAGGTGGAGAAATGCTCTAGTTGTAAGTTAAGCCAATGTACATAGAAATGGTCCAGATGCAGGGCACACAGTACCAGAGTCATCTGCCATTAGTGGGAGAGCTGGCTTTAGGAAAGTAGAGAAGAAGAAGGAAATAAATAAATGCAACCCGCTGTGTACAAGTCAGTAAATTAATTGTGTCAAGTCTACACTATACGAAACGGCCAATTTGACTTTTTAAATTTCTCACTCAATTGAGTTGATTTTGTTTATTCTAGGTCAAATGTTTATGGCCACTGAAATGTCAAAAAATTTATTATAGTACCTGATTTTAATTGCTGTAAAATTTCTAATGTGACTATTTAAAACTATTCAAGGGAACTTATTTTTCCAGACTCATGAAAATTTAAAAAAGAAGAAATTCTGACAGCTCCCTGATAAAATAAAAGGACACATCTAGACAGAGAGAATCTAAATAACCTGCCCACTGTTGCTTAATGTGGTATAGAAAAAGCTGGAAAGAGTGTTTCATTTCTTGGCCTCTTCTCTGCTTCTTTACTTACTCAGCTGTGTCTAACTTATCTATAAGACTAACACAAACCAAATTGTTTAAAAGGCATGTTGGATTTCTTAGTATTAAGGTGTGCTTTTTTTAGGTGGACACCCTGCATTTTCACATAGTTAGAGGTTAATGCCAAATTCATCTTATGAAAAAATAAGGGAAACTGAGGCTCACAGAGTTTTCTTGTTTGTCATGCAGCAAGTTTTTGGTAGAATCAGAATTACAATCCAAGACTTTTTTTCCTCCCTTAACTGTTATTTCTTTTCACACAAATATAACTATTTTCGGGTTATTTAGAAGATATGTATGGAATGTGAGCTAGCCAAAGAGATTGCTACCACAAAATACATTTTACTGGAGACAGAGGCACTACAACATAATTCAATCTTTTCATATTTCAATTGTGTGCCAAGAAAGTTGGCATAGCTCAAAAACAAGTGCTTTTCCCCCTTATATATTGTGCTTTATTACTCAAAGACTTTGTGTACAGAATGATGTTCCTTTTTTATATCTAACATGTAACATAGTAATATAAAATCCAGTGTGGTTAAACCACTGTAACTTTGAATGATAACCTAATTGAAGTTACATGTAAAAAGTAGTTTAGCCAACAAAGAATAATTTTCAACATCAGAATAGCTAGCTGGTCCTGGAATAGTCAAGGGAGGAAAAAGAATCCAATTATTACTTTCCCAACATAGTATTTAATGAGGAATCAAAAATTTATAGGCTCATAATTTATAATTGTCTCATACAAAAAAAAAATCTTGAAAATTATACTTGTGAGAAAATTTTAGCAAAGTAATGAAATAAATGTGAATTTTATATTTTCTTTTGGCAACGATTAAAGTTAGAAGGAAGATTTTTGTGTGGATTATTTCTTTGGATTTTTGTAGATGTGGTTTCAAAACCTGTCTCCCACTTATTAGTGGTATGACTGGACATTTATTTCTTGTCTTCTGTTTCCACATCCGTAAAATATTCTCAAACTTTATTTCCATCTACTAATGTACTACCTGCCATACATTATCTACACATATATCAAGTGTAATTAAAGGGTCTTAATCTAAATAAAACTACTTTATAGGATTATATTAAGAGAAATGGCAAAGTCTGATACATTAAGTAGACATTTGATAAAAAATATTTTTATTCCCAGTTATGGTATGTGCTCTTTGTGTTACATCATGACACGTGTTGGAAGAAATCTAGAAAGACAGAGACTTTGGAGTTGGACAGACTGGTATTTGTCAAATCCCAAATGTGCTGCTCACCAACTTAGTGACTACGGACATGTTATTTAACCTCTCACAGCTTCAATTGTTTCTTCCATAAAATGAAAAACTGGCACAACTATCCTTCAGTGCTGAGAATCAAATGAGTTTATGAATTGATGTGGTTCTTTGGTTTTAGCTTTTTCATCTCTAAAATGGGAATTCTATTGATTACTTAACTTAAAATGTTCTTATGAAGGCCAGCTTCAATAATGCATTTGGAATTAAATTTTTAAAAAATCTGCTAAGTAGTGTACAAATGTTAACTTTGTTGTTGTTAAAATTCCATTAAAATCATTAAATGTGATATCATTAAAATATTAAAATTGAGACATTATACCTGATAAATTTATAAATTATTAGTCAACAGAAATATATATAAAGCATTTGCTAAACTCCCAAATTTAATAAAATCATGAAGTTATTGAATATTATAAATTGTGATCCAATATTTTTAAAAGCTTATTTGTGATTATTTAAATTTCTAGCAAACCAAATAAATCTTCTAATGATTATTAATATTATAATTTTATTTTGATTTAAAAATCATTTGTTACAAGCTACCTTTAATCAGTCAGCTCTACTCTATGTTAAATATGTGATTTAATTAGTAAAATTCCATTTTACATTACTTTTTAGGGTTTCACTGTTTTTTGAAATCATAATAGCATAAAGTGTTTCCCTGTAATTAAGATGAACAAATTAGATATATTGATTAATTCCTGTGGATGAAGCCTCACAAGTAATCTCTGAATTGCGAGGTGCCTGACCTGATGAAGCGTATGTATGACGTGAGATAGAAGACAGACAGGACTGATACCGTCAGTAAAATATCCATGGAGGAATTGGTATTCAAATGAGATACTGAAGGACAGGGAATGGGAAAGGAGAAGGTAGTGCCCTGTGTAAAGAAGGAGAGGCGGTAATAGCCATGCATCTTCAGACATAAGCCTGTGAACTGTGGTCAGGCATTAGTGATGAGAAGGAATTGGATATACGCTGCTTGTGGGACTCATTTTTCCCAATCTTAGGAGGAAGTGAACAGGTATTGAGGGTTTTTAGCACAAGAGTTGCCAACTAAAATGGAAGTTCTGGGGGATTAATTTGTCAGTGGCATCTAGGGCTGAACAGAGTGAATAGAGAGAAAAACTTCTTAGAAGAATATCAATAGTTTGGGTATGACTTGAATATGACAGTCATGGATAAAAGGTTAGGATGTGAGCTATGACAAATTAAAAACTGCTTGTACTTCTAAGCTGATCCAACAGGAATACACGGAAGTCAGAAAGGAAAAGAGGGGGGTGGGGCATTGTGGATGGTATGGCCCACTCAGGTATAGAAATGTTGTGTTTAATCTGTGGGGCATCCAATTACATAGACTGGTCTTCAGGCAGACCGGAGTCTTGAAAGTGGACCAGCTCTGTGAAGACGAAAGTATTGGCTTGTCTTCGATACAGAACTCAGGGAAGTAGACTTGGCATGCCATACATCTTGCATTACTACAGTTGTGCCATTGTATTGGAGGCTTTTCTCTAAGAGGCCTTTTTGTTCAAATTATCGGGTAAACTTTCTAGTTATGAAAGTCGTTTCAACCTTCACACTGTCAACCAACACACTTACATTCTGTTAAGCTGAACACCAAGAAAAGTTGTAGGTTTTCACATTTATTGTAAAGGAATGTTCTGTGCAAAGTGTTAGCTATGGCCACTTAAATGTCAACATTGTTAACAATACTGTGTCTAAATTAGACACCTACAGGAAAGCTCTTTTAGTGGGAAGACCTTGCATGTTATAATGCCTCCTATATTTGAATGTATTATTAATAAGAAGCAGCTTCCAAAGTATATGTGCTTCCAGCCTCGGGAAGACATTTCCACTATTCTAATCTTCCGGGTTAAATTCAATTTGTACTTAAAAACTTTATGATTAATTAGGAAAAATTACCTCAAAGGTGAATGCATCTAAATTTTTTTTTTTTTTTAGGATTTTAGACATTTAAAATATCTTTCACCAATCCTAGAATTGACCTAAAGAATCATTTTTACCAATAAATTTCTAAGAAGGTTTCAATCTAAAAATGACAGGAAGTATGTATCCGCCCTTTGTATCTTCATCACACATTCTCACTTGCTATTGGCTTCAACCATGAAGAAAAAGGAATTGATCAATATATCATTATATATATTAGGGCAGCTACCGTAGCCCCCAAAAGCAGTTGCTAAAATCAGTCTCAAATTAAAAGCATAGGATGATTTTCCTAAAGTGCATGCTTGATTGATTGTGATTTCACTCATGTGAGATCACTTTCATGATTTAAGTCCTTTGTTTTCACTTTAGCTTGAGAACCTTTGCAGAAATTTTTGCTAGTCCCCAAAAGTTTGCAACCTTTCCCCACATTTCTACAGAATGTTGCCTCCCCCACCACCTCTAATAATTACTGTTATTTTTCAAGCTGTTGTAAGTTGAGCACAGCATCATTTATTCAGGAAAGATCTCCTGGCTTGTGTCACTTTAGCCACATTGTTCTTTCTGGCAGGTAAGACTAATACTATAGCTACTTAACTTTCCACCTAAAGGAGGGGCTCAAACAGCCAAGATACAAATGAATATAGTTCATCTAACTCAGAGTCACGGTACCTTTAGTACAATCCAGTCATGAGTGCTACCTCCTGTTCCTGGGATTCCCTTCTATTTAGAATAACTTTTATTTTCAGAGACTTATGCTCTGTGTTAAAATCCAGCTTGTGACTGGCCCCTCTGACAGAATCGTGGGCAAATTATAATTATTGCTTAGTTAGATATTTGCTCCACTAGATGTACATGAGTTGCTTTTGTTCTTTTTTTTTTTTTTTTGGCACAATGTTCCCATCCTTTAAGATTCCTTTTCTCTGTGTAAAGTGGGAAGAGTGTCGGGCCTATTCCCATAGTGTCCTCTGTCCAATAGGTTACAAAGGTACTAACACACTAAATAGAAGTGGTACCCTTGGAAAAAATCCATTTCTTCTGACGTTGTCCCTGTTCCAATGAATGAAGACTTCTTCGAGGTTAGAAATATGTTTAGCAACATCTCCGTACAAATGATTATAGGTTGTTTTCTTCAGACTCCAAGGAGAAAGCCTTCCTATCCTGGATATGCATGGGGTGATGAATACACTCTTTTGGAACAAGGAAGCTTTATTTAAAAGACTCTTTGTATTCTGCTCAGTACCCTAATGAGCTATCCAGGGTGGTGTGTCAATGTGAGAGCAATCAGAGAAGGCCGTACCCTCTTTTCACTAGTCCTGCTCTCCTTTGTAGCTGGGCTTGTTGTTGACTTGCCGTCCTCGTCATTCTGACTGAATAGAAGAAAAACACACGACTTTCATTTTATGGCCCAAACCACCAAAACCATCAGCTTTGATATATGGCAAACATTAGACATAGGAACCTGATCTCTTGCCTCCATGCCTATGAGAGAGTCTCCCCTGGTAGGAATTTTGTTACTTCAAAGATGGATGCAGAAAATACCAATCCGAAAGCTTGAGGGATATCCTCGTTTGTTAGGTTTGCTATGTTTAATGATCCTCAAACAACTGGTGAATCCATTCAGATACAGTCAGTCAGGTTGGATCTATATAAATAAAGTGAATAATGAAGACACTTATCCAAATAACTTGGGCCCCAATTCATATTTCAAGATTAACTGTTTGGAGCTTGTGTTATTCAGATAATGCCTCAATTCTTCATTTCATGTAACATAAGTAGATTTGGCCTTAGTCATGGACTTTAATTCACACTGCAGTTCATTTATTTGAGACGTAATTTATAATTACACATATACAAATTCATAATATTTAATAATGTAGAGCCTGTGGAGAAATAAAATCCAAAATTAAATCAATTTTTATATAAAAGCAAAATAAGTTTCTTGCTTAAAATATGCAGATATTGAAGACCAGATGTTAGATTTTTTTTCCGTCCACATAATTTGTTGATCATTGCCTTGAGTTTCTATTTTCCTTTGTATATGTAATAATAGCCTACACTACACGCTAGTGCCATACTCAGAGGCACTGCTACATCTGCAGAGCTCTAAGAAATATATACCTTATACTACATGAGTACAGATAATTTATTTTTGTGGTGTCATTGTGCCAAAATACCATGAAACACCTCATGGTTGATTTAATTACAAGAAAAAGAAGTAAACATATCACACTATCTCATTCAGCTGGTAGCTACAGACAGATGTAGGCAATTCGAGGTGGAGAGATCCTCAGTCCTTGAACATAATTTTACTCATAGAACTGAGTTCAGTGACTTTGTATGGCACTTAACCGTCCCTTCATTTTTTGCTCACCTCACCTATGTAATACTTTTGTTTTTAAATGACAGGTTGAAAACTTTGGCAGAGAGTATAAATGAAATTTTACATACACACACACACACACACACACACACACACACACACACACATATATAAACTCAAAAACTCAAAACTCAATTCTCATACTTCTCGGAAAAAAAAAAAAAAAAAAAAAAAAAACTACAACTCTCACCTCAAAAATTGCCAAGTCAGTATAAACTGAAGAATGTTTTATAATATACACCTAAAACCTGTACCTTCTGAGGCAGGAAGACAAAAACCTTGCTTCCTTGAGCCCAATTACAGCCTCTCAGCGTTTTGGCATTCCAATTCTATTTGTTTTTAATTGAAAACTCAGTTATAATTAAACTGTTGTGAGTGAGGGTAGAATATCACTGACTGAACCCAGATCAATTTGCCTGGAGTTCATGTGTAGGAATATATTATGCAAGATCAAATATCACATTCTATACTAGTCCTTGGTAACTATGTATCCACTGTATAAAATCTGAGTTAGTGATTTAAGCCTCTGCACTTAAAAAGGCAGCTCCCAAAGCAAATAAAAATTGTTTGAAGGTGAAGTGAAAGAAGAAATACCAAAATAGACTATGAAAATGATTCCCTGTTGCGTATTCCTGTGTTTGTGAACAAGGTGCTAATTGCACTAAAGATAAGAAGTAACAGGAAGAAAATAGAGGATCCAGAGCCCTGAGTGGGGCCTAATTGTATTTACACAGATAAAGAAGAGACTAAATGGGAGAAAAGAAGAAACAATGGATATAAAGTTTTCCATTTAGTCTTCATAATTGGTTAAGAAACATTTAAATTAATAACACAATCTAAGTAATGCAGCATGTGTGGCATGTATCACATTTCAAATTAATTCTTGAAATAGTTACTGGTGTCCTACTTTATTTCAGTTTTGATAAATTAGCTTACAGTCACTTTTTGATGGGTGTCCCATAAAGTAAAAATTAGCATATCATCTACCATGAACAACCCTCCTTGTAGTAAAATAATATGTATCAAAGGGAAGGTGTAAAATAGATATTGAAAGTTGATCTTCTTAATTTATAGGTTTAACTATGGTATTAGAGGGGAAGAAAGGGGGAGCAAGTTCTGTTAGTTTCCTAGGGTAGCCCTGTAATAGAAAAACCCCTTGATTGTCCATGTTTGATATAACATTGGTCATCTGCGTTCCTTATTCTTCATTGATATGATATGCAGTCATCTCTGGTATTTTGGAGTTCAGAGAAAAGGACTGAGATTATAGAACTGCTTTTAAATGGCTAGCATTTGTACTAGAATTGTGTAAAAACTTACAATCAGCTGATTACACTATTAGGGAGCTGTAGCCTCACTGATCTGATGTCATAGTTACCTTTGGAATCCTTAATGTCTCAAGGCAGCCTTTCTCATGATCAAGGGCTGTGCTTCTAAAAATTCTCTAATTTGATTTTGTCTGGATTCATGTATGTGCATGTGTGAATGTGCATGTGTACATTTAATTTTGAGCAATTAGGGGGAAAAAAACTTCTGTATGACCTACTTTTAAAAACTGTTATCTTTCAGCCTGTCAGTGAATACAGCTACATTTCTTTGTTTATCTTTTTATTTTGTATACTTTCCCAGTAAAAGATCCAATTAAACCAAGCATATGTAACAAGTGTAGAAGGACCAGTATAAACTAAATAGTGATCATCTGTAAAGCTCAGACAAATGATCTAGGGACAATAAAGTGAATTTAAGAAGTAGCTGAAGAATTATCAACTTTATTTCTAATTTTTCTAATTTTTGTCCCTAAAGGAAAATATTACAACTTGAGTATATGAGCACATTTTTGTTAAATTGATGAAAAATAAATCAGAAATGCTTCCTTTGATTTACAACTCTGTCATCATCACATGCATGTTCATCAGTACATTTGTTTAAAATATTTCTTAAAGGACTGGTTAATTATCTCTCAAACTCCACTCTCCCCACTATCTTTACATTAATTTGTCTATCTTAACAATAAGGTATGGTTTAATCATATATATTTAACCTACTCAGCTTTTTTTGAAGGACATATTTTTGTCTCAGGGAACCAGAATGAGTCCACTTTGTTCTAAGAGAATAACTTACATTTTATTCAAGTGTCTCTTTTTAGGTGACATTCTTAGCAAGAGATTTTATTTACTAAATGACATTTCTGCTAACTTGGAAAGGAAGATATCCAGTCTTCAAATACTGTCATTACCAAGCTTTAAAAAGACTTGATTGTACCATGTTAGGGAAACAGCGTCAGATTTTCCATCAAACTTTCTCCCACTGTAATAACTGAGCATAAAAATGAACTTAGAGTGATGAAATGACTACAAAGCAAATTAATGTAATCAAGTCTTTAGTAACAACTCTGTCCATATCTGTTAAATATTTTCAAACTATTCTTAAAAAACACACCCACAAGGCAAACTAACAGTGAATAGAAACAAAATGGTCAGCAGCGTGTGTCGCATGTTATTTGAATGGAAAGTAATTTATCGCGTCTGAAATAAAGGCTGTTTATTCTTGTGTTTCACTGTCTGTAACAATCTTTACCATTTATCTGTGAAAAAGTGAGAAACTGTACCGTTATTAGCATATGAATACTTGACACATCAAATTGGCTGTACAATAACAGAAGGACATTTGCTATTGGTGTATGCACACAGACAAAGCAGCCATTTTGAAAAAAAAAATGAAATGGTGTGGGTGATTTAACCCTTTACTTATCTTTTAGATTTTCCACTCCTGATTTTGACCGGAACAGTTTGGCAGTTAGAATCAGAATATTTTTGTAACAAAAAAAGTAATCAGAGCCCATTATGCTTATGATAATTATATTGATACATTCATTCTACTAGAAAAATAGAAGCGAGTGACAATAAAGGAGTTTGTGTGAGTGTGTGTGAGTGAGTGTGTGTGTGTGTGTGTGTGTGTGTGTACATGCATGCGCAAGGCGGGGGAAGGGAGTGGAATCTGGCAGTGTGTGGAGGGCACAGAAATGAAACAATGCCTATGTACAGTTTTATTTCATGGCAACAACATAGTGGTCCTTGGGTCAGATGTGTGAAACTATTTCTCAAAGAAGCTGCATACATAATTGAGGCCCTCCAAAGGGTTCCCAGTTGAAGTTGCCAGGCTACATTCATTTCAAAAGCAGAACCATTTGTTATCAAATTTAAATTCACTCTCTGCACACTGAACTTGAATTTTAGAGCCCTGCTTACATTTTAGAGCCTTACTTACAATTCTTAAAAATAGTTGAGAAAGGGGAAAACATGTATCTGGAAAATGGAAATAAGATAACCCCACAAGGAACTGCAATGGTTCTCATGCAGTCCTGAAGTGTAACAGTATTTTACAGATTAAATTTAGAAAGATCTATTTGAAATGACTAGAAACAAGTCTATATTTTCCCATATAATTTTTGTAGATCCATATTTATTTTAAAATCTTTTCATATATGTATCTGTATTTCAGCTAGGATTTTACCTTCATCAGGTAAAATCCATTCCCTGCCCCTCAACCCACAGATTAATTACTCTTTGCTGTGAGACTTAGAATAAGATAATGTATAAAATTGTACAATGTTCATATTATTTTAATCTAATATGTCAATTTCAATTCTTTGCTATAATAGAATCCAGTTTTTTTCCCCCCAATCTGCGTGGTTTTATGCATTATTTTAAACAAAGTTTATGCAACTCACTAGGTAAGCTTTTTGGTAATTTTGCTAATTGTTGATATAGTCATTCAAATAAGCAAGCAAATAACCAAACAAACAAACAAACCCAGTGGTATGTAGAAAATGACTTGTGTTGGGACCTTCCTACAACTATACAGAGTTGAAAGTTTCCCAAAAAAAGAATAGTATGCATGTTTTTTTCCATAGGATGTCCGTAGACATAATTGCACATTACTCTCTGTATCTGGCAAAAGTGTTTAAAGTTTAAGCTATCTCGATTATCAGAATTTTTCCATCACACATGAGTAGGAAAAATTAATTATGGGGCAAACTTTTATTCCTGCTAAGTTTAATACACAGAATTAAATTGCCCATTCTGAATAATCCATGTATTTTTCCTCCCTTTTAAAACACAACTTTAAAGGTTTTCATCATCATTCCTTTATCCTTATAGACACTGATTTGCTATAATCAAATGAACCTGTTTTTATTGTTGTAATGAAATTTTAATTTTTTAGTCTGAAATGCGTAGTAAACTTTGCTTTGAAGGAAATCTAAAAAACATACAAAGCAAAAAACCCCACAAAAATGAAATATTAAAGGCTGTGATGTTAAATGTAATTTTCCAAGTACCTGCTAAAAAAACCCCACATAATATAAAAGACATTTTATTATTCTTTTTATAAATAATTGGTAATTGTAAAGTACTATTATAGCCATAGACAACAGGAACTGATCATTCTAATGGCAATTTCTGTTATTGATATAAAACAACTGTTACGCAATATGAAAGTAGAGAAGAAAGGAAGTTATGTAATTTAAATTCTTCTAAAATTGTTGAATGAACACATAAATAAAGTGGCTATTGGTCTAGCTTTCTTTTCTTTTACTAATATGTGTTATTTTAAAACCACAAACAATTTGCTTATTTAAAGCTTTCTGCAACCAACAATACTGAAAGGTTAGTATGTCCTATCAAGTGCTCTTGGAGAATCTTGTTTACTTACTGGAGGAAATGATGTCCCACACTTGTGTATCCTTCACAACACTACAACATAGTAGAGGAGTACTAGATCTTTTTTTTTTTGCAACTGCAATATGAGATTAAAAGTAAGAAGCTAAATCTTATTAAATAGCATAAGCTTTTCAAAAGATAAAACAAACTTTATGGGAACACATAAGAGTTACTTGTGGTGACACATTTCTGCTGTTTCAAAGCTTTACCCAGATCTATTCATTGACTATAAATAGTTCTAAATGGTAGAAAAATTAGAAAGATAAAACTTTGCAAATTCTCTTTGATACTTTTCATAATGAAATCATATGACTTGGCTGTGTCAAGATTAAATAATTAACAACATCAGTTTTATATCTAATATTCATATTAGACTTTTGTCCTTTTAGAATGCTTCAAATTATTTTTCTTATGTAAAATTATTTTAGATAAAACTGTTACAAATGGGATCATCAATGTATTTGTTTATTAATACTTAGAAGCTGTTTATTACCAATAGTTTGCCCCTATTGATATATTTTATTAGAATATTTAATTAATGTACAGAACAGAAAATTTTGAAAAATAAAATGCAAATTTTCCATTTGCAACCTTGTTTTTGTTTACTAAAAGGATACTTTTTGTTCTGCAGAATTATTTTAAAATTAATATTTCAGTGAATATAAATATTGTGTAAAATAACCATTTTTTCCCCTTTTGATGGCTAGAATTACTCATTGGGTCATGATTATATTGCATTTAGGTTCTATTTTGGAATTTTTCAAAATATGTTTTTTCTAAGTCCAAAATTACAATTTAAACTCAACTGATTATTAATGTTTGTTTCATTTGATCATTTTATCACACATCATAGAAATAAACTTAGAGAAGATTGTGTATCAAAATATCTCAAGTCTCATGCCTCACCTATTTGGTGCCCTCATTATTTTGATACTCCATGTCTTTGGAAATTACCTAATAATAGAAAAACTACTGTGATATGACTGGAAATTTTCTCATCAACATTCACTGCAAAAGGAAGAAATTAAGTTTTCAAAGGACAATGAAAACTTTCCCTTCACCTTTCTTTTCTTCCTTTCTCTCCCTCTCTCCCATCTTTTACTTCTTTCTCAATCTGTTTCCTGTTTGTTTCTCTTTTCTGAGTCTCTTAAGCCAATCAACTCACATGCATCATGCTCTAGAGAAACTGTGGCACACATATGGCAGTGAACTGGTTTGGTAAACATATGTCTTTGCGGGCATTGTATGTCTTGCCAGGAATGAGATATTCCATTTTGGGGAATGAGGGTGGGAAATGCTTAACCACCTACAGATGTTTTGCAGCAAAAGCTAAAGAATTGCAGTCAAAGAGCTGCAAAATGTGTAATTTGGAATTTTTCCAGGGTTCTTTTTTTAATAAGAAAAAAGTTAACAGCTTTCCTATTCATCTCTTTTGAGAAAATTTACAGTCGTTTCCCAGTTCTGCCCCATTCTGAAGTAAGGACAAAAGACTGAAACTGAAGCTGTCCATCTGCTCCATAACAGTAATGTTATAATGGGTGCTGTCCATTTTTATGCTATTGCTCATGTGTGCCCAGGGGACTGGAACTATTTAATTCACTGATTTCACAGCTCTGTTGTGTGTCACAAAAGGTTAAAAAAAATCCAACACACTTTTTAGCACCCTGTTTACAAGGACTCCCTGTAAATCTAGCTGAACTAGCAGATTCCCACCCTGCCCCCTATACTAGCCCCCCCTATTTTTCCTTCTAATTTGGTGCATTCAGATAACAGGTAATAGATGGAACTCACACCATTAACTTGTCCTTTACAAAAAGTGTGTATTTCAAACCTGCTGTGAATGTTACTTCAAAAGCTCACAAATTCCAGAAGCAGATTTGAAAGAAAGATGTTTGCCTTTAAGATTTTAGGATTAAACAACTCTGTTTTCCCAGAAGTCCAAGAATTAAGGCTCTAGATTAGCAGAGAGTTAATGGAAACCTGCAGAGGAAGACTGACGACTTCTATTCCTCTCCACTGGGCAGGAAGCTGAGCAGTCCCACATGCAGCTGGTGTGTGCTGGTGTTTTGCCAAGGCCATAATGAATCCTGTGCACTCCAAGGCATTTTCCTGGACAGATAGAGGTGGCCAGGCAATGCTCACTTGGGTCCATTCTGTGGTCTTCTCAGAGCAATGGCATGGGGTGTAGAAGCTGGTTACTCATGTTTGCCACCAAAGAGAGAATGTGGACATGACATCAAGGATGTTTCTGTCTATTCCCATCAAAAAGAGCCTCATTGAGAATGCTTCAAATTATTATATCCTTCCTGCAGCCCATTTATGATAATATATCTCTCTAATATTTTAGATAGTTAAAATATTAGCTATAGATACGAGTAATGCACTAGTTAGGTGAAATTGTCACTTTGATTTTTATATCAACCCAACTTACTTCCAACTCTGAAGATACCTACATATTCCCTTGAAAACTAGTTTGTGACTGAACAAGTGTGAAGGGCAGTAGGCTCTCCTCATAGCCGTTTAAAAAATATTATTGTTAAAAAGCCAAATTTCTTCATTTCTTTTTTCAAATGGCAGGAAATATTTGCTTTGTGTTTCTAGGTTGCATGAAACTACTGGGTGCTTCGGGCCTCTGAAAAATATAAATTAGAAAAGCTCTCTGATGTAGAGAAATTTCATAAAATACTATGTTTGTCTGTTAATACTTCTCAAACTCATTCATTCATTCATTCATATATTCATCTAAATATTTCTCAAGAATCTACTGTGTGCTAAGCACTGATTCTGAGATGTTAATGGCGTATCTCAAAAAAAAAAAAAAAAGGATTCTCTTGTCATGTAAGTTTGGGAAACACTGCCCACTATGTTTTCCTTCTTTGAGCTATAATAAAGATCTTCATATACCAGGCAAACCTATTCCACTCTATTAGATCCAAGAAATCCTTTATTGCATTCAGATTTTCCCATAATTATTGGAATCTTTGTTTCTTCAAGTCCCCTTTTCAAAACAAAAACAAAGTAATAACACCTGGAATCCTAGAGTGCTGAAACATAAAATTTAGCAATCAGTGTAATATGGAGAAAAGGCAGTTAGGACTAGTGGTAATTCTAGTAGACTTGTTAACCAGAGTAACATTAATAGGAAAGCTAGCACATTACAATGCTTGAACATGAATTCCTTAAAGAGTCGAAGTCTGGATTGCCAAGTTAGAAGTCTAGAATCCTAGAACTACTGAGCACCCTGAGATGACTAAGCTGATTTTTACACATAAATAAATTCATCAACTGATTCCACCAAGGTAGACGAAGGTAGAATTTATTTCTTGTAAACATGGTTATGTTTTCTGCTAAGACATATTCTATCGACAACAAATTAAGCCTCTCTTAAAAAGGCAGAGATGTGTTAAAATTTTGCAACTTGAGGTTTGCGCAATAAATAAAAAAATTCCTATGACTTTCTAGTCAATATGTCTAGATACAGGGTAAGGTAATGGTATGTCCCCAATCTTTTATTTTTAAATTTGAAAGTTTTGTTTTTACCGTATAAGAACTAATGTTACAATGAAATATGTCTTCTTCGTGGATAGCTACTTAGCTACTTTTTCTGAACCACACAAATTGGTGCTCAGGATAACTGATAGTTTGGGCTGTCAACTCAACTTATGACATTATGCTGAAAAGCAATCGAAATATGTACTTAATAGAACATGACAGTAACAGCAATATTCTACAGATATATGTCTTTTATGAAGAAAAGCATCCCAAAAGAGAAGTTTACGAATCTCCAAAAAACAAAAAGAGATCTCACCATAGAACGATTACTGTTATCTTTGTGACATTCTTCTGAAAATGAAACACATTCAACAATTCTCCAAAGGCAATTTTTCATCTCAAATAGATCTTCCTTATAAACCATATAAATAGAATTAAACTAGTTTCTGTTTCCATTTGTTTTCTTGCAGAATAAACTCATTACAGTTAGTCCATTAGCAAATATTAAAGGATTTAATTTCCTGTGCATATTAAACATGCTTAAAATTTTTGAAAATAAACATTTTGAAATTGAATAAATATTATGCAACAATAGAAATGTGAATGTGGACTTAGTACAAAACCATAAGGTGTGGATACACATCACTACAATATACAATATGTGCCTCTATGAAGCATGTGGAAATTCTGAAGTATAGAATCTAGATCAAACAAAGGCAAAAATCCATTCTGGGTAACACATGTAAAATTGCTAATAGATTATAAATGGCAATTAAGGTTATTTAGAAATATGTTTGGATCAAATATTACATTTATGATAGTGAGGGGAAATTTACAACAATTGGCATTGTGTTCTGTTGACCTGGACATTCATCTCCAAGAGAGAATGTGTATTTAAATATGGGTCCTCACACTTCCGGAATAACATATTTCAAACTTGCCTGACAGCTACTAATTATCAAAAGTTTCTGTGAAATGAAGAATCGAGTTAACAATTTAACACTAAGGAGCATAAACAAAACTAATAATGATATAAACTTAATCAAGTCCTAAAGTCCTGGAGCTGCTAAGGAACCTATCCTCACCCTAATTCCAGTTTCTCAAAATCTTCTAGAAGGATCCTTTTAGATTTTAGGTATAATGGCCAAGCAATAGTAAGAAGGAAAACTTGAGTCCATTTTTGAAGTCAGCTAAGCACTTTTATACAAACCTGTGTTTATTCTCACATGGCATCTATGCAAGAGTATCTAATACATTTGCGAGAATGGAACAAAATTGCCAGAATGAAGTAGGTCCAATTCAGAAAAATAAATTCAGGCTCAACATTGTGAGGTAATTTTTTTTCCCCCCAAAACAGGTTTTTTTCAGTTTGAGCAGGAAAATCAGTGATTAGTTGAATTCTAATTTTCTGTGTGTCCTGTAACGGGCGGGGTGGGTGGTGGGAGTCGTGGGGGGGGGGTGAGGTGGGAGGGGAATTGAAGAAAGAATCTTTAAAAATATATACGTGGGGAAATAGTGGATTACAAATACAAATAGGTATTTTTTTCCTAGAAAAACATTAAACCACAAAGACATAAAACTTTGAAAATGTGGCTTTTTTAAGAACACTATTATGTTTTCTCTTCAGTTATTCTAAAAAACAAAACAAACTTCATGAAGTAAGATGATCCAATTCCTGTCATTCTTGTCTTCTTCTGACAGTTAGTGTAATTTAGAAGGCAGAAGTGTCTGTTATGTAAGTGGTGCTGGGTCTCTTGTTCCTGCGATTTATATGTTGTTGGATTGGTTTTTGTACTTCTTTATCCCCATTTTTCCTGTATTTCATTTCCCTGAATAGAACACCTATATTCTGCTTAAGACTACTTAAATACAAGGGCAGCCAGGATTCGGTCATTTGATCTGCCCCATTCATTTTACTTCATGTCAGTACGTTTTGGTTCAGCCACAGGACTTCTCAAGGTGGCATGCTTTGAAACCAGAAATTGTGCCTTGTTTATTTCTGATTTCCCAATAACTCTTCTTGCGCGTGGAATATAGTAGATGCTCAATAAGTGTTTTCCAAATAAGTAAAATAGATTTAACAAAACTTGCAGAGTACTTCACTTCAACCTGGCAAGAGGGTCAAGGACCCATGCTTTAGAGTAGCACTGTCCATTAGAAATCTCTTTGATGATGAAAAGGTTTTATATCAGCATAGTGACTAATAGAGTAACCACTAGCGACATTTGGCTATTGAACATTTGAAATGTAACTAGTGCAACTGAAGAATGGCATTTTTAACTTCACTAACATGTTATTGTCAAGTTTTAATTTAAACAGCCACAAGCGACTAGTGGCTAGATAGCTTTAGAGGGTCCTTCAGCCATGCCCATTTCCATGCCAGAGGACATGTCTGCGATAGTCCATGCTCCCCCTCAGAGGCCATATTCAGACATCCAGAACTCCAAAATTCTATGCCCAGTCTGTGCACATGTCCAGGCCCGTCTGGCCTTCTCCCCTGGTGCCTGTCCCCAGGATAGACCTCACTGCTGGTGTATGCACCCTGTAGCAAAGGAGTGTTGAGGGGCTGGCAGTGTGCTGCAGGGAGTAGCTGGGGGGAGGCAGTGTGACCAAGGCTTAGTCATGCCATCCCATGCATATGCATGAGACCCCTGTAGTGTGTGAGGATGGAGCAGGTTGCTGAGGATGGGGTAGGGAAAGATGCAGCTTTCCCTGAGCTGTCATGCTCCAGCATGTACATTTAGCAGTACAGTGATTGCATTACAAAACATAAGCAAGAACTAAATCAGTTCTTAGTACATCAGCGGCAGTATGATCCAGTGATCATGCATTCATTCAGTCACCTAATATTTATTGAGCACCTACTGTGTTCTAAGCACAAGAGATGCAGCAGTGAAAAAACAAAAAAGTCCTTAGCCTTCATGGGGTTTATATTCTTGTGAAGAAGACAAAAAGCAAATAAGAAAATACTGTGTGTGTGTGTAAGAAAATTAAGTCATCCTGAAAGGATAGAGAGCGACAGAGGTGTTTTTAAAAATCATATAGGGAACATGTGTATGAAGAAATTACTTTTGAAGAAAGATCTAAATGAAAGGAAGAAGCAATGAATTATCTGGGGAAAGAGTTTTCGAAGCAAGACAACAACAAATGCAAAAGCCCTGAGATGGGGACATCTCTGCCATGTTCCAGAAATAGCAAGGAGGTCGGTCTGCTTGGGGGGCAGTGAAGGTGATTGACATGAAATAAGGGAGGTAGCTCAAGTTCCGGTCACGCAGAATTGTATAGGCTGTACTAAGGACCTAGCATTTATCCTAAGTTTGACGGGAGCGCATTGGAAGGTTGTGATCAGGGTTATGATATTTGCACTTAATAAAAACCACTATGGCTTCTTTTTGGAGACTAGGTGATAGGGGTGCAAGGGTGAAAGCAGGCAGACAATTTCAGTGGCTCCTGTAGTAATTCAGGTGGGAAATGCAGGGGATTTGATCTGGGCTGCCAACAGTGATGTCTCCGTGGCAAGGCATAAGTTTAAAATGACACAATGAACTTCTTTCAGTCCTGTCAGTATGGCTCTGCAGCTGCATGTGTGACCTCACTTAGAAATAATGCCAAAAGTCTAAATTTGAGATCTTTGTAACTGTGAGTCCAGAGTCAGAAGTATCTTCTACTTACCCTCTGAAGTTCCTGGAACTGGCCATATTCTCCTCATGGAAGCAGTCGTATCTCTATCCAGAAACCATGGCAGTTTCATTGACAGCAGTGGAGGCCAAACTTGCTGCATTAAAACGCTCAGTGACGCTACTTGAAGCACTGCTGCTCCAAGTGCAAACGCCCTGTGGGCCTTTCTTGGTGGTGATATGAAAAGCTTTTCATTTTGACACAGGTACAAACTGCTCTCCAGAGCTTGTCCTATCTTCCTGCCCCATGGCTTCTTCCTCTGCCCATGCTTTCAGGTCAAGTAGGAAGCTGGGTCTCATTTGGAGGAGGCAGGGGAGGATTAAGCTACTCCAGGCCCATATTTTCCCACTACAAAGTCAGTCTCTTCCAAACATCCAGCTTGAATAGCTTAGAAGCAGAAAGAAAGATTTTCCCTCAGTCTTTTCAAAATCTCCTGTGAAAGACAAGTAGAACCATTTACAAAAAAAAAAAAAAAAAAAAAAAAGAGGAAAAGGAAAAGAGCAGTTTTGTATATACGTTTCTAAAGGTTTTGTTATATTAATTTTTTGCATTTTTTTTGAATCACTCACTGTGGTGTGGGGTTTTTTCCCTTCCTACTTTACACCAAGGACATAATATTACTGCAGGCTTTCTACTAAACGATAAAATTACTGCTACAAGTAGTGCGAAGTCAGAGAGAGATCATATTCCAGATTGAATAGTTTCTGAACAAAGAGGACGCTTTTTAAAGATTCCAGCAAATGTGACTTTTCAAGGGCCAGTGCAGGCAGTCTAGACGCTAAAATTACCTAGCCGAACAACGGATGGGAGGGGCCATGGCTCTCCAGGGAAGACCTTGAACCATACATAGGGCGGTCTGCTGATAATTGGAAAGAGCTTACTGGGGTCAAACTTCAGACACATTAGTTTTCTTTCCTGTCCTATGACCTTTATTCTCAGTGACTTCCATATATGAAATATATGAAAAATAAAAAAGTGTTCTCTTTAATCTTATAGTTTCAGTGTTTTAAAATACTTTCACAATTATTGTAACAAAACATATATGAAAGCATCTTATAAATTGTAAACTACTATGCAAAAGGAAGTTGTTAGGATTATGACTGCCTTATTTTTTCCCCATGAAATCCTAGGACAGACAGTTGTTAATACAACCTTCATCGTATAAAGGAGAAATTGGGACAAGATCAGATGTTAGCTCCATGTCCTTTTAGTGAATGATTTGGGGATTACAGATAGTCAGTTAAACACTCTTTGTATCAATTCTCTTCTAACTATAAAACTGTTTTGATGATAGACCTATTTATAAATAGAAGAAGGATGCTGTGAAGCTATGAGGGAAATGACACAATCCAATCTGTACTTGCATGGACACAGAGAATACATTATAGAAGGAAAACAAAACAAAAACTAGAAGCAGGAGAACCGGTTAGTAGGTGGTTGCAGTAGATCAAGAGAGAGAAAACAGTGGGTCTAGGTGACATTGGTAGACATTGGGATGCAGAGAAATGGAGGTATTGAAAAGATATTTTGAAGATAGAATTCACAGTTCTTGTGATGGATAGAGTGAGGGGATGAAAAGAGAGCTTTCGGGACATAATTGGATTAATGGTGGTACCATGTCCTAAGATACAAAACAAAGGAGGAAGTACGAGTTTAGGGAAAGAAGATAATGTTACATTTTGGATATGTTGAGTTTTAGATGTCTGAGGGACATATGAGAGAAGTCTAATAAGCAGTTGATATGTGAGTCATGCATACAGGACAAACAGATCTTAGCTAAAAATATAAATTTGAGAGTTAGTATATTGATGGAGAAGATTATATTATTAAATTGTGTGAGGTAGAGGAGGGTGTCTTATCTTGTGAACCAGCCTAAATAATGCACACACTTTTTTGTGTGTATCTACGTTCATTATTTTTCTGGAGAGTGAGTGCATTGCTTTTCTCAGATTATCAAAGGCATCTGTGACAAAGAAAAAGCTGAGAACTACTGGTATAAAGTGAGACGAGAAGAGGGCCTGGGACCAAACAATGACGTACCACATCTTAAAGAAATATTCTTAAAAGGATATTTTGAAGGTGTGGCCAAACAGGTAAAAGGAAATCTAGAATCATACAAATCAAGAATGTTTCAAGAATGCAGGTGTTAGCAATGATGTCAACTATTGCCAAAATCTCAAAAGGAGGATGGAAAACACCCATTATGCTTAGCGTCAGGGTAGTTATTGTAACCTTGTCAAGAATGATTTAAAATGAACTGATGGGAACAGAAATCTTTATGATGAGGGGTAAATGAGAAGTGAGAAAGGGGACCCTCAAACTTTAAAATAAGAAAAGTCGATAGCTTAGCTAATTCCAAGATTAATAACCAGTATTCATTTTGTATTTTTCAAAATGAGTAAATCATTTTCAACCTTTTTTGTACTAATTCTCCTTTCATATTTCTTAGAAATCCTGCTTATTTTCCACTTACTATTTAGTGACATTCTGTTTCTTCTCTAGAAGAAATGTCAGAGAGAAAAAAATCTGTAAGCAAAACCCTGTCCTTAGGCCTACATAGAAACTCAAAACAGTAGAATTTACATTGGGCCCTGAAACACAAACTTACAGAGGTATATTTTCATAGCTAAAGTTAACGTTCACATAATAGTTGAATTGAATTCAATTACATGAGGCAGGAGAGGGAATCACCTGCTTGGACAATGACAAGAAAATCCGTAACTTCAGAACGTTTGATGCTTCTAGTCAAGATTCTACACGATGTCTAAATAACGTTCAAACTAGTTATTGTAATTATCAACCAAATAATTTGAGGAGAGTATGTAGGTAAACCAAAGAACGAGTTGTTTAAATTTTTATTTTTCATAAGATTGCTTTGGCATTATAGACGCAAAACCATTGTTAAAGATAGCTTTTTAAAAATGAAACTATTCGATAAAAGGGATGAGGATTATACTGAAAATGTGGTTTGTTTTCCTTGATAACACAAAGCTTTAAAAAGACACTTTTTTCTCTGAAGTCTATTATGGCAGAATTGAAAACTCTTCCCTCCTTCCCTCCACCTGTTACTACCATGGTTCACGTAGCACTTTTGTGTGCTTGCTCTTTTTTATGTCCATTTTCCACTATTACATCTGAAGCCTCTTGGGAGCAGGAACTGTATCATATTCATCTTTATATTCCCAATCTCTAGCACAATAGCTGGGAATTAAGAATTCATTGAATGAATAAATGATTTTTTTATTATATACTCAAATATACGTATTAGTCTCATTTTGAATATCCCTTTGTACAATAAGAATTAGAATTTTCCTGTTGTCTTATGGTTAGAGATGACCATTTTTCCCACAATGCATTTGGAACATTATTAATAAGATAATGGGAAAGAAAATGTCACGATTCATTTGAAAAGTAAAGAGCAAATAAACAGCAGTTAAATAACAGACATTAAATGTTGCATATATGTCAAGTAATAACAAGAATGCTTTTCCTAGAATTTGAAACATTGATGAGTAAGATTGTTATGGCATTAGAATTTTTTTAGGCACAGAAGGAACCTGATGCAGATTAATAGTTATGTTCATTAAAAGAAAGGAGAGAACTGTGAATTGGTAGAAACAGTTCTACTGACAGAAGACTCCATAATTTCAAAGCTTGTTATTTGACATTTTTCAAGAGTGATTGGAATGCATATGGCTGGAGGAGATAGTAAGGACATTGCTTTTTGGTTGCAGTAGTCACACTTTTTACAGTTTCCTACCTCCTCAGGGATCACAAGTGGGCCTCTTCAGGAAGGACTTACTACCATGTTAAACAGAACATAATTCAACAAAGAACAATACACACACAAACCATTGAGTAAATTCATTGAATTGGACATTGTTTGTCCAACTCAATCTTCAGTCATAATGAAAGGGGCAATGAGAATTTTCAAAGTGGTTCTGATCTAGTTATAATTAGCAATGATACATGGAAGATGAAACCTCATTTCCACATTCTTAAAAAGATGTACTTCGTTAACATTAAAAAAACAAAATTTGGATAATATGCACTCAAAAATTCTTGGGAGATTTTAAAATATGAAACGATGGTCTTTAGCATGACTATGTAAAATCACTAAGTTACACATCTCTGTAATACTTAAGAGACTTTACTAAAAAATGTCAAGGAATAACAGTGTTTATTCAATTATTTATCATGCCATAATATTATACATCTATTAGGTGCCAGGCCCTGGTAATACTCTTCTAGTGATAATAAACAAAGAGACAAATTTAAAGATATAAAATGTTTTTTTCTATAGAAAACCATGCAAATATTTATCCACTTATTGGAAACTTAAAGGAACTTTTCTATCTATAACATCTGCCAGGAAATCTAACAAGAATAATTTTGCTTGTGGTGTTTCTGACCCTTGTTCTTGAAAAATATACTGTGATGTCAATAATATTTTCAGCTACCATATGAACAACTTTTCCTACATTGATTCTTAAGTCAGACTCTGAGAGAGTGAGAAGAAGATTCTTTTTCCCTTGATCATCTATGCACATCAAAATTAAGTTGCCATGATGAATTTTCCATCCTTAAAATAAACATGTTTAGAAAAGATCTATCTCAAGGGGATGGCTTTCTGCATGCACCTCTACTTTCAGAGCAAAATAATTGGACTCCCTTTCTAATTTTCCCCACCCACAAAAGAGAAAACAAGAGATCATATTGGGTGCTATTTTAGAAACCAAAGATGTGAATGTACTGTTTTATTTTATTTCGTTTATCCTTCCATATTTATATACCTAACTCTGACCTCACCCGACCTCCAGACTCAAAGTCCGGTTGCCTGCTTCATGTACCCACTGGAAATGTAATAGTTATCTCAAACTTAACATGTCCCAAACCTGATGCTTGGTCCCTGCCCATTCCAGCAACTTTCTTTCCCATAGTATGCTCCCTTGTAACAAACTGCACCACCATTCACCAAGCAGCCCAGGCCAAAAATCTAAGAATCATTCCTCACTTCATAATTCCTTTATATGCAATCAATCTTTCAGAAGTCTTACTAAGGTTACTTTCGAAACATATCCGGAATATATCCACTTGTCAGCACCTCCACAGCTACCACCTTCGTCCAAACCGCCATCATCCCTCACCTGAGTGACGGCAAAGATCTCCTAACTGATCTCCTGCCTTCTGCCTTTGCTGCTGTATTGTCTATTCTCCACTCAGCAAATAATCTTTAAAAAATATAAATCAGAGTGTACATTCACTAAATAAAGCCTTCTAATGGCTTTCCACTGCTGTTTCCTTCCGCAGCCTGCAATGTTCTATGTGATTTGGACCTCGCCTGCCTCCCAGACCTCAATTCATTGCACTCTTCCCCTCACTCACTGTGTTTCAAGCAGAGGGCCTGTCAGTGAACATGCCAAGCTATACCTCCTTAGGGCAGTTGGATTGGCTCTAATGCCTCAGGTCTTTACATTTGGCTGGGTTTTTTGGTGAGGTTGTTATTTGGTAATCAAACGTCACCTCCTCAGATGTCTTCCATGACCACCTCGTCTGAATCTCAACCTGAAAACTTTCTACCTATTGCCCTATTGTTTTTGTCTTCATAGCACTTATCACAATCCGATATTATGTTTTTTTATTTTGTTGTCTAACTCTCCGAACCAGAAAATATCTTATATGAAAATAACCATTTGGTCTGCCTACGTTAACCATAGATCCATAGCAGCTGAAACAGTGTTGATTCATAGTAAACACTTGTTAATATTTGTTGACTGAATGAATGAATGAATAAATAAATACAGCTCCAGAACTTTTAAATAAGTATTTTTAGAAATTTAACAATTAATAAAACTATACTAACAGGCTGAGCCTTTGTGGAATAATAATTACTATTTCAACTTCAAAGGGCCTGGGAAATCCACGTGATAGTATTTCAGTGATCAAGATACATTGTACTAGCTCTGGAAAATGAGTCCTTAAAATATCCTAATATTCCTAGTCATAATTTTTGATGTTGTTGGTTAAGATAGACTCTTCAAAGTAAATTTTTTTAAAAATCGGGGGATGGGGTAGAAGAGGCCGATAAGGGAGCAAATGCATAGAGTGAATGGAATGAAAGCTGTTCAAAGTTTTGATTGTGAATGATAACCCGGGAAGGGGAATTCACCAGCTAAGCCTTTAATAGAATTTTTACCTAGACTGACCTGAATTGAATTGAGTTGAGATCACAATGAAGGTATAGAGGGGCAGTTAAAAATTATTCTTATGTACAATGTCTTGTAAATACAGTAAGCATTAGAAAGAGTTTTTTTTTTTGTTTTTTTTTTTAAAGGCTCTCGCACGTTTTATCATGATAGTCAACTGTCACAGAAGCAGAGCAGATAATACTCACAGGAAGTTTGGAAAACAAAGCCTCCAAAAGTAATACACACAGTGTATAAAATTTGCAAAAGGAGAGGTGAAGTCCTGACAAGGTCCATAAAAGGATATGAAACAGTAGACAGTAACCTGGACTCATAAAAGTTGATGCCAAATTTAGAGTTAAAGACACACTCAATCGATCCTAATTATCTGTGGCAACATGGCAAATGTTAACCCAGGGATGCTTCTGTTCATCACCCAGCAGTCAGAATGCAATGTGTGAATTTGGAATAGAAACTCATTTTGCTCTCACACAATATAATTATGAGGTAAATTTTCTGGAAAAACAATGCATGTAATAGATTCCAAAGTCAAGTGGAAGTGATTTTTAAATTATTTGCTATTTTAGGTTATTCAAAATAACCAAATGTTGATTTTATAGCTATATCATCACATATTTGAAATGAATGAAAGAATAAATGAGTTTATATATAGTGAAACATTAGATTGGAGTAGTAATTGGCTGCAAATAGAAAGGTGGGACAGTTCGATATATAAGCTCTTATCACTAGTATAACTTTCTGCTTGAAAATTTATAAATGTTATATATAACATATACATGTATATATAAAATCAAATGAATTTCAGGGTAGAATGCACCTGATCGATTATCTAGTCAATCCTTCATCACCATGGGCTTAAATATTCAGTTTCACCATTAAACATGTACTCAAACATATGATTAAAATTACTGTGTAAAGTGTGACTAAGGAACACTAACCCAGAGAGTTTCTGGGTTTTGCTCAAGGTCACAGTAATGTTTTAGGGTGGAACTAGCATGGCTCTTCACTCCTAGGGTAGTAGTCTCCTACAAAAAGTGCATCTCCATATCCATCATTAAATAATTCAAACCAATTTAGTTGTAGAACTATTGAGTAGATTATTTTTCTGTCTATTAGGTGATTGTTTTTTATTATTTGAATTCCTTTTTCATTGTCTTCTAAAAGCACCTATTACAGAAAGGAAGGAAGAAGTTTGGGCCACTTTTCCCAACACTCTACTTACAATAATTTAGTATAAACCCTAATATTTGAAGGGTGTATTCTTAAGTTCCAGACCTATCTTTATTCTCTGGCCCACATAACTGTGAAAGAATTTGGAAGAATTTGTTTAGTTAACAGAATTATACTGTAAGTTCAGTATCCTAAATTAAAGAAATATGTTTTAATTGTGCTACAAGAATTTGTCACTTTTTCATAGTTTTTTTTTTTTTTTTACCAAAAGCACATATCTTTGTTTCTTTTAGGAATTCTGGAACTCAGAAACAACTGTTGACACCTGTTTTCCTTTTGGCAGATGACCAGATAGAATCAGCATTAACAACATGCAGAAAATGTGAAATGCAGGGGAAATGACAAATGTGTCAGATGATTTAATATTGAGTAAAGATAAAGGTTAACAGAAATGATCTTTTCCTCTTAGATTGCAAAATAAGCTAAAAGTGCTTTTTGCCTTTGCAAAAATACTTTATAAAGCATGGCTTTAAAATGAAGACAGTGGTTTTTATATATGTTCTCTAAAAACACTATTTATACACCTAACCGTCACACAGCAGTTTTGATAGGTGTATGTTTAATCGTAAGTGGGGGATATTTAAGCCCAACACTTGGGGAAAAACTACATAATGATAATCAGATGATGAATTTCTTCCACTAGGTTGAGCAGTCATAATCAAACCTGAGAATGTTGCAGGTACAGGCTCATCACCAGTCCTCCTTGCTCTCACTTGTCATCAAAGGAGCTTGGTGGCAGAAGAGGGCAGATGAGCATGAACCCAGCGTCATGCCGACTGGCAAATCATACTAGCTATTGCCCTGCACTCATTTTTCCTTCTTCTCTTTAATGAGGATATCTTAATAACGTTCTCCTAATTTCAAAAATAATAAGCAGCCAAATGCAGATAATTCAAAAACGCAGAAAAGCACAAGGGAAAAATTGAAAATGAAAAAAAAAACCCAAATCATCACTGTGCTGACTACTCAAATACAATCCTTGTTAAGATCTTGGTATATCATTACCGTTAAGTCATACCGTGTATTCTGTTGGTACTTTTCTTTTTCAGTTATGTTAAAACCAATTTCTCATTTCAATACTCTTCTACAACATCTCTTCAATGGCTGCATATGCTATTCCATTATATGGATATACTATAGCTTATTTAACCAGTGTACAATAATTAGAGATCTAGAATTACAATTTTGCTATTATGAATAATATCAGCACATTAATTTTTATTCTTTGGTATTCTAACTTTTTTTTCAAATGAGAATACCAAGCAAAAGGAGAATAATTAAGGAAGAAACATCTGTTTTATTTTTATGAATGAAAACACTCATTAGAAAAAGGGTTATAGAAGTTATGAAAAGTGTCTTTAGTCAGTTCAGTGCAGTTTGATATAATATTAACTTAATCATTAAATTAGCTCTTGTTTACTAAAAGAAACTGGTATATATTTTTTTAGTCTCTGAGTTATGGTTCTACCATGTAATATTTTCTAATAATATCAGAAAAATTGGCACATTTATTTTTGCAAAAGTTTTTATTATCAGGGATAGCTCTAAAGTTTATACAAGAGACTTCTTCAGCAATCTGTTAAATACAGAGGCACTACGGTTGGGCTTTAACTTAAGTGAAACTGGCAAAAAGCTATAGCTCCTCTTAATTTCCTAATGACAAAGGGAATTAATAGGAGCCATATTCTGATGCCATTCTTGCCATACAATCTATGACATTGAAACGTTTAGTAAAATGGAAGCATTTAGAAAATTTTAACAGGAAAAGGAATAGAGACTATTCAACTACAACATCTGTTAATGGTGTCTAGACAAAATAATGCAGTAGAGCTCTACTCAAACATGGATTTAAGGAAAAAGGATAAACCCAAGTAAATACATATTCCAAAATATAATGACAACACCAGAGAACTGATTTAAACCATGAAATGTCTGAATTTGTTTAGCAAACAAGATTCTTTCTAATGATTTTATTATATATAAAACTATGTCCTGTGCTTTTTCTATCCTAAAAAAACAAGACACCTCACTTTACTACCCGTTTTTATGGACACTAAACTATAGGAACTGAAAGAACACAGACACACACACACACACACACACACACACACGCACACATATATTTCTGCATATCTATAAAACCTTCCTTTACTACCTTGACGAGTTCCACTATAGTCAATTATCTTTATAAACTAGAACATTGTGAGTAGAAATGTTCCCATATTAGAATTATCACACAGGTTAATAATTTAATATTAGATGCTATTGCTCTGCTGGGCAGGTATATTTCATAGCCAATAACACAAAATCAAGAAACACATCCAAATCAAGACCACCTTTGCTGCTATCTTTTAAGAAAGAAAATATTATATATTTTCCCTGGAATTAATTTCTTGACTCACAGCTGTAGTAACTTCCATTTTTCTTTCCCCAAAGCTAATATAAATTCCACATATATTATGGGTCAGAACATAAGCCTTTTGAAAATTATATATAAACCAGCTGTTTACAAGTGTCTGTTTTTGTTTTATTGGTTAGATGCAAGTGGGTTTTTACATAAGCCCAGGAATACAGAGAGAATTCTCTATAGCCACATCCAGCACGCTGTGTGGTATAATATTGCACAAAAAGTACATATTGTTTTCAAGATCAGAATCTTTAAAGCAGATGCACATTATGATAATCTGATAATAAATACCCAAACAAAGCGGTACATTATCCCATCTTTGAACACTTTTTCCATTACACAGATCATACAAATACATTGTGAATTTTGAAATTAACATGACCAGTGGATAATGATGTCAGTGGCACTATAATATTGAAAATATAAAAAGTTCTTGTTGCATTTCCTCTCAATTTAAAGATACATTGATAGCATCAATTTAAAAAATGCTATATCCTTTGTTACCAGAATACATCTCCACAAGCAACCACTGTTTAAGACACTAAAATCCCACATCATCATATATATGCCTATATATAAAGATATAAGTTAAACTCATACTTACTGATTTTGCAAAAAGAGTTTCATGTTACAATGACAATTTCTTAGATTATGTGCATAGTGATTTTTCTTTTCTTTTTTTTAAAAAGATTTTTATTGAAAATATAGCACACATACGACATTATATTAGTTTCAGGGATACACTATAGTTGTTCAACATTTATATATCTAAAGTAATCACCATGATAAGTCCGTCAACCATCTGACACTGCACCATGTTATCACAATATTATTGACTATATTCTCCAGACTGTACATTGCAACCCCAAGTCTTATTTGTTTTATACCTGCAAATTTGGGCCTCTTATTCCCCTTCCCCTTTCCCCTCCTTTTTAACTTTATCAATAACAGTTGACATTCATATTATTTTATATTAATTTCAGGTGTACTGCATAGTGGTTAGACATTTATATAATTTAAGAAGTGACCCCCAGACTTGTCTAGTACTCACTTAGCACTATGCATAGTTATTACCATATCATTGACTATATTCCTTATGCTTTACTTTATATCCCCATGACTGTTTTGTAACTACCAACTTGTACTTCTTCATCCCTTCACCTTTTTCACCCTGACCCTCACCTCCTCTCATCTAGCCCCCCAACAAATCTGGTACCCATCTGACACAATAGTTATTACAATATTATTGACTACATTCCTAATGCTGGTGATGAGCTCCTTTAGCTCTTTCTTGTCTGGGAAGCTCTTTATCTGTCCTTTGATTTTAAATGGTAGCCTTGCTGGGTAGGTTTTAGGTCCTAACTTTTCATGATGTTGCCACAATCTTATGGGGGCTCCCTTATAAGTTACTAGTTGCCGTTCTCTTGCTTCTTTTAGGATTCTTTCCTTGTCTTTAAACTTTCCCATTTTAATTATAATGTGTCTAGGTGTGGTCCTGTTTGGGTTCATTCTGTTTGGAACTCCCTGTGCTTCCTGGACTTGTATGTGTATTTTCTTCCCCAGGTTAGGAAAGGTTTCAATCACTATTTCTTCAAATGGGTTATCAATCTCTTGCTTTCTCTCTTCTCCTTCGGATACTCCTACGATGTGAATGTTGTTATGCTTGATGTTGTCCCAGAGGTCTCTTAAACTACCTTAATTTTTTAAATTCTTTTTTTCTTTTTGCTGTTCCAGTTGGGTGTTTTCTGCTACCTTGTCCTTCAAATTACTGATTCAGTCCTCTGCTTCATCTAGTCTGCTGGGGATCCCTTCTAGTGCATCCTTCATTTTAGTTGTTGTATTCTTCACTTCTGACAGGTTCTTTTTTATGGTTTCTATGTACTTTTTTATGCTTGCTATCTCTGTTGAAGTTCTCAGTAAGTTCCTTGAGCATCCTTATGTTTATAAGGATGTGTTTTGAACTCTGTATCTAGTGGGTTGCTTGCGTCTCCATTTCATTTAGTTATTTTTCTGGAGTTTTCTCCTGTTCTTTCATATGGGGCATATTTCTTTGTTTCCTTATTTTGGCTACCTCTCTGTGTTTGTTTCTGCATATTAAATAGATCTGCTATGTCTCCCAGTCTTGTTTGGGTGGTCTTATGTAGCAGTGCCCTGTGGGGCCCAGTGTCACTGTCTCCCTGGTCACCTGAGTCAGGTGCTCCAGGAGTGTCCTTTGGGTGGCTTGTATGTGCCCTCCTGTTATAGTTGAGCCTTGATTGCTATTGGCATGTCAGTAGGTGGTATTGACCCTCAGTCTGACTGGCTGTGGGGTTTGGCCACGTCCACAGCTTATGGGCTGTTTTATGGGGTGCTTACCACATGGACCAGGATTTGCATGAATGGGCTCTGGTGCCAGTTAAGACCCTGACTTAACTGTTTGTGCCAGTAATTGGGGTAATTGGGCAGTGCTCTGCTGTTGACTGAAGCCACCCTCCAAGTATGTTGGTTTGGGGGCCTCTTGGGAGGAGTGCTGGTGCAAGCCCAGGCCACCCACTGCCTGTGACTGGCTCTGGACTACCTGGTAGGAGCTATAAAGCTATCCATGATTATACACTGCTTGTGCTAAACCTGGAGGTGCATGGGAGAAGCCATGCTGTGAACCGAGGTCAGCTGCCACCAATTCCAGGCCTGGGGTAACTTCGCAAAAAGGCAGGACACCTGGAGGCCTGCAGCCACCTGCCAGCTCTCTTATGGTTCTGATGCAGATAAAGCCTCATGTAGTACATAAGTAGGGTGAGGCAGGGTTGCAGGGAGTCACTAGAGTAGGAAGAATTGTAGTCACCAGGTTAATGTAAATTCTGGTTTGCTGCTAGTACTAAGCATGAAGCTACTTTAGCAGCAAAAGTCTCAGAACACACTGCAGCCAGTCACTGCTTGTCTGGGGCCTTCTGGACTCCAATAGTTTTCCAAGAAAAAAGGCAATGTGGGCGGGGCTAGCTGTTCATAAGAAAGTGGCTCAAGCTGTGCGTGAGTTGGGTGGGGCGGGGTCCCAGCTGAGTCAGCCAGGTAGAGCAGAGGAGCTCAGGAGGCCAATCTGATTCAGATTTGGCTTGTCAGGGAGGCGGGCTCAACACAGGCAAGATGGCACCCAACTGCTGGCTGCACAGAAGGAGATTCCTCACCGGGAATATGCCAACTGTCCTCAGGTCCTCCTCCTGAAGACACATACCTACGTGTGCCCCACTTTGTGTCTCTGAGGCTTCCCAAGTCACTGCCCCTCCACTGGAGCCCAAGGTGAGTGCCTGTGAGTGAGTAAGTCTATGCGCAGGCCGTTTAAGAAGATGTCTGGGTTTCCCGCAGCATTCTATCCCACCTGAACAGTAGGAATCCCCACTGTTCTTCACAGCCAGATATTGTGGAGGCTCCTCTTCCTGGCACCAGTACTCCAGGCTAGGGAGCCTGGGGTCCCTTGTACCTCTGGGGAGAACCTCCACAGCTGAGCTATCCCTCCTGATTCTCAACTGCCTCACGGAGGCTTGGGGCCTGTTCGGCATCTCCACCCCTCCTACCAATATTGACGTGCTTCCTCTTTATATTTTTAGTTATAGGACTTCTGTTTAGCTAGACTTCAGATAGTTCTCCAGGTTGATTGTTCTATAATTTAGTTGTAATTTTAATGTGTTCACAGAAGGATGCAGACATAGTGTTTATCTACTCCGCCATCTTGTCAGGGTTTTTCATGTGCATAGTGATTTTTTTTTCCCTCAGCCTGCTCCCAATCTTTATGTTCTCTAATTATATAAAATATTAACTATAAAATTTGAAATAATTCTTACATCTTGATAATACCGTAGTTTAACACAAAAGTGATGTATTTTTCCTTTTTCGTTCTCTGAAAACCACAAAACTCTATTAGCTCTACAGGAAGCAAGATTTTTAATTTTAAAGAAGTATTCCAAAACTATAATGATATAATTGGAGGGATTCTGTATGAAAAATAACAAGAAACTTAATTTCAACTCTTGCATTCTCATTAAACTAAAGATCACATAGATTTCAAAATGAATAAATGAGTAAATAACTATAGAATCCATGTAGTTTGTAACTGTTGACCTGGCGTTACATAAACTGAATATGAGTTCTGGGTGAAGAACAGGGGAAAGGGGAGTTTATGGATGTTGACTGTCTGTGCTCTGTTCTATCCTAGGTGTTTGTATATCTCACCTCAGTTCATCCTCATGTCTCTATAAGGCAGATGTTACATGTTTCATTTAACAAAGGTGCAAACAGAGGTTCAGTGGTTTGGTGCAACTTGCTCCTAAGTGACAGTGCTAGGACGGATTCGTTTCCTCATGTGTTGAAGAGGGATAATAAGGCTGCATTACCTATTTCCCAAGGTGATTTAAGAATCAAATGCAATATGAAACAATTTTAAACACTATGTGGCATTCTACAAATATATAAGAATTAACAAAATAAAAAACTAGGTGTTATTAGCAATAAAAGCGATAACCCACACTCCACTACAGTTCCTTCTCCTTTTCCTCTCCATTTGTTCTTTTAAGCTCTCTCCTTTAATTCATCTCTTCCCTCCACAGTGAAAATCCTTCTTCCTGGCAGTTTAAAATTTCCCAATAGGAGTACTGAGCTTGGACCCTAGAATGTACCCTCTTTATTTCCTCCAATTCAGTCTTTCACTCACTTTAATAGGGCTTTCCCCCACCCCACCCCACTGAAACCACCAGTTTCTTCACACTTTTGATGCCTTTGTTACAATTATGAAAAATGCATCCCCTCTTCTTAGGGATGATTTCATGAGCTGAATGCAGGCTGGTGTCCTTGTTTGGTTAACAACTCGAACAACTATATTTGGCCAATGAACACTATTTTGGCAAGTTCGTTAATGACCTCCTACTGGCAAAATCCAATGGACATGTTTTAGACTTCATCTTACTTAAGTTCTTTGTGACATTTGACACTGTTGAGAATTCCTTCCTAGAACCAATCTCCCTTCCAAGTGAAGCTGATACCAATGTCTCCTGATTCTTCCCCCAAATCTCTGGCATTTGCTCTTAGTCTCCTTCATAGGCTCTTCTTTCTCTGGCTGCTTCTAGGTTCTGTCTCTCATAAGCGTCTTTCTTCTCACTCCACGCTAATAATGAGCTACTCATAAGGTGGCACTGTATAGGGTTTGGGCTAAGTTCTGTGTAGACTGTAACCTCTGAGTGCAAGGAACCACCCAAACTCAGTCCTTGGTGGAAGAGTTAGAGCACTCTGGGAGCAAGGCATGGGTGTTCCTCCCATTTTCATGGTTCACCCCACCTCCTGTGCACTATTCCGCACACTATTATCCTAATGTCCTCCAGCCATAGTGTGGGGAGAGCTGGGGTGACAAATGGCATTTCATTCATCTTCATAACTAACACTTGTCACAAGACCTGGCACAAAATAGGTATTGGGGGAATGTTTCATCAAATTGCCTGAATCATTCTAGCCATACCATTTTGAGTTGCTGAGTGATCTAGGAAAAGTCACTTCAGACTCTGCACCTCAGAGTCCTGAGAAATAGAGAAAATAATAACAATGCTTTCCTGGGGAGGTGATTTTGAAAATAAACAAGTATTTTTGAACTTGGAAGTGTTATACAAATGTAAAGGTTAAAAGATTAGGAAATTGCTTCTGTGTTGTTCCTTAACAAATGTGCCTAGAGTGTAATAATTTAATGATAAAAGTTTCAATTTTCTCACTGACAATTTTTTATTCAATAAAACAGATAACATAAATGGTAAGAATTCATATTATTTTTTACGGGGTTCAATTAAGTTACTTCCATCATGAATCAAACAATTATAACCTTTTAACAATTCTGTGTTTCCTGAATTCATCCTGATATTGAAAAATGTGCTCACTTCTGCTCCGTTGTTTTCCTGAATAATACATGGAGCTTATGGCTTCTGCTCTTAGATCCACGTTACTGACTGAAACTATTGCCATATGGCTCTTGTTCCCACAAATCCTCTGAATTGTTCTCATCAAGAAGACCAAACTTCCTTCTGCTAAATCTAGTAGACACACACCTTTAGACCTTGTCCTACTTGGCCAACTTAGCAGCATTTGACATAGTTGACCATCTGTCTTCATTGAAATGTTTGCTGAGCTTGGCATCTGTGACCTTGTACTCTCCTGATTTCCTTTCACATTTAAAAAAATTTCCCCCTGTGTTCTTTTTTCTGCATAATTTTTCCTTGGGGTTATGTCCTGGGCTTTTTTTTTTCCCCCACTCTACATTCATTATGCAGGCAATCTCATGCACTCTTAGGCTTTTACTCATGATTTATGTTGGTTATTCTCAAATCTCCTCTCAGTCTAGACCAATCTTCAAAGCTTCACACCCAAATAGTTAACTGTCTTCTTGACAAAACGTGTTGGATGTCCACACACAATTTAAACTCAACATGTTCAGAACTGAACCTATCATCTTCTCCCTACTCCAGCTACTCCTCTTGTTGTATTCCTAGTTTAATAAATGGGCCCGTGTAAAAGTTAAGATTCAATGCAGGGAAACAATATCAGTCTAGGTGTCCTAAGCAGAAGGAACATAATTCAGGGTCTCTGTACATGCTATTCCTCCCACCTGGAATCCTTTCTCCATGCTCCAACTCCTGGTGCCCCACCATCTTTTTTCAGTTAAATCCTACTAATCCCAGAGTTTCTAATTTCAATGTAACCTAGTCCTGGAAAACTTCCCTGACCCTCAAAGTCTGAGTAAAGTGCCTTTCCTCTGTGTTTTGTCAGAAATTGGTCATAGATACTTTTCTATCATAGATGCTTGTCACATTTTGTTATAATTATAAGCGTGTCTGTCTCCCTCACTAGGCTTTAAGCTCCATACAGGCTGGCACCATATCTGCTATGCTTGTCTTTGCATCCACGACTTCTAACACAATTGCTGGCATAGGCCATTTTGTGCCTCTACCCTTGTTCGTGCTGCTTCCACTACATCCCTCACCTCTCAGTGGCACAAATTTTCTCAAGCCTCCTGATTTGGCGCAGTTGTTACGTGCACTATAATTTTTTCTTTAACTCCCAGATGGAATCTGTTCCTTTCTTATTTAAGATCCTTGCCTTTCTTGGGGATTATTTGTTTGTAAGTAATAGGAACTCATTTCAATTATTTTCTGTGAAGGGTGAAGCTTTATTATCAGGATATAAGTAGCTATGCTCAGTTACAACCACTGGCAAAAATCTTGAAATATTCACACAATAGTTGGTACACAGCGCCTGTCTGAGTCCTTAAAATGGCCAATTCAGCCACCACAGCCATTCATTCTCAACTCCTCCATACAAACAGGAGCTAAAGAATTCATGCCTGGAGTACCAGGGAGTCTCTGGTACCCAGCTCCAGCACCATCCGTAGTGGTTACTAGGAACTAGAGCATAAAAATGACTCCACCCAGGGCTGCATGGCCTCTTCTTGTCTCTGTGCATCTGCTTTTAACTTTTACTCATTGGTATGTAAGTCAGTCCATGCTGCTATAACAAAATACCAGACTGGGTAGCTGATAAACAAAAGAAATTTATTTCTCACAGTTCTGGAGGCTGGGAAATCCAAGATCATGACACCACTATGGTCACGTTCTAGGGAAGGTTTTCTTCCTTGTTCTAGCCAGTCCTCACTGTGTCCTCACATAATGGCAGGGGCAAGGGAACTCTGTGGAGTCTCTTATAAGGGCACTAATCTAACTGATGAGGGAGCCACCCTTATGACCTAATCACTCTACCAAGTCCCCACAGCTTGATACCATCATCTTTGAGGGTTACGATTTCAACATGCAAATCTGAGGGGGATACAAACATTCACACCACAGCATGTGTCTATCCCAACTTCTTATTGCATCCAGAAGGCATTGACTAGCATCTGTAATTGCTGATTTAATTCCTGGGAGAAAAAGTCTGGCTTAGAATGGGTGTCAATCAGTGATCACAGGGCAAGTTCAGATATTACAGAAATTATTGAATGTATCCAAGTCTGTGCCTGAAGTGAGCAGTTCGCAGGAAAAGGGCATGGACTAAGCACTCACACCAAAGCATGTCTTCTACATGCCACTGAACCCTACCCAGGCAGCTATCATACAGCCTAAACCACTTTATTGCACTTAGTTTTTTCAATATAGCTTTCTAATGGATTGTAAGCAGTTTGAGGGCAGAGGCTATGCCTGATTCATGTTTTTATGTCCCCAGTGTCTAGGATAGCATTTGGGTGTTCGACACAAATGGGTGTTCAACAAACATTCATTTAATACATGAATAAAATAATCAAGGGGGAAAGGGTCTAAAGTAATTATCTGGTCTAATTGTTTCCTTACATGTGTTCCAAGAAGCAATAATCTTATAAGACATTTTATATTAGAATTTGGCAAACTTTTTCTGTAAAGAGCCAGATAGTAAATATTTTAGGCATTGCAGGTTCCATATGGCCTTTCTCACATATTCTTCTTTATATTATTTTTTTTTACACAACCATTTTAAACCATCAAAAACATTCTTAGTTCAGGAACTTTATAAAAACAGGCAATAGGTTGGATCTGACACATGGGCCATAATTTTCTGACTCCTATTTTACAAGATCAAATAAGTTTGATGTAGCAGACAGACAGAACAGTGGTCCCCAAAGATGTCCGTGTCCTAATCCCAGGAACCTATGCATATATTATCTAATATGGCAAAATGGATTTTGCAGATGTGATTAAAGGTATCGGCCTTGAGATGGAGATATTATCCAGATGTACTCATGTAATCACAGGGATCCTTATAAACAGTAAGGAAGAGGATTAGAGTCAGAGAGAGAGAATGAGAGAGTTGAAGATACTACACTTATGGTTTTCAAGATGAAGGAAGAGTTCACTAGCCAAAGAATGCAGCAAACTTCTAAAAGCTCGAGTAAGCAAGATTTTGCCCCAGGGCCTCCAGAAGGGTGGCAGCCATACCATGCTAACCCATTTGGACCTTTGACCTCCAGAACTATAAAATAATAAATTTGTATTGTTTTAAGCCACTAACTATGTGGTAATTTTTTACAGCAGCAATACGAAACCAATACATTTGGAAAACATGGAAGAGTATATTCCCCTTCCTGGATATTCATTATGTATGTTACAAGTTTTAAGAAATCCTGATAGGTAAAACTGTTTACATTCATTTAACAGAGAGCTTTCCAAACTAATTTTTAACAGACACTCTTTTAGGATGTCCAGCACGAATTCTGCTATCTGTACCCTAGTTACTTTTATGAAAATCATCCCTCACTTATCCCGTTGCATATAGTTTGAAAGGGGTTGAGTCCAGTTCCAGAAATAGGCATTTGATTTATGTCAGTTTGCAAATTCACCCCCAGCCACAGTGTCTGCTCAAGGATGGACACATGACCCACTTCCACTGAGTGGAAATCAAGCTAAGAAATTTTCTAATATTTATTGGGGAAGAAGCCCTTTCTTTGTATATATGTTGTTAAGACAAGGGGACTTGGAATTCCTGGAACTACATGGCTCACAAAAGAAGCCAATAAGGAAGCAGAAACCAGAGGTGGAAAGTTGTATTAATTTTCTGTTGCTGCTATAACAAATTACTAGAAACTTAGTAGCTTAAAACAACACAAATTTGTCTTACATTTCTCAGTTCTGGAAGGCAGAAGTATGGTACAGATCACTGGACTAGCAGGGCTGTGTTTCTTTCTGGAAGCTCTACAAGAGAATTCATTTTCTGCTCATTTGTGTGGTTGGCAGAATTCAGTTCCTTTGACTGTAGGACCAAGGTCCTCATTTTCTTTCTGGCTGTTCAGTAGAGGGTTGTTCTCAACTTCCAGAGGTCACTACAATCCTTGCTTTGTGGCCCCCCTTTTCCATATTCAAAGCTAGCAACAGCAGGTTAAGCCCTTTTCATGTCACCTTTCTCCTCTTCCATTTTTAAGGACTGTGTGATTAGATTGGGCCCATGATAATCTCTCCATCTCAAACCTTAATCACATCTGCAAAGTCTCTTTTGCCATGTAAGGTAACATATTCACAGTTTCCGGTGATTAGGGCATGGACATCTTTCGGGGACCATTATTCTACTTAATGATATCATTCAAACCAGGGAATTGGCCATGGCAAAGGCCAGCTCTACCCCTGGACTTTTCAGCTATTGAGAAAATAAATCCCATTTTTCAATTAAGCCAGGTTGAGTCAGGTATTTTGTCACCTGCAACTTAAAAACCCTACCACATAATTTGACTTGAAATTCCTACTTTTTTATTGCATGTATTTATATCCCAAAGAGCTGCTGTTCTGAAGCATACTCCTTGGGAATGTTGATTTTTTCCCCCCCAAACTCTCTAATTTTATAAAGGAAACCAAGACCCAAAGAAGAAAAATAATTTTCCCAAGGTCAAAAACTTCATTCCAGAATCGCAGTGAATATCTAAAGTCCAGACTCTCCCTGCAATTGTCTATAAGAAAACTTTCACTTGCTTTATGGATGTCTAGCTCCCCTTTCAATGGCCAACCTCCACACCTCCTTCTATGAAGACATGCCCAGTGCCTACCTGGGCCCCAGCATGCTGACATCTGGATTTTATTTCCACTTACAACTACTGCTTTTCTGTCTAGGTAGAGGAAGTCAATTGAATACTTGTCTGTTGGACTGATTATTTGTCAACTCATTTATTCATTCTTTCTTTAACAAAATTACTTAGTGACACTAATAAATCAAATTTCCATCTCATGTTTGTTAGTCATCGAACTTTCACATGTTACTATGTCTTTTTAAAGACATGTTAGAAATCTTTAATAGCAATATTGTCATCTTCCTGTAGACAAGTGTCTATTATTGTTATATTCCTGACAATCTGGGCCAAGGTGACCTTGTTCAGTTCCCAATGGGGAAAGGTATCTGTTTCCTGTCAAGGATGTAAGAATGTACAATGGAAACAGATTTCTAGTTTCTGGGACTGAGAACAGCTTAGTCTCAAAGCCACTCACGAATTGCTCAAGAGGTGTCTGTGATGTTTGATTCTGTTCCCAGCTATCAACAATAGATTAAAGAAATGAAGTAATACATTAGCGGTAAATGACTTTAAGAATTCTCACAAAGTTTCTCATGGTTAAGAAGAGATGTGATCCACAGTCAAACTGATTAAGTTTAAAATCTTATCCCATCATGTATTAATTGCATGATTCTAAGCAGGTTACTCAACTTCTATAGTCCTCAATTATCTCATCTGTAAATCGGGATAATAATGCCTTACATCTAAGATTGTTGTGAGGATTGAATAAGATAATACACATAGGATGTCATAGGAATGGATGGACTTTTTGAGTTCTCCTCCGGATCTTATCACAAGCGGGACATCTATAACCCATCAAAGGACTCTCTGCTCATCATGCAGAACAGCTAAGAGACTCGTGCAAGGATTACTTGAAGGTGCGCAAATTGGGCGAACAGGGGAAGAGGGAAGGGTGCGGAGTGGAGACACAGCCGCATCCACGGCTTTGGAGACGCAGGCCGCACCCACCGCTGTGGAGATGCAGCTGACATCCACAGCTGCAGAGATGCAGGGGATCCCAGGACTGAACAGAGAACACAAAAGCCAGGAGGTGGGCTCTTTCCCTGCGTCCCACAGCTGATCTCTCCCACCGACGGGGTAGCATATCCAGCATTTGAGGCAGTAACCTCAGCTGGGACCTCCATCTGGGCCCTAGATCAGACAAAGGACACAAACTCCATACCTGGGCCCCTCCCCCCACTATCCCAATCCGACCCCCTGCCTTTCCAGAGACTTAAACTGGTCCTTGAACTGAGGAGTAGTGTCAGATTACAGAGGAGTTGTAGTGCTCAGACTCTGGGAAGACCGGTTTGCAGCTCTGACCCAGGGAAGAGGCTGGGAAGAGTGTGATTTTTGCTGGGCTAGGAGAGAAGAGACTCCTCCACCCCCAGCCACCACCTTTTCTGGCCTGTGGGAAGAGTGTGACACAACTGGGCTGGGAGACAGAGACCCCTCCATCCCCAGCCCCCACCCTATCTGTCCTGCCTAGGGCAGGGCAATTACCACTGCAGAGGCACACCCAGGGATCAGCAATAGGCGGCAGGCACAGCTCCGGGCTTTCAGCAGCTCAGAAATCTCCCGCCCACCACACACACACACACACACACACACACACACACACACACACAGAAGAAGTGCCCTAAGACTCAGGAGAACTGGGCACAGGGCTGGTGGTGCTACTCTCAGTGCGCATATGTGCTGGCAAGAGCAGAAACTGCACTGACTTTGTAGAAACTACCATCCAGACCCCTCAGTCCCACTCATCTAAATCTGCAGTCCCAAGGTCATTCTGGGCACCAGGTGACCGGCTCTGCCTGCACAATACACAGAGGACACTTTGGTACAGCAGAGGACAACTTGGAGATTATTTGGTGGGCTTAAGCCAAGACTATCACTGCTTTTTTTGTTTTGTTTTGTTTTTATATCTTTGATATCTTTGCCTGTGTTGAGTGTGGGTTATCGGTTGTTTTTACATGTGAATGTATTTGATTTTTTCTTTGTTGTTGTTGTTGTTGTGCTTGGTGGTGTGCTTTGTTCTGAAATTGTCCTATACCGGGGCACAGCTTAAGAGGCACAAGATTCAATACACCCAGAGGCCAACTCCAGACCAAATGAGAGTACTACCGGGTTTGACCTACAAGTGACACACCCAGAGGGAATTGTCTACAGGCACAAGACCCCATAGAGGCCAAACCTAATTTAAGTGGTCAACCCTCACGCACCAGAACACCCTGCTGTGGGCAGAGCCAAGTCTCAGAACTAGTCAGCCTAGGAGTCAACCCCACCTACTCACAAGCGAAAAGCAATTAAAGATCAACTATAATAGAACAATAAACACAGCACAAGAGTCACCTTTGGAGCACACACAGAGGAGAAGAAGGTAGTTGTGCAAGTCAAATATCAAGGACACATACTACATAAGATAACCCAGCAAGAACTAAGAACCCTAGGGGATTTACCTAATACATCGAAGCAAACACAGAGAGTCAGCCAGAATGGGGAAACAAAGAAACATGTCCCAAATAAAAGAACAGAAGAAACCTCCAGAAATGGAACCAAATGAAACAGAGGTAACCAACCTATCAGAGACAGAGTTCAGGACACTGATGATAAGAATGTTTAAGGAGCTTAGAGATGACATAAAGAAGGATAGAGAAATCATAATGAACAACCAGTTAGAAATAAAGAACACAATTACTGAAATAAAGAACTCACTTGAAGGAATTAACAGCAGGTTAGATGAAGCAGAGGATCGAATCAGCGACTTAGAAGATAAGTTAGCAGATATCACCCAAACAGAACAACAAAAAGAAAAAAGAATAAAAAAGAGTGAAGATGGTTTAAGAGACCTCTGGGATAACATCAAGCACAACAACATGTGCATTATAGGAGTACCAGAAAGTGAAGAGAGGAAACAAGGGATTGAGAACATATTTGAAGTAATAATGTCCAAAAACTTCCCTAACCTGGTGAAGGATACCGACATACAAGCCCAGGAAGTGCAGATAGTTCCAACCAGGATAAACCCAAACAGGTCCACACCAAGACACATTATGGTTAAAATGGCAAAGGTTAAAGACTGAGAATCCTAAAGCAGCAAGAGACAGACAGAGGGTTACATACAAGGGAACTCCCATAAGACTATCAAATGACTTTTCTACAGAAACATTGCACACCAGGATAGAGTGGCAGGACATACTCAAAGTGATGGAAAACAAGGCCTACAATCTAGATTGCTTTATCCAGCAAGGCTATCATTTAAAGTTGATGGAGAGATAAAGAGCTTCCCAGAAAAGAATAAGCTAACGGAATTTATTACCACCAAGCCAGCATTGCAAGAAATATTAAAAGGACTTCTGTAAACAGAAGAAAGATGAAAACAATCTTACTACAAATTTAAAAAACGGCAATAACTATGTACCTATCAATAATCACTTTAAATGTAAATGGATTAAATGCTCCAATCAAGAGACATAGGGTGGCTGAGAGGATAAGAAAGCAAGACCCTTGTATATGCTGTATACAAGAGACTCACCTCAGATCAAAAGACACACACAGGCTGAAAGTGAAGGGTTGGAGTAAGACATTTCATGCAAATGGAAATGAGACAAAATCTGGAGTTGCAATACTTATATCTGACAAAATAGACTTTAAAATGAAGAACATATTAAAAGACAAAGATGGGCACTATATAATAATAAAGGGATCGATCTGACAAAAGGACATAACCCTAGTAAACGTCTATGCACCCGACATAGGAGGACCTAAATACATTAAACAGGTATTGACTGACATAAAGACAGAGATCAACAGTAACTGTAACATAGTAGGGGACTTCAACACACCTCTGACAACAAGGGACAGGTCTTCCAGACAGAAAATCAATATGGAAACAACAGCCTTAAATGACACAGTGGACCACTTGGATTTAATCGATATTTTCAGAGCATTTCATCCCAAAGCTGCAGAATACACATTCTTCTCAAGTGCACATGGGACATATTCCAAGATAGACCACACGTTAGGCAACAAAACAAGTCTTGATAAATTTAAGAAAATTGAAATCATACCAATCGTCTTCTCTGACCACAGTGCAATGAAATTAGAAATGAACTACAGGAAAAAACTGGAAAACATACCAATTCATGGAGGCTGAATAACATGTTACTAAATAATGAATGGGTCAACCATGAGATCAAGAAAGAAATCAAAAGTTATCTCTAGACAAACAAAAATGAGAACACGACGACCCAAAATCTATGGGCAGCTGTGAAAGCAGTCCTAAGAGGGAAATTCATAGCATTGCAGTTCTACGTAAAGAAACAAGAATAATCACTAATCAACCGTATCTTCACACTGAAGGGATCTGGAAAAAGAATAGCAAAATGAGCCCAAAAGGAGTACAAGGAAGGAGATAATAAAGATCAGAGCAGAAATAAATGAAATAGAAACCAGAAAAACAATACAAAAGATCAATGAATCCAAGAGTTGGTTTTTAGAGAAGATAAACAAAATTGCCAATCTTTAGCCAGGCTCATTAAAAAAAGAGAGAGAGAGAGGATCCAAATTAATAAAATCAGAAATGAAAGAGGAGAAGTGACAACAGATACCACAGAAATACAAAAAAAATTTAAAAATTACTATGAGCAACTATGTCAACAAATTTGACAATCTGGAAGAAATGGACAATTTTCTAGAAGCATACAACCTTCCAAGGCTAACTCAAGAAGAAACAGAAAACCTGAATAGACTGATTACCACCAGGGAAATTGAATCAGTAATCAACAATCTCCCAACAAACAAAAGCCCTGGACCAGATGGCTTTACAAGTGAATTTTATAAAACATTCAAAAAAGAATTATCACCTATTCTCCTGAAGCTGTTCCAAAAAATCCAGAAGGAGGGAAGGCTCCCAAACACTTTTTACGAGGCCACTATCCCAAAATCAAAGACACCACAAAAAAAGAAAACTACAGGCTGATATCTCTAATGAACGTAGATGCAAAAATCCTCAACATAATATTAGCAAACAGAATTCAGCAATACATTAAAAAGATCATACACCATGATCAAGTGGGATTCATCCCTGGTATGCAAGGGCGGTTCAACATTCGCAAATCAATTAATGTGATACACCACATTAACAAAATGAAAAATAAAAATCACATGATCATATCAATAGATGCAGAAAAAGCATTTGACGAAATTCAGCAACCATTTATGATAAAAACCCTTAAGAAAGTGGGAATAGAGGGATCATAGCTCAACATGATAAAGGCCATATATGATAAACCTTCAACTAACATCACATTCAATGGGGAAAAGCTAACACCATTCCCCCTAAGATCAGGAACAAGGCAAGGTTGCCCACTTTCTCCACTTCTATTCAACATAGTGCTGGAAGTTCTAGCCACAGCAATCAAACAAGAAAAAGAAATAAAAGGCATCCAAATCGGTAAGGAGAAAGTAAAATTGTCATTATATGCAGATGACATGATACTATATATAGAGAACCCTAAAGACTCCACCAAGAAATTATTAGAGCTGATAGATGAATTTAGTAAAGTAGCAGGATACAAAATTAATATTCAGAAATCTGTTGCATTTGTATATAGCAATAATAAAACATCAGAAGGAGAAATTAAAAAAACAATCTCATTTACAATTGCTTCAAAGACTATAAAATGCCCAGGAATAAATTTAACCAAAGAAGTAAAAGATCTGTACTCAGAATATTTTAAGAGCCTGAAGAAAGAAATGAAAGAAGATACAAATAGATGGAAACACATACCATGTTCGTGGATAGGAAGAATTAATATAGTTAAAATGTCCATACTGCCTAAGGCAATATACATATTCAACGCAATTCCTATCAAACTACCAATGACGTTTTTCACAGAAATAGAACATATAATCCTAAAATTTATATGGGACCATAAAAGACCCCGTATAGCCTCAGCAATCTTGAGAAATAAGAACAAAGTGGGAGGTATAACGATACCTGACATCAAATTATACTACAAGGCTACAGTAATCACAACAGCATGGTACTGGCATAAAAACAGACACATAGATCAATGGAACAGAATAGAGAGCTCAGAAATAAATCCATGCCTATATGGCCACTTAATCTATGACAATGGAAGCAAGAATTTACGGTGGGGTAAAGACAGTCTATTCAATAAATGGTGCTGGGAAACCTGGACAGACATATGCAAAAAAATGAAGCTGGACCACCTCCTTACACCATATACAAAAATAAATTCAAAATAGCTTAAAGACTTAAATGTAAGATCTGAAACCATAAAATTCCTAGAAGAAAATATAGGAAGAAACTTTACAGACATTACTGGGAGTAAGATTTTTACTGATATATCCCCTCGCGCAAGGGAAGTAAGAGAAAAATAAACATGTGGGATTACATCAAACTAAAAAGCTTTTTCACAGCAAAGGAAACCATCAATAAAACAAAAAGGGATCCTACTGAATGGGAAAAGATATTTGCCAATGACATATCCGATAAGGGGTTAATATCACAAATTTATAAAAAACTCACTCAACTCAACTCCAAAAAAACAAACAACCCAATTAAAAAATGGGCAGAGGACATGAAGAGACATTTTTCTAAAAAGGACATACAGATGAAAAAATGCTGAACCTCACTAACCATCAGAGTAATGCAAATAAAAACCACAATGAGATACCACCTCACCCCAGTCAAAATGGCTATCATCAATAAATCAACAAACAAGTGCTGGCAAGGATGTGGAGAAAAGGGAACCCTTATGCACTGTTGGTGGGATTGCAGACTGGTGCAGCCGCTATGGAAAACAGTATGGAGGTTTCTCAAAAATCTGAAAATGGAACTACATTATGATCCAGCAATTCCACTCATAAGTATCTATCTGGAGAAATCCAAAACTCTAATTCAAAAAACTTTATGCACTCCTATGTTTATTGCAGCACTATACACAATAGCCAAGACATGGAAACAACCGAAATGCCCATTGGTAGATGACTGGATTAAGAAACTGTGGTACATTTATACAATGGAGTATTACGCAGCCATAAAGAAGCAAGAACTCTTACCATTTGCAACAACATGGATGGACCTAGAGAACATTATGTTAAGTGAAATAAGTCAGACAGAGAAAGACAAATACCATATGATCTCACTTATTTGTGGAATCTAAAGAAGATAGTAAGTGAATGAACTAATCAGAAACAGTTTTGGAGACATAGAGGAAAAACTTAGTGTTGCTAGACGGGAGGGAGGGGTGGGGATAAGGGGGAAGGTGAGGGGATTAGAAAATAGTCAGTAACCACAAGATGGCCACAGGGTTACGAAAGTTAATTTGAGGAATGTAATCAATAACATTGCAAAGATTTTGTAGGGTATCCTATGGATACTTGTCTCATTAGGGAGACCACCTCAGGGATGATGTAGATGCCTGATCACTGCACTGTACACCTGAAGCTGAAGGTGAACAATAATGAATGCCAACTACAAGTTTATATATATATATATATATATATATATATATATATATATATATATGTGTGTGTGTGTGTATACACACATATATATGTGTATACATATGTATACACTTACAAGAAGCGTAGTACAGCATTAGGAATAGAGACAGTGGAAATGTAATGGCTCAGTGCGATGTCAGAGGGATAGTGGATGGGGGGAGGGGGGTTGACACAGTGTGAGGGATGTAAATGATAAACGTCTAAGTATTACTTTGTTTTGTGCACATGAAACTAATATAAAAATAAATAAGAAAAGATAATACACATAGAATACTTGGAACCACATCTAATTTGTAGCAGCACTCAATAAGTGTTAGCTATTTATTATTGTTGTTATTCTTACTTAATAATAAGTTCTGTGTCTATTGTGAATCAAGGAAGGAGATCAACTGTAAGCTGAAGCAAAGGAAACAGTAGTAGGAACAAAAGTAGATATATCTACAAGTAGGTCACTTAGAAGAAACAAAAGGAAGAAGCTTAAGACCACAGTTTTTTTGTCCAAACCGTAAGAAGCACATCCTTCCACTAAGCCCCATCTTTGGGTTTTCCCACACAAGAGGATTAGATTCTGTGGCTAGAAAATACTAAGTTGAGGAATTCTCTGGTTATTTCTGTAAGGAAATAACATTCCTGATTACAAACAAACCAAACTAGAAAAGAACTTTTGCAATGAGACCCATCAGTAAACTAGGACAGCCAGAGTACATTTCTGGTTGACGAGAAGAAAGGAATGTAGGCACCATTTAGATGGTTATGGTCTTCACCATTATGATAGATGCTTTCTGCAACTTTTTATTTAAAAATAAATCAACATGAATTTTAAAATGTTAATTTAATTTCAGACAAAGGTAGAAGTAATATCTTCACTAAAAATTTGTAAATGAAATGCTTCATTATATTTGTATTTCTCATGGAATAATAAAGTCTTTAAACTTTTCAAATGAGAATTCTTCAAGTATATAATGAATTTGTCATTAAAACGAAAACCAAGAAATATTTCCAATTTTAAAGGCATGAGAAAAGGAGGGAAGTCAAGAGATGATTATCAATCATTGCAGGACAAACTGAGTAAATAATTATTCCAAAAATGTACAGTTGCAGCTGATAGCAAGTGCTGTACAATATAAATTATTGTCTTTTTAGATTTTACTTTTAGAAAAATTAAAATTTAACTTTTTTGGTTAACATAGCTTGATATTTACATGATAGAAAAATAATATACTTAAAAACTTAATCATGATGCCAAAACTTCAGTGTTTTCAATTTTATGCAAATAATAATAAAACGCTATGGAATATTGGATAGAATATCTTTTTTAAACCAGTAGTAGCTCACGAGAAATCTCAATCAATCAATCATGTTTTGTATTATTGAAATATGTTTATTCCTTATAGCCCATTAGATAGATGCAAATGGGATGGGATAGATTGTGTTTCTAGAATTGAAATACTAAATCAACAGGCAGCAAGGCCATTATAGCAGAATCCCTTTCGAAATGCAATTCCTGTGTTACACCTTAACAAGGGATCTTCTACTATATAGCTAGCCCCCAAGTGATCCTGGTCTCCTGGTATTTATACCCTTATGTTGATTCCTCCCATACTGAATAGGGTTGACTTGTGTGGCAAATACGATATTGTGCAAATGACAGAGAGTGATTTCTGAGTCTAGGTTATAAACATTGAAGCTTCTATCTTGTTCTCTTGTATCACTTGCTCTGGAAGAACTTAGCTGTTATGCTGTGAGGACACTCAAGCAGCCCTATGATGAGATCCCTGATCCAAGGAACTCTTCAGATTTGAAAGACCTTAAGGCAGAAACACTATGTAAACCACTTCTGAATTCCTGATTGGGGAAGGATTGGGGAAATTTGTTACACAGCAAGAAATAGCTAACATCCACTATCTTCAAAAATCTGAACTGTGGTATATCTGTGGCCATGGTTTCTTTCAGCTACTATTCATACAATTAGTAACATCTTCCAGGTTGCAATGATGCTTGCCCTTCATAATGTGAAGTACTTTCCACCAATTTCTAATTACCTGTTGGTTTTCAGCCTCTGTTTCCTTAAAGATTTACATTCTAACATCTAGCCTGATAGGTAATTTGGTGAAACTTCCAGAATAACCATTTGTAACATCTGATCTGTCATTATTGGTCAAAAATTATTCACCAGAACCAAATTAATGGCAGAACTAGACAAACAACACAGGGAAGTGCCATTAAAGAAAACAGAATGGCATATGAATGTTCACTGATTGAAGGCTGCGAATGACATTCATCATACGTATGTGTTGGCTGTCTGGCTATGAGAAAAACTGTATATTTTTATATTATATTGTATTTGTATCAGTCAGGACAGGCTAGTTTTTGCTGTTATATAAACAATCCCAAAATCTCAGAGACTTTATAAAACATAGATTATTTCTTGCTCACTCTACTTATCCATGAGTTGACTTGGAATGTTGCTCTGTATCATCATGCTTCAGTCTAACAGAAAAGCAGTTTGAACATTTCCAGTCACCATGGCAGAGGGAAAAAGCTATAGCAATTTATACTCACTTTTACTCAACTTCTATTGACCAAGTTGTCACATGGTCATGCCTAATTTCAAAGAGGAAGAGGAAATATAATCCTATTGTGTGCACAAGAAGAATATTTAGTCAACAGCATGTATGCTACAATATATGTACAAATAAATATCAAACATTTTTGAGATGAATGCATTATAATAAACCAGCACTTATGTAGACAGTGCTGTATAAGACAGGCCTATAATGTGACTCTTTCAGGCTGAGATGGGAGAGGGTAATATGGAGATAAAATGCAGTGGAGTGGACCCAGTCCCTATAATATTCTCTTTGATTAAATGCCTACCTTCCTTGGAATAGTCAGTACTAGGTGTAACTTGGGTTAGTCTCCTATACTTGAACCTCTGGTAAAATGTGTTTTTCAAGTCTGGACCATATTGAGTTTGGCATATAGTGAGCTTGGCCATTTTCCAACTCTCTGGAAGCCCTCCCCCATAAATTGTGGCATTTTCTTCCACTGCAAATTTCATGAGTTGTCATACCAGCCATGTGTGATATCTACCCTTAACTCATGAACACAGTTACAAGAGAAATGTATTTTCTTTTTATATTTATTGTCCTGAGATAGCTGGTAATTCTTAGCTCATATTTTTTCTCTCTTGGTTTCTAATTCTTTGACTTTGCTTCTGGTTTATTTTCTTAACTTTATGTTTTCACCTTTCTGTTGAATTTTTTATTAAGACTATAAATATATTTTTCATCTTTAAAAGTTATTTCTTTTATTGTTGCTCCTTTTTCATAACATTCTGTTCTTGTTCTTTGGACACAATATTTTCTCTTATATATCTGAAGATATAGTAATACTCAAATAATTTTGCATTTTTTCTCTGTTCTTTCTGTTTGTTTTTAGAGTTTTTGTCTTTTTCATAATGAACACTTTCCTTATGTGTCTGGTGATCCTTAGTTGGCCAATCATATTTTAAGAATAGGACATTATAAAGCTAAGTGAAAGCTATGGTCAGAGCTTACTGATGGTTAAACTTCACTATAAGGGAATTGACTGGTAAGTCACCCTTGTCTTAGGGGAACCCCAAATCTCAGTTTATATAGGTCTTTTCTTGGGACCATTCAATTTATCCAGAGAAGTACCTTCAAATTTCCTATATAGGAAAGTGTGTTCCTGGCTGCCAACATTTTGAAGAAAAACATGGAGGATGGAGGTTTTACAATTTAGTATCTTTTTTTAATTTATGGCCTGTGTCTTAAGCTCATCCTCTGCTATGCCTGGGATCCTTGAAACCAGATCCATCATAGTTAATTTTCTGTGGAAAATAACCTCCTCTCTCTTGCTGGGGAGAGGGTAGTGTTTGTGTGTGTGTGTGTGTGTGTGTGTGTGTGTGTGTTATGGGTGTTTATTGTGTGTGTGTAATGAAGGAGGTGATCTGGTAGTTCACCTGGTCTGTATTCAGACTTCCCACCACTCCTCTAGTTTTCACCCCTGCACGTCACCCTCCCTTCTGCATTCAATCTCTCAGAACTTTTTGGCATGTCTCCTGGCTGTGTCCCTCTGATCAGCCTATAGTTTCTAACAGCTTGTTTTCCAGATAGTTGTTGAAATCCCATGTCCACTATTTTTGTCTTTCTCATTTTCTTTTCTTATTGGCAAATACCTTTATTATTCTTTTGCTATCATTTTGGCGGAGGTTGTGGGAGGACAAGAGATAAGTGCATGTAATTAATTCACCATTTTAACAAAGAGTCCCTTAGGTTTTTTTCTCTATAAGCATCAAGGCATTCAGAACTATTTTATAAGAGCCTTTGATCCTTAAATTCTTTTTCTCCCACAATTTTGTAAAGTAGAAAAACAAATTCACTTTTTGACCTAGTAACATAGATAAAACATCTAAATAAATGTCCACTGTAAAGCATTCTTTTCTTCAGCTGTTTAATAGTATACTCTGTGTATACCCCCACAATATTATTACATGATTACATATTTTTAGGTTTTTGAAAGAAATGTAAAGTATTATCAAACAGATTTAAAATTAGTCTCTGAATAAATATTATACTATTTTGAATTATTTTTTTAAATGGGCCACCAAAAGATAAAAACAGAAAAAAAAATTGTAAGTAACTTGATTTTTTTTCCCCCAATCTTTTTCAATCTCTCTGGGACCATTTAAAACAATCAGTATTTCAGGATTTCAAATTTGAACATTTCTTTAATATATATATTTGTCAAATTTTCATTTAATAATTGCTCTAAGTTATTCTCTTTGCTTGTCATCTTGCTTTGTACCTAAGGTGAAAGCATTCATGTATGTAAATACTGATCTCTCTGTTACCTCTTTTGCTATAAAAAGGTATTTCAATAGAATGTTTAGAAATATTCCTAATGTGTATGTAAATTTAGACTATTTTCTGATCACAATTGCCAGAATGACACCCTTTCAAAATCAGTTATTTATCTATAATTTCAAATTTCCTAATAGAAGCAGTCTCACAGTGTGCAGCAATTTATGGTTATTAATATCTCGGCAAAATATTTTTAGAACATATTCTGGGATATAAGCAAGTTTTTATCTTAGGGAAATGATAATTTAAAGTATGACAAGACAAATACAAATACAATAATATAAGGAATTGCTGAGATGAGAAGGGCATGTTCTCAGAAGAAAACGATGGAAAGGCACCAAGTGAGGATGTGAAAAGGGGTTTACCGAGCTGGCTGCCACTCCTCTGACAGAGGAGACTGTCACGTGAGGGAAATGTCAAGGATGAAAACCTGAATAGCTCCCATTTCAATAGTTGATCATTTCCCCCACTCCCTTTCTGACCCGGAAAAGCAAATTAAAGCAGACAGGAAATTAAAAAGTGTGGGTTCTAATGGTAGGCCTGCTTTACTTGGGCAAGGTATCAAGTAAACAATCATTCATTTATTTTGATCTCTAAAGGAAGCCTGGGGAATTATATGGTTTAACATGTTTAGCACACCTGTACCATAGCAATTAGTGTTAAATTAATCAAGTAAAAGTAAAATTTAGCCAAAATTAAATGAAGCCATTTTGAAATAAAAAATGGCTTTCCATTTGTGATAAGCCTAAGGCCCTATAATAGGACCAGATAACATTATCAGGATACAACTAGATCATCTGTTATTTTAGCATCTAGGTTGAACAAATCCAGAAAGTCCCCAGGCACTTAGTTCAGGTTACTGTAGATTTAACAACAAATAAGAGTTTCAACATGCTAAAGAAAGAGTGTGTGATATAATGAACTGCTGATTATAACACTGGAAAGAGAAAAGATCTATTCTGTTTAGTAACTATTTCCACTCTTTGGATTTAATTTTTATCATAAAATGCTGGTATTTATAATATGTTACCTAGAGTTTTGCTTCCAAAGTTGTGATAAAGACCAAAGCAGATAGAATCAGATGAGTATGTAAAAGGAAGCAAAATGAAGTGTGACAAAACAAAACAAAACAAAAAACAATCAATGTGAAAGACAGTATCTCATCTTTATATTAATAACTCTATAAGGTCAGGACTTTAGGAGCAAGGTAACTAAATTTTGAGATTGCACTCCAGAATATATAGACACAGTTACAAAGCGTTCTCCATCTTTTGCTCATCTCAGTATTAGATAACTAACTACCTGACCAAGGATTGTCTCCCCTTCCCCACTCACACAGACACACGCAAAACAACACTTGGAAACAGAGCATGGCTGCCAGCATCCCATAAATACGATAACATATTTCCCAAAAATTGTACTTAGGGTTAGAGGAACCCAACGGTGGAAAATGTCTTAAAAAGAAAATTCACAAAGAGAAACCTGACCCTAACCTCAGCTATGGGAGCTGGAGAGAAAAGAAACAAAGACCTAGTTATACAAATGACATGAAAACAAACACATGTACAACATTGATAAGCATTTTTCTTAAAGGGAGAAAAAAACAGGAAGGGCTGAAAGTCTCCACACAGACCAATCTGTTTGATGGAAACATATTTCCTTTTTTCTTCTGGTCTCCTCTATAAGACAGTGTACAAAGTGCTCATTTATATTTTCTGTGTTTTCATCCCAAAGCTAGAAGATCAAAGAGTTAATAAACCTCCTTGCTATAGAAGGTCATTACAAAACTAAATGCAGCAATTCAAAGTGGAAAATAGAATGAATGCCAAGGAGATGTTTAACGAAGTAACATTCTAGATGTATTCTTTGAAGAACATTTGCAGACTCGTTTGATTGCTTTACAGCGCACAGGGCACACAATGCGTCCCGCGCACAGCTAACGTTGACTGATGGTTGCGCTCTCGGAGCCGCGGCCAGGCCATTTGGAATCCCAAGTATATTTGATAGAGAATTACCTAATATGGTGGAAATATTCATGAGTGTATTTTACATAGTAAACTGGAATTAAAAACTTCCACCTTCCCCCCACCCCACCCCCCGCGCGTCCGTGAGGCCTAATTAAACGTCCAAACATAAGACATGAGTCTATTCATTTGAAAAATAATTTGAAGTACTATTTTTCCAAGAACTGACAAAGTTGGACTGCAAGATAAGGGGTTAGCTTGATGTTTCCCATTTGCTATTCAGATCCTTTTCTTTTTTCTTTCTTTCTTTCTTTTTTTTTTTTGGTCCTTTTTTATTGCTGACATCTTTAGAATGGGAGCAAATACAGAATATATAGAGAGGTAGCCTGGGAAATTGCCGAAATTGCCATGTTGATTTATTCAAAAGAGATAGGCTGGCACGCTGGTCTTGCAGTTCAGTGTGACATGTCAGAATTCACCATTCACAGTAGCCCTTGAATCTCGGCATTAGGACCCATTTGGTTTCTTCCTGGAAAAGAAGCAGCAGAACAGTCTACAACTTCAGAAGTGATCATCTTGCTGGGGGAGCCATGGCTAGGTGTCAACACAGAGGCTGAGGATAGAGGTTACTCAGAGTCTCTGAGTTATTATCAATTATTTTTTCATTATTTGAAAACTTGGGAAATACAGGTTGTTTTCATTTTGAGGAAGAGGGAATTCTTTCACAGGATAATTTGTGGAATAGATTAGAAAACTGACAAAGCTAGGTTTTCAGATAATGATTACACTCATAGGAAGAGTATAAGTAAATAACATAGAAATGTAAAGATATCTGAGATTAAGTTTAAGCAATTGAACTTTTTAATTACTTGGGGCAATAATTGACCTATTTCACCATAAAATGAAACTGTTTTGAAGTACCATTGAATGTTGTGCTGATGCCAATCATCCTTTTTTTTTTTCCTTTTTGCATCAGTGGTGCATGTCACCTTCCTGCAAGACAACCAGTTTGCAGATCTGGCCAGAGGGAAAATTACTAGGAAACAAAATGAAAAGGAGGCATAAGTCAGCCCAGCTCTCTGAACCCGAGGGAAGGCAACTTCCCTTCACTCATGAAAGAGGACAATTGTGCTCAGTACCACTTATCCGGTGCCAACAATCTGGTAAGCCCTGTATTCAGCGCTATACCAGGGCTACACCAAGGTGACCCGGAGTTTGGGGCTGAGGTCAGGGAAAGGTCAGTGCCTGAAAAATGAAACTAGTCAAAAGGAAAGAATCCTAGGAATGGGTGAGGTTAGTCACCCTCAAAAGCAGCCCAACCCCAGAAATGGCATAGAGAAGCATTTTATATAGAATCCGAAGTTCGTTCAACTATTTTAAATAATCCTGCTGGCCCTTGCAAGCTGGTGCTCAGATGCTCTGAAGTGTAGTCCTAGGAATCTGCATTGCATCACTTAAATTCCTAGACTTCTTCCTCTCTTTTATCTCTGTTTTTCAGGTTCCCCAATTCCCTCCTCCCTTCTTTTACCATCACCCCAATGTCAAAACTGAAAACCAGACACTAGGTATAAAGGTTTCATCAGTCTGTTATTTGAAAGCAGGTCAGCTTTCCCTTCCCCAGCATCTTTCTGTGCCTGCCTGTAAAGGTAGAGTGTCAAATACGTGCCTCTGTGATGACGTCTGTTGGTCATGGTATACCATGAGTACCCATTTAAACAAGGCCTTTCAAGGTTAAAGGAACCTTAATGTTTGGAATATTATTTGCCCTTTTCTAGTTTTTCTTAGCTCATTTGATGCGTCTGAGTGCTTACGGAGTGTCTTCATTAGGAGACGCTACAGGATGAATGAACATGGGCTAAGCTTACTCATTCTCAGCCTTCCAAAAAAAAAAAAGGGGGACATTTCTTCCCCTAGATGGCAAAATAAAAACATTTCACAAATAAAACTATAGCACTTTTAAGATGTGGAAAAACTAGGTATGCTTAAAAAAGGATTTTCATTTCAAATAGATAGCCAGAAGCTGATATGTGCGACTAAAATGTTTACTATTCATCTGGGTTCTTTTTCTAAGAAACCTCAAAATCATAAAATTAGAAAGTATTCAATTACCTCTCTTCAATGTATAGAAGGATGGAGGGATTTCAAGTTCTTTTTGTTTTATATTTGTTGTCAAGAATTCATATAAGAAAGTCAATTTTATAGAAAATAATTTCACAAAATTACTTTTAAGAGAGTCAATTTCCATATATCAATTTCAGTAGGTCATATAATATAAGTCTTTTAATATGAGCTCCTTAGTTTTATTAGTGCGTTATAAATTATTTATCTTAGAAAAATACATTAAAAACAGAATTAGAATGTCTTTGGTTTATATAGCTCATAGCATTAAGTTAAAATAGTGTAATACATATTGTAGAGAGAGAAATGTAAATGTGGCCTAAAAGAACATTTTTGAGTCAGTTTCACATTAAACATTGAATTGAAAAGTTGACTTTTCTTAAAATAAAGCAAGTCACTGTATCACTCTGCTACAATCAAACATTTCGTTCGTAAATAAGGAAGAACTGACAGCATTTGAAAGTGTAGTTCATCAAAATCACAACAAGAAACCAAATATTATGAACACATAAAATTTCATGTTTATTTAATATCCATTACACAGTCAGTTCATTGAAACCAGATTTTGTAAAGACAAATAACATTTTTAATGAGCATAAACAATATCATATAGCTGAAATTTATGCTGTATTTTCATGTGAATAAAGATGTCACTATGCAAGAGTTTCAACAATGAAGACCTTGCGTGAATTGGCGTGGCATCTCTCTGTGCTTCAAGGCGGCACCAACTCCACCAGTTTGAGAGGAGAGATTAGCAGTTCTGTGTCGAGGAGCTCAGTGTTCATGTCTGCACTCAGCTCTCATGAAACCTTCCTCCATTGTCTGAGTGTGATCTGTGTCCAGTGTCCAGTGTGCTCTATATCATGGGTACCTTCTCCAAGGACACATCTAGAACTCAGGATGTGTATTCCTAAGACCCAAAACAAAACAAAACAAAACAAAACAAAACTACCTAACAGCAATATGCAGCTAATGTAAAAAGGGTCACTCTCGTCAAGAAGCATCAATGATTCTTATTTTTAGAGTTGCTTATATTTATTAAAATTTACTGTGCCAGACACTCTGTTAAGCACTTAACGCTCACTGTCTCATAAAATGGTCACAAGAATACTTTAAAATAAGCACTGTAATTATCTCCATTTTATAAACAGAGAAGCTAAGCTTGACAGGGGTCAAGGAACTTGACTACAGTTTCACAGTAAGTAATAGAACCAGAATTCACTTTGTGGCATCAAATACAGCCTAGGGAAGACCATTGTGGATGATCTGATAGTTTCCGAAAAGCTATTCATAACCGTTTTCTGCCTTGTTTTTCTTTATTATGGAGGCTGAAAAAGAAACATTTTTGATGTTCTAAAAAGACCTCTTTCTGTCTTTCTGATAATGTTTTTATTTTTCTTTCAATTTTTACATTCCAAACCACAACACAGCTTTCCTTGCACCTAGCAGTGACCATATGATAAATTCTGACCAATGAGATGTAAGGTGAAGTTGCTTGCTGGGGCTTTGCAGAATATTCTTTAAAAGAGACAGACTCAGTTGTATACCGTGTTTCCCCAAAAATAAGACTGGGTCTTATATTAAGGTTTGCTCCAAAAGACGCATTAGGGCTTATGTTCAGGGGGTGTCATCCTGAAAAATCATGCTAGGGCTTATTTTTCCGGTTAGATCTTATTTTGGGGGAAATATGGTAGTAGATCTCTAGTTAAGAGGATAGATCTCATGTTAAGTGTTCTAGCCACATTAAAAAAAAGAAAGGAAGGAAGGAAGGAAGGAAGGAAGGAAGGAAGGAAGGAAGGAAGGAAGGAAGGAAGGAAGGAAGGAAGAAAGGAAGGAAGGAAAAAAAAAAGAGAGAGATTCCTGATCTCTGCACCCTCCACCTTTGTTCTTTACCTATCCTGGATTATTCATCCTCAGATTTGTTGATAAATACGGGGGGGAAATCCTTTCTGCTAAGCCCTGTTAATTTGGTACTCATGGCTGACTATACTGATTACCTAAGACTGCTTTATAGGCATACCTTGTTTTATTGTGCTTCATAGATATTGCAATTTTTACAAATTGAAGGTTTGTGGCGACTTTGTGTTGAGCAAGTCTATTGGCGCCATTTTTCCAGTAAGCTCAGTAAATAGTTAGCATTGTTTTAGCAATACAGTGTTTTTAATTAAGCTATGTACATTTTTTAGATATAATGTTATTGCACTCTTAGACTGCAGTGTAGTGTAAACATGACTTTCATGTAGACTGAGAAACCAAAAAATTTGTGTGACTCAGTTTATTGCAGTATTTGTTTTATTGTGGTGGCCTGGATCAAACCTACAATGTCTGCAAGTTATACCTATATAAACTTTTGTGACTTATTGAGATTGGGGGAGCAATAATTACTAATATTAGTTAAATAAAAAAATAAATGACTGAGTCATATATCTTAATTGTGGTATATTCTGTAGCATGTTTCTATGATTAAATTAATGTTGGCAGAGTTTCCTTTTATTTGAATACGAAACACTAGCACATCTGAAATAGCTATCAGTTCTTTTTGCTATAAGTATGCAGGTTAAAAAAATAAGGTAAGCCCTCTGGGCTATGTGTGCAGAAAGAATGGCTATAGCCCTCATCAGACGGTTCCAAAATCTAGAAATGAACTCATTGTTGGGCTCAACAGAGAAGGGAATAAGAAAATCCAGGGGAGAAAATAAGACATTTTCAGAGAAGGTGAATTTCTCATATTTAAAAAACTATTTTTTTCTATTAAGTTGAACAAAATCCACTCTTTAATCCCACTCCCCCTTTTAATGATTGAAAGCCCATCTCCAAAACTCAGAGTGTGTGATCTTAGACCACGTTGTTTCACCTCTCTAAAACTAACAATTATTTTCAGTCATGAAATCAACATTTTGTAACCTATCTCATACGATTGTTTTCAGGATGAACTAAAACAATGAATGTGAATTATCTATATTGTGCCTGACACATAGAATACATAGATTTTAATTCTCCTCCCCCTCCCACCCAGTTCACCATCACTCATGCCCTTTGACAGAAGGATGACTTTAAAGACTGCTATCCAATCTCTGAAATCATTTTTTTTTTTAAATTCATAGCCCAGTCTTCCTACAAAGATAACATTTGGCTGGACACAGTTATTAATGAAAGAAATATCTCCTGCCAGGATGTAAGCTTCCTAAAGACAGTAACCATGTCTTATCAATGTTCACATTTCTCAGGAACTTGAGTTTCGAAAGAATTTGCAGTTAGGATATCTGAACAGAAAATAATTCTTGAGCCCACTATATTGGCATTTAATGATTTATCAATCCAAATGACTCATCTTTTTCAAGGTACAATCTTGTCAGCATTTACTATCCATTAAGCACAATGTTTGAGGGCCTCTAAAGCAATTGTGAACAAAGGGAAATCCATATTGTGGATGATAACATGAAGGCATTAAAATAAAACACAAAAAAATCTTATAATAAAATGGTTGTTTACTGTGAACTATTCACTAGGCGAGGCACCTTTATACATTATCACTAATCCTCTCCACAACTCTGCAAAATGGATGTCATTAGCCCCATATTACAGAAAGGAACACCAAGGGTTAGGGTCTTGACTGTCACTAATAAGTAAATTCAGAGTGCCTTAACTAGAGTTTGGCTTTAGATCTCTCATATTCCAATGTTTGAGCTCCTTGCTCTCCATATACTGCATCCCAGAAGAAGTGAAGATGATGAATTTCTGGAAAAAAGAAAAAAAAGTCAAGGAAATCATACATCTAGTTTGGTATAAAACAAGGTTTTGGGAACCTTAAGTATTTAGATCTATAAAATCAAAATTATTTATTGCTAATAAAAAAAATAGTACCGTCTAATATTACTATTGCAACATGGAGGTATCATTTAATTTTCACAAAATTTCTGTGAAGTAGATATTATTATTACTTCCCTGTGTGAATAGATGTTGAAATTCACAGGGAGAAATGGTTTTCCCCAGTAACAGACCTTAGGCCCACGCCCTGATCCCATTACCTACTCCAAATGTTTTTCCACCAAACCGCCACATTCTACTCTCTATGATACTACACCTGAATTTTAGTGAGGAAAAAAGGACAAAGAAAGGAATGAGGACATGAAATAATCATCATCTTTGACTCATCTTCCTTTCATTATCTAGAATGCTTTCTGCTGAGCAAGGATTTTTTTTTTTTTTTTTTAACAGGGTGTCTTCTGAGAAGTCATTCTGATAAAGTATGGATTCAATAAAGCAAGTCTTCCCACTGAGCATGGTTGGGCGAGTATTAGAGTGATTTTCTAAAGGTCTTTAGTTCATGCTTAGTTTTCAGTGTGTCCTTTTTCTCCTTCTTAACGTCTGTTTTCAAAAGAACAGAGAGAAATCACTTTAAGGGCTAGAATAGCTCTGGGGTATTTAACAGGTGCTGGAACTCATGTCTAGGTCACCAGTTCAGTCCAAAGATATATGGTTCTCTCTTCTTCTAACCTATGACTTCAAGCAGTAAGACCAGACCAATATCTTTAAACTAGTATACTGCATCATAAAACCATTCTTCCCTACTTTGATTTAGAAGTGCTGGTGAGGAATCAACTAGGATTGTTACCATTGAGAACTAGCAGGGCAGTACCATCATTCATTTCAATGACACGTGGTATGTCTCTTGTGCTGTTAGAAGCAGGGCAATTGGATATAAGCAACAAGGTAAAGTGAAACAGCATATATTAATTTTAAAAAATTCTTTTTGCGTTTGAGAAAGGGGGCGTTAGGATGAGCAGTAGAAAGAGCAGCAAGGAGTAGTTGACAAAGATGAAAGATAATAATGATCCAAGTTTGGACTAAATTAGAAAGATCAGGAAAAATAACCAAATGAGTCAATAGCTAAACATGGGAAGGAAAGAGTCAAATGCCAAGTGTATCAACTTTGAAAACTAGGGAACCCTGGACACTAAAGGTGAAGGTCAAAGCAAAAGGCAGTTAATTCAGCACTCAGTTACTCTTAATTACATTTCTGATGATCTTTAAATGTTAAAAATATTGTGTTCAGGTATTATTAAAGGAAAAATGCCTGAATCAGGAAGACTCACTAATATTTATAGATAATATCCTGGTCCTGGAGTGGACCAAAGAGGTAAAGGTGTCCTTCACAGCCCAGTATTTGCAACAGCTTTTTTTCTGTTTGGCTGTGCCATACTTTATATATTTCTCATTTTATTCCTTCTTGAACCTCTGTTTTACTATTGTGAAATACCCTATTAGCAAGTGTAAACATTTATTTCACTGTTCTCTCTAACAAATATTTACCAATTTAATCTTTCCAACAAATCTCTGAGGTAGGATCTATTATTATCCCCATTTTTACAGATGAGGAAACTAGCATAGAGAGGTCTGGCAACTTCCCAAGGTGATGAAGATAGTTAATCCTAGTAAAGCTAGGATTCAAACTCAGGCAGTCTTCTCCAACACCTTGATCTTAACCACTACATAATAATGTCTTACTTAAATATTGAATGCAGTTAAAATACTTTATAGTCTTCTAAGACTAAAACTTCAGTACAAACAAAGGCGTAGATATGTTTCCAAGTATTGAGTGTCTCCATAACTGACCTGAAAAATAAGTTGTTTTTTATTAAGAAACTTGATTTAATTCCTAATCTATTTAGGTATGCAAATTACATTTTTCAAAAATAAAAAGAAAATGTTTTACCTACATAATATTAGAAATACAAAAATTTCACATAGACTCTAAAAATTGTAATATTTTAAATAGCTTTGTTGCTAATGGGACACCTCTTTGAGGTAAGTCTAGTTTACAAATAACAAAAAACTTCTATATTTCCACCATCATTTCTGGGGATTGTAAACACTGTTTGTATTAATGAAAATGCTTGTTCAGTTGGTGGCATTTCAAACAAGGAAGCAGAGGCTGTACTTGGGAGCTGAACATAAACATAATTGGAAAAGGTGATGATGAAGTAAACCATATTTACACAAACATTTGAAATAATGGTTCATGAGTCCTGCAGAATACTTTCCCCTTTTTAAAACAATCATACACAGTACCTCATTGGTTTATTTCTTGGCATTTATTCACGCTATACATCTTCCTGCTGGATAGGAAATCAAGTCCATATCATCACCATCTTTCAAATTAAGTTTATCTCTCTTGCTGGGTGCACAGATGAAGTAAAATCTACAGATTCCTCAATTTATTTCATTATTTTTTGAAATCAGAGTTTCAACCAGTGGCAATCAGAATGACAAACACCAAAACTTCATGGAAGGGGGAAGATGTGCATGGCAGCGTGTGTGAGTGGTTTATCCATGTGCCCAAGCAGAGATTTTTTCAGTGATGACAAAAATTGGGAATAGAGACTGGTAAATATGCTCTCTCTGGGGGAAAAAAAAATACAAATTTAAAATGAGATGGACTTTCTGTTTATTGCATATTTATTTATCAAGCTCATAGAAAACCCAAACTCATTTCAGGCTTCTTGAAAAGTAAACCAAGAAATGATTAAGCATCTCTGATAAAAATGTGCATAGATGGCTGAAATGCTGAATATCACAGATGAAAAGGAAAAACAAAAACTTCCTGCACTGTCAAAAAAAAAAAAAAACCAGAAAAAAACTATTCTGACCAAAAATCATTTCCAGGAAACCTAGGGAATAAAGTGTGAACATATTAGCCTGAGGCTCTTCTAAAGTTTTCCTGAAAGTTGCCCACCTCAAGTTTCTATCTCTGGCCTTTACTAGAAGCATGAACTTTCCATCTATATATCCCAGATATATACAATCCAAGAAGACACCAGCATGAAGTACAGTGGAATAGCGGTTTTCAAAATGTGATCCAAGAACTCTTGGAGGTCCATTAAAATACTACATGTAGCCGATGGTTGGTCTCTGTATTGCATAGGCTAATCAAGTATCGGTGGCAATGGCCATCCTCTTTGTTCTGGGGTGAGCTAATAATTTATTTATGATATATAGTCAAATTAGATGTAAGCGCGTTATTGCCTCATCAAAAAGAGCACCAGTTCTGATGAATTACTGTACCGGGTACAGCTGGAGTAGGAGGGGTAAGTAGTGGATGGTTAGGCTTTATCCAAGCAGCCTGAGGATTGAAGTATTTTTCTAGTCATGTTCTTGGACAACCATTTCTGTAACATCCTGAGATTTCCAGACTATGGAAAATGTGATAGTTTACTGACCTTGTATTCTATTATAAAAATGTTTACACATTCTGAAGGAGATAGGTTTCAAATGATTATATGCGGTACAACTACCACTGGAATGATTTCTCTTAATTTTGAACTTTAACCATTCCCACGGCTGTAGTAGCTCCCAAAAGTGAGCATGGTTTGTAGTATCTTCAGACTGCCTTTTGGTACATTAACATATTCTTCCCAATCTCACATGGTACCTTATGGGCAAGGATTACAGCCTTTCTTCCCTTCCTTCCTTCCTTCCTTCCTTCCTTCCTTCCTTCCTTCCTTCCTTCCTTCCTTCCTTCCGTCCTTCTGTCCTTCCTTCCTTCCATCCTTCCGTCCTTCCTTTCTTCCTTCGTATACCCAGCCCCTTAGAGTCTCTCCATAGAATCAATTGGAGTGAATGCGTGGAGATACCTAAAGTAGATGATTTGCTGTACAGTGATATTCAATTACCTCATGTAAAATTACTATCATAAGGAAAGTAAAAACAAAAACAAAAATAAAAAACATAACCCTAATGCTTTTTAAAAATGTACAACCTCCTCACACCAAATGTGCCCAAATGTCTCATGATATAAAGGGCCCTTCTGTGACAACCTCACTACCCTGCATAATCATTTGCAAAGAACTCTATTCTCATATCATCACATCCCTGCCTCACATATATGGTTCTATGTGAATTTAAAAACATTCTCTCAACCCCAAGGTTTAGACCCACTAACCTTAGCTTTCACTAACCAATTCCACGCAGTTTTGTAATAGCATCTATACTATAGTTCTCAGCAACCTTACAACATGCTCTTTCATGAGCACCCAATGTTCTTAAGAAAGTGACCAGTCTATCATCATTCAGGGTTCCTAATGTCAGCTCACTTCTCTATTGTCACCTTTCTGTCCCACCAAAGGTTGTGGAGGAGGAATAGACTATTTATGCCTGGTCATTGAAGCAATTAAACAATGAATCAGACAAAAATAATATCACCCTCTTAACAAATTAAACTGCTTAAAGGACTGGAGGAGAGAAATACAATTTGATGAACTTTGACTTCAAATTTGAGTTTTTGAGATATTTAGCTCCTGAGCTTAAAATCTTCAATGTTTATACTTCTGCTCTTCTATGTACTTCTTCCCACTCTGTGGAATGTTCTTCTTGCCTCCTCCAAGACAGCAACTCAGTGTCGAGTCAGTCTCTAGCTGTAGTCTCCAAGCTGTAGACACTCCCAAAGCAGCTTCCTGATTTTATACCATATCAGTGATTACAGCCTTTATGGGATATTTGTACTGCTGTATTCACGGCACTAATTTTTATTTAATTTGTGTCTTTAAATTATTTTTTTAAAGTATGTTTAACTTAAATGTGTTTTAAAAGGAAGTTTTGTGTCCCTGCCATAAATAGATAGTAAACTGGAAAAATTAATTTAATGAGAACCATACAATATTATTAAATTCTAGCTCTACATATTTTCCTGAAGACTCCTGAAGACTCTGAGCCTGAGGCTTGCCTTCTATTGCTTGAAAAGTGTAGAGAGTTCTTTGTCAGCACCAGCCTGCGACTTTCTTCTTGATATAATTAGAAGTCTCAAAAAACCTGAAAGGAAGTGAATTTTCTCATTGTGTCATTCAATAGCAAAATGTCTCCTAAAATCATCTTATGCACACTAACGGCACACACCCCTCAACCTGGGAAACACTGGGTTGAAGATTGTCCAAGACCTCTGCCAGCTATAAGAGTTTATTGTACTGAACACCAGTAATTTCAATTTATAGACACGAAAAAGACACAGAAATATATGCCTCTTGGAAAAGCTGAGCTACAAACATCTTGTGGGAAGACGAGAAGACTCCTCTCTACTCCACGACTCTGGGTAACTTGTTCAGGCACAAAAAGGTAATGAGAAAGTGTGAATAAGAGCAGGAATAAGGATTCAACTGGTGAACTTGATTTGGTTGTTGCAAAACACCTTCATCTAGCAATCAAATTGAAATATGTTATTAAAATAGTCAAAACTATTTTCTGCAGAGTTGAAAGGCAAATGATGGGATCGGTATAACAAAGTGGCTATATTTTGGTAAAAAATTGATACAATTTTGGTAAAAATGTCAAACACTGAAGCATCTTTCACTTGTTCTAACTACACAGTGACCATTTGCATAATAAAAGTGAATGTTTTAAAATGGGAATGAATAGTTATTTCCATATATTATTTTTTTAAATAAACTTCTGGAGCATTTTTTTCCTGTTTTCAAAAAAGTTTTTTTTTAATTATAATTTATTGGGGTGACAATGTTCAACAAAACTACAAAAGTTTCAAGTGTACAATTCTACAATACATCATCTATATATTGCATTATGTGTTTACCACCTAGAGTCATTTCTCCTTCCATCACCATATATTTGACCCCCTTTACCTTCTTGTACCATCCCCTCTGGTAACCACTAAACTATTGTCTGTGTCTATGAGTTTTTCTTTCTTTGTTTGTTTGTCTTGTTCCTTTGTTGCCTTCAGTTTTCTATCCCTCATATGAATGAAGTCATATGGTTCTCGACTTTTTCTGTCTGATTTATTTCGCTTAGCATAATAATCTCAAGATCCATCCATGTTGTCGCAAATGGCAGTATTTCATCTTTTCTTATGGCAGAGTAGTATTCCACTGTGTATATATACCACATCTTCTTTATCCAATCATCTATCGAAGGACACTTTGGTTGTTTCCATGTCTTGGCCACAATGAATAATGCTGCAATGAACATCGGAGTACATATATCTTTACGGATAAATGTCTTCCGATCTTTTTGGTAGTTATTTCCATTTATAATTTTGTTTGTATTTTTTTCTGTAAGCTTGAACAATCATACACAGAGTAAAACCTCAGTTCAAAAACTCTTTCTCCTTTGCAGAGTGCTGCTAGAGTTATATAAATTACCAAAACATAGCATCTTTTTGTTATGCAGCATGAAGTAAAGCAAATAATTAAAGCTAACTCACGTAGAAAGTAGCAAAGGAAAATCAGTGGGACAGATCATTGTTATTTTTTTATTTCTACGGCAAACATAAAACACCATAATGGCAATTGAGATATCAACATTTTTTAATAATCCATTTTACTTGGCAGGAATACCAAGGAGTTCCATCCATCTGCCTGGGACTTAGAGGTAGTGCTTTTCATGAGATTACATTTGGTGCTCGTCATCTCACATGCTCACTTCTGGGTGAGACATAGGTGGCTCACCATCACCAAATGCAGCCTCAAAACCATTCCCGCAGTACCTGTTACTGTAAGATAAAACTTTCAGTTAGTGCAAGCGTCCGCTGCTCCCTTATGCCTTCACCTACTAAATTCCTACTTCCCTCTGCTTAGAAAACACCGGCCAGGCCCACAAGTTTCAAGGCAAATTACCTATAGTATCTGCAAAACCAGATGTTGGCTTGGGATCTTGAAATTCAGGGCTTCGTGTATGGAGAGCAATGGCCTGGGAACCAAGACACCTGGATTCCAGGTCTAGCTCCATCATGGTGTGACATTGAGCAACTCTATTGTATTCACTGACTTTCAGTGTCCCCATCTCTAAATGAAAGAGTGAGAAGGGATCTATGTAACCATTTCTTGCTTTAACATCCTCTGATTCTAAGTCCTATAGTGTTACAGGGATATCTAGCACTAAAAATAATGTTCAATATACTCCAACTCAAAGTAGCAGCCCAGTCAAGAGGTTTTAAAAAGAATAGGCAGCATAAGCTCTCATTAACAAGTCATGCATTTTATTAAGGAATTCATAATAGACCCACAATTAGACAGATACTGTATTTCCAATTTGCTGGTTAACTCACTGACTCTGCTATATACTGACCTTCAGAAAGCTAGAGAATGATAGATGTGAACCTAACCATTAAGTAGTTGATCTTCAAACATACCTGCATTAATATTAATATTTTATTGATTGCATTTCATTTTAATTGCAGTGTGGTTAAGATTCCAATGAGATAAATATCTTCCTTTATGTGAGAAACCCCAGAGAACAGTAGCTTTGAAACATTTATCACAAAAATAAACAGATTATTACCCAACAATTAAGCATAAAAATGTCTGTGAGTGACTAGACTAATATAGGCCTTCGTGTAAAACCAGTGATTTACATCAAGTTTCACAGGAAGAGCACGTTTCCACAGATATGCAGAATACCCCCAACCTAGAAAGGTGGCTGAGAAAATGCACCCAAACTTAGTGATTACTTTTGCATAACAGCTTCATCCTACAACATAAAACTAAAAGCCAAAGATTATGTTTTCCAAACATTTTGTCAAAATCAAAGGAATATGTTTATTTACTTTAAATTTGAGTCAAAATTGTGTGATTATTTATAATCACACAATTTTAACTCTAATATTCTTCTCTTTCACAAGAGCAGTAGTCTGCCTTTAAGAAAGGTAGCAGGTAATAGCAATCTCAGTCAGCCAACATCTGTTGAAATTCAGCCATTCTATATACGAGTAGGTAAGTGGTAAACTCCAATAGGAGTCTGGCTCAGCTGATTATTAAAGTTACCCCAGAGAGGTGATCTTCAGTTAGTGGAGTTCCTTCTTCAGATCATTCGTTCAGCAAACTATTGGGGCCCACTCTATGTCAGGCACATCATGATCTTCCCAAGCAGGTCCCTTATCACACTGTATTTTTCCAATGAGTCAAATATAAAATATCTAGTGACTCAAGCTTGGAACCATATTTCAGAGGCTGAATATCAACCATACAAAGAGAAGAGAAAAGGAAGTCTGAAGCTAGAAACCATGACAAAGTGGTCAATGCCTGAGATCCCCACATCTTCAGCTCGGCTCTGATTCCATTTCATGAGTGACATACTTTTCCATGCATTTTCCTTCAGTGAGAGCAGGCAGCATCACAAAGAGTAAAAACACTGCCTCGGTGGTCAGACAAATTTGCTTTTGAATCCTCACTTCCCCACGAAACTAGGTGTGGAACTTGGCAAGTTTTTAAAACCTATTTAAGCCTAAGTTTCTTCTCTAAGTTGGAAATAATAATACCTACTCAAGGTTGCTGCAGGGATAAAATGAGATAATGTTAGTAAAGCTCTTAGTACTGCATTTGCAAATGATAAGCACTCAGGAAAGTATAGCTTCAATTTAATCTTGTCATTAGCAGAGCATAGAGATGATAGATGAACTAAGATTTATTAAGTTCCAAGTACTCCTTGGGCAAAAAGAGGTTCTAGAAATTACCCTTTCCCGTTCTCTCTCCCCACCCTCCCCACCTCACCAGTTTCTTCTTTATGAATTTGAGAGCTAATTCTCTAGCTTGTATACCGTCTCTCTCTTCATCTCTTCTTTCTAATTCCTTGTGATTCATTTTAGAAATATCATTGTATATCAGCAAAAGCATTAGCAGAAAAAAAAAGAGAAAAAGAAAGACAGTAGAGATTCAAATCGATACCTTAAAGTTTATTAGTAGATATTTCTAAGGGGTGAAATTAATGATATTTGTCCTCTTGACTTATGCTTTTTTTGTATTTTCCAAATTTCTACATATAAAGAAAATACACATATTAAAAGTATTTGCATGTGTGTTCCCACATGCATGTGTGAGTATACAGGTGGAGGAAGTTACTCATTAAACTCAGTAAAGGTGTGGTTGTAGGGGATTGTCTGAAATAACTACAGCATGCATGAGTACTAAAAGAAAATTATTATAGCAAAAAAAAAAGAAAGGAAGGAAGGAAGGAAGGAAGGAAGGAAGGAAGGAAGGAAGGAAGGAAGGAAGGAAGGAAGGAAGGAAGAAAGAAAGAAAGAAAGAAAGAAAGAAAGAAAGAAAGAAAGAAAGAAAGAAAGAAAGAAAGAAAGAAAGAAAGAAAGAAAGAAAGAAAGAAGGATTCAGACTTAACAAATTTCCCAGAAAATAAGACTGGGTCTTATATTACTTTTTTCTCGAAAAGATGCATTAGGGTGTATTTTCAGGGAATGTCTTATTTTTTCATGTACAACAATCTACATTTATTCCAATACAGTCATGTCATCTTCTTCTGGAACATCATCATAACATACTAAATGCATCCGTCTGGCTGACAATCTTAACTGGGCCTTATTTTTGGGGTAGGTCTTATTTTCAGGGAAACATGGTAGTAGACGTTGGTTTAAATCCTAGTACAATGACTTAGTAGCTGTATGACCTTAGTCACTTCACCTTTCTAAGCCTCATTTTTCTCATCCATAAAATGGGATGGTAGTACCATTCTTCAGTAGTGCCTTGAAGATTAGATGAGATTGCATGTGAAAAACATCTCTGATATGTGGCACAAATTAGAGCTCAGATGTGTTAGTTGACTTATAACCTGAAGAGTATCTGAATGCTTTTTTAAAAAAGAATTAACCAGAAAATTTAGATAAAAACTCTTGCACTAATTATAATTATCTAATGCATTTGGATGTTCCATCCGTATCTGAAGAGTAACATGGTAAAACTAAACTTAACATTTTTCTTCATAGTTCCCTCCCAAACTAGCTCCTTTTCTTATGTTTATAACTCCTATTCATGAAAAGATCCATTTTATAGTTCCCTAAGCTAATAACATCATTTCATTCCAACTTCTGGTTTTGCAATATTCGATCTGTTCCTTATTCTAATTGAGGTGTCCTCTGAAATATTGGTTTGATTCCACTTTTTGTCTCTCCTTCAGAGTTTCTCAATTATGGGACATTTTGACATTTTGGGTTAGGTTATTCTTTGTTGTGGGTGGGGACTCTGTTCTGTGCATTGTAGAATGTTTAGCAGCATCCCTGACTTACTGAAAATGTTCCTAGATATTGCCAAATGTCCTCTAGGAGACAACGTTGCTCCCAGTTGAGAATTACTGCTCTCCTTTGCTCATGTACCATAGGAATAGCACTCTGGGGTTACACTGTAGGGTCTACACAATACTAGTAATAGTAATAATGACTTTTAAAAACATTTATTCCCAAATTTAGTGTTTGATTTTTAAAATTATAATAATGAATTGCCATGTAATTTCCAGATAGTTGTACAAGAGGATGCAGAATGTGTGGCATTCATATCTCAGATAATCTCCAAATAGGACAGTGCTTTATGTTTGTCTTATTCAAAGGTGTTATTCATTAATAAGTGAAAAGCTCTCCCTCTCCACTAAAGTTCACTCTGAAAAGTAACCATTAAAAAAAAATGCCCTCATTTTTAAATTTTGTTATGTTAATTGCATTCATTATGTATGTTTCACATATTCTTGTTGGTTTACATGAGAACACACATTCATTGCAGTGTAGAAGGAAGATGCAATTTGTATCTGATACTGTCTATAATCCACACTAACACATTCACTAATGTGTTCATTAAATGTTAAATAATCAGGTATTATGTTTTTTATAGTGCATCAATTCTTCGTAGATTATTATATAGACGTTTAAGAGTGTTTTAATGATATTTAGGGGAACTGGTTGGGTTTTTGCATGTCCTAAGAATGCATTATTATTTTTCCCATTTAAAATAATAAAATATTTTCTCTTGCTATACAAAAATTTGTCTTCCCACGTTTTCAGAAGTGGATTAGATTCAGATAATTAAGAATGCCTGTAGTTATATTACTTGAGCATTTACTGTGTTAGGCTTTGTTTTAAATATGATATATATAAATATATAATAAATTACCACAACAGAGATACCTAGAAGAAAGAATAGAGAATACATGTGGAAGACAGGTAGAAAACTTTATTTAAAATTTTTTTGAGAATATGTACGTAATTCTGGTTGTTAATCCTGAGATGAGATAAAAATCTGGCCTGTCCTCATTGTAAGGATAGGGCACTCCATTCCCTCACTTTCTATTTATTCCTCCATCCTCTGAATTCTGGCTTATGCTTCAAAAATTCACCATTTTATTAAAACACTACTAGCCATATTTGTCAATAGCTTCTGGTGGTAAACTCAGTGGTTTTCAGTCCCTATCCTATGTGACTTCTTGACTTTTTTTCAATACCTTTGACCACTTAGTCTTTTTTAAATACTCTATTTTCAAATATATATCCCAAACCTAGATGTCTTCTTGCCTGATCTTTAGACCCTATATTCAACCATACACTGAACATCACAATTTAGATCTCTTACAGTCACACCTAGGGTTCAATTATGCAAAACTGAATTCATCACATCTCCCTCACCCAAAATCTGCTTTTTCTTCTGTGTTCCCCATTTCAATAAACAGCTTCATAATCCAGAGTTAAAACAGACCTAAAGCTTTTTCCTCTCCCTTATCTCTATTATCTAGTCATCAAATCTAACTCTTCAGTAGCTAGCTCTTAAACCTGTTATGTTTCCACCCTATTGCTACCATCTTAAGTCTGACTCTTACAGTCTTTTGATTATTTTATGCAGTAATTTACTGATTGGCTTCCTATGTGGTCAACTAAGTATTAAAATAAACTGCTTATTTTTGTAAATTGACCAAACACATATGCTAACATATATAAAAGACAATGTGTGACATAGCTGTCAGACCATGCATAACATGGAACTGGTACAGCAGGACTGCAGGAAGAAGGCAGTGAGAGTACCAGCAAAGAACAAGTGGGCATTAGGTTCAGGTGGGTTGTGGAGGGCAGCTAACTTTAGTTACCAGGAGTTGTACAAGAAATGCCAAAGACTGAACTAAGAACAAGAACCAAAAATGAGTGACCGTTAAAACCAACTGAGATAATTGACAGATAGAAACCAGGGAGTGGCAGTAAAGGGATTTGTAGGATTCTGCAGAATATCCCATTTCTCATTCAAGCCATTTTTAATGGGCCAGGTACACACTTTCTTGTTCTTGTACAATGGTATCTTAAAAGATGTGATGCAGCACCTTTCTTGAGATATATGATCTCAAGATGTGGGATAAAATATTTCAATGGTGTATCAAAGTAGATTATTGGATTCAGCCAGGAATGGTCAGTACAAGGGAATAACTGAGTTAGTTACTTGGGGAAAATGAAAGATTTATGTTTAATTATATGTCTGTGGTATCTCCTCTAACTCAACTTCATCCTAGGATCTCTTAAGGCAAAGAAGTTTGCCTTTATCCCATATTTATGTCTGTACTTACAATATCTGCTTAGGCTCTCCCATAGTATAGCTTTGCTTACTTTGAAACAGAATTTGGTACAATTTGTTCTTGCAACTTTTTACTGTAATAGAGAAAGTATTGGTATGGTATGTTGGTCTTTAGATAGAACAGTAAATAATCCATAAAAGTAATTAGGTACAAATAAATAATGTGTATAGCAAAAGATGTCATTTTAGGTAAAGTAAATATATGGAGCTTGGAATATTCTAAAATACTCCAATAACTTTCTTTGGAAATAGATTGAAATAATGTTTTGCTTTTCAATTAACATCAATTTCTTGCAAATAATTTTCAGGCTCTGGGTTAAAAAAACTACCTTCTCTTAGTTTCGTATTTTCAAAAATTTTAGTGAAAGTAGATAAAATTATTTATTGTCCATCCAAATGTTGCATATCTATATAAATAAAAATTTGAGATCATCATAATCCTTGGATAGTTGACGAATAAAAGAAATACACAAAGTAGAATTTGAAGATTGTATTGTTTTTTCCAATTTTTGGAAATTTAACCTGATGCAGGCAAAATAAACATAGAGATTTTCAAGGTCTGATAACTCTTCATTTTGAAATGTTAAATACTTTTATTTCTTTGTTCTAACTATAGTCCCTAACTGATTTCGTGGGTTCCATTGTCCTCAGGGGTAACTCTGAATTCTATCTTTTTAAAGATGAAGAATTATGGAACAGATTAAATGAAATGCTGTATAGTTAAGAGTAATTAATAATGATTATAATAGCCATTAATTAATAAATCCATTCTAATTGTAATTACTTATAATAGTGAATTAGAAAATGACTTTATGTTAATGGATCAATGAGAGAAAAAGGAGGGTCTTTACAGTAGTGTGCGTATGTGGAAAGTTAATAGAGGATAGGGCTCGTTAAAGAGATCATCTAAATGGCTTGTCCATAGCCATTTTTCACATATCTTCTCAGAAGACAAGTTTGTGTTTTTTTTAATAAGACTCCCCATGTCCAGTGTTCAGTGCTGACAAACTCTCCCAATATTTTCTCCAGATTACGTAGTAAAATATCACAAACAGCAGCTCGTTGACTCTACCTAATGATCTGATTTCCTGTGAGCTAAAAAGGTGTATCTGCACCAAGGTGGTTGTCTCAAGACCTAAAAAAAATGAATTAATATATATCTGACTGATGTTACTAAACCGTATCAGTTTCTAGTGTTCTGTTGTTTCTAGTAAAGCCATCTCACATTTTTATCATACTTTATAGTTTGCAAAGTGATGTCACATACAGTATCACGTTGGGTCCTAAAGAAAATCCAATGAGATGGGTAGGGCAGACAAAAACATGGACATCTGGAATGTGGCCATGAAGTATCATAAATATGATACCAGTTTCAATCTCCCTTCAGGTAAGGAGTGCAGGAGGGATGAGAAGTTGAGTGCACATCTCAACAACAGGGAGCCACAGCTGAACACTAAGAGATCCCACAGAACGAATTCTGTTTTTTTTTCATCAAGCTTCATCTCAATACCAAAAGCCCCTTTGGGTCTTCCTAGTAATAGTCCCCAGTTCCAGGAACCTAAGTACAAAGTTTCCCCTCTATGTATTGGCTTCTAAACTGCTTGATTTTGATCCCCTTTCCAGTAGTCTGAAGGGGAATGAGGTGTACTCGTATGGAATATCAGAAATCGGGTGGTAGGAGGGGCCAAGATGAGGCCTCTTAAAAACCTTTTGAATTCCTTTATCACTGAACTGGTGCTGGTTAAAGCTAAAATCCTGTACTAAGGGGTAACTAAAGAGAATAATCTCACATGCACTGTAGAAGAGACAGTTAACATTGTATGTGAAGAGCTCTTTTAACCATAAGCACAGTCAAGAACAGTGAGGGGACTTGCCTAAAGTACTTGCATCTTCAGGGTTAAGACAATGTCTTGGTCACAATTGACATTAACAATAGCAGAAAAAAAACATTGGCTAAATAATGGAGTGAGAGGAGAGTAGGAAGGAGGGAGGAAAGAAGACATGAAAAAGAAAATGGGACAGGAACAAAGTACAAAAATTCAACTTCTCTTGTTTATTTTCTATTTTGAAAAAATATCCAGAAAAAAATCATAATCATAGCTATTGTATATAGTTTAAAAGTCAGGAGTTAGCCACCTACCAACATAAGCTAAGTTATATGTTTATATCCAAGATCAATGTCACATTTTTCTTTTTGCAAATCTTAATTCAGAAATCTAAGTATGAGACATGAAGATTGACCCTGGGGGGGTAAAAACAAACGGATGTTTTAAAAAACTAAAAAGGACATAAGTATCTAAATAAAAATGTTTTCATTAACTCATTTTTAATATTATACCTCTAAAATCAGAATATGAGAAGGTGGGAAAACACTTGCATTTTAGGTAATGTAAAAAACTTGTATTTCTTTATTCAGAAAAACATTCTATTTAATGAATAGATTTTGGTTTCAATTTTATTGACACATGTTTGATAAATCCAAAGTTTAAGCATGTTCTTTTGGTAAAATGTTAATTTGCCTCCAGTCTTTTTTCCCATATGTTTGTTGACTTTCAGCTTAGTCCTCGAGGTTCTTAAAAATTAGGTAGGGCTATCCCTGCTTCCCTAAGATGGGCACTGATCTAACTCAAGTTATGCAACTGAAAATTTAGTTGTAAGTAAATAAATACATTCACTATAATAAAAATAGAATAATGAAAGTGACAACCTGGAGTTATCTCAGTCCTTTACTCTGTACCACACAGGGCACTCAATTAGTCATCTTTCATTCCAGAATAGAGTTGCAATATGGTGATTTTGCACCTTATTGTGGATTTTAATAAATTTTTGCTAAAGTGAATTGAAATTGATCAGCTCACATGGTGATATCTACTTAAGAAAAATATATTCAGGTAATTTCTGTTATTTTGCTAACAATATCTCCCAATTCACCTCCCTACACCATTTTTATCACACACATAATACTAAAGAAAGTTTAGAGAAAATCTTTGGAGATGTTATGACAAAACACACAACTGTACAAATCAATGCTTGCTGGATGGATCCTATTTTCTCTAGAAGAAAGTATCTTTCAGTTTACCTTTGCCTAAACAATTGTCTGGTAGTCACCTGCCCTAAGTCACACGGTTTGTAGCACTGCTAGAAATAGAATCTAAAACGTGATGCTCACCTCATTCAGGACTGTATCAATTCTTAACAAGAAAAACAAAATAGAAAATGGTTTTGAGTTAAACCAAGGATCATAAACATCAGCAAGGGGATGAAGAGGGCAATCTCACTTCCCAAATTCTTTATTGGGATCACTACACATGATCCCAATTACCTAGATAATTTTGAAAACTACTGTCTGAATTTTTTTTTGTTAATGGTTAGTATTCTTTCTGATTGGTTGCAGTATCCATTCTAATTGGTCCATTTACTTCTAACAGCTTTATTGAGGTAAAATTGATATGTAACAAACATTTCATATTTAACTGTATCATTTTTTACGTTTTTCCATATGTATATATCTGTGAAACCATCAGCACAATCAAGATAATAAACATATCCATCACCTCCAAAACTTTTCTCATGCCTTTTTGTAATCCCTGCCTCCTGATGCTTCCCCCAGACAACTACTGATCTGTTATCTGTCACTATATGTTAGTTTGAATTTCCTAGACTATCATAGAAATGATTTGTACTCTGTTTTTGTCTAGCTTCTTTCACTCAGCATAATTATGCTAAGATTCTTCCATATTGTAAAGCGTGTCAATGCTTCATTTTTGTGTATTGTTGAATAGTATTCCATTGTTTGAATGTACTACAGGTTATCGCTTCACCTGTTGATGGACTATTGTCTAAATTATTAGGGTTATTAGAGCTGTGCAGGGTTGGGCTTTAGATAGATGTGCAATTATGATTACATGTTGCCTGCTTTTCTAACCCTAGTTAGCAATTCATCATAATGTAATTCTTAAAAGAAGTGTTTCTGTTTTTAAAATGACAAAAGGTCAGCATCTCAAGATTGGTAAACTATTACACTTTTTCCTTTATTTAGGCTGGGTGTATATATCAAAATAATTGGTCACCTCAGTCAGTCAGCAAGATATTTCAGTGACCTGAGTAATCAAATTAGGAAAAATGGCTCATCTGAGAGCCTTGAGAATAAACATAGCTTTCCACTGAGTTTGTTGATTCTTCCCTTACTTGCTTTTTTGTGTCTGTTTGAGGAAATTATATAAAACTTTAGCACTGTTAACTTTTTTAAAATAAAAATTAATTGCAGCCTTCTATCTGTAAGAGTAAAAGCTGTATTTCATTAGGTGAAAAAACTTTCATTTTTATTTTATAATTTTGGTAAAATGTAAAATAAACATTTTGAGAGGTATTTTAAAAACAGAATAATTTTTTTTTTGAAATTTGAAAAATCTATTGATGTTATTCCTTTAATTGGTTAAATGGTATAGAACCAAGATGGGGCAGATTTCTAATTTCATTGATTAGCACTATAGGTAAATGCTCCTATTTCCGAGGTATACCATTATTAATGCCCAATCCCCTAGTCTTTTCTCATGCAGAACTCCCACTGGGAGTACCATATGAGAAAGAAATATAGGATGAGGCCCGATTATTAGAATTCACAAGACTAATTATGACTTTGAGTTTTCCTGCATAAGCTAATTCTTTCTGCACTCTGGGATCAGCAAGCACGAAAGTAGTCTCACAAGGATTTCACTGCATTTAACATGACATGTATTTATAAATAAATCCAGGGACATTAAACAGCACTTTAGTTCTTCACTATTTTGTTTGGGTTTTGTTTTTAAAATTATAAAAATGTTAAATAACACAATGCCACAGGTGTACTTACTTACTAAAAAGTAAGGCATGCAGCAATTACGTATTTTTTGGCCCTGGCTCATTTGTTTTAAATAGACTGTTTGTTTTTATTGGCATCACTGATTAAATAAGACTAAAGAGGGACATGGGAAAGCAGGATTAAAGAGAACTTGAAAGAAAGGAGAACCACAGATAAATAAGAGTTGGAAGGAAAAGAGACAGAGAAGGACTGCTGTAAGATGAAAGAAGACTGGCAGGAGGGGCTCTGCTTAATTTTCATTTTTATTTGTGGTGAGCTTTGTGAGTGACATAAAATGATTAGATATTCTTGAGTGATTTGAAATCTGTTTGATTTTTTGGTGTGACAAATCTCACAAACACTGATTCCAGAGTTTTCTATGATGCCACTATCAACAAATCCCTCCAACAGCCTTTTTGATTCAGTCATCCATTGTATATCTATCTGAGAGGGAGTTTCTTTGTGTACCGAGTAATTTCCATGTTGTGAGGTTTCTTGTCTTCAGTTACCTCCAGTTTTATGCTTTAGTCAGAACACTCACATAGCATTCAAAAAAGGAAAACTCAAAGCAATATAGACTTTTGTGCCTTTTACAAAGAATTAGAGCTGTGTGCCCCTACCAATATAGCAATATATTATATAAGGTCAATACTCCTTTTCACATGGCTCTAATACAGATGCGTTTTATGAGGTAGAACAGCAAACACTGAATCACTCTAATAGAGATACACAAAACAAGTAATTATCGCTAGTTGCAGAAAAATAATTATGCAGTTGTGTGACAAAAACCAGTTTTTAACTGGAAGGAGAAACTCTACAAAAAAAAAAAAAAAAAAAAAAAACATGTGGAAAAGCTAAATGTTGTGCTCTGGAAAATAAGGCATTCTCTAAAACTTCCTAATGCAGCTGTATCATCCAGAAGAGGTACCATACTTTTTTTTTATAATAGCACAGTGCACACTGGATATAATACAGTATGTTTGTGTACAAGGCGCATATATAATTACTGCTATTTTTCTGTTGACTTTTCTGCCAAAGTGACCATTTTCTCTATTACCAATTCATCTAATATTTTAACAAGAATGCCCTTTATTGTCACTTAATGCTTGCCAGGTAGTCCTTGATTATGATTCAATAGACACCTAAGATCACTAGCAGTTCTTATTTGGAGTCAGCTATTACAATCATAAACGTTATTGCATATTCTCTGTGTTTAAGATATATAAAATAGCATTTAGAATAGGGGGGAAAGCTAATGGGACTTTCTTTGTAATGTAGCATATTTTTCTTTACACTATATAGCACACCAATGAAATGTGTACATTTCTACAGAAGGTATCTATCTCCAATATCTACAGTGAGTTCCCTCTGCTCTGACATATACCTAGCCCCATTGAAGCCAAGAGGATTTTGTTTCCTTACTGTTAAGCATAGCTGTTCTGGCTCCTTTAACTAAATCCACCACCATAAATGAACTTAGAGCAGAAAGAGCAAGTACAGCTACATTTAGGCTTATATCAGCATTTCCGTTTAACACATTTTAAAACTACATTCAAGTAATGTGGAGGTTATGACATGAAGTGACAAAACCCAAACCGTGTGAGCTGGATGAAACTATCTTTAGCCAGACTTCCTGGACCAACGTCGTGAAATATATGGGCTAAAGAAAGAGGCTCGGCTTTGCCTCTGAATTTTCAGAAGTGTGAAGGCTCTTTTTAAAGTCTTAATATTAAACATATCTTATCTGTACACTATAATGGCATCTGTGGCCAGCAAACAAGCCCGTGAAGCTTGAGGAAGTTCCCATCCTAATCCTTTCAATTGCTTCTTACTTCTTCCTCTTCCTGCCCAGAGTTGCATACTGGACTCCACACCACTAAAAAAAATGAAAAGAACAAACAAACAAGACTTCTTTGGGGCAATTTCTATGGTCAGTTTCAAGTAAAATGTAACTTTTCTGAGCAAAGCTCTGAAATTGGTTTAGTAATTTGGGGCTAGAAAAGAATTGGTCAAGATAGAACCCTTGAAAATCCATTTTATAATATGATGACTGATGTAAACAAATGACAAATATATCTACACTTAGCATATCCGTATATTCGGTACATCTATAGACTTGTAAAACGTAAAAATCTTGGTGCACGTACCAAGGACTCTATATTCATTTTAGCTTAATTATTATTGCTAGTATCTTTGGGACGCTTATCAATTATAAGTGTCCCATTTATCTAATTTCCTAGTTAGTTTTAGAGCTTGATAGTAAATACACATATTGGTGTGCTATATTGCATTGCCATTAACAATAAATCATTGTATACCATATTCTAAATGTTTTAGTAGAGTAATATTTTTCCTCAACAATTTACTGCATTATAATCAAATATAAATTCTCAAATTGTATATATATTGGGGTTTTTAGTAGAAATTTTTTATTAAATATTTTCCTATTTTGCAAGTTATTTTATTTTAAAAAGTAAAGTTTTCTTTTAAAGCTTGAAAAAATTAAATATTTGTTGCTAATCTCATATACTTATTTTTAGCATAGAGCATATTAATGATTATTCTGGTTATTAATATTAATAATTGCTCTTTTTATAAAGCAGATCTACTTTTGGAGAATTGGGTTTTAAGTATAAAGTTAAGATTAGTGTGATTCAGTACTTTGAATTCTTAAGTATTCATTTTAACCACTCCTAACTGATCTAAGTTGAAAGCTTTTAGAAGTTCTTCTAAAACCATTATGGCTTTATTTTGTAAAATCTGCTTCAAAAATTAGTCTACCACTGTGAATGAATCGCTTTTAATAGAGAGATGGAAAAAAGGATGGGGGAGATTCAGGAGGAGAAAAATGTCAAGTGAATCAACATGATTAATTAAATTAAAGGTGGATTTATAAAACTCATATTCATAGACTTATACAATGTCTTCACAGTGACATTTAAAATATGTTTTGAAAATCCCTAAATAAAGTCCCATGTACATGAAGACATTTTCCATCTTTAAGAAATAAAAAAAAACTTAACTACATAGAATTATATAATTTTACTGCCAACTATTATATATTTCAATATTTTTTGACAGAAAAACAGGAACAATTTTATATATAAAAGTTTTAAAGAAAATTATATATATTTTTGCTACTTTCTCAGACGTTTGTGCTTAAGCCAATAAATAATCTTGTCTATTAATGTAACATGAATAGTGTTTTTGTTTTAAATTTGTATCAAGGCATTTTGGTGTTAAGCCATTAAGTTTACAACTCTCCATGCTGTTCTACTGGATAACTAAATTGTTAAGCTTAGCAGGTCAAATATTTATAAAAACAAAAGTTAACTTTCACAAGTTGTGAATGATGATGTAGAGGAAAGGAACTGGTTCTTAGGTTTTTGAAATATATTATTTTTTAAAAATTCAGATAATGCAAAGATAAAAGTGGTACATTAAACATACTTGTAGAATAAACATATATGAATGATAAAAATGACAACTAGGTCTTTAACATGGCACAATGCCTAAAATAAAAGATTTGGAGAGAATTCAGTTTCAGACACTACCTAATGATATGATTTATATATGTCAATTAAACTTAAGATAATTAATACTCTTTAGGTATTAATTCTGAGTTGTTTATGATTGATACTTCCCCAAAGTCTATTAATGTTAGTGGGTTTCTCCCCCAATCCTGGGTAGTTCATATTAATACGAAGCCCTTTATTTCTGCTTTCATGGGAAGTATATTATAATTGCTTTCACAAAAATTCAGTTATAGCTCAAGCTATTTTCACAGATGCCATTTCTTTTCCCCTGTAAGAAAAGTTTTCAAGATAAAGATTTTACATCACAGAGAAAATGGAGAAAAATTGACAGAATGCTTTATTTTCTTTAGTAGCCTGCTATTGATGATCAAAAAACAAGGAAACAAATGTAATTGGTAAAATAAAACCCAAAGAAAGTTTCAAGTATCTCAAATAGGAGAATATTCTTAGTTGTAAATAGCTCAATTCTATTTCTAGAACCTAAAATGTGTATCCCGGCCCCCCACCCCAATCTTGCTTCTAATGTTAATACTGCAGCCTTATCAAAGTAAACAAGCTATTGTCAGAATAGAAAATCCAGCTAGGTTTGAAGGCTGCTGCCACTTCCCTCTCTTCCCAGCCCAGTTCGGTGCCAATAGCTTTTGGAAAAGGGAAGAAAGAAAGGTCTGCTACTGGCTGTGTGGGAAGTAGAGGGGCAGAGGGGCATCACTTCAATCTCCTGGCTCTGGTTCTTTTTCACTTTTGCATATCCAGAGAAAAGAGATGCTCTTCATTCACAAAACAAAACAAGAAAATGTCTATAATTATTTTTGGCTCAGCTCCATTGAAATTCATTCTCCTGGAAGCGTCTCTGTTTTAGGTTAAAACAATGCTTAGAATATTCATTCTCTGCTCTCTTTCTTTCTTTCTCACTCACTCACTAACCCTGCATGCCACCCACCCCCAGCCACCTCTCTCCAACGCCCCCATCCCCCCGCCCATTTTTGTCTGGTTTTCTTATTTCTCAGTCTTGGTTTCTTTTGCTATCTGTCCTAGCCTTTGGCTACATTTTCCCTCAATCATACCAAAGTTAGGCCTCAGAGGCTGTTAACATCAATGCCTACAAGTGCCGACTCAAGGGTCTCCATGTTCAGTGTCAGTTGTTCAAGTCTCATACCTCCTACCAACCAGGAAATTTCCCCAATTCTATGTCACATATTTTAGGATTGTTCATTTGCGATCCAATGTTTCAGACTGAAAAATAGATCACTTCTGGTCTTATCCTGTTCAGTAGAATTGGGAATAAAATTTACTTTCTCTTTCCTCCAGCCCTCCCTTCAAAACCCTATCTTCAAAAGATGGATAAAATCTTCATTGTCCATAATAAGTGATAGTTATTGAATTCCAAGGATTAAGCATGGAAAATTATTATTTTAAAAATAAAAATTCCATTATCTAGTCACTGAAAAAGTTTAATGCCTGATACCAGAGTCTAGCTATTAAAAATGTTTTTTCCTATCACTAACTTTAAGTTAGATTTTTTTTTTCCTTAAGGGCAAACAAAAACTTTCACCATTTTTTGTTGTGTTTGTTGTTAAGATAAAAAAAAGTTAGCAAATGGTGAGTAGAATTCCTACTCCAAATAGTTTGTGTGTATATATTAACAAAAGTTACCCATGCTATGACACATGGGATTCTCTTTCCTGAAACAGTGGATTTATCTGGGCTCATACTACAAGGCAAGAATTTTATTAATAATGACTTACATTTTGTGGGATTCTGATTTCTTATACCTTTTAATTCTTGGTGACTGTAGACAAAGTTGCTGATAAACCTTTTATAGAAAGAGGTAGATCTGATACCTACTTTCATTAGCATAAATAGAATTTTCTATTTCTCACTTTCTAACTGGAATAATTAATTTGTGCTTGTTTCAGATTCTTGGTTGTTAGCAAAGGCATCCAACCTTTGTATTTATTACCCATGGAATGTGCATCCTGTTTAGGGGTGCATTCCTGCTCCTTTGGACAATGAATGTTTTGTGTGGATACTGTAGTCACATGTAAGTAAGTCCTAGCCTTACTGCACTATCTTGACAAACAAAACAAAATCCTGACAGTTGCCCAGATGTGAAATGTCTCTGGGATGTCCTATCTGCCCAATAACACCAGAGCAATCCTTTAAGCACGTATTCAAAAGAGTTTGGGAGTCTATTTCTAAGACCTCACAAGAAACCTGATTATTGAACTCTGGCTTACCAAATAGAGGGAAAGGGGGGAAAAAAAGAAAAAGAAAAAGAAAAAAGAAAAAAAAGGAAAACCACACACACTGCCATTAATTACACTGAAAATATTTAATAAATATTCTTTCTTTCTATCTTTTGCCCTTTTCAAATGGAAAGGTAGTCATTTACATGTACTATGCCTCTTTCCGCTCATTGTTGTATTTCTTTTCTTTCTGGATTTCTTTTGCTTGTGTAGGAAAGAGGTGGACATGTTTGAGAAGATAGAAATGTTTATCTAGTGCTTTTTTTTTCATAGAAAAAAACAGCTAGGCACCTTCTACGTTGTCTTATGACCTTTGTTAAACCACTAATTCTGGAAGCTGCATTTTAATTACAAAATATCGTAAAGGGAATACAGTAGGAATACACAACCCTTGATTCTGAGCCAAATGATAGGAAGTTTAATAGCAATGTATGGTTGCAGGAATGGTTATGTTTGCGATCCATATGCATGTTCAACTCACACATTCAGGCAGTGCAATAAAGCAGGGAAAAAACAGCTGATACACAAAAGGGACCGTCTAGACAGTGCCCCATCAGTCTGGCTAAATTTGGTGATGGCATTCCCAATGGGATTGTAATATAATTGTTCTGGTGTCTGCGCTCATTCCCCCTGTCAAACACCATTCCAAATATACATCCTTCTCCCCCAACCCTTTTGCTTCCATAAATATAAGGCCCAAACTGTGCCATGCTAGAGAGGGTGTTAGATGGCCCAACCCCTAGAAAACGTTATAATTTAGCAAAATCAGGTTGTTTCATTCCTTAAAAAAAAAAACGAAAGTCCCCCGTTACTTCCTAACTTCAAATAGAATTAATTTCAGTCAAATTTCAATAATTTAAATCAGAACATGGAAAAATATAAATGCAAATACAAATAACCTTAAAATATTGAGTATTTTACATGAAAGTAAATAGACCTTTTTTACCCCTTTATATTTATTAACCTCTATTAGAAAATTTAACAGAAATCAAAGATGTGAAAGTATAATGATGGACATGGATCATAAATTCTAATAAAGAAAAGGCTAATGAAAAAAATGTTAAACAAAAGTACTGAAAAAATGCAAATTGTGTATTTTTTTTTCTTTCTTGGATTTAAAAGCCTTATTTTTTCTGTTTAAATATCTTTTGAAAGTTAAACTTCTGTTAATTTGTATAAGAATGATTTCATATGTCTGGCTTTTTAAAAGAGAAACCAGAAATATTTACCCACTGATTTGTAGTAACTATTAGTTAATATTTTTAAAATATCCTGGCTTAAGTTATCAAGAAAATGAAGATTACTACTTACAGAATAAAATAAACTAAAAAGCCCATCATTAAAATAAATAATGAACAGATTAGTGACAAAGTGTTTATAATCTAAAAATGTCCACAACATTGAAATTAAAACTGTCAGATTCTTTTTATTTTTTAAAAAGGAAAATGCAGATTTTAGGCTTGCCATATAATGTAATAACCAGATATACTTATTTTATTTTCTGTTCCAAAGTGTCACCTTTGGGCATTGTTTAGATATTAAAATTGACCAGGAAACCTATTTTTTTTTAAATTTTAACTCCAAGAAAAACTATCTTGGAAAGAGATTGGGCTATTTGTTTTGTTTTATTAATTTTGGGTCTATATTTGTACTTTCTATTTTGGAGGTTAGTAATCCTTCCCCTGATCTTGTAACCAGAAATTTGTCTCTCATATCTCAGCAGTTTGGAGATGCTAGATTAGGATCCCAAGTGAGTAAAGAAAGTCTCCCCACCCCCATTGGGGACCACTCTAACTAGAGCAAATTCAAAGAAAATACTTCAGACACTAGATCCTGGCTTTATCCAACTTCAGGAGGCTGAGAAACAAGCACACCAACCAAAACAGGGCACACGAAAAATGGCTGTTCCAGGAAGGAGCAAGACACAGGGCCTCAATTCTCACAAAGACAGAACAAGATTGAACAGAAATTCACCAAAGCCATCAGGAAATATTCAGATATGTTTTTCTAGATGTCTTAAAATTCTCACATGGAAATGAAAGATGAAAGATTATAGATGTCTAAAATTCTCATGTGGTAAAATAAGATTAAGTGATTGTATCCTTCCATTTTTAATTTTTTAAAAAAGTGATTTCATGTGTTTTCCTTCTTTGTATGAAATTGTCCGTCGGACTTTGCACATAGGTATGAGAGACACAGTCATTAAAAAGGCAACATAATAATATTTGAGCAGTGTCTGCCTGAAGCTGGGTGGTTTGCCGTGATTCTTTTTTATTCACTTTAATTTTTTTTTTTTTACAATATGTACTTGCAGAAAGTGAAAGAAAGGTACGCTGTAGGCCTCTTTGAGATGAAATGGTGTAGCAAAATCTGAGTTTTATACTTGGTTTTCAAACTATTGAATAATATCCTATGAGACCTCTTAGGTCTTAACTGGATTAAAATGAATATATTTGTGCTCTGGTTCTTTTCAGCTAACTAATGTGCATGTGAATTGATAGTGTGCGAGGGAGCGGGTGAGAGCAAGTGTATGTGACACGGGAGAGGATGCGGGCTCCAGGCTGAGGGTGACTGTGAAGGAGCGTGCAGGATGGTGTGGGCTGCCTCCAAAGAGTGAGAGAAATGAAAATTAGCAGGCCTTGGGGTGTGGTGCGTTTTGTTAGGAGCCAGAAGAGGAGCTTAGTTGGGAGATGAGGAGGGAGGAAAAGGGTAGTGGTGAAAGGAGGGTGGAGAAGGGGGTGTGGCATTATCAGCGTGTGTGTGTGTGTGTGTGTGTGTGTGTGTGTGTGTGTGTGTGTGTGTGTGTGTGTGTTGGTTCTGAGGTTCAGTCATGGCTAAGCCTTGGGTTTTTGTTTTGTCGATTCCAGGCGTAAATAGGTTGGAATTTCAGGTTCAGTTGGGAGTGCATGCAAAGGGATGGTCGTTCGAGCTTCTTTTTCTGGCCCTTCACCACGGCCGCTGCTCAGGACATTGCTGCTGCTGCAGAGGGGTGTGGGGGGAGCAGCAAGGCATGGGGGTTTGTCTGCAGCTGCCCCTCTCACACTTGAATGAAAGAACTTTTTTTTTCAGGGGTAAGGAAGCTGTGAATACCTTTCCCAATAAGAGATGAGGCATATTGAAAACTATATTAAATTACCCTGATTAACAATTTAGCCACGAACAGGGGAGCTTTGGGAGATCTCTATAGGCAGGACTGGGGGCTATTCATGCCAGTAGCTAAGAGGTCGAAAGGTTTCTGAAGTTCACAGGCTCAGAGCCTTTGTTATGCTAACAGACAATCTCAAATCAGCTGCCTAGTGGAGTGTGAAATATAAATGATTCCTTGAGAACTTCCAATAAGTTGTCACTCTTGCTCTCCAAATACCAGGACAGGCTGCTAATTTCTAGCAGGCCCTTTTGCAACATCGCTAGCCCTAAATGAATGCCTTTGTAGTTCAAATAATCTTTTCAAGGGAGCTGTCCTATCATCATAGCCCAAATGCATCTTGGTTTTGACTATTAAATGAAAATCAGGGCTCAGCAGTGCTTGACTTTTCCAAGCAGGCCGATGTTTGGGAAGGGTGGTGGCAGCTTTCATGCACAACAAGTTAGCACCCACTGCAGGAGGGCTAGGGCATTAATAACAGCCCTCAGCCCCATGAGCTACCCTAACTCTCACCCCCACTCCTTACCCAGGAACAATGCTCTGGGAGAGATTTACGTGGCTTCCCCTCAGGCTGGACTACCTTTTTCTTTCAAGCACACCCACATTTCTCTGATTTATGGATCCTCTGTCCAAGAGGACAGCCAGCTGACCTGCTAGCATCTGACTGGTCACTTCGAAGCATGAGCTTTGGAGATGGATGTATTCATTCTTCAGGGCAAGTGAGGCCAAGGGAAAGAGGGCAAGGTGTATGTCCAGGCCATGCCCCTAGGATGCCTGCAGATATGATTTTATCATTTTCCCATAAGAAGGATATGAACATGGTGTACAGTCTTGGGTGTGACCATTGAGCATATCCAGATGAATGTTCATGAGAAAAGGTCCTGATATCATGTTCAGTTTCAGCATGTCCAGAAAAAAAGGTTCTGGCTCTCTGAGTCTGAATCGCAGAACTTTTTAAATAAGGAAAACCACTCCCAATTCCACAACCCAGGCAAGCTGGGGGATCGAGAATGAATCTATCTGGGAGAGTGTGCCCAAATTAAACATTCTAGTAAAATAGAACAAGCCTTATTTATACAAATAAAGAAAACACGCACAAGAGAGGACAGAGACCAAAGGAAATTAGAAATCCATCTGCATCAGTCTTCACAAAAGAAGGGGTAAAACCTTAACAGTAATAACTTGTGTCTTAAAAATTCTGATGTTTCTGGCTCCATGTCCTCAGCTTCTTTGCTGAAATACAAAAAGGTCCATGACATCGCAGAAGCCTCTGCTTTTTCCAAACTGAGCAGGTTTGATTTTTGACAAGAAATAGGAAAAAATCAAATGGGTTATATTTCTGAATATATTCTTGGGGTAAGTTTATAAACACATAAACAGAGCATTTGAAATCTTGCTTCCCAGCAATTGTCATCAGTTTTGGCTCAAAAAATCTCTAATAAAAATTGGAAAAAAGACATATAAAAGCTACATATTTTAATACACCCCTTGGTAACTTTATAAAGCTTGAAGATATACAGCTATACAGAAAAACAAGGGCCTTGATATTCCTTCATCTTCTTCCCTTAACTACAATGATTTAAAAGTATTTCTAACTCCAATGATTTAAAAGTATTACATCAAAAATATTTGGGGAGTTCATTTTGATTGACATAGAAACTGGTTTAACTAAATACTTTTTCTGCTTTAAGTATACTAAGACTGATGACTATATATTAAAAGATTAATTAAATATAAATAAGAATGGTGGTATAACCTGCACCAGTTTTGAAATCATCTAGCTTACATGTTGAAATCTTGTTTTCTAAAGCCAGGATACAAAGTATAATTGTAAGGGACTCTGGGATTCAACTCCGAGAATTTGGCGTCAGAATAGGAAAGAGTGTTTAGAAATCAGGTCATTATTTGTCTTTCAAATCCTTATTTGTTTCACTCAGTAAAACAATCTGCAAATAATATTGGCTAGAAAAATTAGTTCAGATTACGGACACTAAAGGAGCAAAAGTTTGTGATTTCTTCTGCCAAATACCAAAATTAGACAATAATTCATTATTGATCCACTCACACCCTTTTCAGAGGGACTTAGGCTTCTGGTTATCTTTATTTCAGCGATAACAGAATGATTATCTTCAAATGCTCTTATAATTACACACAGAAAAAGAAGGCAACACTGATGGCTAGAAGTTCAACGAATGTGACACAACTTGTTTAAATTTAACTTTTATTCCCTTACCATTTTAAAAAATTTAATTAATATTAAACTGTAAGTAGCTACATGTTATTGACACATGCTGGACATTCAAAGAAGAAACACCTTCTCTGTGCTTCCAAATACTTATTTTACCACTTCCAAGGGTACTCTCTCTTTCCAGTCTTTAACACATCAAAACAGGGAAGAAAGAGCTTTTGTGTTATAACTACAGAGAAAACATTTGAGAATGTGTCAGTGCTGTGAATACCAGCACCAGTTTTGGGGTTGGTTTGTTTTTCCCCCTGCCGTGGTATTTCTTTTCCCTTTGCTTTTGCAGTCTTTAAACTCTGGCCACTTTGAGAAAAGCAATGGTTGAAATGAAAAGTTAGGACAAATTGCATTAAAACTGTACGTTGCCAGAATGTGCATGATGAAAGCAGTGTTGGGACATTACAGAGCCAGAGCAGCTCTCCACACACAGAAAATTGAAATAAAATAAAAAATAAAAGCTGGTCTTTTCCAATCTTTTTTAAATACTTAAGATCTGACAGAAAAGGAATTCCTGTTTACAAAAAACAAGTTTCCAGGGTTGCCATTTCTCCATAGTGGGGTGTCTGGATGTGTGTGTTTGTGTGTGTGCTTGTGAGTGTGTGTTTGGGGAGAAAAGAAAGAATGGGGGAGGAGGAAGGGCAGATAACTTTACTGACATATTAATTCTTTAGATAGCAGTAAATGAATGGTCCAAATAGACATTTGTTTCCCTTAATAGGTTTTGTACAGGTCTCTTACAAGCTGTGGCATATGCTTCATTTATATGTATATTTATTTAGAAGGATAGAGAATAATAGGTGTAGTTTGTCTATAGTCACAGTGCTTATTTAAAGTCCAAGAGGTTACAACTTTTTCTACTCCTAACATGGATACAAAGGTCTCTTGTATGTGCCTCCTGCATTATGTTGAAAGCCAATTAAAAATAAAGATAATATCCTAACTATTGAGTCTTAGGAGGAGAAAGAAGGAAGCTAAAAGGCAAAATGACTCCAAGATGGCTGCCTCTTCCTTTTCCCCCCTCCTTGCTGCCTGTTTTCCACATAGAAATTAATGTAATATTTTGTTTAGAAATCACATTGTAGGTCATTTGCAAATGAGGCAGCCTCTGAGGCACCAATATCTGCCTAGAATACTCTCTCTCGTGATGCCATCGAGGTATGGAGAGAGATTAAAATGCAAACATTCAAATGTATTTAGATTTGTACATAGTGACTGGACTCACACACATAAACACTTGAATGTGTGAACAACACACACAGCTGCAAATGAAATAAAAGGCTGAAATCTTTCTTAATTCTTAGGACAGAAGGGCAAAGGAGGGTGCCAGGCCACCACCTTCCTCCCCAAAGGTTCGAAATGCCCTGTTCATGGTCTGGATTTGATTTTAAAAAAAAAGATATATCTTACTGATGACTCTCTCATTAGGCGGACTTCTGAAGTCTGGGGAGACGAGATTTCCATAAATTATCTCTCTAACTCATCCCATGCTGGTACAAAATGCAAAGCTAAAATTGCTTTTTTTTTTTTTTTTTTTTACTTTTTTTTTTAAAGAGAACAGAAAGCAAACCAACTTCTTGATTAACATATTAAAGGATTACGATCACTAGTAATTACTGCTATTAATTATAATAAATATATATTCTCAATCATAAAATCATATCCATAAAGCTAAACTAAAATACTGTCAAGAATTTTAAGAAAAAGTATATTCGGGGCTTTATAACAGATTTATAGCCAGTTACTGTGTAGACTGGAGTGCACTAGGCATAGAACAAAGCAAATGGTTTAGTTCCTATAGGAAATATATTAAAAAGAAAAAAAAGGAAAAACCCACAACCCTTTATCTAAAAGCCATCAGGGACAAGCACTCAATACAAGTTAACAAGCAGGAACTGATAAGATAACATTTATATGAGGTCAGAAGTCAAATGCCAGTCAAAGGCTTTTAACCTCTTGGGTCATAAACAGGAATAGTTAAAAGTGAGATGTAGTTATTTATCGGATTTTAAGCATACCTGATCATTGCCAGAGAATCACCAATGATGAAACTAATTAGGATTTATAGAAAAAGAACTTTGTAGCTGTTCAAATAAAATTAACCTACAAACCCATAATTCTTCAATTGTAGGGAGAAAAACAAACAAACAAACAAAAATAAATAAAAACCTCTTTTGGGGGAGGGAATAAATCTAGCAATTTAAACAGAAATAGTAACAAAATTTCTCTCAGAAACAATATTTATAGCTAATGTACATATTGATTAATATATGGTAAATGATATACTTTACTAATTCTGTATTAACAATTTAACAACAAAAATAACCATTACATAATTTATTTCCTTTTTTTTCTTTTATTCCCCTTCAAACCTCCTAAATTAGACAGAATATAACTCCGATATCACAATACTTCTTGCCCTCAAAATGCCATCATTTATAAATTAAAATATATGTGTACATATTCTAATAGCAATTATTTTAAAACATCAGAATATCAAATTGGCTTTATTAAATTTTTATCCAGAGAAACAGATGTCTCTTCCTCTATTTGCTGTCAGACTATTTTTCTTTGTTTTGATTTTAGTCCTTTTTTGTCTTTTTTTACGTTTACATTCCAAACTCCCAAACAGTTCCCAGTCCTAGAGTCCAGGCTGACTTATATTTTCAAAGCATACCATCCCCCTCTTTTCTCTTTTGCAATAAAAGAAAGCAGATCTAGATATTTCTTTCTAGAGAGAGATAGAGGGATTGTTGTTAGGCCTGCCAAGGCCCACTGTTTCTTTAAACAGAGTCCACAATACACTAGGCGAACATTGTGGATTTAAAATGCTTTTAAATATTTATCAGAAGTATTTTATCATCATATTCAAATGACACCTGGAGTGCACTCACCTTTATTGACAATCTCTGTTCTGAAAGTCCATTTGCTTCCTTAAAGCCCCCCAAGCAGAACAAGGACTACCCGTTTTCATTCAGTTAATGTTTAGTAAAAAACCAAGCAACCTTAATCAGCATGCTGATTGCATCGTCAACTAACAAATAATTTACTACTCTGAGCATTGCATTCCATTAAAAGCTCATTAAATTTTCTGTTCTCCAATGGGAGGTTTAGCTTTTGAACTGCATGCTTTTGCTTCGAATGATCATTTATTCAATTTTTGCAAAATGTTGTTTTTTTCCTAAAGTATAGGTGAGCATTTCAATACCTATAGACTGCAGACATATGGAAAAACAGCCCAGGGTTTGGGAATGTTCCATTTGATTTATAAACTCTGTTTAACAAAAATTCAACATAATCTCTTGCACTTTCAGGAAACCCTAAAATCACTGAGTGTATCTGTGGTTATGCCTGACACAAAGAGCCTCAGAAATATAAATACATAATATAAAATAGCAAATCCGTTTTTTACAGCTTAAATTTTCTTTTCCCACATATCGTTATTTTTATTATTTTTATCCTTGTAAACAGCTGTTTTCTATTGATTAAAAAGGAGCATGACACCACAAAGCCTTTATAATATTTGATGCCAAAATTAATACCTTGCTGTGTGTATGTGTGTGTGTGTGTGTGTGTGTGTTGAGGGGTGGCTAGTTACCCAAAGAAATCCATATTTTCTAGGGTTTACACATTTTTTACACACTCACAATCCCCTGAATTATTTTCATGCCCAGACTCATCCAGGAAAGAGTATATATATACATATATATGTATATATATGTATGCATATACATATATATACATATATATGTATATGTGTATATATGTATACATATATATTTATATATAATATATGTAATATATTATTTTTAATTTAGGGAAATGTAGGAAAATATTGGCTGTCAAATTAACATGCATCTTTGGATTGCTAATTATGCTTATTGCAAATTTGGGTCATTTTGCATGACTGACTCTAATGTAGGGCTGAGATTGCCACGCAGCGCAGTGGATTCCTGATTCCCTGCGCTAATCCTGAACTCGGTGATTGTGTCAGGTGCAGTTCTGTATGCTCTAGCAGCTGGCTCATCCTCATCAATGCAAATAAGGCAACTCCTACAATCAGAGCCTCGCGAGTGTGAGGCCTGATTGCTGAGGGCAGGCTAAAGCACTACACAGACTCTCACTTTCAAATCACGCTAAGTGACAAGACAACTGCAATGTCCTTCCAGTTCAAAATCAACCTTTCAAAAACAAAACAAGAAGAAGAGGATGGCTACAAAGAAGAGGAAAACCCTAGTGTTTAGGAAATGGACTTATTTAGGTGGGCTCTATTTAGATACAGAGATAATGTAAAGCACATTTCAACAAATAATACTTCAGTTCCTGTTCTGTGCAAGATACTTTGTTTTAAGGGCTGGGGGGATGCAAAGGTGAGGGAGACACAGTCCTCCCTTCAAGAAACCCTACCATTGGATTGCAGAAAACTGTAAAGATTAAGAAAATAACAGAATTATTATTAAGGCTCAGTCATCAAAATCTTAAATGAAAACTATATTTTTGTGGGAACTATTGACAGATGGCATTATGGCATAGATGTTCAGAGCAAGACTTTGGAAGCTTCGGGTTCAAACCCCAGCTTTGGCACTTCCTTGCTCAAGTTATTTCACCTTTCTACAATCTTAATGCCATCCTCTGCAAAATGGTGGTGACACAAGTACCTATCTCATAGGGATCTTAGAAGAATGGAACTGAGATTACATATACAACACATTTGCCACTGTGCTTGGCACATAGCAAGTGCTGAATAATGTCAGCTGCGATTAGTATTATTTCCTCCTTAACATACCAACAAGGGGTGGGAGGGGTCTAGGAATAACAATGTGTCACAGTTTGAAAGGCATTTATTTGATCTGTCTCTAAATTCCCATTTCACATGTAGCACTTACCCTGTGGAAGTGAAAATACTGTGAATGTGAAAAAGCCCTGCATCTCTCAGTGGTGCCTGGACAACCCTGGCAACTCAGAACATGAAGGAGAGAACAAGAAATCCCTGTGCTTTTCCTTTTCTTCTTTTCCAAACACGTGTGCAGACTTCCCCTGCATTTCAGCCCCACCCTCTTTATTTTACTGACTAATCTATAAAGGAGGATTAACAGCAGCACGCTGCTTTGGCATAGAGCAGATTCTGGGTGAGGACCTGTAGGTAGAGTTTAATGAATACAATTTTCTAGGACTGTGAGTGCATATTTTTAGCTACATGCTGGGCTCCAGCGTTGGCTCTTGAGACAGATGAACAGACCCTTTGATCCGACTTGGGTGTTGCTCCAAGAAGAACCTTTTTCAGAAAGTCGTTGGGGGAAAATGTTTTCTGTTTTCCCATTTTCTTAATTTGCATTCCACAGATTTAGATTCCAGATAACTGGTCCCAATAAGTCGCATTACATCACTGAGATACACCATTGTGAGAAGCGAAGGTACGTACTTCTGGGAAGGGATGGATCCTCTCTCTCGCTAAAGATGATGGCTGGTGCTCAAGTGGGCAGTTGCCATCCTTCTCCCTTGGAGAGTAGGCTAGAGGTAGTTAACCTTCCTGGGGGAGGCTCGGCCTAGACAACATTATAGACACTATATCCCCCCTGGAGTTACCAAACAATAAAACCGCTTCCTTTGCCAAACACAAAGAATGGTCCAGAGTTGGATATTAGCAAACAGAAAACCACATAAAGAAGACAGGGAGGGAGGGAGTGAGAAGGAAGAAATGGAGAAAAGAAGAAATGAAGGAAAATTACACGAAGAGCAAGTATAAAACAAGATCTCTTTTCTGCTTTAGTTTGCCAGGGAGAGGGCCGCCACTCAGTCTTGTCTTGATTTTAGCCGGTGCCATGGTGAGAATGGCGAGGTAGAGAGGAAGAGGTTTTGATGTCATGCCAAGGAGGGCACAGATGAGGTGCCAGGTCTTGTGGAAATAGCTGAGACTTTCAGGCCTTTGCATTGGGAGAGGGTGAGCAAGATCGTGAGGGATTTGATCTCTTACATTCCTGCCCAGGACCCTCTCCTTCTCTTCGAGAAGGATTAACGGATATTTTCCTAAGCAGGAATCAAAATGTGTCAAATCATCTGAGACAGTCAATTTGTTCACAATGCCCACGTTCTTGCAGTCCAGATGCAGCCCTATTCAAAACCAGTTTCATTTCAAGAGATACAATGCAGTGGAGAGGTAAACATTTATCTTCATAATCTCACACTCCTTTCAGACTGCTTAATTTTTCCCAGTGATTTTCCCCTCCTCTTTCCCTCCACCCCCAAGCTCAGCTTCAAAACATCTAGTACAAAAAAGACATGACTTCCCCAGAGGATCCGGGTCTCAGTGATCCTGATGATGCAACGTACGCTCTCCGTTATTCCCGGGAGCTCCCAGGACGTGCTCTGCGTCCTGCCTCACAGCTCCCGTTGTTTTGTTGCATCACTTAACAAATCCTCCTCCAGCACCTACAAAGCTTACCTCCACCTCTTCCGCCCACCTCATCCCAAGTTCTCAGGATGCCTTCCCCACCCCACCGCACCCCACACCACCCCCACTCTTTTTTCTTTTATTGTTATTATTGCTATTATCATTCTCTCCACCAGGACAGCCCTCTGCAGCTTCTCCTTAGGGAGGCATTAAGTTGCCTTCCTTTGTGCTACCTTAAAACTGCTTGTCCCCCTCCAGCTCCCTTTGAACACAAGGACCAGTGTCATCTTTGAAACAATGAATGCAAGTAGTTACAGTGGGATTCCAACTTCACATGGTTGGCATTCCTGAAAATCTCATGCATTTTCATTCCCCCCTCCTCCTTTTTTTCTCGTGGAGACCTCATAAGATAGCAGCAATTAGAAGCTCTGAAATGAATAGAAACAATAGCTACTGGTGTGTCTTATTCTTAAGATGTGAATAGTAGACATTTAGCAAGCAGAATAAAATCTCCATTTTTTTCCTTCTTCTCATCATGTGTATACTCCATATACATGTAGAGAGTTTTTTTTTTTTAAGTGGATTGCTGACTATTTTCTGTAATAACATATTTTCCATTGATATATTTTAGGCATCTATGTAACCAAAACGTTTTCTGTGATCATGGTGTCAAAATATAATGAATTGGCCCATTCTGCATAGAAAGCCCTCTCTGCCACTTTCCCTTTTCCCCTGTTAAAATCTTACCCATTCTCCGAGATTCAGCTCACACCCTATCTCCACCAGGAAATTTCCCCAGATCCTCCCAGGAGAGTTCTTCTCCCTCCCTCCTCGCTCCCACTGCAGGTGTTTATGCTTCTGCTCTGATTGGAGTCGGCTGTTTAACCTAGTTATTATTGATATCTGTCTGTAGAGTTAGATTGTGAGGACTGGAGGACAAAGAGGCCTGTGTCCTCCTTTCTGAACCCTCTGCCCCTCCTAAGAGAGTGCCTGGCACAGCAGAGAGGCTCTATCACCTGAGGATGGAGTGTGGATGACCACCCGGCCTTCTGGGCCTGAGAAAAGCCTACCAGTTTCTATTTGGGGTCCCTCTGGATCAGGGGGACATCAAGTCACTCCGGGCCCACTTCTCCCACACCATTTCCACTTATATTTGACAATGATTTTGAGACTTCCTTACATTAGAATTTTTAATATTTTTTTCATCTAAATGCTCATCTTTAGTAAATATATAACTAGATGGATTGTGAAGTGAGGGAATTAAAAAGTGCTATCTTATATCTGAATGAATAAATCATTTATATTAGCTCTTCTGCTTCTAGGCTGGTCTGGAATTGGCAACAAATACCAAGGCATCAGAACTCTCTGACGTGGCGTATTCATTTATTTGTTGTTTTTCTTTTCTTAAGTGCTCGGACAAGTTGTTTACTGTGAGCCAAATGTCAATTAGCATTGACCTGAAAAGGAGTTGCTGAGTTACATGTGTTTGTATTTAGCTTTCCAGTCATCCTGATTTTTTTTTTTTTTTTTGGTTCTTATTTGCACAAGGTATTTATCTTCAAAGACTCACCCTCAACACCACCACAACAAAAAATCCTACATAATATTTTAACATTTCTTAAAACCACACTCTGTTGGCAACCCTATCATTTCAGTATTGAATTTTTTTTCTCCTGATAAGGGAAATGACACTTTAGCCTTAGTTAATGTAAAACAGGAAGGTGTTAATCTCATTTTCAACATGTCAGCTCTTCCAGGTAGGGTATTAATACGCAAGATCCCCTGCTGGCAGACTCAACAGAATCTTTCTGGCTGTGAAGTAAAGTCCAAACCTGGTAATTTTTGCTTTCCTTTATTGTATGTGCTCAGGTCGGCTTCATTCATTGAAAAAGATATATCAGTAGTTAAATGAATATAAAGAAACAAAGGGACGTTTGCAAACTATTGACTTAACTCTGTACTCAGACACTGTAATAAGTTTGTTTTACATACTACAAACATTTGAGTATGTTTGATGATAAGTAGCAAAGAGGTAAGTCATATTTCAAGACTCTCTGAGATCTATAATTTTGCATCAGAGAATTCTAGTCCAATGTCACCATTTGCTTTGTTTAATTTACTTTCTTTAATTGTAAAGAATTAAACAAGGAAAAGCATGGACTATGTTGCAGGCATTGTTACAGAATTCCATGTCACGCAAGAAAAATTTATATTCTGGAAGTAATGTGGGAATCAAACTTTTTATTCTTTCTTCAGGATGTACAGATGAAAGAAAACAAGGTTTTCATGGTACTAAATTGAGCAGTGTCAAGAAAATTTGTTTCCTACAGAAATATTTAGGAGATTTGGAATTTGTTGAACTTACTCTTTCTGCAAACATTAGGAGGGCTTTTTTTACCATCAACCTTGGTATTACTAGCACCACACTCTAACCAACTGAACTAACTGGCCACTCCTAACGAGAGCTTTTTAAGTGCAGTTTCAGAAGATGTAAGGGAGAGCAAAAAAGAAATCAGTAATACAACTATAGTAAATATAAAAGAACATTAAAATTAAGCTCTCTTATTTGTAAATATGATTAACAGGTTTTCAAGAAAATGTCATGTGGTTCTAATTTAAGGCAGAATTAAAATTAACATTTTAATCCCATGTAGGAATGGGATTTTATGTGGTTTTTAAAAATCATGGATAAATCTAGATATTGATGAGCTATTAGTTCATTTGAACTAAAAATATGAGACATGCAGAAAGAATAAAATGTGATGCCAACAAAGGCAAATAAAATAACATTTATGGGGGTGGTCAAGTAAAAGTGTTGTGGTGTGGAAACAGATGAAAAGGCCAGGGGCCCTGGAGGTGTACACCACCAAGGCTTCCACAGAGTTGAGGAGAGATTTCAGAGGCAAAATAATGATGATGACACTTGAAAGTTTAATTTTTGCATATATCCTCCCACTTGCTCATCACACTTTCCTGGGTAGTGGCTGGGACAAGTATTATTATTCCCACTTTACAGATGAAGAAACACAGTACAGACAAACTGAGACTCCTCTGAGTCAGGCAGAGTTATGTGCAAGCCCCATGCCTGTGATTTGTTTTTTGGGTTTTTTTTTGAGACTAGTATGGGGGCTTGAAAACTGTGAAAGGAAGGGAAGAAAGATGAACCAAAAAGATGTGAAACAATGAAGGAAGAATTACTGAGAAATTCCAAGCTGTCAAATCTATCCAGAAAAATAAGGCAGGGAAAAAGTGAGACGATAATTTTTTTTTCTTTTATTCCTGTCCGGTTAATAACATGCGTAGTGCCTCTTTTTATTCATCTCCTGTTTGTACATATTTTCCCACACACCATTCTATAGTTATATAATTCATTTCCTTACCCACTGGGTCAATACTTTATCACTTTACCAGATTCTTTCTATAATAGCTTTTTATACTCCTTGCCAGAGAAAGTGTACCTCCAGAAGAAGACGATGACAAAAGGAAGAAGGTGAGCAGGAGAGGCCTGGTAATCAGGATCATTGTTAGAGCTACATCTCCATTGTTCCATGTCCCCAGTGGGCATCATTATGCATCTCCCCTTAGGCATGAGGCCATTTTATTTTCCATGTTTAGCTTTTACCTGGAACATGGATGAACTCACTTAAAAGTATAACAGGTTTAAATTCTAGCAGTGTTCATTGCACTGATGTTTTATATATCACATCTTAGATCTCCTTCTGAAAATGTAACAGAGTTATAGTTTGTATCATTGTTGACATTTTTATTTTCTTTGAAAACAATTTAGTACAGCTTTAATTGAAGATCTTAAGCCTCACAGATTAGCAGGTTTAGGATAAGATGTGGAAATAGTGAGAGGAAATAACTCATCAAAGCTGTTTAAGGACTTGCATGGAATCACACAATGGGCTGAGCCTGAATTAGAAATTTGGACTTTTATTCTAGGCTCTGCATCCTACACTTCGCCTCCCAAATGCAATTCAGTCACTGCAATATGCTATAGAGAATTGTGTTGGCATTCGCCACTTGTGGGCTTATTTTTTATTTGAGTAGATACCAAACAGTTCTAGAAAAAAAATTTTTTTAGAACATATTTTCGAGGAAGAGAAATTTCTAAGTAAACAAACAAACAAACAAACAAAACCCAAAACCCAAAACAACAATCCTACCGTATATTCGTTATTATGAAACAACATAGATGAGGCGTTAGCAATAAATAGTGTATGGGGGAAAAACAGGTCTTATTTTTCTGCTCATCAAGATAAGTAAGAATGTAGGATGTTGAGAGAAAACATGGACAATAAGATGGCTTCTTTACTCAAAGCTGCCGTTTCCAAACATTCTCCTAGTCAATCAAGGAATATTGTACACTCATTTCCTGTCAGGCACTGTGTTAGAGGCCTGAGAGTGGACAAAATAGACATAATCTTCACTCTACTGAATGAACTAATTTGGATAACTGTTCTACTTTCAAAATATAAGCAACATACTTATCAACTATTCATATTTTAGTATGAATTACTTTAGATGAATAATCAATTTTCTTGGCTCTTTGTTCTAAGAAGATATTAATTAGCCATAGCTCAGATTTGTTGTTTACGGTGAGGATTCAGGGCAGTAAACAGAGGAAGAACAATAAAAAGTGAGAGAGAATTTCAGAGCGTGGAGAATCTTGAGAGGGCTGACCCGGATGTGATGCCAGAGTAGAAAGTTTGTGAGTTTACTTTAGGTTCTGACTATCTGCAGAAAAGTAGGTAGAAGGGTGATGAGGGAAGGCTTACCTCGTTTTTTGCCAAAGAATTTTGGTGGCAATTTCTTGACCGAGGAATCTGTGACCTTAGAAACTTAGAAGTCTGGATTTTATCAGTCTTGAGTGATATCTTCAAAATATCACCTTTTAGTTATATTTTGTGGGGGGTAGTTCTGGTCCCAGAAAAATAAAAAAGGAAAATTGTTGTATGTTCTTATACTGACTATGTCATAAGGCAGATCATTTATGTTTGAGGTAGTTTAGAATAGTTTTCTTGACTTTTTTTCACCAGAGTGCTCTCTAACTAGCCGTAGATGTTTGGGATGGCAAAACTCCAACAACAGAATCATACCAGTGATGGCAGGGAGCAGGAGAACTGCTGGGGTAACCAAAGCACCCTCTGAAAGGTCTTTAAAGGATTGTGGCTATTTTCCTTGAAAATTTAAGAAATTGTCATATACTAATTCATAATAGAGTCATGTTTGTTTTACAAGAAAATACTGCTTTGGATTTCTTGTTATTAGTAAAATTGACTCTCTGAGGAGAAATGTCATGACTACTGTGTGCGTCGCAGTCTGTCTGTACATGGGTGGGTGTGTCTAGAGGGTTTCACTGAGGAAGAATCTAAATAATAAAAGGTTCTGTTGTCTGAGCAGTCACAATGCCAGGATTTAGTTGAATGGAGAGCACTTTGAATTCATTTTGTAAGGGTAATGGCCTGTCTCAGGATTCCCATCAGTTTCTGGGACACCAAGTTCCCAAGAATTTCTCCATGATCTATATCCGACTGCAGTGATGTGGGCTCAGATGGTCAGGATAGGTGAAAAATGTGGGACCCCACCTTTCAAGTCAAAAAACTGGTGTGACACACTGAGCAAGTATGGAACTAAGTCTGGGTGAAGCATCCTTGCCAGCCAATTCCCTCGTGGGCTATTGATAGAGTTTTGCCATCTCAAACTTCCTCCTCCACTACCAGACAAAGCAAGCTGGGTATGGTACAATAGGGAGCATAACGAATTTGATCCAACTCTGCCATAATCTAGGTCCTTTCATCCCCTCAATATGTATTGAGAGTGGCAGACATTGTTTGAGACTCTGGGGACACGACAGTGAAGATACACAAGGACATGGTGGTAGGCAGAATATTAGCCCCCAAAGAGGTCCATGTCCTATTTTCCCAGAACCTGTGACTTCGTCACCTTACATGGCAGAAGAGACTTTGCAGATATGATTAAGGATAAGGACCTTAGGATGGGAGATTAACCCAGGTTATCCAGGTGGACCTAATCTAATCACATGGGCCTCTAAGAAATTGGAGAACCTTTCCAGGCTGGGGAAAAGATGAGACAAGAAGGATAGATTCAGAAAGTAAGAGGGATATAACTGCTTTTGCTGGCTTTGAAGATGGACAGAAAGGCTATGAGCCAACAAACGACTGCCGAAATGTACATGGCTTCTAGAAATTGGAAAAGGCAAGAAAATGGATTATCCCACAGGGCCTCCAGAAAAGAATGTAGCCCTGCCAACACTTTAATTTCAGCGCAATGAGACCTGTGTCAGATTTCTGATCTCCAGAACAGTAAGATAATAAGTTTTGTACTGTTTTAAGTCACTAAATTTATGGTAATTTGTCACAGCAGCAATGGGGAACTAATAGAATCCCCATCCTCTTTGTGCCTGTGTTTTAGTAATGCAACAAAATAAATACAATAAAAATAAATATATACTAATATACCACAGGCCATTTACATATTCTATCATTTCTATGATAGAAATGAATGAAGTAATCTAATGAAGACTATAATGGACACATCAGAAAATTTTTCAGTGCTTTGATAATGCTCCACTGTATGAGTTTTGGTGTTAGATAAAGACTAGTTCCCCATATAGGAGTTTTTCTTGTGTGTGTGTTTTTTTTAATCTGTCTCCTTTATATCTAGACTAGAGCACAGGCACGTAACTTGAATTCCACTAAGTAGATCACCCATCCCAGAATTTGAACCAGATGTTAGTGATGAAAAAAAAAAAAATAGTGTGGGTAACTTCTGTACCTCCCCCTCTCTTCCTCCTGTAATAGTAGCTGGGGCTACAAAGTAATACATGGCACAAAAAGGCCAACTTGTCCTTAGCAGATAGAGTTATTCCTTTATCACATCAGTTCTGCAACATAGTTTCAGAGGGCAATCTGGAAGTTTACCTCAAGCCTAGCTCTCCAGCCCTTTTACAATTCAGTAAGCCATTAAATATCCTTTTATTAAACTCTTTTTTCTGCTTAACCAACCGGGCTTACCTTTGATTGGTTGCAACTGAAGGTCCTGATGAAAACAGACAGCAATTATAAGACACCAACTTTAGACACAGGGGTTGGTCAGAGAGGTCTCTTTCTGAGAAGGTGATGTTTGAACTGGGGCAGGAAGAATATGAAGAAGCAAGTGATATGAACCGCTGGGGGAAAGCTGGAGCTGACGAAGGAAGTACAAAGGCTCCTGTATGGAGCTGGGGTCCAGCAGACAGCAAGACAAACAAAGCCTCCTGCCTTGGTGAAGTTTACCTCTGGTGGGGTTATTTAGACAGTTACATGTAGCGAAATAATAATATAATTTCAGATAGTGGTAAGTGTTATAAAAAAGATGAAAGAGAAATGTATAGACTCCAGGTAAGGGACAATTTTAGAAAGGGTGAGCAGGAAAGGCTTCTTTGAGGAGGTGACATCATGTAGAGACATAGGTAATTTATGACTTAGAGAAAAATCCCTGTTGTGACACTTTGCTCAGGGAAGTGAATTTCACAAGGATTCTTAATAAAAACAAATATTGCAAGGCCATCTTTGCCAAGGTGAGGAATGTTAGAAGAATCTAACAGTTGTTAAAATGCCCCTAGAGACAAATATTTTTAAATGCCATCTTTTTGATAATGTTCTCAACTTTAAACTTGCCAAATACATATGGCTGCATTTTTAAGGAGATAATTTCTTACATCATGAACATTCTTTTACAACTATGAATTGGCTTAAATTTTGTTTTGCATGGTTGCTATGTGAACAAACACAAAAAAGCAAAATAAAGAGGACAAAGGCAATGTTGCTTCTTCCTCACTTTGTCAGAAGCTCTTCTGGTTTGATGGACTAGTCTGTCAACAATGGAATAAAGCCAGTGCTAACAGAAACCTCAGCTTCAAGCAACAGTATTCCAAAATAATCTATCTGCAGGTGGATGTTGCTGGTTTTACGTGAGCCAGAAAAATTAATTATCAATGAAAAGGCATTTACTTCTTTCACAGTCCATATATTTATTGACAAATAAATGTTCTTTATCTCCCCAGAGGAAAGAACCATTCTCTAAAATTATTTAATCAATTTACAGACCAGAGTCAAAGCTTTTGAGGGAAAATATGAATGTTCCTTCTCAGATAGATCCCAGAAAAGATAAAGCAGGTAGGTCTATGGTATGTTTGTTTTTCAGTACAGCAATTATCTGGTATGTCTTTTTGCCATAAAATTATAATTTTTTTCCCAGTAAAATGTAAACAGACTTAATGGTAAATATCGCTAATTGAATACATGCATCTACTTTTACTTTCTTCCCAAATCCCAGAATTGGCAGTAGGAGACATTTTTAGGAAGCACAAACCAACAAAGACAGAGAGAACAGAAGAGTAGAACAAAACAAACAAACACGCAAACAAACAACCTAGAGGCTGGAAAGCAATAAGTGAGTGGTAAAGAGAACTGAATGGACCTAAGAAGCCAGCAAAGGGGAAAGCTGGGGGACTAACTCAATTTTACAGCACAGATTGACAGCAGTAGATGTCTCTAGAAATGGAGCTGAGGGAGGTGGGTAAAATGGAAGGATCTACTGAAAGTCTAAAAAGCAATCACAACCATCAAAGATGTCCCCAACTCCCAGCATACAGGTAAGCATCCCTCCTCTCCTCCCCCCAACCCCCCAATCCTGGCAGAGGACTGGAGATCTAGTCTCTGGGGAAGGTGAGACACAGGGCCTCTTGGCTGAGTGGGCATTGCAGGTGAGGCTCGACTACTGAAAGCAGGGTTAAGTAGAAGTACGCATGCTAAATGCTGGAAAACCTAGCCCTCTTTACCCACTTTCCAGAATATTTGTTGACAGACTTTTACCCATGGCCACGAGATTGGAAGATTCTTCCCCTCACAGTCTGACGAGCTCAAGAGAAAAGGTTTTAAAATACTGACATTCTGGGCTCCCCAACTGAACAGCCAAGCCAGATCACCCTAAAGTAAAGTGTTAGATTAGCCACTCCCCCACTTTCAGCCGAGCACCCCTACACACACACACACACAGATACCTATTGTCTTTATCATCTGAGAGAAATCTTTAACTTAAAGGTAACGAGACTAATATAAAAGCACAGATTAAAGCAACTTGGAGGAAACATATATCCTACACAGAGAAGAAAAATCCAAAAACAAAGTAAAACATAAATTACGTCCTTAATATCCTCAGAAAGGTAAAAAATAAAGAAATAAGACATTGCAACTATAAAACAAAAGTAGGACACTATAACAAATTAGAAATTCAGAGGACAAAATAAACTACTGGAGTTTAAAATATATATATATATATATATATATATATATGACAGCAGAGATGAAAAACCGATTAGAAAAATTGGAAGACAAAAATTTCAAGGAAAGTTCCCAAAACGTAGAATAGAAAAACAGATGAGGAAAAAAAAAAAAGACTACCCCAGGAAATCCAAACTCCAAATAAAACAGTGAACAGAAAAACCAAATGGGGCTGAGGAAGGGGAAGAGATGTATTAATATTCGTCTTCTATTGCTTCATAACAAAGTACCACAAATGTAGCACCTTAAGACAACATAGTACATTTATTATCCCCCAATTTCCGTGGCGCAAGAGTCCAAGTACCCCTAGCTGGGTCTTCTGCTCAAGGTCGTACGGTATACTGTGAGGGAGTCAGCTAGGGCTGGGTTTCTTCAGAGACTCACTGTCCTCTTCTAGCTCATATGTTTTTTGTTTGTTTTTGCAGAATTCAGTTCTTTGTAGATTTAGAATTCATGGTGGGTAGCTTACTTTTTCAAGGCCAGCAAGAGAGACTTTTACTTGTAGACCTTCTTTTAAAAGGCTCACTTGCCAGCTCAGACCCACTCAGGATAAGCTCCTTTTTGATTGACTTAAAGTCAACTGATTAGGGATCCACATTACTTTTGCAAAATCCCTGCAGTGTTGCCGTATAACATCATATAATCATAGGGGTGCAATTTCATCCCCTTTGCTGTATTCTATTGGGTAGAAGCAAATTAAAAGTTCTATCTACACTTAAGGGGAGGAGAATTCTATAAAGACACGTATACCATGCAGATGGAGTCATGGAAGCCAGCTTAGAATTCTGCCTAGCACAGGAGAGGGGAGTTACTCAGACCTGAAACATGATTTTCCATATTGAAAGAACCCACTGAATGCCAGCACAATGATGGAGACAGAACCATACCAGACTTTCAGAAAACTGTGGACCAAAAGATATAATAAGTTTCCAGAGGGGGCATGTTACAAAGGATCAGAGATGAAAATGGCACTGAATTTCTAAATGGCACAACTTAAATTGCACAGGTAATGGAGCAATGTCTTCAAAATTATGCAGCACTATGATTTCTACACTTGAATTTCATACTTAGAAAAATTATCAATTTAGGTTCAGGATAAAATAAAGACATTTTCAAACAGTGAGATCTCAACTATTTGCCATGTACTTTTTCTCAGAAGAATACCTGAAGATTTTCTCTTGCAAAAAGGGAAGAAAATCAAGAAAGAGAATGCAGGATAATTAACAGAAAAATAAGGCAAAAGGAAATCACAAGATCATGATAGGGGAAGATCCCAAACTATAATGCAAGCAAGACAGCTTGCGAAAGCAAGACATCCAGAATGGGGAAGGTTGGAAATCTTCAAGAAAGACTTCTACTATAAGATAAAATTGAGAATGGGGAATGAAATTGATAGAATACTTACTTACCCATCTTAATGTACTTCAGATAAATTTAAACAATTGACATAGAGTTAGGGCTTGAATTATTGATAAGTCAGATGAAAAGAACATTAAATGATTAATTCAAAAAGTTGTCTAGGAAAGGAAAAAGAAATCCTAATTGACTACACGGCACAGCTATGAAGAATGTTTAGATAGTAATAATAATGTCAACACAAAATTTGGGTGTAAATTTGTATGGAGCATGAGGGAATGGGGAGGTTGTGCTTGTGTTATAGGGACATGAGGAAGAAAGTGAACTAGATCTTCAACTTCTATTGCAAGAGACCTATAGATAATGCCTAAAACTGTGAAAACAAGAAGCTATGAAGTGTGCTATTTGGAGACACTGAAGTAAATATCAAAAGATTACCCCAAAATAGTGGAAGTACTTCTAGGAAAGAGGAAATAGAGCAAGGAGAGAGAAGACTGCCATTTCTATATAACAAGGCTTAATGAATCTATTTTACATCGTAAACAGTGCATATATAACTGACAAAAATACAAAATAAGTAAGTACAAAAAGAAATACTTACATAAAATAATTATATAACTGTTTGACTTTTCATATTAGATACATTGACTATGTAGTTTCTTATATAAGTTTACCATAAAGTATTTTATTTTGCTGTAGTGTTTTAAAATCAAGTTTGCCAGAACTTAAGCATCAAATGAATGTTTTTTTTCCCCCAAAGCTTTTCCCTTAAGAAATTACACATTTAGTCCAAAGTTGTTGCAACTACCTGAAATATTTTTAGAACTGTTTAGAATTTCAAAGCCGGTGGCAAACTTCTTTAAATAACTTCAAAGGTATCAATTCATGGATTTAATATTTTGAAAGAACCTGAAATCATTGGGTATCGCCATTAGATTTGAGTGGGCAAGCTAACTAAAGCTATTTTGGTAAAAAAAATCAAGGTATGAAAATAAATTAATACAACTGATTTTTGAATGGCTTATGAATTAGTTGTAAAGGGGAGTTTAGAAGGGAAAAGGACTCCAAAAATATTGTGTATTTGAAGCATAACTATTACAATATATATGTGATTCTACATTTTTAGGAAGGTGCTCCCACAAAGTTAAGGATATTTTTCATGAAGCACACAGACCAACAAAAACCTGTATTAGAAACCTGCAAAAGTGATTTTAGGAGAAAAGATGCTAAATGAGATACTATTGCTTACATGTGGTAGGTGCTCCTGTCTCATGTAAATTCATGTAGGATTCACCCACCCACTAAGATGAGCAGAGCACCTTACATAATGTTATTTATTTTCTTCTCTCAGGGGAAGAGGTATGACTAGAAGTAAACCTATGCCTTTGTGCACTTCTTTCCCTGCTCCTAGATGAGTCACCTAAGGTAAGTGGAATAATTTCTGTCTCATGAGCTCTGGTATTGCTGCACTGATGAATGCAAGCATCCTTTTCTTTCTTCAATGATGAATGACATGGTATCAAAGTCTTCCAATTTTTCTCAGCAATGCTTAACTGGAACTCACTGATAGAGGACCTCTGCAACTCTATGATTGATTTTGATCACATTCTCAACTATGGGGATGTTATGGGCATCCCGCTCTGGCTCCATTAGGTAAACTTTTCCAGGCTTAAGAGAATTACAGTGGTACCTCGGTTTTCAAACATAATCCATTCCAGAAGACCGTTCGAGTTCTGAAATGTTCGAAAACCGAGGCTCAGTTTCCCCATAGAAACTAATGCAAAATGGTTTAATCCATTCCAGACCTTTAAAATCAACCCCTAAAACTGCAAAGTTAGCATGATATCTAATGATACCATAGATCCATAAAATTTACGGCGTTCATAAACTGAAATATTCGTCAACGATGACGTTCGAAAACCAAGGTACTCCTGTATGACATGTGTGTAGAGAAGACTGCTAGCTGTTCACCATTCTCCTTTTATCTTGGGCAAAAAGACTACACTTCCCATCCCATCATGCAGGTAAGTTAGCCAATGTAACATGAGTGGAGGAAATCTGTACCACTCCCAGGTTTGACCCATGTTTTTCCCTTGAGCCATCGGGATGCAGATGAGGAGGAGGCCCTAGAGGATGATGGAACCAGAAGTTAGAAGGAGCCTAGGGTCCTGGATGCATGTCGTCATCCATCCATGGCTGCTCTGCCAACTTGAGCAGCTACCTTGGACTGTTAAAAAAAAAAAGAAGAAGAAATGTTTAAAGCAAATTTGAATATATACTTTAAGCAAATTTGAGAGTCTGCACTGTAGCCTAGTCTACATTAACTAATACACTGGCTTTTTACCTGGAATAAGGGACATAATTTCTGACTCTTGAGAGTATATATATGGATACACACCTTTTAGAATCTTGGGCTCTGGGTCCAAAAATTACATTTTTTTCTAGTCCAAAATTATCACTTCCTTCCCATCCATATCCTAGAACTCAGGGGACAGAAACTACATACCTCTACCTTTGAAAGGACAATTATGGACTTCTGGTTCTAGAAATGACTACCAGCTTCACTCTCATTCCTCCTGTTGCAGGTCATAGGTTTCTTTCAGACTCTCAGACTGAGAAACTGAGTAGATGTTGTGAATATTTCATATGCTTCGAAATCCAGTGTCAAGTTTAGTTTTTAAATTAGGTTTACCATTTTTTTTGGTAAGATTTCTTTTTATTTGCCTTAGTGTAACTGACATTGTGCATTCTTGATCAAAATTACTCAACTTCAAGGTATGTGGAATGCAATGGTGGTGCTGATGCCAGCTTATACTGGCTTATAAGAATTGATTTTTAAATTTTCAAGAACTTTGCAAACTGCTTGTTACACACAGTTATTATTAAAACCTAAATCACACAAACTTACTATTAAATAAATCACGTTGTAAACAAGGGTAATAAACACTAAAATTGCTTTCTAATTATTTTACTACATTTTATTATTATCTATACTCTTGAAGTTATTTACATCTGTTGTATCTTTATAGTAACAACAGTATATAACGATGTGCTACCACACATCTCTTCCGAACCAATGTCTAATAACGTTATGTTAGTAGCTTGAAATTGGCTTTGGTGGGAGTCTCTCACACCATGCAAATCAGTGAATACTACAAATGAGGTGGTATTTCAAGAGCCAGTTGTTAATCATTTACCAACACACCACTAGTGGTAGGAAATAATCAACAAATTTTATACTCCAGAAATGGAAGAACCCCTTTAAGCTGGAGCATTCTACATGAAATATGAAAAATGGAAATATCTGCTTGCTTTACTTTTAGTTAATACAGCTCTTCTAGTTGGTAAATTATTTCAAAATGAAAGATATATTTAGAAGTAAATTTTTTTAAAAAAATGAACAAACAGAAAACAAATGATTCAGTGCATTGCTATCCAAGAAATAAAAGTAGGGTATAATCTCAAGAAGACACGACAGAAATCTAATTAATATAAATGAATAAATGCATGCGTTGAATATTACCAGAAGAAAGAGTACATTAACATAGGGAGTTGGTTGAAGCAGGCCTTGTAGGTAGCAAAGAAGGAAAAGCAGAGAAGCCTGTGTGGCAATAGATTTTCCCTGGTCAGTGTAGTGTCTTTAAAATGGAAGTGAGAGCCTGAGGTCAGAAATTAGCAGACAACAAGAAACCAAACAGTATAACTGAATGGCTCCACTTCAGAAAGGAATAGGAATTTGCGGATGGAGAGACAGCAGCGAAAAAAGGCGGGGAGAAAGAGAAGATGGCTAGTCAGTAGGGCAGAGTGAAATGTAAAAATTCAGTCGGAGGTTATCTGTGCTGTTCACTCCTCAGGCTCCTCCTACCTTTAGTAAAAGGCCAGTGGGGTCTTATGGTTGTTGTTTTATTTTTTTCTTCCAGAATCCATGTTATATATGTCTTATTTTGGAATAGTTTCAGGTTTACAGAAAAGTTGTAAAGAGTACAGAGAGGTCCCATATGTGCCACACCAGTTTTCTCTATCACTAACATCTTACATGAGAATAGTACATTCCATGATGTTAATGGACAAATATTGATACAGTATTATTACCCAAAGTCTATACTTTATTAAGATTTCCTAAGTTATTATCTCGTGCCTTTTTTTTCTGTTCCAGAATCCTATCCAAGATACCGCATTACATGTAATTGTTATGTCTCCTTAGTAGTGACAGTTCTTCAGACTTTCTCTTTGATGACACCGGCAATTTTGTGGAGTACTGTGTAGAATGTCTCTTGATTGGAATTTGTCTTATATTTTTCTCATACTTAGACTGGGATTATAGGTTTTTGGAGAAGACCACAGAAGTGTCATTCTCAGCATATTATATCAAAGGTACATACTATCCATATGACTTATCCCTATTGATGCTAACCTTGATCATCATGTTTTCTACTCTAAAGTTACTCTTTTCCCCCCTTTCTATCCTGTACTCCTTGTAAGGAAGTCACTATACATGGCCCACACTTAAGGAGTTCTGAAAGATGAGCATCTACATACGTGATTTGGAATTCTTCCGCACAAGGTATTTATCTATTTTATTTAAATATTTTTTATGGCTGTTTATTTTATACTTTGGGTTACAATCCAATACTATTATATTTATTTAGTTGCTCAAATTTTTTAAGTTTAGCCATTGAGAATTCTTTCACTTAACTCCTGTGTCCCTTTGACATACGTCCATTAATGTTTTCTTGGTTTTGCTTTTGTTTTATGAGAACTACCTTACATTCTGGCAGTATAAGACACTCTAGGCTCATCTTGTATATTTTCTGCCCAAGTCCTACAATCAGTCATTTCTCCGATGAGTGTTGGTTCCTCTTATTAGAGAATTGTATTAAAGATCAAGATCTGGGCACTAGGTATGCTCATTTCTACTGGGGTGTCTGTGCTTCTAGGTTCTCTCAGCTGACAGAGCAAATGTATGTATGTATACTAACCAGTGTATCTACATATATGTATAACTATCTCTATATGTGTCTATCTGTGTGTGTGTGTGTGTGTGTATACAAACACAGATAGACACACACACATATATATATAAAGCTATACACACACACACACACATATATAGCTAAACATCAGTTTGTATTGGTGTTAACTCTAATCCATCACAATGTGGATCATTCTAGCCTTCTCCCTTGCCAATCTGTAACCTCCCACTCCAACAGTGAGAAACCTGACTCTCACCATTCACCATCCATTTACTTAATTGTTCAACTCCAGTATGCATGTATACGGTTTCAAAATTGTTAGCCCATACCCCCAAATGAAAAAACTTGGTCGACTAGAATACACTCTTATGTACAGTTGCTTCTGTCTTTAGTTGACAGACCTCACTCACTTCCAAACTTCCTTAGCTCAGCAACTTATTACCGAACTACCTTTGGTGAGCTTGTTTCATGTACTTCTAGTATAATTAGATTCTTATGGGCTTCATTCCATCCTGGTATTCTCTGACCTCCTAAAAGATGTTTTAAAACTTGTACATTAAGGTTTACTTTTTGTGCTATAACATTCTATGAGTTTTGACAAATGCATGGTGACATGTAACCACATTGCAGCAGCATAGAGAAGAGTTTAACAACCTTAAAATTCTCCTGTGCTTCTCATTAACCCTCCCTCCTCTCCAAACCACTGGCACCCACTGATATCTTCACTGTGTCTATAGTTTTGGTTTTCCCGGAATGTTATGTAAATGGAATCATACATTATGTAGCCTTTTCAGAATGACTTCTTTTACTTAGCACTATGCATTTAAGATTCATCTTTATCTTTGCATGGATTGATAACTCATTCCTCTTTATTGCTGAGTAGTATTCCTTCCATTGTATGGATGTACAACAGTTAGTTTATCCATTTACCTATTGAAAGACATCTTGGTTGTTTCCAATTTTTGGTGATTATTAATGAACATTTATGTACAGTTTTTTTTGTAGACATAAGTTTTAAATTAGTTGAGTAAATACCTAGAAATATGGTCTACTGGATGTTTTGCAAGGCTATAGTTAGCTTTGTAAGAAACTACCAAAGTGTTTTCCAGAGTGGCTGGGTCATTTTGAATTGAGAGTTTCTATTATTCCACGTTGTTGCCAGCAATTGATATTGTCAGTTTTTCGGATTTTAGCCATTCTAATATGTGTACAGTTGTATCTCATTGCTGTTTTAATTTGCATTTCCATAATGACAAATAATGTTAAGAATCTTTTTATGTTTATTTGCCACCTGAATACCTTCTCTAGTTCATGCTTCTTTTTAATACAGTCTTTCCTTAGAAAGAGTGAAATATGTTTGACTGGATTTCATGTTTTTTAGTTACACTCATATTCTAACTCTAATTTATTCTAATTGGTGTTTTCAGAATGCTCCAAATCTCTGTCTGACATTTAGAAATAGTATCTTGGATAACTTCTAATGGCATGTGCTCTTTCTTTGACTGTGAATTTGTATTAGTTTAAATCTCAGAGGGCAATTTTATTTTCAAATTCTTGAAGTAAGAAAGAAAAAGTCAGCTTCATTGTTGCCTCATAAAAGTCCTACATGCAGTATTTTCCTTTTGCTCTTTCTTTAAAAATAGTATTCTATTTAACTGTAGCCATACTTCAAATATTTTAGAACTGCTTGACCTACACTGTAGGTTTTGTTTTATTATTATAATATTTTTTTCTTTTAAGCTTCTGTTTAGTGCAGTGGTTCCCAAACTTTGGTGTGCATTAGAGTCTCAGAGAGCCTGAAAAAAGAACACAGTGGTAGAGGCTCATTCAATTAGGATAGGTCCGGGGCCTTTGTATTTTTATCAAGATCACCAAGTATTTTCGATTCCAACCAAAGTTTGAGAACTATTGCTTTGGTGTTTGAATCTGAGGGCCTATCTAACACCTAACAGAAAACACACAATCAGCCTGTCTACATACTGATAAAAGCTCCAGAGGCAAATGCTACTATCTTGCTACCTTCCTAACCTAATATTCCACTGGATTTGTGTGCAAGATTTTTGTCTAGGGTTGAAATTAAACATCAATGGAATATTTTTACAGTATAAGATACTATGAAAAACTGGCTCATTCTGCAGAGTTCACCAAAGGAACATTTTAAAACCATCCAGACACATTATACCAGGTTAAATTAAAACTGTTAAAAAATGTACCCCAGAATTTGCATTTTAAGAAGTACACTGTAGAGAGATGTCATCAAAATGGCGGTGTGAGGTGAGCCTCTGTAAAGCTCCCCTGGAATTTACAACTAATCGAACAATAACTCCACAAAGGACTCCCTGCACAGCAAAGAGGCCCACTACTGAATTCACATAAAGGTGGGCAAATCGCGCGAGCAGGGGAAGAGGGAAGAGAGAAGTGCGGAGACGGAACTGCACAGGTGCAGGACGCAGACCTAGCTCAGTACTCTGAGCTCACTGCATCCCGGAACTACCACAGCTGCGGGAGATGGAAGAACTTGAGCTGCTAGGGCTCCGCTTATGGCCCACAGGGCTGAGGGGGCAGCATATAACATGGCTGAACCCAACGCTCACAGCAGAGACCTTGGAGCAAAGACTGAGGGAAGAAGGCTGAAAACGGTGGTTAAGCCCTCACTGCCGCAGAGAACGGAAGCCTTAGGCACTGAGACTAGCCGCCCCCTCCCTACTCTCCCAGAGCTTGCCTCTCCCCCACTTGCCCAGTGCTAGAAGCAGAACAATAGAAGTGTCAGATCAAAAGAACAGAATATTTGCTGTTCTGAGAACTGTGGACCGCAGACACAGATTCACATCCCAACTAGTTCCGGCAAAGGTGAGGGAGCTGTGGAAGCAGGACCGGCTGTGGTGGTGGTCACCACCATTGCTTTGGGCCACCTCTCACAACTCACCACGCCCCTGGCCCCACCTATCTGGGCAGATCCCTGCAGGAGTAAACAGAACGGCTGAAACATACCGGCTCTGAATCTGGTGCAGGAAGAGCTTTTTAACTTCAAAAGCTCTCCGTATACCCACACGGACACGGCACCCTGTGACCCAGGCGAACTATTAACAGAGGAGAAGCCCGTCTCCCATGGAATCCCCCCATTGTGTGAGAAGCTGGAATAGTGCAGAGAAAACATAGCACTACCGTGTGAGAGAGACAAAAAGGCTGCAGTCAGAGAGGAAACAAAACATTCTACCAACACTTACTGGAAAACAAAACAAAGACCTCTTCCTATCAACCTGTAGGAAGGTTGCAAAAGCCACTCCTGTAGATGTCTAGGAAGAGAAATAATAAATCATAATAATATAATAATAATAAAGTAATTGCCATGAATAACCAAGGAAACAAGACAGCTCAGAAAGAAAGTGAAAAGTCTCCAGAAAAGGAACTTAAAGATAAGGAAATATGTGACTTAAATGACAGAGAATTCAAGATAGCAGTTCTGAAAAAACTCAATGAGATGCAAGAAAACACAGAAAGGCAGTTTAATGAACTCAGAAACACAATCAAAGAACAACATGAGCATTTTACGAAAGAGATTGAAATTTTAAAAAAGAACCAAATAGAATTTCTGGAGATTAACAACTCAATAGAAGAAATTAAGAATGAAATAGCCAGCTTAGGTAGTAGAGTTCACCAGATGGAGGAAAGAATCAGTGACATCGAAGATAGAAACCTGGAAATTACATGGATGGAAGAAGAAAGAGACTTGAGACTTAAAAGAAATGAAAGAACTCTACAAGAACTTTCTGACTCCATCAGAAGGAGCAATATAAGAATAATGGGCATACCAGAAGGAGAAGAAAGAGAGAAGGGAACAGAGAATATATTCAAACAAATTGTTGATGAGAACTTCCCAAACTTGTGGACAGAACTGTATCCTCGAATCCAAGAAGCAAAGAGAACACCTAATTACCTCAATCCCAACGGGCCTTCTCCAAGGCACATTGTATTGAAGCTGTCTAAAATCAACGACAAAGAAAGAATCCTCAAGTCAGCCAGGGAAAAGAAGACGATAACCTACAAAGGAAAGCCCATTAGATTATCATCAGATTTTTCAGCAGAAACTCTACAAGCCAGGAGGGAATGGAACCAAATATTCAAACTATTGAAAGAGAGAAATTATGAACCAAGAATAATGTATCCAGCAAATATATCCTTTAGATATGAAGGAGGAATAAAGACCTTTCCAGACATACAGAAGCTGAGGGAATTTTCTAATACATGACTTGCACTATAAGAAATATTAAAGGAGGCTATTTGACCACCATCAACAGGGACAATTTGTGGCAACCAAAACATAAAAAGGGGGAGAGTAAAGGCCTGAACTGGAACATGGGAATGGAGAAAGTAAACATGCTGAAGAAAATGGAATACTCTAAATATCAAACTTTCTTTTACATAAACTTAAGGGTAACCACTCAAAAAAATCCAGAACTGAAATATATACTGTAATATGAGAAGAAACAGAGGGAAACATCATAGAATACCACCACACAGAAATAATAGACAATGACAAAAAGGCAAAGAAACAATGGAGACACAGCCTTACCAGAAAACTAAAGATAGAATGACAGGAAATCCTCACATATCAATAATCACCCTAAATGTAAATGGACTGAACTCACCAATAAAAAGGCACAGAGTAGCAGATTGGATCAAAAAACTAAACCCAACCATATGCTGTCTCCAAGAGACACACTGCAGCTACAAGGACAAACATAGACTCAAAGTGAAAGGGTGGAAATTAACACTCTAAGTAAATGATATCCAGAGAAAATCAGGTGTAGTCATACTGATATCAGATGAAACAGACTTCAGGGTGAAAAAGGTAACAAGAGACAAAGATGGACATTTCACAATGGTAAAGGGGACTATACAACAAGAAGACATAACATTCATCAATATTTATGCCCCCAATCAGGGAGCACCGAAATATACCAAGCAACTACTAACAGAACTAAAGGGAGAAATTGACCAAAGCACAATTATACGAGGGGACTTAAATACATCATTGACAGCTATGGATAGATCATTCAAACAGAAAATGAATAACGAAATAGCAGCCCTAAATGACACATTGCATGAAATGGACATAATTGACATATATAGAGCACTTCATCCTAAAACATCAGACTATATATTTTTTTCTAGTGTACATGTAACATTCTCAAGAATTGACCATATATTGGGACATAAAATCAGCCTCAGCAAATTTAAGAAGATTGAAATCATATCAAGCATATTCTCTGATCACAAGGCTTTGAAATTGGATATCAACTGCAAAAAGAAAGCAGGAAAAAACACAAATACATGTAGATTAAACAATACACTTTTAAAGAACGACCGAGTCAAAGAAGGAATTAGAGGAGAGATCAAAAGATACATAGAAACAAATGACAATGAAAATACTTCCTACCAAAATTTTTGAGATGCAGCAAAAGCAGTTTTAAGAGGGAAACTTATATCACTACAGGCCTATCTCAAGAAACAAGAAAAATTCCAAATACATAACCTCATGTTACACCTTAAAGAACTAGAAAAAGAAGAACAAATGAAACCCAAGGTCAGCAGAAGAAAGGAAATAACAAAAATCAGAGCAGAACTAAATGAAATAGAGAACAAAAAGACAATAGAAAAAATTAATGTGACAAAGAGCTGGTTCTTTGAAAAGATTAACAAAATTGACAAACCCTTGGCTAGACTCACTAAGATAAATAGAGAGAAGACACTAATGAACAAAATCAGATATGAGAAAGGGGAAGTTATCATGGACACCACAGAAATACAAAGGATCATCCAAGAATACTATGAAGGACTATATGCCACCAAATTTAGTAACCTAGAAGAAATGGACAAGTTCTTAGAAACATATAGCCTTCCTAGGCTGAACCATGAAGAACTGGAAAATCTAAACAGACCGATCACCAGTGATGAAATTGAATCAGTCATACAAAACCTTCCCAAAAGCAAAAGTCCAGGACCAGATGGCTTCACTAGTGAATTCTACCAAACGTTCAAAGAGGATCTAATACCAATCCTGCTCAAACTCTTCCAAAAAATTGAAGAAGAGACAGTACTCCCTAACTCATTTTATGAGGCCAACATTACCCTTATACCAAAAGCTGGTAAGGACAACACAAAAAAAGAAAACTACTAACCAATATCTCTGATGAATACAGATGCAAAAATCCTAAACAAAATTCTAGCAAATCGAATACAACAATGCAGTAAAAAGATTATTCATCACTACCAAGTGGGGTTCATCCCCTGGGCACAAGGATGGTTCAACATCTGCAAATCCATCAATGTGATACATCACATAAACAAAATAAAGGACAAAAATCATATGATTATATCAATTGATGCAGAAAAAGCATTTGACAAGATACAACATCAATTTATGATAAAAATGCTTAATAAAATAGGTATAGAAGGAAAATACCTTAACATAGTAAAGGCCATATATGACAAACCCTCAGCTAATCTCATAATTAATGATGAAAAACTGAAGTCCTTTGCTCTACGTTCAGGAACACGACAGGGCTGTCCCCTATCACCTCTGCTTTTCAACATAGTGTTGGAAGTCCTTGCCAGAGCAATTAGGAAAGAGAAAGAAATAAAAGGCATCCAAATTGGGAATTAAGAAGTTAAATTGTTACTCTTTGCAGATGACATGATGCTATATATAGAAAACCCAAGACCCCACCAAAAAGCTATTAGAAACAATCAACAAATACAGTAAAATTGCTTGCTACAAAATCAACGTACAAAAGTTCATTGCATTCCTATATACCAACAATGAAATCTCAGAAAAAGAAATACAAAAAACAATTCCTTTTGCAATTGCAGCAAAAAGAACAAAATACCTACGAATAAACTTAACCAAGGATGTGAAAGACCTATATGCTGCAAACTGTAAGACATTTTTAAAAGAAATTGAAGAAGACACAAAGAAATGGAAAGACATTCCGTGCTCATGGATTGGAAGAATCAACATAGTTAAAATGGCCATATTACCCAAAGCAATATACAGATTTAATGCAATCCCATCAAAATCCCAATGGCATTTTTTAAAGAAATAGAACAAAAAATCATCAGATTTGTTTGGAACCACAAAAGACCCCGAATAGCCAAAGCAATCTTAAGAAAAAAGAACAATACTGGAGGTATCACACTCCCTGACTTTAGCTTGTACTACAGGGCTACAATAATCAAAACAGCATGGTATTGGCAGAAAAACAGACACATAGAGCAATGGAATAGAATTGAGAACCCAGAAATAAAACCACATAAATATGGACAGATAATTTTTGACAAAGGAGCAAAAAACATACAATGGAGAAAAGACAGCCTCTTCAATAAATGGTGCTGGCAGAATTGGATAGCCACGTGCAAAAGAATGAAACTGGACTGCTATCTGTCACCATGTACCAAAATTAATTCAAAATGGATCAAAGACTTAAGCATAAGATCTGACACAATAAACTGCATAGTAGAAAACATAGGTACTAAACTTATGGACCTTGGGTTCAAAGAGCATTTTATGAATTTAACTCCAAAGGCAAGGAAATAAAAGCTAAAATAAATGAATGGGACTATATCAAACTTAAAATCTTCTGCACAACAAAAGAAACCATCGACAGAATAAAGAGGCAACCAACTGAATGGGAGAAGATTTTTGCAAACAGTGCCTCCAATGAGGGGCTAATATCCAAAAGATACAAGGAACTCATGCAACTCAACAACAAAAAAACAAACAACCCAATTGAAAAATGGGCCGACGACCTGAAGAGACATTTCTCCAAAGAGGACATGCAAATGGCAAATAGACATATGAAAAAATGCTCAACATCACCAATCATCAGAGAAATGCAAATAAAAACCACAATGAGATGTCACCTCACCCCAGTCAGAATGGCTGTCATCAACAAGACAAATAGTAACAAGTGTTGGAGAAGCTGTGGAGAAAAAAGAACCCTCATACACTGTTGGTGGGAATGCAGACTGGTGCAGCCGTTATGGAAGGCAGTGTGGAGGTTCCTCAAAAAATTAAGAATAGAATTACCATATGACCCAGCAATCCCTCTCCTGGGTATCTACCCAAAAAATCTGAAAACATTTATCCATAAAAACACGTGTGCTCCAATGCTCATTGCAGCTTTGTTTACAGTGGCCAAGACATGAAACAACCAAAATGTCCTTCCATAGATGAATGGATAAAGAAGTTGCAGTGTATATACACAATGGAATACTATTCAGCGGTAAGAAAAGATGATATAGGAACTTTTGTGACAACATGGATGGATCTTGAGAGTATAATGCTAAGTGAATTAAGTCAGACAGAAAAAGCAAAGAACCATATGATTTGACTGATATGTGGTATATAAACCAAAATCAACAGAAGAACAAGACAAACAAATGAGAAACAAAAACTCATAGACACAGACGATAGTTTAGTGGTTACCAGAGGGTAAGGGGGGTGGGGGATGGGAGATGAGGATAAAGGGGATCAAATATATGGTGATGGAAGGAGAACTGACTCTGGGTGGTGAACACACAATGGGATTTATAGATGATGTAATACAGAATTGTACACCTGAAATCTATGTAATTTAACTAACAATTGTCACCTCAATAAATTAAAAAAAAAAAAAGAAGTACACTGTAACATACAGGGTTGACAATACGTATACCTTTTCATATTACTGTTCACTACTTTTTTATACAATAAAAATTAAATGCCAGTTATTATTATTATTATTATTTACAAGAAAGCATTAACCTAAATTGAGCATATCAGATTCAACAATACCGCATTTTATAATCAGAAAGCAACTATTTCTTACATATTTTTTTCTTTAAGAACTCAAGTCTTCGTGTGCGCTGTGTCCTTCTAAGCTATGGCTAATATTCAATATAACTTAAGAGGGCACAGTTCCATTCCAAAGAAAAACTTCATCACATCAAAACATTATTTGCATATTCATAAGATTCCACCTTCAGGCAGAGACATGAGCTCTTTTTTCCTGCAAACTATTACATCAATAGAAATATACAAATAAGCATCAAGAAAAATGTGAATGAGGATATTAAATGAAAAAAATATTCACTCACCAGCACACAGTTTAATATCAGGTGGAGCATATGCTTGCTTGATTGTAAAGTAAATTTTAAAAAGCAATAATTGTGCTTGTTGTTAATATAAATATTTAATCATCATTATTACTAATAATTGCTAATACTGATGAGAGTACTTCTGAACAATTGTTTGAATTTGTTAGAAAATATACTAACATGATTTGTTTGAAAAATATATTTAAATTTTACCTGAGGGGTTATATTTTAATCAAAATAACACACCAAGGCATGGTTGAAAGCACTTTGCTTTTTCAAAGGTCTCTCCAAACTCAATTGTAATCCAGAAATGAGTATTTTCTCATGAAAATATCAACTGCTTGAGCTTCCTTTGCCAGAAACTAGATTATGCTATTCATTTTACCAGTAACTAATGGTTACCTTATGAGATATTGTATTTTTTAAAATTTTTGCTGGGAGGATAATTTTATAATCACTACGAGGAAAATATAAAATTTTCATCCTTATAAGAACTTTAAATTCCTCCTTTTAATCTTATTTTTTTTCCAGCATATTTGGATGTATCTAAACTTTGTCGTTAGTCAATCCTTATCACATAATTTCAGTCTTTCCTCCAAGTTAAAAGGGATCTTATTGCTTCTACTTAATACTAATCCTGGAAAACAAGATATATGTGAAAACAACCAAAATCTTTAATGGCTTTGATTTATTAATCACTGAAAATTTTCAAATACTTCTACTTGACCCCACTGAAGCACTAACTGTTACAGAGCATCATAAGCAAAGCATTTTGAACATCTGTAGGATACAAATCCTATTCATGATTTCTAAATCACCTTTTAAAATCACTTTTTGTCTATAACACTTGTAATTATTAATTTACTGATTAGGAACAAAAGAGGTCCCCCATAGTTAAACAAAAAGTTCACTTGAACATAATCATGCTATTCCATTTCAACTATTTAAAAAAGTCAGTTTGAGGTGAGATTATCACAATTCCATAAACTAAGGCTGCTTGAAGTGGTAACTGGCTTAAGAAACCAAAGGCATCTTGTTGCAAAACTGACTTGTGAGGCCCATGTCATTATTTATTGGTGCATCTAGACTTCGAGCTTCTTTAACCTCACACTTAAACCTCAGCTTTCCACCCCCTACCCCCAAAGAAACCAGTTTCAGTGTCAGCAAAATCCTTTGGTTGTATTTTCACCAGAACTGAGGATCTGTAGGTGAGGATGCCATGCTTTGACCTTGGAATACATTAGAGAACAGCCGAGAACACTTCTGCACAGCTTTTGAAGGCAATTGCCATCAGGTTAACTTGCTCCCCAGCCTCAGAGCACACTGTACTGACTTTATTCTTTACATGCGTTCCCTGTGAAGCAGTGGAGTGGTTTTAAAATTCCATTGCTAACCCATAAAACCGTCGGTGATCCCGTTTCTGCACCCCACACAAACTACTTTCCCCGTCATGCACTGTAGGCAGGAGTTTTGTTCAGATCTCTGGTAAAGGACTTTAAATTTTATTCAGTACAAATCTAGAACCGTTCTCTCCACTTCACGTTCTCATATTCAAGCTAAGACTTTGATATATATTGGTCAAAAATGAGAAAATACACTACATTTAACCTAAATTCTTATTGTTATTTTCAAATACTATTTTCAAAGGATTTTAAATGTCCCTGAACTGCAAATATGTTTTAAATAAAATAACCAACTCAAATGATATATGAAGAACATATCCAAAGCTCTCATATGTATTTCAAAAGAAATCAAATCCTCTAATGAGATTGTTGTTGAAACTGTGTTAGTGTCTAGTCATTAAACACACTGCAGGTCTTTCCTATGTTTCTCACCAAGAATTCACTTTTTGCTCAACAATTTTATTCTTAATTCACAAAAGAAAAATGGCATCACCACTGATAATTAAATTAAAAGCAGGCTTTAGAGGACCAGTAGCTATAGTATAAATGAAATGAAGAAAGTAATTTTCATACTTGGGTGTCAAAACATAAAGCCCAAGTCTGCCATTAGCTTGCCTAAAATAATATTCATTTATGAGACTTTACAACTCGAAAAATTGGGTTCTTTACCCCCAAAAGTTGGAAAACACCAACTTTTGGGGGGCATAAGCACCACATAAAAGAGTTTTTGGTATTTTGGTGATAGAAAAGGAATGATTAGTTGAAGAGAAGATGGTTTGTCTTCAAAGTGACTGTTATTAATTATTCATTAGCCCCAAAATTTCTCTTTTGACTTACATAACTTGAACTTGTCCTCTCTAAAAACTATGCTCAGTCATGTGTCAATATTTGTTTCACCAATTGTAGCAAATATACCACACCATGCAAGAGATCACTATAATAGTAGGGGAACAATAGCAGGAGAGGAGGAATATACTTTTTGCACAATATTTCTGTAAACATAAAATTTCCCTAAAAATGAAGCCTATCTTTAAAAGTGTACCCAGAATCCTCTGGATTTGTTGCCTTGGTGTTCTGCACACAATGATGTCCCAGAATTATGTTTCCCACTGGCTTCTTTGGCATGAACTTTCAAATTTATTCTTAACTAAAACTCCCTCCCTCACCTTGGACAGCAACTTGGATATCATGATACTTCCTGTGTAGCAGTATTAAATATCCTCCCAAGCTATGTTAATGCAGGATTAATATGTGGTACTCCTTCATTTCTAACATCAATATTATCTAAATTTATTTCTCAACGAAACTGCCAAATACACAATGTAATAAGGAATGTGTTCAAGTATAGCTCTTCTGACATTTTCTGAGTATGTATGATTGGTCAAAAATTAAGACTTGTGGAAAGAATGAAATAAGAATATATCCAAAATGTTTGTAAATAATTCTTTACTATTTTTCCTTTGTTTTGGCTTTGCATATTCAAAAGAATGTGGTAGTTATATTTAGTCAAAATACTTTTGATTAAGTACAAGAATATCAATATCCTGGGGTATAAATAGCTCTAGCTGAGAGCAAACAAAGGCTTCTGGGTGCTATGTAGTGCCGAGCCAATACAGTTATCATAAATTTTACTCCTAACAAAAGACATCAGGGTTAACAAAATTGTTTAATTTGCTTAGGCAGGATGAACCTTGTGCCTCTGCAAATTATTTCATGAGCTTTATGTTGAATAATGCTCTAGAGAGATACTTTTTTCTCCATTTATACCCAAGAAGGAGTGAGCTTCTAGTTTATTTCAAGTACATAATATATGTGAAAAAGTGCTTGCAAATTAGAGGAATTATTGTAACACAAGTCTGCCTTAAGACATACAGGCTCTCAAGTTAAACAGGAATTACATTCTTTAGCTAACAGATTTATGGAATGTAATGAAATTTTGCTAGTGGGTAGTAAGAATAGACTGCATAGTCTATTTCAATGGAGAATCAGAAAAAGTAAGTAGGAGACAGTATTGAAAAAGAACAATGAAGTAGGAATCAGAAGCCTGCATGACCTTGAGTACTTGACTTCTCCAAACCTTAGTTTCTTTATCTATAAAGTAGTAATTCTAGGTCATATTATTACAGGATCCAATTATATAATAGATGTGAATGTGTTTTCTGCCTTTTGAAGAGCTATATTAGTTTAAAATGTTAGTATATAAGAGGCAGGGGACTATCCTAGCAAGGCATGTGAAATAAAGTGAAAGGAATATTCTATAATATATAGGGTAAGCTGTGTTAATGAAGAAAGTCCTTGCTAAGAGTGTCGGCAAACCCAGGTAAGTGTTCTGGGAAATGTCTTAGGGAAAGTGCGTAGAGCAAAGCTTCTCAACTACCATATACATGAGAATTACCATATACATGAGAATTTTTACCAATTCTGGTAAAAATAGCAATGCCAGGATCCCATCCTATATGTGTATTTAAAATAACAAAGTTCACAAGTGATTTTCAGGAACACGCTCATTTAAGAATCACTAGTCTAGAGTACAGGTCAGCAAATTTTTTTTTTGTAAGAGCTGGATAGTAAATATTTTAGCTTCTGCAGGCACATAAGGTATGTCTTTTTTCTTTGTTGTTGTTTTTTCACAAACCTTTAAAAATGTAAAGAATATCCTTTACTCCCCAGCCATACAACAAGCCAGGGTGGAATGAAATATTAGAGACTGAAAGAGCTCACTTCATAGTATGTAAATTAGTATATGATACATATACAATATATTGTCAATATATGGATGATTATCTTTTTTTATTACCATGAAATCCTTGAGTATAGAGCCTTGCCCTATTTATTTTTGTATTCCTGGAACCCAGCATGTTTCCTGGCATATCACATTTACTCAGTAATTGCTAGATGGATTGATGGAAGAAAGTCTATTTAGAAAGATGAATATTAGAGACTACAGCATTTGCAAAATCTATCCAATAAGAGAGGTGATAGTTTCCCAGTTAATTTCATCAATACAAATAGTGAAGCAAACAAACCCCCAAACCCAAAAAACTCTACTGGCTTATTATTAATAGTTGTTGACATTAACTATGTTAAGCAGATATTGGCAAATAATCCATTTTATTTGTTGTTTGGAAGAAACGTGGTCTTGATTTTGTGGTACTTTTAGGAAGAAGGAGATTCATTTCTTGGGTGCAATATTTAGGGAAATGTCTCTGGAGACCATGTCTGGGGATGGGAATGGGAATAGTATACTTTTGAGACATTTGATCTCTAGCATCAGTGATATACTTAAAGCTCTGGATTAGCACTGGATATAATTGGTTAAGTCTCAGTTACAACTAGTCACATGAATTTATTGCTTAAATCCAAACTATTAAAACTGAATATGGCTCTAAGATTCTGGCACGTGGTGTGGAGGGATAGTCGTCTTGTGGCCACCAGAGAGGAAGGAGCCTCGTATAATGATCCCATCATGCCCAGAGGCATCTGAGATGGACAGCTATTTGTACTGTTCATCATGAGTTGTCCAGGAATGTAATTTCTCTGTGAGAAAGGCCCAGCTTAAGAGGCACAAGATTCAACACACCAAAGGGCAACTCCAGACCAAATGAGAGTACTACCGGGTTTGATCTACAAGTGACACACTCAGAGGGAATTTTCTACAGGCACAAGAGCCTACAGAGGCCAAACCAGATTTAAGTGGTCAACCCTCACACAACAAAACACCCTGCAGTGGGCAGACAGAGCCAAGTCTCACAACTAGTCAGCCTAGGAGTTAACCCCACCTACTCACAAGCGAAAAGCAATTAAAGATCTTCTTTAACTGCACAATATACACAATGCAAGAGTCACTTTTGGAACAAACGCAGAGGAGAAGAACGAAGTAGTGCAAGTCAAATATAAAGGACACATACTACATAAGATAATCCAGCAAGAACTAAGAACTCTAGGGGATCTACCTAATACATCGAAGCAAACACAGAGAGTCAACCAGAATGGGGAAACAAAGAAAAATGTCCCAAATAAAAGAACAGAAGAAACCTCCAGAAATGGAACCAAATGAAACAGAGGTAACCAACTTATCAGACACAGAGTTCAGAACACTGATGATAAGAATGTTTAAGGAGCTTAGAGACGACATAAAGAAGGGATAGAGAAATCATAATGAAAAACCAGTTAGAAATAAAGAACACAATTACTGAAATAAAGAACTCACTTGAAGGAATTAACAGCAGGTTAGATGAAGCAGAGGATTGAATCAGCGACTTAGAAGATAAGTTAGCAGAGATCACCCAAACAGAACAAAAGAAAGAAAAAAGAATAAAAAACAATGAAGATGGTTTAAGAGACCTCTGGGATAACATCAAGCACAACAACATGCGCATCACAGGAATACCAGAAGGTGAAGAGAGGAAACAAGGGATTGAGAACATATTTGAAGTAATAATGTCCAAAAACTTCCCTAACCTGATGAAGGAAACCAACATACAAGCCCAGAAAGTGCAGATAGTTCCAACCAGGATAAACCCAAACAGGTCCACACCAAGACACATTATGGTTAAAATGGCAAAGGTTAAAGACAAAGAGAGAATCCTAAAAGCAGCAAGAGAAAGACAGAGGGTTACATACAAGGGAACTCCCATATGACTATCAAATGACTTTTTCTACAGAAACATTGAAGGGCAGGAGGGAGTGGCAGGAGATACTCAAAGTGATGGAAAACAAAGGCCTACAACCTAGATTGCTTTATCCAGCAAGGCTATCATTTAAAGTTGATGGAGAGATAAAGAGCTTCCCAGAAAAGAATAAGCTAACAGAATTTATTACCACCAAGCCAGCATTGCAAGAAATACTAAAAGGACTTCTGTAAATAGAAGAAAGACAATCTAACTACAAATTTAAAAATGGCAATAACTATGTACCTATCAATAATCACTTTAAATGTAAATGGCTTAAATGCTCCAATCAAGAGACATAGGGTGGCTGAGAGGATAAGAAAGTAAGACCTTTGTATATGCTGTATACAAGAGACTCACCTCAGATCAAAAGACACACACAGGCTGAAAGTGAAGGGTTGGAGTAAGATATTTCATGCAAATGGAAATGAGACAAAAGCTGGAGTTGTAATACTTATATCTGACAAAGTAGACTTTAAAATGAGGAACATATTAAAAGACAAAGATGGGCACTATATAATAATAAAGGGATCGATCCAACAAGAAGACATAACCCTAGTAAACATCTATGCACCCAACATAGGAGGACCTAAATACATTAAACAGATATTGAGTGACATAAAGACAGAGATCAACAGTAACTGTATCATAGTAGGGGACTTCAACACACCTCTGACAACAAGGGACAGGTCTTCCAGACAGAAAATCAATATGGAAACAACGGCCTTAAATGACACAGTGGACCACTTGGATTTAATCGATATTTTCAGAGCATTTCATCCCAAAGCTGCAGAATACACATTCTTCTCAAGTGCACATGGGACATTTTCCAAGATAGACCACATGTTAGACAACAAAACAAGTCTTGATAAATTTAAGAAAATTGAAATCATACCAATCGTCTTCTCTGACCACAGTGCTATGAAATTAGAAATGAACTACAGGAAAAAAACTGGAAGACACACCAATTCATGGAGGCTGAATAACATGTTACTAAATAATGAATGGGTCAACCATGAGATCAAGAAAGAAATCAAAAGTTATCTATAGACAAATGAAAATGAGAACACGACGACCCAAAAACTATGGGCAGCTGTGAAAGCAGTCCTAGGAGGGAAATTCATAGCATTGCAGTTCTACATAAAGAAACAAGAATAATCACTAATCAACCCTTTATCTTCACACTGAAGGGATCTGGAAAAAGAATAGCAAAATGAGCCCAAAAGGAGTACAAGGAAGGAGATGATAAAGATCAGAGCAGAAATAAATGAAATAGATACCAGAAAAACAATACAAAAGATCAATGAATCCAAGAGTTGGTTTTTAGAGAAGATAAACAAAATCGACAAACCTTTAGACAGGCTCATTAAAAAAAGAGAGAGAGAGAGGATCCAAATTAATAAAATCAGAAATGAAAGAGGAGAAGTGACAACAGATACCACAGAAATACAAAAAAATTTTAAAAAATTACTATGAGCAGCTATATGTCAACAAATTTGACAATCTGGAAGAAATGGACAATTTTCTAGAAGCATACAACCTTCCAAGGTTAACTCAAGAAGAAACAGAAAACCTGAATAGACTGATTACCACCAGGGAAATTGAATCAGTAATCAACAATCTCCCAACAAACAAAAGCCCTGGACCAGATGGCTTTACAAGTGAATTTTACAAAACATTCAAAAAAGAATTATCACCTATTCTCCTGAAGCTGTTCCAAAAAATCCAGGAGGGAAGGCTCCCAAACACTTTTTACGAAGCCACTATCACCCTGATCTCAAAACCAGACAAAGACACCACAAAAAAAGAAAACTACAGGCCGATATCTCTAATGAACATAGATGCAAAAATCGTCAACAAAATATTGGCGAACAGAATTCAGCAATAAATTAAAAAGATCATACACCAATGTCAAGTGGGATTCATCTCTGGTATGCAAGGGTGGTTCAACATCCGCAAACCAATTAATGTGATACACCACATTAACAAAATGAAAAATAAAAATCACATGATCATATCAATAGAAAAAGCATTTGATAAAATCCAGCAGCCATTTATGATAAAAATCCTTAAGAAAGTGGGAATAGAGGGATCATAGCTCAACATAATAAAGGCCATATATGCTAAACCCACACCAAACATCATACTCAACGGGGAAAAGCTAACACCATTCCCCCTAAGATCAGGAACAAGGCAAGGTTGCCCACTTTTTCCACTTCTAAATTCAACATTGTGCTGGAAGTTCTAGCCACAGCAATTACACAAGAAAAAGAAATGAAAGGCATCCAAATCGGTAAGGAGGAAGTAAAATTGTCATTATATGCAGATGACATGATACTATATATAGAGAACCCTAAAGACTCCACCAAGAAATTATTAGAGCTGATAGATGAATTTAGTAAAGTAGCAGGATACAAAATTAATATTCAGAAATCAGTTGCATTTGTATATACCAATAATAAAACATCAGAAGGAGAAATTAAAAAAACAATCTGATTTACAATTGCTTCAAAGACTATAAAATGCCCAGGAATAAATTTAACCAAAGAAGTAAAAGATCTGTACTCAGAATATTTTAAGAGCCTGAAGAAAGAAATGAAAGAAGATACAAATAGATGGAAACACATACCATGTTCGTGGATAGGAAGAATTAATATAGTTAAAATGTCCATACTGCCTAAGGCAATATACATATTCAATGCAATTCCTATCAAACTACCAATGACGTTTTACACAGAAATAGAACATATAATCCTAAAATTTATATGGGCCCATAAAAGACCCCGGATAGCCTCAGCAATCTTGAGAAATAAGAACAAAGTGGGAGGTATAACAATACCTGACATCAAATTATACTACAAGGCTACAGTAATCACAACAGCATGGTACTGGCATAAAAAGACACATAGATCAATGGAACAGAATAGACAGTCCAGAAATAAATCCACACCGATATGGCCACTTAATCTATGACAATAGAAGCAAGAATGTACGGTGGGGTAAATACAGTCTATTCAATAAATGGTGCTGGGAGACCTGGACAGACACATGCAAAAAAATGAAGCTGGACCACCTCCTTACACCATATACAAAAATAAATTCAAAATAGCTTAAAGAGTTAAATGTAAGATCTGAATCTATAAAATTCCAGAAGAAAATATAGGAAGAAACTTCATAGACATTACCCGGAGTAAGATTTTTACTGATAGATCTCGCACAAGGGAAGTAAGAGAAAAAATAAACATGTGGGATTACATCAAACTAAAAAGTTTTTTCACAGCAAAGGAAACCATCAATAAAACAAAAAGGGACCCTACTGAATGGGAAAAGATATTTGCCAATGATATATCTGATAAGGGGTTAATATCACAAATGTATAAAAAACTCACTCAACTCAACTCCGAAAAAACAAACAACCCAATTAAAAAATGGGCAGAGGACATGAAGAGACATTTTTCTAAAAAGGACATACAGATGGCAAACAGATATATGAAAAAATGCTCACACTCACTAATCATTAGAGAAATGCAAATAAAAAGCACAATGAAATACCACCTCACCCTAGTCAAAATGGCTATCATCAATAAATCAACAAACAACAAGTGTTGGTGTAGATGTGGAGAAAAGGGAACCCTTGTGCACTGTTGGTGGGATTGCAGATTGGTGCAGCCACTATGGAAAACAGTATGGAGGTATCTCAAAAATGTGAAAATGAAACTACTACCTTATGATCCAGCAGTTCCACTCCTAGGTATCTATCCGGAGAAATTCAAAACTCTAATTCAAAAAACTTTATGCACTCCTATGTTTATTGCAGCACTATACACAATAGCCAAGACATGGAAACAACCGAAATGCCCATTGGTAGATGACTGGATTAAGAAACTGTGGTACATTTATACAATGGAGCATTACGCAGCCATAAAGAAGAAAGAAATCTTACCATTTGCAACAACATGGATGGACCTAGAGAACATTATGTTAAGTGAAATAAGTCAGACAGAGAAAGACAAATACCATATGATCTCACTTATTTGTGGAATCTAAAGAAGATAATAAGTGAATGAACTAATCAGAAACAGTTTTGGAGACATAGAGGAAAAACTGAGGGTTGCTAGATGGGCGGGGGTTGGGGATAAGGGTGAAGGTGAGGGGATTAGAAAATAGTCAGTAACCACAAGATGGCCACGGGGTTCTGAAAATTAATTTGGGGAATGCAATCAATAATGTTGTAAAGATTTTGTAGGGTGTCCAATGGACACTTGTCTCATTAGGGAGACCACCTCAGGGATGATGTAGATGCCTGATCACTGCACTGTACACCTGAAGCTGAACAATAATGAATGTCAACTACAAGTTTGTATGTATATGTATGTGTGTATATATATGTGTGTGTGTGTGGGGTGTGTGTGTGTGTGTGTGTGTGTGTGTGTGTGTACTTACAAGAAGCGGAGTACAGAATTAGGAATAGAGACAATGGGAATTTAAGGGCTCTGTGCGATGTCAGAGGGTTAGTAGATGGAAGTAGGGGGGTTCACACAATATGAGGGATATAAAAGATAAATGTCTAAGTATTACTTTGTCTTGTGCACCTGAAACTAATAAAAAAAAGAAAAAAACTGAATATGAACATGGTAATGAAGTATGACATTACAGTGGGTTCATAGTTATCTAATTGGCTTAAAATAGGTCTTTTTAAAATTTATTTTCCATCTTTATTGAGGTATAATTGACAAATAAAAAGTATATATTTACAGTGTATAACATGATGTTTTGATACATGTGCACATTGTGAAATGATTACCACAAGCAAGCTAATTAACATATCCATCACTTTACATAGTCATCTTTTTTTATGTGTGTGTGGTGAGAACATTTAAGATCTCAGGAAATTTCAAATATACAATATAGTATTATTAACAATAGTCACCATGTTGTACATTAGATCTCCAGAACTTACTCATCCTGCATAACTGAAACTTGGTATCCTTTGACTAACATTTCCCATTTACCCCACTCCCCAGCCCCTGGCAACCATCACTGTAGTCTACTACTATGAGTTCAACTTTATTAGATTCCACATAGATCCATGAGATCAGGCAGAATTTGTGTTTCTGTGTCTGGCTTATTTCACCTATCAGAATGTCCTCTATGTTCATCCATACAGTCACAAATGACGGGATTTAATTCTTTTTTAAGGTTGAATAATATTCCATTGCATGTATATGCCACATCTTCTTTATCCGTTCATCTGTGGACAGACACTGAGGTTGTTTCCATGTAATGGCGGTCATGAATAATGTTACAATGAACATGGAATGCAGATCTCATGTAGATACTGATTTCATTTCCTTTGGATATATACCCAGAAGTGGGATTGCTAGATCATATGGTAGTTCTATTTTTAATTTCATGAAGAACCTTTATAGTATTTTCCATAATGTCTGTACTAATTTACAGACCACTAATATTGTACAAGGATTTCCTTTTCTTCACATCATCACCAACATTTTTTCTTTTGTCGTTTTGATAGTAGCCATTTCAATGTGTGTGAGGTGATATCTCATCTTGATTTTCATTTGCATTTACCTGATGATTAGTGATGTTCAACAATTTTTGTATATCTTCTTTTGAGAAATGTTCACATTCTTTGCCCATTTTTAAATCAGATTGTTAGTTTTATTGCTATTGAGTTGTTAGAGTTCCTTATATATTTTGGATATTAATCCCTTATCAGATATATGGTTTGCAAATATTTTCTCCCGTTCTGTTGGTTGCCCATTCCTCTGTTGATTGTTTCTTTTCTGTGCAGAGTCTTTTAACCATTTGTCTATTTTTTACTTTGTTTCCTGTGCTTTTGGGATCACATCCAAACAAATCATTGCCCAGAAAATAGGTCTATTTTATATAGTTATGCCTCTTGGCCTTCTGGATATAAAGGTCTGATATCTTATCTCAGATCAATCTGACTGTCCACCCTCTTGATCTGATTTCTCCTTTGACCTTTCTTTTCAACTGAGGTACACTGTCTTCCTTAGTAAATCTCTTCAGTAGTTTTATAGATCACGTTGCCTAGATTTCCCTTTACTCCATCCCACAGGACGAGATATATCTGGGCATTTGACTATAACTCTTTATTTCAAGTGAACATTTCTTTCTGAATTGCTGCAGTAGCCTTCTAACAATCTCCTACTTCCAAGATCAACTGCACCAATTTCTCATGTTGCTTTAAAATACCATATTTATCCTGACTCATGGCTGTCTAACCCCTTCACGCCCCCCATTTTAAATGTCCCCTTAATTTGCGTAATAGTATCAGTTTAGATGTTGATAATGATGAATTTTACCTGGGCCCTGTGCTTCAGGAAAAGGCTTATAGCCAAGAACCAGTCTTCCTCTTCTTAGATAAGACTCACTGATGCCCTCCTTGGTTACCTATGACAAGGACAGACACAGAGTCTCCCATTCCCATCTTTGCCTCATAAATGATTAGTTGAACTGTTTGTCCCCATTGACCAATCTGAACCAAATGCTTGACTTGACCAAACTTTAGTCAGGCTTCTTCCCCTTCCCGAGGCACCTGACCTTTGCTCCACCTTGGGCTTTGGAGCAGAACAGTTCCTCCTTAACAGCCTCTCCAGATGATTAGCTGACCTCAAGAAAAGACCTTCCTTCATTAACTGTTCAATCATGCTACCTGCTCATCCCACTCCCCCATACCTTATTACTTCTAGATTTTTCCTCCCTCCCTATGAAAAGAAAACTCCTTTTTGTATGACCTTTCAGATGTTTGCAAATCTTAAGGTGTGAGTGTTTTCCCTGTTGCAACAGTCCCCTTCCCCTGATTGCAATAACACTTTTGAAGAAAATCTTTACTCCAACAAGCTTTTCTACCCCCGAGATGGGGTTAGATACTCCTCAGAGTGATTCTGTGACATCATGTGGTTATCCTAAGCACAGCACTAATCACACTGGGGAACAGAACTGTATTCTTGTCTTGATTCCTTACTAAAGGAAGGAATTAGCTTACTAGAATGAGCTTCTTAAGGACAGTCTCTGTGTCCTGTTTACTTTGTACTCTTGGCCTCTTAACAGAGTTTTAAAATATTTTAGAGGTGCAATTAAGACTTTATTTAATTACTTAATTAAATTAACAACCAGCATTTTTTTCCCTGTGAAGATGGACCACTGGTCTGAGAACCTGTTTCTAACCAGTCACTTCCATGGATGAATGAAGGAGGGGGTGAGGTAGGGGCAGTCACATTGGAGATTATTCCTCTACTTCTGCCTAGGAATAACATTCATGCCCAAAACGGTGATTTAGGTTAGACAAATTTTGCCACGCTCCACTGTCCCTTATAAAACTATGTGGGAAAGCAATTTTGATTATTGTTGTAGAGGCCATCAGTTCTAGAAAAATATCCCAGAAGAAAATTTTTTTTTCTTTTTTTCTTTCTTCTGGTTCAAAATAGTGACATATACTTCTGGAGATGGAAGGAATACCAGCTTCAATTTGACAGACACATAAAATGTTAACTGTGCCATTTTATTGAAACTTTATGACATATATCACCAAGATACGATTTGTATTACACCAGAAGTGCTGCTTCCTCATTCCCCACTTCAGTCAAGATAGCCAACCTAGCCTTAAGCTGAAAGCCTCAAGGTAGATAATAAAGGAGGCTGGCTCCTATTTTCAGAAATAGACCTTGACCTGAGTCAAAATGTCTTTAAAATGCCAAATTTTGTTTTGTTCGCTTGTTTTTCTCAAGGCTGCTCTGTTCCTGTTGTTCAGATTCCTTACCTAATTTCCTGATCCATTATTAATCTTAGTTAGATCCAGGACTTTCAAATACTCAAACCATTTGCCTGGGAACCTGTTTGATCCACCTCAGTACTTTCTGGCAACTTAGTCTGTCTCAATTCTCGTTGTCTGGGCCCTGAGACAATACCCATCAATTTCTAACCCATCCATGTACCTCCAATCCATAACTGTTCCTGAACCTGATGATGGTTTTGTTCCAGCTCATACTGGCATACCTCATACAGGCTCACACAGACTGCTCTGCTTCTCCTTGTGTAAAGACCTCTCTATGCTCACTATGGCTCTTTGTTGGTTACTTATCTTGCACTTTTACATGCTACTGCCCACATTGCTGTGAATACACCACTTAGTTCAGAAATGAAACATCTAGAAAGCATCTATATATTTTAATTAATTTTAAATTAAATCATAGTAATAAATATGTACATATGTTGTTTAAAAAGTCATTGGACAGTATAATATGGAAGGGAGAGAGGCAACGTAACTTTACAGTGGAGAAACTTGAGAATCACTAACTCAAGATCACCCAGATGATCAAGTCCAACATCAATGGTGATAAGTCTTGTTGATATGATATGATGTGATATGATACAATATGATGTGATATGATGAAAATGGCAGTTTACCTCTGAGGCCTTTCCCAAAGCCTATAACCCCAAAATAATCATGAGAGAAACATCAGACAAATTCCAATAGAGAGGTACCTACAAAATACTTAACCACTGTTCCTCACAACTGTCAAGATTATTAAAAACAAAAAAGTCTGAGCAAGTTCCGACCATGAGAGCCTAAGGAGACATGACAACTAAATATAATGTGGTGTCCTGGATGGGATCCTGGAATAGAAAAAGGACATTATGTAAAAATTGAAAAATCTAAATAAATGATGAACTTTTATTAATAACAATATACTGATTTTTGTTCATTAATTATAAACAATGTACTACACTAAAGTAAGATATTAATAGCAGGGGAAACTGGGTGTGGACTATATGAGAACTCTATGATTATCTTCTCAAGTTTTCTGTAAATCTAAACTGTTCTAAAAATAGAGTCTATTTTTTTAAGTAAATGGTATAAATAAATTATGTGACTCAAAGGAAAAAAAATAGTAGTTCCTGCCATTACCCTGTCCCAGTGACAAACATTTTCAATTCACTTAATTGTTTTTCATGGCTTTACTATATTTCTAAATAACATGCTTTTGTGGAACTTTTCTCACATATCCATTTTTGACATTATCCACTGACTTTCTGTGATGACAGATGAGTGTTTAGCTCTCTTCCACCGTGTCCCTTCTTCCCACTATATTTATGTCACAACTTTATGCATATTCAGTGTTCACATTGCTATAATTATGTAATCTTGTCCACTGTTGAGCTAAATTGTGTTCTGATTCCTTTTCCTTTATGATGCACTCTTTGCTGTTTTGTGAAATTAATAATTGCTTCTTTCTAAAAATTTCCTTGGTTCCCTGTGTACATATCGCCAATTCTTCCGAAACACTCCAAAAGGTACATGGTTAAACCCTCTTGAAATTATTTTCCAGATTAACATACATCAGAAAACCGACCAGTTTCATTTGTCCTGGCACATCCCTCCTGCAGACCTTCATTTCTTTGTTTTACTCAAGATCCATGCCTCAGCTATCATTCCAAAACTTCTTTTTATCCTCTTTTGATGAATTTTATGTTTTTTGGATCAAATATCTTCTTCTTGGTTTACTTTCTCATTTAGATGCAGCGCATTCTCTAGTACTTTTTTTATCTCCTTTCCATCTTTTTTTTTTTCTTTACGATTAAAATTCTATTATCAACATTATGTATGCATCCAGTCTGGAAAGAAAAATAGTTGTAAAGGTATGTCAGGAAAACCAAAATCTCCTTGCTTAGGATCATTACTTGCACTTATGGAATGTCTTCAGAAAGCTCATAGGAAATGAGAAAAAGTTATCTAACAGTTCTTGGTTCTCTTAGGTCAAAATTTACTCCACCGAGTATCAACAACTCGGTATTTCCAGATTGGACAGCCATCTAGCCTGTCCAAGTGGCTGCTGGGGAAGCCAAACGCTAGGAATGCAGTGGTGACATTCAAGGTTTAAGCCTCAGCACACACAGTCAGCCAGTGAGCGGGTTTATAGTCACGGCACCCCCCACCTGCCCACCAGCAAGCTGCACCCTTCCCACATTAAGCTTCTGAGGGTGCATGGGTGCTGAGTAGATCCAGTGGCCTCATGAACATCATTGGCAAAAGAGATGAGCCCAGGGGAAGGAGGTGGGAGGGTTCTTCACCAAAGCATGAGGCAAGAAACCAGGAGCAGACACTGCATCAGCCTCACCAGCAGAGAAGGCAGAATGCCATGACATGATTCTTGCCATGGAGCTCAACAAGCCTCCTTCCTACTACAATCTTTAAAACTTTCTCTCCTCTCTGTGGCTTATGACAATACGTTTGGTGTCATCAGTAGCATCAAGGAGATTACTGGGGAATTGGAAGGCCGTGTATATACACAGACTATGTACATGTCCAGAAAAAAAACAGAATAGCCTTATCTCTCACCTCTGTCTGACCATGGGGTCCTGTGCAATCAGGAAATGAAGGCAAAGGGAGAGTGGTCAAGTGTCAGAGACCCAATATGCACATAGAGATCTTAGGCAAATGGTGGAAGACTTATTGGGTTAAGGCATTTAAGAAAATCTGTCCAATAATTAGCTGACTATAGCAGTAACCAAGGAGAGATATCAACACAACAGGGCATACACACTTGACAGAATTAGTCCAGAAAAGTCACTAAATAACAACAGCAACAAAACAACAACAACAAAACCCCAGCAAAATAATAAGCCCTGAAAGGGGTAGGTAACTGATTTCCAGAATCGCTACTATATATCTTTTAAAATGTCAACAATTCAATGAAAGTTATGAGACATTAAAAAAAAGAAACCATAAAGAAAAAACACTACACAAAGACCCCACAGAGTATGGCCCACACACAAGGGAAAAATACCAGTTAATAGAATCTGTCCTTGAGGAAGCCCAGATGTGGGACTACTAACAAAGACTTTAAATCACCTATTATAAATATGTTTAAAGAGGTAAAGAAGACCATATCTAAAGAATATTTTAAAAGTCTTAGAATGATGTCTCCCCACATAGAGAACATCAATGAAGAGATAGAAATTATAAAAGATCTAAATAGAAACTTTGGTGTTAAGTATAATAGCTGGAATGGGCTCCACAGCAGATTTGAGTTTGCAGAATAAAGAATCAATGAACTTGTGGATAAATCAATTGAGGATATTCACTCTGAAGGATAAAAAAGAAAAAAGAAGGAAGAAATATTAATTGAGCCTAAGAGACCCTATGGTTTACCATCAAGCATCTAACATGTGCATAATGGGAGCTCTGGAAGGAGAAGAAGATGAAGAGACAGAAGGAATGTTTGAAGAAGTAATGACCAGAGACATCTTCAGTGTGATGAAAAATGTTAATCTATACATCCAAGAGGCTCAACAAACTCCAAGTATGATAAACTCAAATTAATATATACCAGACACTAGACAGTAAGTCAATCCACACAAAGAAATAAAGAACACAAATAAAGGTAATTATATAAATAAATATGAAAGACAGCATAAGTGTATTTTTGTTTCTTCTCCTGTCTGATTTAAAAGACAACTTTGTAAAGCAATAATTATAAAACTGTTGATGGGTTTATAATGTATAAATATTTATATAACAATAATAGCACAAAGGGGGGAGATGGAACATGGCTATACTGGATCAATGTTTTTTGTACTATTAAAGTTAAATTTGTATTAATCCAAATTGCATTGTTTAAATTAAGATGCTAAATTTAATTCTGAGGGCAACCACTAATAAAATAAATAAAATATAATAATAAAAGAAATGACAAGTAAATTAAAATGATATACAAGAAAATAACTATTTAACATACAAAAAGTTAATAGTGGAGGAATAGAGTAACAAAACGACATAAAAAACACATTATCAAAGAGGCAGACATAAATCCTACCTTATCAGTAATTACATTAAATCTAAATGGATTAAATACTCTAATCAAAAGGCAAAGATTGACAAAATGGGTTTTTGAAAAACCATAATCTAACCATATGCTTTATAAAGAGACACACTTCACAAAGACACGAATAACTTGAAAGCAGAATGATAGAAAACAAACATACTATGGAAAGAGTAACTAAAAGAGATCTGGGGTGGCTATACTAATATAATTCAAGCACTATTCCCAATTGGGCCAGGAAGGAAATCATGATTACTCCTCCTTTACTGTTAACTTCTATTTGTCTAGAACTAATAATTTTCTTTTCTTATTTGCTTAATTTTCCATATATTTATCAATGATTCCATTCAAACTTCTCACAGGTTCTCTAAATCTTTTCTCAAAATGTTCAAATGTATTAGATATCCTATCAATTTCATTTTCCTAATGGAGTTTCTCACAGACCCTCTGCCATGCTCCAGTATGGATGGGTTGTCCTATATGCCTCATCTTATATCCTGAGATCTCCCTTCATGAACATCATGGTTACTACCTTCATCTCTCTATTCGGTTAGAAATACTGGTTTTGGTTTGCCAGTTTTTCTTTCTTCATTTGCTCCCTCATTTTGGTAGAACTCAGCCTCCAGTCACTTCCTGAGAGAAGGGAACAAGGAAAATATATTTTTTAGAACTTGCCTGCCTGAAATTTACTTATTCTACCGTAAAAGTTGATTAAAATTTGACTTGGTTTGGAATGTTAGTTTGGAAATCATTTTCCTTCAGAAATTTTGAAGGTGTACGTCTACTGACCTTGAACTTCCTTTATTTCAAAGAGAAGTATGGTACAATTTTGATTTTTCTTATGTGAGTTCTTTTTTTTCTTTCTAGAACACCCAGTGTATTAAAATTTCACAATGATATGTCTTGGTATGAGTCTATTTTATCTATATTCTGTGGGCTCTTTTTTTTCTTACTTTCCTAAGGATATAGATAAAGATTTAGCTTACATATAAAATTTGGTGATCAATGCAAGGCACAGAGGAATAAAATGCAATTAGCAAAAACTAAGCCGCTGCTAATCACTAATCTCGGTTAACTTGAGAAAGAGGAGTTCAAAACAAATGAATGGATTGTTTAAACTGGGAATCAACCCCAGTTGCAGTCACTAAGGTAATGAAACAGAGAGACTGACACAATGAAGTTTTTATGTGTAAGGTTCAGCATAATCTTACATCGTAAGAGATTAACAACAGTAATAAAATAGAATAATTATAACAATCTACTGTAATAAAAGTTATGTGAATGTAGTATCTCTCACTCTCTAATAACTGATTTGATAACTGACATGGCTACTAAGTGACCATCAGGCAGGGAGTAAATACAGTGTGGATACCCCAAACCAAAGGATGATTCATGTCCCCGGAAGGACAGAGCAGGACAGTGCAAGATTTCATTCATCATGCTACTCAGAATGGCATGCCATTTAATACTTATGAATTGTTTATTTCTGGAATTTTCCATTTAATATTTTTGGACCAAGGTTGACTGCAGGTAACTGAAACTGCAGAAAACAAAGCCACAGATAATGGGGGAGTACTGTATAGATAACTATTCTATTCTCAAATTATTCTAATTGTTAGGATAAAAAATGTTAATTCTTAAAAGCAATAGTACTTCAACAGTGTATTGAACTTCACCAGAGGGAAAACACTTCTATGGATATGATTCATTAGCCCTGTGATCTCAACCATTGAATTTAGGCATTTATCATAAATGACAGAAACCAAAAAAAAAAAAAAAAAAAAAAGACTCTTTAAAGCAAGAAACTTAACATGTCCATGATCAACTTTCATTATCTTGATGTTATTAGGGAAAGCAAAGGATAGTAAATGCTGAATGGGTCTTCTAAACTCAGTTTTAAAAATCATATAGTCTTTGAAACATAATTTTTGGTTGCAAGATTTAAGATGATAATATTTCTGGATTCTCAAAAGATATTCTTGAACTCTCATTCAACCACATAAAAACTGTTAATTTGCTAATTGCATAATGAGATTACTTGGTTAAAACAGGAAGGAAAAGAAAAGCAAGGTGAAGAAAGGAAATTACGTGGTAACTGCTACAGAAATTTGGGAAGAAGAAGGCAAAATTTATCAAAGGTTTGGGAACTGCAGTTTAACACTGAGCAATTAAAGGAACAGATATGAGACTGGAAGTCCAACCGAAAAACATTTATTTACCTGAATCACTGCTGGTCACAATGTGCCCTTTTCAATTGGAGAATGCTGGCCTCTTAATATCCTCATGTACTTTCACCATTTATTCTCACATCTAAAAAAAAAAAAAAAAAAAGTCAAGTTGTCCAGATAGTTTTAATTCACCATTTAAATCCTGAATTTCCAACAAAGGGTACATGTTCTTCTCAGCAGGATAATCCTAAAATTTAAGATTTTTATTCTATCAAAAAGGAGAGCTCTGGCAATTTTCTTCCTACTTTACCCCTCCTCTCCGACAGTGTAGTCGGCAATGACATGCTGAGTGATGAATCGTACAGAAGCTAAATTAACTCCATGAGCCTTTTTAATGTTGACTTCTAGCTTACAAAAGCACGCTATCGCATGAGAGGATTATAGCACCAGACTTCATACCCACGTGAACAACTCTATTGTGGTGATGGAATTAAAGTTGTATTAAGTGGTTTGAATGGCCACATGCTCCTGAAGGCCATACTTTGAGAGCATAAATAAGTTAAAAAAAAAAAATCAAGGTGCTGTCAGGGGTGATCTTCCTAACTATTTCAAAGAACACAATTTCTCCAGGTACATCATGAAAGTTGTTTTCCTCATGACTAATGCCAAAGTTGTCCATGAAACTTTGTTCCTTCACCAGTGCAGAGCAAAGAGAGCAGGACAAGAGTACTCAAATTTATGTGGTTCTCACACTGTAGTTTGCCAAACTTTATTATGCATATCTGCAAACCTATAGAAAAATTCAAAGAACGGCGTATTTATATTTACCTTTAAAATGTTTTATAATTCTACTTTTGATATTCTTTTAATCTAATAATTACTTATAAGATTTCATATGTTCAAGTATTTGTTTAATCTTTTGTTATTAATTTAAAATTTTATTGCTTTATAATAATGAGGTCTGTATAATTTTCACTTTTTAAAATTATCAGTGTTTTCTTTGTGGTCTAATTCATGATCAACTTGTTCAAAGTTCCATGGAATGTTGAAAGATAATTTATCCTTTGTTTATGGGGTACAAAGTTAAACATATACATACATGTAACAATTAAACTTTAAAACTTATGACATTCAGATACAATATAGACTTATTAATATTTTACCATATCAAGTACTAATAGAATTATTACTGTCTGTTAGTTTTATAGTTTTATTCTATACATTTTGGTGATATGTTATATGCATAATCACTTATGTCCACTATAGCTATCTTTTTTTAAATTAAAATTTGTTGGGATGACAATGGTCAACAAAGCTACATAATGTTCAAGTGTACAATTCTATAGCACATTACCTATGTATTGTGTTATGTTGTTCACCACCAGAGTCAGCTCTCCTTCCATCACCATATATTTGAAGAAAGGGTTATCTTTTATAAAAATAAAATAATTATCACCTTTGTCCTGTTTAGTGCTCTTTCCTTACCTTGGGTTCTACTCTGACCAGCATTAGTAATATATCTGCTTTTTTTTTTTTTTTTTACTTTGTCAGAACAGTTTAAAATATTCTTATTTTATTTGGCACTACGACTCTTTATAAAGAGCATATAGTTGACTTCGTATTTTGACTCAGAGAACATTTATGTATTTTAATTGAAATTTTTAATCCATTGATAGTTATTGTCATAGCTGATGTCATTGCACAGGTTAGCATGTGTCATTTTGATTTTGTGTTTTTGCTTCTTTGACCTTTTTATTGATTTCAAGTTTTGCGTTATGAAAACTAAAATTTCCCTAGCCTAGTGATTTTGATGGTATCCATTTTTATCATTGTATTAATGATTAAATACTATTAAATAATATTCATATTAAATAATAAATCCATTTCCTTAATGATTAACATACTGAATGAAATAAAATATGTAACACAAAGAAAGTACTATCTTCATCCACCCAACATCCAGATTGTTAAATGTTTTTATACTGTATGTCATTATTTTTAAAAGTGATCTTGCCTTTTGTTTTGAAGTCATTCTTAAAATCTTTTTATAAGTTTAATTCTATATTTCATTGTCTTTGATGTTTACAATTAATCCTTTTAAGGCCATGATTAAGTTTTATATTTGCTTTGTCTCTCATTTAGCTGAAATATGTCTTTACAGTTTGTTTGAGGAGAACAGATGAGTGGCATATGTTCTACGTGCTTCTATAACTGAGACTCATTTCTGCTGCCTTTACACATAAATTATTAATTTATTTTTGTATGGAAATCTTGAGTCTCAATCTTTTTTCCCCTCAAACTGTAGATGTTGCTCTAGTTTATTATGTTTATTTATTTATTTTTAAAATTGTAAGATGTATAAGGCCCAATTCTTATTCTAGGATAGAAAATCTGTTTTTTTCCTGATGCCTCTTGGATCTTTCCTTTTGCTTCAAAATCCCTAAGAAATGGGAGTATATTTAAATAGTAGTCTCTTTTCAGAGTGATGTCTTATCATTAATTTTACTACCTACAAGATGAGCCTGTTCAATCTATATATACCAGTATTTCTTCAGACCAGAAATTTTCTTCTGTTTGATCTTAAGTTTCCCTTTATTTTCATTTGTTCTCTTTTTTTCATTTGTTGGATTTCTGTTCTTTGTCTTTGGTGTCTATGATCTTTTTCATAATTTTAATTATTTTTTCTTTTATACTGTATCTTTCTTATCAACAAAACATTTGTTCTATATCTGTAATTTATTACTTATGATAGGGTTTTCAATTCTGCAGATGCATTTTGTTTGTTTGTTTCATGCTCATCTTTCTTGATATAACCCAGTGCACTTGGTTCCTGGCTAACTCCCTTTTATCCCCAGTCTATTGTCTCATATTTTAGTTCCTGATTCACAGAATCTAAATTTTCCTGGATTTTTGGATATACAAGGGAAAGCTTTCTAAAATTTCTTGTGGTGGTTGTTCTTTGAAACTGTGCTATTCATTTATATCATAAAAGTGACATTTGAATTTGACACTGCAGAATGCTTTCATAGGCCTCCATTGTTTTCTTTTTTTTTTTTTGTATGCATTTATGAGTTAGGAAAAATCTATCTAGTCCTGTCTTCCACTCATTGTCTACTTAGTTGTTCTTGTATCCATTGTCTTAGATAGTAAGTTGAAGGGTTGGTTGGTATGTACCGTTTCTATCCAATTTTATGGGTATTTAAAATCTCTTTATTAATGTTCATCTGGCGGTTAAAAAAAATACCTTGATCTTGCTGCCTAAGTCTCTTAGTATGACAGATGTGTTTTATCTTGGATAATATGAGGTAATTATGAGTTATTCTTTTGCCATGGCTGTTCCTGTTTTACCTCTTTTACATATCCATATAGCCACATATAAATTGACACCTGCTTTAAACTTCTGAGCCTTCCTAGTTCTTTTTTTTTTTTTTTTTGAGTTCCTGTTAAGCAGAGAGGTGAAACTTCAAAGATGGGTGTGGAAAGAATTTGAGAATGAGGAGGTTACAATGGAACTGTCCTTCCTATAATAGAAAGTACCTCCTGCCCAGTGAGGAGGTGATTTGCTTCTCTATGGTTGATATGAGAGCCTTGTTTTTATGGTAGGGACACACCATAGCTGAATGGATGGAAATCTCCCACTACTTTTCACCAAAAGCCTGACCCTATAGCACTATAGCATCCTGCACCCAAATTCTAGGAAATGAAATTTCCTTCTAATGTCTGACATATTCTTGATTAAGATGCCTAGCTTCTATGCTATTGAAACATCATATCTCTTCCTTTGTATTTTAAAGAAAAGGAAGAGAAGGATGAAAGTCCAGAAAAAAAAATACTTAGAAATATTTTTGAGGAAGATATTACTTAACATTCAGGTACTATTTGAATTCTGAGTAATTGAAAAAGACATAGATTTTCTCTGTACTCTGTACTCAAAGTAGTGACTATTCAAACACTGTCTGGTGTAGGGTGTATCAGATAGTAGAAACAAAATACCGGAATCTGCATTTAACCCAGAACCAGAAGAAAAGAGAACAGAATGATACAGAATCATTACTGACATTACTAAAAATCTATAGCTGACTAGAGGTTTCACAGATTCTGTAGTGGAGAGGGATTAGAGTAATTATCAAAACAATATAGCATGCCATATACAATTTTTTGTAATATTGTTACTTAAGTTAATTTTCTGTTAAACTTTTTAAAAATAGACTTAATTTTAGAGCAGTTTTAGGTTCATAGCAAAGTTGAGTGTAAAGTACAAAGATTTCCCATGAGCCCTCGTCTCCACATGTGCATAGACTTCCCCATTATCCACATCTCCACCAGAGTGGCACATTTGTTATAATTGATGAATCTACACATTCTCATTGAGTTTATTTTTAGTGTTGTACAATCTATGGATTTTGACAAATATATAATGACATGTAACAACCGTTATAGTATCACACAGAGTATTTTCACTGCCCTAAAAATCTTCTGGGTTCCCCCTAGTCATCCCTCCTTACCCTCCCCTCAACCCCTGGCAAACACCGATCTTTTTTACTGTCTCCATAGCTTTCCTTTTCCAAAGTATCGTACAGTTGGAATTATATAGTATGTAGCCTTTTCAGATTAGTTTCTTCTTTTTTTTTTTTAATTTTTATTGGGGAACAGTGTGTTTCTTCAGGGCCCAGCAGCTCCAAGTCATTGTCCTTCAATCTAGTTGTGGAGGGCGCAGCTCACTGGCCCATGTGGGAATCGAACCAGAAACCCTGTTGTTCAGAGCTCGCACTCTAATCAACTGAGCCATCCAGCCGCCCCAGAGATTAGTTTCTTTAATTTAGTAATATGCATTTAAGTTTCCTCCATGTCTTTTCATGTATGATAGCTCATTTCTTTTTAGTACTGAATGATATCCCATTGTCTGAATGTCCCAACCACAGTTTATCTATTCACCTACTGAAGGACATCTTAGTTGCTTCTAAGTTTTGGCAATTATGAATAAAGCTGATACAAACATCTATGGGTGTATTTTTGTTTAAAGATAAGTTTTCAGTTTCTTTGAGTAAACAGCAAGGAGCACAGTTACTGAATCATATGGTAAGAATATGTTTAGTTTTGTAAGAAACTGAGAAACTGTTTTCCAAAGTGGCTGTATCATTTTATATTCCCACCAGCAATGAATGTAAGTTCCTATTGCTCCACATCTTCACCGCCATTTGGTGTTTTCAGCATTATGGATTTTGGCCATTCTAATAGGTATGTAGTGGTATCTTATTGTTGTCTTAATTTTCATTTTCCTGATGATATATGATGTGGAGCATCTATTTTTATACTTACTTGCTGTCTCCATATCTTTTTTGGTGAGGTATCTGTTTAGGTCTTTGGTCTATTTTTGAGTCAGATTGTTTGTTTCCTTATTCTAAAAGGTTTAAGAGTTCTTTGTATATTTTGAGATAACAGCCCTTTACCTGATATGTCTTTTGCAAATATTTTCTACAGTCCATAGCTTGTCTTTTCATTCCCTTGACAGTATATTTTGCAGAGACAAAAATTTTAAGTATAATGAAGTCCAGCTTATCAATTCTTTGTTTCATAGATTGTGCCTGTGGTATTGAATCTAAAAAGTCATTGCCAAACCCAAGGTCTAGATATTCTGCTATGTTATCTTATTAAGAGCTTAAAAGTATCACATCTTACATTTAAGTCTGTGATCTATTTGAAATTAATTTTTGTGAAGGGTGTAAGGTCTGTGTCTAAGTTCATTTGTTTGCATGTGGAAATATTTATACTAAGTATTTAATTTGGGGGGTGTTGTTAATGTAAATGGTATTATATTTTTAATTTCAAATTCCACTTGTTCATTGCTGGTAGTATATAGGAAACTGACTGACTTTTGTATCTTAACCTTGTATCCTGCAACCTTGCTATAATCACATCACTTCCAGGAATTCTTTGTCAATTCCTTTGGATTTTCTACATAGATTATCATATCATATCTAACACAAAAATTAATTCAAAATGGATCACAAAATCAAATGTAACATGTGAAACTACAAAGCCTTTATAAAAAAAAAAGCAGAAAAAGGAGAAAATCTCAGGGATCCAAGGGTTAGGCAAAAAGTGTCGTAGACTGGACACCAAAAGCATGATCCATAAAAGAAAAAAACTGATAAAAAACTGATATTATCTTTGATTTGATCAAAGATAAAACTTTTGGTCAGCAAAAGACCCTCTTGTGAGGACAACAAGAGAAGCTACAAAATGGGAGAAAATATTTAAAACCACATATCTGACAAAAAATACCATACTTTGACAAAAAGATATTTTGTGTCCAGAATATATAAACACCTCTCAAAACTCAACAGTAAAAAAAGCAAACAATCCATTTAGGACATGGGAATGGCAAAGACATGAAGAGACATTTCACTGAAGAAGATATACAGATGGCAGATAATCAGATGAAAAGATGCTCAATATCATTATCCATGAAGGAAATGCGAAAAACTGAAATGCAACATCACTAAATACTTACCAGAGTGGCTTCAAAAAAGTATGACAACACGAAATGTTGTCATAATGAGGAGAATCGGGATCATTCATACATTGCTGGTGGGAATGTGAAATATAGATTAGTGGTACAGCCACTCTGGAAAATAGTTGATCATTTGCTTAAAAACTACCCTGTTTCCCCGAAAGTAAGACCTAACCAGAAAATAAGCTCTTGCCATGTTTTTCAGGATGACATCCCCTGAGTGTAAGCCTTTATGCTTCTTTTGGAGCAAACCTAAATATAAGATTCAGTCTTATTTTGGGGGAAACACGGTAAACATGCAAATATTTTCCAGTTCAGCAATTGCACTTTTGGGCATTTATATATGTGAATAAAGACATAAATTCACACAAAATCCTGTACATGAATATCTATAATAGGTTTATTTGTAATAGCCCCCAATAGAAAACAAGCCAGATGTCCTTCAGCAGGTAGTGTATGGTAAAGATAAACTGGTACACTTATACCATGGAATACTACTCAGCAATAAAAAAGGAACAAACTATTAATATACTTAACCTGGAATAATAGTACCAGAGAATTATGCTGAGTGGAGAAAAAAAGCCAATGACACAAGGTTATATTATATGATTTCATTTATATAACATTCTTGAAATTACAAAATGGTAAAAATGGAAAACAGATTAGTGGTTGCTCGAGTTTGAGGTGTGGGTCGGTGGGAAGTTGGTGTGGTTATAAAAGGCAAAAAAGAGATCCTGGTGATGGAAGAAATGTTCTGTATCTTGGCTGTATCAATGTCAATGTTCTGATTGTGATATTTATTGTACTGTCCTATATTGTACTAGTACCATGTTACCTTTAGGTGAAACTGAGTGCTAAAGGGTGCACTGGATTGTTAGTATTATTACTTACATATAACTGCATGTGACTCCACAACCATGTCAAAGCAAAAGGTTTAATTTTAAAATAGGATTTTTTTTTTAAAAAAAGGATATTTACCAAGAAACCAAAAAGTGACAAAATGGAAAGATTATTATGGGGATAGAGAGGGAGCAATAGAAAATGGAGAGAGAAGTGAACTGCCCCCAAATAAAGAAATACTAATGGACAACATTCATGCTTACATTAATAAATATATAAAATACAGTCAAGCATTTGCTCATGTGAAATGAACTGATTCAGGTCCTCAGGTTGTCACCTACTAAAAGTTTTTGTTCTAAGAGAAGGAAGGATAGAAAGTGAATCTCAAATTGATAAGCACTCTTTCTCCAAGACACGGTTGCCTCATATGAGATTTGCTTTACTCCAGTCTCTTTCCCCCATATCAAAGATTTAATCAAATCATGTGAAAGTCACCAAAAACTATTAACTGCTGTAATAATTTTAAATGTCACAGCCTAATATTCAAGTCATCAAAACAACAAAAATAAAAATAATTTTTAGTTTTATCTCATTCTCCTATACTCCAATATATACCTTATGCTCTAATTAAGTAGTATAATTTTGAATCTCAACAGGCCAGCGCTTTTTCAACTACATATCAAGACCTTGCTGTTTCTAGCTGCACTTCTTGGGTTACCAAATAGTACCCTTTTGTCAAAGTCTATCTCAAATGTCACTTCATTCATGAAGCCTTTTTTTGTTTTGTTTATTTATTTTGTATTATGTTTTTTAAGGCTTTTTTTTGACATTCAATATAATTTTATATTAATTTCAGGTGTACAACATAGTGGTTAGACATTTATATAATTTAAGAAGTGATCCCTCTGACTAGTCTAGTACACACCTAGCACTATACATAGTTATTACCATATTATTGATTATATCCCCTACATTTTACTTTACATCCCCATGACTATTTTGTAACTATCAATTTGTACTTCTTAATCCCTTCATCTTTTTCACCCTGCCCCCTAATCCCTTTCCCATCTATCCCCCTGATAAATCCAATACCTATCTAACACCATACATAGTTATTATAATATTATTGACTATATCCTTTACACTATAACTACATCTTTATAACTACTTTGTAGCAACCAATTTGTACTTAATCACTTCTCCTTCTTTCACACACACCCTCAATCCTCCTCCCATCGGGCAACCATCAAAATGTTCTCTGTATCTATGAGTTTGTTTCTGTTTTGTTTGTTTATTTTGTTCTTTAGATTCCACAGATAAGTAAAATCACATTGTATCTGTCTTTCTTTGTCTGATACACTCCACTCAGCACAGCACCCTCCAGATGGCAAGAACCCATTCCCTTCCCTGGCCGAACAATATTCCATTGTATATATGTACCACCTCCTCTTTATTAATTCTAACATTGATGGACACCCATGCTGCCTCCACATCTTGGCTATTGTAAACAATGCTGCGATGAACATATGGATGCACATGTCCCCTCGAAGTAGTGTTTTGGATTTCTTCAGATAAATACCCTGAAGTGGAATTACTGGGTGCTTCATAGTCTCCTCTTATAGCCTTTGTTTTAAAGTTTATTTTGTCTGGTATAAGTATTGCTACCCTAGATTTTTTTGTTTTTTACCATTTTCATGAAATATCTTTTTCCATCCCTTTACTTTCTGTCTCTGTGTATCTTTTAATTTGAAGTGAGTCTCTTGTACACAGCAAATGTAAGGGATTTGTTTTCTTATCCATTCTGCCCTCCTATGTCTTTTAATTGGAACATTTAATCCATTCATATTGAAAGTAATTGTTGATAGATATGTAGCTATTGCTATTTTATTATCATAATTTTGATATTATTTTTTTCCATCTTAAAGATGCCCCTCTAACATTCCTTGTAATACTAGATTGGTAGTGATAAATTCCTTTAGCTTTTTCTTGTCTAGGAAGCTCTTTATCTGTTCTTTGATTTTAAATTATAGCCTTGCTGGGGAGAGTAACCTTGATGGTAGGTCCTTGATTTTCATCACTTTGAATGTTTCCTGCCAATCCCTCTGGCCTATAAAGTTTTTGTTGAGAAATCAGCTGACAGTCTTATGGGAGTTCCCTTATAAATTACTAATTGTCTTTCTGTTGCTGCTTTTATTTTATATATATATATATATATATATATATATATATATATATATATATATATATATATTTTTTTTTTTTTAATTGGGGAGGGGAACAGGACTTTATTGGGGAACAGTGTGTACTTCCAGGACTTTTTTCCAAGTCAACTTGTTGTCCTTTCAATCTTAGTTGTGGAGCGTGCCCTTCAGCTTCAAGTTGTTGTCCTTTCAGTCTTAGTTGTGGAGGGCGCAGCTCAGCTCCAGGTCCAGTTGCCGTTGCGAGTGGCAGGGGGCACAGCCCACCATCCCTTGCAGGAGTCGAACCGGCAACCTTGTGGTTGAGAGGACACGATCCAACCAACTGAGCCATCCGGGAGGTCAGCAGCAGCTCAGCTCAAGGTGCCATGTTCAATGTTAGTTGCAGGGGTCACTGCCCACCATCTCTTGCGGGACTCAAGGAATTGAACTGGCAACGTTGTGGTTGAGAGTCCGCACTCCAACCAACTGAGCCATCCGGGAGGCAGCTCAGCTCAAGGTGCCATGTTCAATCTTAGTTGCAGGGGGCAGAGCCCACCATCTCTTGTGGGACTCGAGGAGTTGAACCAGCAACCTTGTGGTTTGAGAGCCAACTGGCCCTTGTGGGAATCGAACCAGCAGCCTTCGGAGTTAGGAGCATGGAGCTCCAACCGCCTGAGCCACTGGGCTGGCCCTTTCTTGCTGCTTTTAAGATTCTCTCTTCATCTCTCTAACCTTTGCCATTTCAATTATGATGTATCTAGGTGTGGGCCTGTTTGGTTGGGCTCATCCTCTTTGGGACTCACTGGGCTTCTTGGCCTTGTATGTCTATTTCCTTCACCAGGTTAGGAAAGTTTTCAGTTGTTATTTCTTCAAATGCGTTCTGAATCTCTTGCTTTCTCTCTTCTCTTTCTGGTACCCCTATTTTACAAACACTGTTATGCTTGATGCTGTCCTGGAGGTCTTTTAAACTATGCTCACTGTTTTGGATTCTTTTTTCTTTTTGCTGTTCTGATTGGGTGTTTTCTGCTACCTTGTCTTCCAAATTGCTGATTTGATCCTCTGCTTCATTTAGTCTGCTGGTGATTCCTACTAGTGCATTCTACATTTCAGTTATTGTATTCTTTACTTCTGACTGGTTCTTTTTTATGGTTTCTATGTCCTTTTTGTGCTTGGTATCTCTTTGTTGAAGTTCTCACTAAGTTCCTTGAACATCCTTATAACCCTTGTTTGAACTTTGTCTCTGGTAAGTTGGTTGCCTCCATTTCATTTAGTTCTTTTTTCTGTTCTTTCATTTAGGACACATTTCTTTGTTTCCTCATTTGGGCTGCCTCTCTGTGTTTGTTTCTACATATTATGTAGGGGTCCTATATCTCCCAGTCTTGCCGGGTGGCCTTATGTAGTAGGGGTCCTGTGGGGCCCAGTGGCACAGTCTTCCTGGTCGCCGGAGCTGGGTCCTCCAGGAGTCTCCCTTGTGTGAATCGTGTGTGCCCTCCTGCTATAGTTGAGCCTTGATTGCTATTGACATGTCAGTGGATGGTATTGACCCTTAGGCTGACTCGCTGTGGGTTTGGTCATGTCCACAATTTATAGGTTATTGTACAAGAGGCTTACCCCTCTGTGTGGGATTCATCCAGTGGGCTCTGGTGCCTGTTTAGACCACCCTTTGTGTGTGTCACTTGTGGGGCTAATTGGGTGGGGCTAATTGGCTCTGCTGTGGTCTGAAACCAACCTCCAAGTTCAAAATGATCTGCAGTTTTTTGCTGCCTGTGCTAAACCTAGAGATGCATGGGAGAAGTCACACTGTGAACCGAGGATGTCTGCCACCAGTACCAGGCCTGGGGTAACTCCACAGAAAGGCACGACAACTGGAGGCCTGCTGTCACCTGCCAGCTCACTTAAGTTTCAGCCACTGATAAAGCCTTTTGCAGTCGTGAGTTGGGTGAGGCAGGGTCTCAGGGAATCACCAGAGTGGGAAGAGTTCTTATTGCCAGGTTAATGTGCTGAGCCTGGATGACTCAACAAAAGTCTCAGAGCACACAGAGGCCAATTACTGCCCACTTGGGCCTGTAGCCTCTGATAGTTTTTCCAAGAAAGAGTGCAATGCGAGAGCGGCTGACTGCTTTCAGAGAAAGTGCCTCCAGCTGTGTGTGAGTTGGGTGGGATGGGTTCTCAGCTGAATCAACAGGGTGGAGCAGCAGAGCTTACCAGGCCAATCAGATTCAGATTTGTCCTATGGGATGGGTTCAACATAGAAAAGATGGCACCCACCTGCCAGCTGCATGGGAGGAGAACTTCTCACTGGAAAAATGCCTACTGTTCTCCAGTCCTCCCCCTGCAGCCATACACCTTATTCTGTCCCCGTATGTCTCCAAGCCACCACCCGAGTCACCATCCCTGCGCTGGAGTCCAAGGTGAGTGCCTGCGAGTGAGTGAATCCATGTGCGGGCCATTTAAGAGGACGTCTGATTTTCCCACCGTCTTCTGTCCCACTCAAATGGTCAGAATCCCCAGTTTTTCACACCCAGATGTTGTGGGGGATTCTCTCCCCAGCACCAGTACTCTAGGCTGGGGAACTTGGTGTGGGAAGCTTCGGTCCCTCGATCCTCCAGGAGTAATCTCCATGGTTGAGATATACCTCCTGATTCTCAACCACCACAGGGAGGTTTGGGGCCCATTCTATTTCTCTGCCCATCCTACCAGTCTTGACATGGCCTCTTTATATTTTCAGTTGTAGGACTTCTGTTTGGCTAGACTTCAGATGGTTCTCCAGGTTGATTGTTCTATAATGTAGTTGTAATTTTAATGTGTTCACAGAAGGACACAGGCACAATGTTTACTTTGCCATCTTGTATCTCCCATAAAGTCTTTTTAAGAAGTGCTTTTTATTATGACAAAAATTAAATGGACAAAATAATGTAATGAACCCCCATGTACCCAATATATAGCTTCAATAATTATCAGTTTATGCCCAGTCTTATTTAATCTGTATCCCTACCTACTACTCAAGCTTTTATCAGGTTCCAAGCAGAATGTAATCACTCCCTCCTCTGTGTATCTCTCTTGCAGCACTAATGCTGCTTTGAACATTTTATAACTGTTGGCATACATTTTATACTCTCTCCTAGATTTACAGTCCCTTGAAGGTAAGATCTGTTTGTTGCTGCCCTTTAGCACCTATCCAGCACAACACAGTGTCCTGAGTCTAATAGGACAAACAAGAGTTTTTAATTCAAACTAAAATATTGGATGCTATTTTAAAAGAAGTTATTTCCCCCAGAGTTAATAATCATATTTTTTGACAAAATTATATAAAAACAGCATGAGCACCAATCCTATTTTTAAATTTTCTAAGAAGGAGATCCAGGTGCTTCTTTAGTAATCCAATGCCATATTTGGATTATCTCAATAATCATTCAATTCTGTGCTGAGCCTTAGCTCAGGGTGACATTGGATAAATTGTGTGGAATTTGCATAGTGAATATGTTCTCTTCACATATTTCCTTATTAGTAAATTGTATTTTCCCATTTTATCTCACAAGAGAATCATGAGATTAAATAGAGTAGTTACCCATTGTTATAGACATTATAAACCATTCAGAATTTCTTTTTTCCTGAAAGTAATAATAAAAAAAAAGAATTTCTTTTTTGCCCTTTCTAGACCTGTTGTCCAATTGCATGTTTTTATTATTCACTAGCTCTCCCCTCAAAGGATGATGCAAAGAGATAAAGAGGATACTAAGCTTAAATTACTTAGCAGTCAGGTCAGTAAAAAATTTGGCATGGTGGAAAATTAAAGCAATTAACTAAAATGAAGATCAGCTGTCCTTCATTAACATGAATGATAAAGAATCATCTGTGAAGCATTTTGAATTCCATAGAGAACAGTCTTTATGTTTATTTACTTTTGTGTATTTAAGTGTGGGTTTTTAATCAATGGATATCCTTAATTTCTTCAGTTTTGATATTTCATTGATTCAAGAATTTCATCATATCTTAACAGGACATATAGAATTGAAACATGAACTTCACAAAATCTTTCACGATATTTCCTTCATAATTTCTAATGTTGAAAAGGAAATTGTGGGTTGTATTTAGTTTCCATTATGCTTATGCATACTTTGGAGTGAAATACTAAACCCAACATTAAACCAAAATGGGATTATATAAAGGACTGTGCAAAAGGATTTATCTGAACAGTTACATTATTATGCAAGGTTGATGTGAGGAAATAAGTCATGTAGATAACAAGTGAGCCTAGGGAATTACCCAGCATGTCATTTCAGGACATTTTTGTAGTTTTCTACTTATTGTATGTGCAGTCACTCTGATAAAATTATGCTGTATCGGAGGGAGGAGTGAAAATAATTATATACTTTGGTGGTATTGACTAATTTGGAAATTTGCAAAAATCTAAGGATACATCTTTTAAAGCCAGGCTAGTTTATCATTGATAATGGATTATAGAGGACTAGAGAAGTCATTAGTCCAGCGCTCTTCTCTTGTTTTGGGCAATGCACTAAAATCGTGTGGAGAAGTCCAGGGGTCACACTGAGACATGTTGGGTATCCCCATTCCTCATCCCCATGTCAACCAGAGCAGATTTGCTTTCATTGGTCTTAATAAAATGTTGTGTATGATTGCTTTTTTAATTTTTAAACTTAATGGCTCACTATTAAAAATGTTTGAAAGCCACTGATCACATTTACCACCACACCCACTTGCCTCTACATAGGATTTTACTAGGATCTAAAGAATCTCTGATACATCAGTTTGGATCCCACTTTTGAAGTCCAATTATAGATTATACAATTATTACTACATGCCTAAGTTAGACATTGCTTTCTGAAATCTTCAGTTTAAATTATTTTAGCTACCAGTTCTTCACACCAGGTAAATTATTGAGTTCCTTTTTTAAGAATTTGGTTTTTCTAAGCATGACCTCCCGTTCTGCCTTTCCCCTCAATCTTCAGTTGTCCTTTACTCCTTACCCAATTATGGGCAATCTCTGTATCCCATATTTGAAGTCTTCAATCACATGGCACCAAAAAAATCTACCACTGCACACTTCTATATACCTTAGAGTGCAGTAGAGCTAAAGGGCCAAGGATGTCTCACACATGTTGTGTTGAATTAAATCTCATAGCAACAATATCAAGTAACCAAATCTCTGCTATTGCCCATTATTAGCCCCAAGTAACTAATCTTTTTAAAACTCTGCTTGAAGGAAAAAATGTTTCATATTCTCCAAAAAAAAAAAAAAAAAAAAAAAAAAAAGAAAGGAAAAAAAATGCTGCTTAAATGGCAAGTGAACTTGGATAGTTCTTAGTTTTGTATTTGTTGTCTTTCAAAAGATGGTCTATTCCTCCACATTTAAAGAAATATTTTTTAGGACACACAAGCAATATACTTATCATTAAGTCTGAAGCATGATAATAAGGTTAATAAATGATTAATAAAACCACCAGTTTGTTTGCCTTCTGAAATCACATAAGAAAATAAAAGTATGATTACTTTTTTATATGTGTAAATTTTGTACTTCTGAAAAATGCCAAATAAAGGACTGAAGTCCTTCATTTATGAACCAGACGAATAAAATAAGAGAATAAAACACAGATCTCTATCAAAGTTATTTATGCCATTACGCCTTTGTTTTATTTTAGGTATACTTTAGAGAAAGCATTCTTCACATTTTAAGCCAAGAACTTTTGAATCGCAAGTTTAGAAACCATGTGGTATATTTTAATTTAATATTTACAACAACTATGCAAACAATTAGACTTATTTGTTTTCTGTTTACTTCTATTCTTAGAAGATATCTAATATCATCTTAGTGACCAATTTTCTAGACATAGCTTGCAGCTTATCAGCTTGCTTCTATTCAGTAATCATTAGGGTTCCTGGATGCATTAAATAGAAATATATGACAGATTTTGATTGTTTATACAATTTACCTTAAATACTTTCTGATTGCCTAGTAACTATATTTATGCACATTATACCTATATTTATATGTTTTATGTATTTGTATATATTTTGTCTTAGAAAATATAGATTGAGTGAATGTTATATGTCTTCAATTATAGTATGTTTTCCTTTTTCTTTGAATGACTCTTTTCAGTTTGTTATATTAATCAGCTATACTAATCCAAGTTACACTTAAAAACTGATATTGCCTTTACATTGCTTATCTGGCAGAAGGGAGGGAGGAACCAAGGTTCTGGAAGCACAGAAAATGGTGAGGAAGCTCAGTGGCTGGGTCCAAAAGTTTCTTTACAAACCGTAATTCAATCCAGTTCTCCTTGGCTTTGTATTTGCAATTATTTGAGGTAATGTAAAATTTTCATTTGTTTTGAATAAAATAAGAGAATAAAACACAAGATATTGACTTATCTTTCCCATGCTCACACCCTCATATAAATGTATTGTCATGAAAAGAAATATATAAAAAGAAATAATTTGCTGCTGCTGCTTTCCCTGGCGTATAAATATATACCTAGAGTTGCTCATGTGGGAATTGGCCGATTGCAAATCAACTGCCATTTGCAGTACTGTCCCTTAGAAATTTTTGCTTGTTCATTTCTTCCCTTGCATCTTGTTGCCCGTGGCATGCCTCTGCAATGAGTAGTCACACGGACCTGTTACTATGCCTTAGTCTCAGCTGCCTTAGTTTCTGAGAGATTATCACATTTTTGAATCTTTAGTTTCAGTCAGACCATCCTAAACATAACCTCAAATTTGGTGAAAGTCAGTCCTGAACTTTTCACTTGATGTGATAACAAAGAGAATGCATTTTATACAATATGTCTTCTACAACAGACCTGAAGGCATGCATGAAAGAAGAAAAGACTGTAGACACATCCTATTATTCAACATTAGCCAACTTAAATACTGTGCTATTTGTCACAAAATAGAAATGTTTTATTTACGTTACATCATTTAATTCATTTTACATTATTTATTCCTCAGCACAATCCTATGAGGAAGGTATTCTTATGCTTCCCACTTATACATGAAGAAACTGAAGCTTTTAAAGAGGTTAATAATTTGCTCAAGGCCACACAAATAAGAGAGTAGGAAATATACCCGTTTTATCAGGCTTCAGAGTTTTGGTCTTTAAGCAATGCATGATATTTATCCAGCCCTGGAGGTACTGAAAATCTAACTAAGAGAGAAAAACAGAAAATGAGGGAACATGGAACAATTATAAACAATTACACCCCATCACATTAAATCATTACATTGTAATAATAAGTTTTCTAGTTCATAATCCAGACTACTATTTTGTTAAAATAGTAGTTTTGTTTTTGTTTTATAAATTTTATTGGGGAATATCGAGGAACAGTGTGTTTCCCCAGGGCCCATCAGCTCCAAGTCGTTGTCCTTCAATCTAGTTGTGGAGGGCGCAGCTCATCTCCAAGTCCAGTTGCCATTTTCAATCTTTAGTTGCAGGGGGCACAGCCCACCATCCCATGTGGGAATTGAACCAGCATCCTTGTTGTTCAGAGCTCGCACTCTAATGAACTGAGCCATCTGGCTACCCCCAGACTATTATTTTTTAAAATTATATATATTTGGGAAGTAGAGCACATCTAATTACATTTTTAAGAGAATTTTAACCACAAAATGTGAGTTTGTTCTGTAACTAAATCGCTGCAATTTACCTAGTGATTAATAATTTTAACCGCTATTCATGAGTTTACTCCCCTGTATCCTCCATTGTCTTTCTCCTCCTAGCCTCACCTCTCTAGGTACCACCAATCATTCAGACCTTAGCACTTGATCTCTTTCAATTCTTCAGAAAGCTCATCCATTCATCTCTCATTATTATTGCAGCTGATCCTGTGTTAGACGAAATGTGACTGTCTTCAAGAGAGAACAAGAGCTCTTTCTTAAACTAGATGGGGAAGTTACTGTATACTCACCCTGTATTTCTTAGTTTCTCCTCTTTCTCTTTCTTTCTCATCTTAAGCTAACCCTTGACAAATGCTGTCTCACTGAATTTTGCTACAGCATACCCAACAGAATCTATGCCCAATATAGGAGTCCATGCCCTTATATCTTCAGATATCATCTGGCAATCGCATAATCCTCTTTCCTTTATTCCCTTCAGCCAGTTCCTGAACTTGACTTGGAAGGTCTTTCCTTGGCCATTCTTCAGATTGTCATCTCAGACTGCTAGGAAACCATTATGTTATCAGTCATGTTATCTTTCTCAAGTCTTATCAGCTTCATTTTCCTATGAACTCCTATGTTGTTTGCTTAATTACATTTTATGTCAGTTAAAAAATAACCATGATCCATTTTATTTTTGTTCAGAAGATTGCACTAGGTGGCAGAAAGTTGAAACTAGATTCTAGTTAATGAGGATTTCCAGGGGGAATTAGCCTTCAGAGGAAAATACTTCTTCTCAACTTTGGTATCAATTATGTCGCTGTCCATAGGTTTAGCCACTGGAGGGAAACGGATAGAGCTATTTTGAACCAATGATCCCATTTTTACTAGAGAATTTATTTCATAATTTCCTGGGTAGTCAAAGTTACTTAAAGTTAGATACTGAAAACTAGATACCAAGTGTCCTGCTTCTCTTTTACTTTCAGGCAAATCCCAATCACTGGATTTATTCTGACATCAATCTGTGGTATAAGTATTTATTGTGCACATAAAACATGAAGTAGTGCATACGATTAAAAAAAGCTTTTTTTATACCTCAAACTGTAAAATTTGCAGCAAAAATAATGGGAAAGAAAACATTTATAGGTATCAGTGTCAAGCTTTGCTATTTAAATATATATCTACTTAAAATTACTATTCTAAGAAAGACTAGTAAGATACAATTTAAAGTGAAAAGATAGTAGTAGCACCTCTCTTTGAAGTGAAAAAAAAAAGTCCATTGGTCCAACTAGGGAGTGGTAACTCAGAAAAATTGGTAGTTTGTGAAAGAAATACAATTGTCATGAACAAAGGAGAAAAGGTATATTTGTCAAGAAGAGACTCCTACTGGATGAACTGTCTGAGGGCTGTGGCATGTCACATCTTGTCTTGGAGAATTAATGACCAGTAATGTTGAAGGAACAGGTTTTCATTAGATCATTACAGCAATCCTAGTTACAACTGCCTCAAGATGTAGTGACTAGTTCAAATAAAGGGCCAAAATACTTCAGGTGAAACATGAAACAATCCAATCACTTCTTCCCTGATTAGGAGAGGGAAGCCAAAGCAGTTTTACCTAGAAAGTACTGAGGGTGAGCCCTAGGGCAAGAACACAGAAACTGTTTTTGGCCCTCAGAAAATGAGGGCTGAAGAGTTAGTTACCTTGCTCAGCCTTGCTCTACTATCCAATATACAGCAGATCCTCAAGTAAAGTCTTTTTGTTCAACGTCATATCATTATAACTTGATGATATGCCACAAGAAATTAACTCTTGTTTATATCAATTGGCCTATGGTAAAACTGGTTTCCTTATATGTTGTTTCACTTACAGTTTCAGAACCTATCCAGGATGTTAAGTGAGGACTTACTGTCCTCATCTTACTTAAGCATTCTGAAAGAGTAAGAAGAAAAAAAATTAGTAAATTAAATGAGGCTACATGAAAGGTGTTATTGTTTCTGAATTAAATAAATTTTTTTATTGCTTTTTAGAAGAAACACAAAATTCTACAGTTTGGGTATCTCAAGAATGTCAGGAAGATAATAGGGTAATTGTCCCCTTCCAAGATGCCAGAGGCCAAATTTAATGCCTGAGTATATTGAAAGAGCATTGGTTTTTCTCAATTATTACTGCATTCCAGATATTGATGTGTGTCTAGAACTCATCCACTAATGTTAACCCGAGAAGGACAAGGAAATGCTCCTATTAAAATAACAGCCAGGGACATCATTAGAATGGAAAATAAATATTCTTTTAAACTGCACCTTAATAGTTAATTTTAAAGATATTTTCCTGTAGTTACAAAAAAATCATTAAGTTTAAAATGGGGCTGTGCCTAATTCATGACCCAGCGCATAAGTGTTCAGCAGATGTTAGTGTCTTTTCATTCCTTTTATTCAAAGAGAATTGAAATCCTTCATTCCAATTATAAAGCATGTCAATTATAGAAATTTGGAAATTTCTAAAAAGCATGAAGGAGAAAACAAATCACTTCATCATTCTACTATCCAAAGATAAACACTTAATACATTGCTTATTCATTTTCTTAATGACATTATAAATATTTCACACACATACACACAAAAAAATCATGTAGCAAAATTCTCTTTATGATTCTACCAATAGTAGATTTTAGAGCTAGTGGTGATCCATGAAAGAAATACATATCTACTAGTAAATTTTTTTCAGAAAGCCACAGCTGCAAACTGGTGGGCATTAAACACCTAGATTCATCAGACACTGTATAAGTGAAGAGCATAGTTATGATCTTTAAAAATTAGGTTCTAGCTCTGGCAATGGAGAGTAGGTACTGTAGAGCAACCTGTTCCACAGATAACAATGATAAACTATGAACAAAATATCCAAACAACTATCTGAAGGCATGGGAATATAACCAAAAGCAATAAAAAACTCAAAGGGCATGGAAAATTTGATAAAGTTAATGATACGAAGTGAGTTTCCTGTTTTTGTGGGTTTTTCACCCAGCTAATGCCTTGCTGGGTGACTAAAATATGGAAATCTGTAGTCTCACTGGCTTAAACAACTATAATTCAATTAACCTAAAAATGATGGATAAGTAGACACAGACGAACAAAAAGCTGATCAGACAAACAAAAAGCAAATTCTAAAGTGATAACATTAAATAGAACCAAAATAATGGTTATATTAAATATAAATTGGTTAAAACTCAAGCTGAAAGACAAATTTTCAGAATGGATAAAATGCAAGGCCCAACTACATGCCACCTAAAAGAGATTTACTTTAAATTAAAGACACAATGGGATTTATAGATGATGTAATATAGAATTGTACACCTGAAATCTATGTAAGTTTACTAACAATTGTCACCCCAATAAACTTTAATTAAAAAAAATTAAAGACATAGATTGAAAGTAAAAAGATGGAACATTATATAAACTATACAAACAATGGTCAAAGAAGGCTGAAGTGGCTATATTAGTATCTGTTGAAATAGGCTTCAAGACAAAGGAAATTAACAAAGATAGAGAGGGATAATCCATAAGAAGAGGATCAATTCATTAAGAAGGCATAACAATAATAAAAGGCCAGCAAAACACATGAAGTAAAAATTCACAATTAAATGAAGAAACTGACAATTCTGCAACCATAGTAGATTTAACAGCCTTCTCTCAGCAATTGAGAACCTAGAAAAAAAATCAGTAAAGGTATAGATCTGAACACTACCAATTGCTTTGACCTAATTGACATTTATAGAACATTATACATGACAACTGCAGGAATATCCATTCTTTTCATGTATACATGGTATGCTAATCAAAATAGACTAAATGCTGAGCCATAAAACAAGTCATAATAAATTTTAAAAGATGGAAGTCTTGCAAACTATGCTATCACAATGAAATTAAAAGTCAGTAAGATATTTTTTTCAAAAACTCAACTATTTGAAATTAGCATTACAGGTTTAATTAACCCAGTGGGTCAAAAAAGAAATTATAATGGAAATTAGAAAATATTTCAAGTTGAATGATAATGAAAATACAATATACCAAAGTTTATCGTATGCAGCTAAAACAATGCTCGGAGGAAAAGTTACAGTTCTAAATGTTTGTGTTAGAAAAGAAGGTATAAAAATTAGTAACTTAAGTTTCTAAGAAGCTAGAAAAAGAAAAGCAAGGTAACTCAAAAAAAGTGGAAAAGGGGAAACAATAAAAATAAGAGAAGAAAGCAATAAAATGGAAATAAATTACAAAATTAGCAAAGAAAAAAAAAAACCAACAGCTCTTTAGAAGGATAACAAAAGTGTTAAACTCCTAGCTAAACTGATCAAGGGAAAATAATGAGACAACACAAGTTATCAGGTGAAGAATAAAAGGTGTATCAGTACTGATGTCAAAGACATTAAATAGATAATAAGGAAAAGATATTATGAATAACTTTATGCCAATAAATTCAACAACTTAGATGACATAAACAAATTCTTTGCAAAACGTAACTTACTCTACTGGCACAAAAAATGAAACAAAAATCTAAATAGACCTTCAATTGAAGAAATTGAATTTTTTCATTAAAAAATCTTCCTATAAAGAAAGCTTTAGGTCCAGGTACTTTTCATTGGTGAATCCTATCGAACATTTTAAAAAGAAATAATATCTATCAGATACAAACTTTTTAAGGAAAGGTAGTAGGACGGAGAACTTCCCAATAAATGTTAGCTATTTTCAAAGCAGGGCAATATAATTTTAAACTGAGAGAACAATAAACATTTGAGCCTATAACAAAGCAAGAAAGGGTCTGTCTTAGTCCATTCAGGCTGCTATAACAAAATATCTCAGAGTGGTAGCTTATAAACAACAGAAATGTCTCACAGTTCTGGGGGTTGGAAAGTCCCAAGAAGAAGGCACCAGAACTGATAAGTGCAGACCCTCTTCCTGGCTCAGAGCCAGAGGGTGCTTTCTCATTGTGAGGTGGAAGGGGCAAGGCTCTCTATGGGATCTTTTATAAGAACACTAATCCCATTCATGAGGACTCCACCCTCATGACCTAAGCACCTCCCAAAAGCTCCATTTTTTAATACCATCATCTTTGGGGGTTAGGATTTCACCATATGATTTTTTTGGGGGGGCCGGGGGGATCAAAAGTATTCAGACCATAGCAGTATCATTTCTAGTTTATAGATACACAGTAGAAAATGGTATAAGAGTTAGCTGCATGGTTTAATGTTTTATGTCTTTTAGATTTTAAAGGTTAACTTTATTATTTTTTTCTTTCACAAGTTGAATAAGTAATACGTGTATGTAGTAAAACAAACAAAAAAATAAAAATAATAAAAGGTTCAAGAATGTTGACCATGAAAGAGAAGTCTTTCCCCCACTTCACCTACCATCATCTAGTCTCCATTCCCCTTCCCCAGAGGTAACACGTTTTCAATTTCTTTTTAATCTTTACAGTGGTAATATATATATATATATATATATATATATATATATATATATATATATATACATCCTTTAAGAAATTCCTTAAAATGTAAAATAGTTGAAACTGTAAAATATTTTGTTTGGTAAAATAATCATTTGATCATTTTGTTTCCTCTCTGAATTCTTCTCTGTTATACTTCTTAAGACAGGTGGCATTGGGTAGTCATGGATATTTTGGGGATTTGGCCATGGGGGCAACTGAATTGAGGAAATCACAATTTGGATTTAAGGAAATACATTTAGGTGGTTCATGGGCAATTTGTGAACAGTTAACTTTCTCACTAGTGTTCCTCTGATGTAGGGAAGGTTTTAGGAACACTCCTTTCCACTGTGCTGACTCCCCCAGGAAAGCTGTAGAGCCCAGGGTTGCATCATAATGTGACTGTGTCCCATGGTACCCAGCACTGGAGGTTATGTAGATAGTGGGGGTGCCAAACTTGAAATATACACAGCTAGAAGACAGTTTGTGGATTAGTCTTTTCATAATCAGAAATGCAAACTTCTAAGAGAGGAAATGTAGGGAAAAAAGTATTTTCCCAGGCAATAAATAAAAATATTATATTTCTGGATTCCATTGTTTGTGAAACAATCATTTTTTAAAGATTTGTAAATCTGTAAAATTTAAAAATTTATAATTTGTTCTGATTTTTTTCTCAACCCAAGAAACATTTACTTTCTCATTGAATTTTTAAATTTAGAATTTCACATTGTTTTAAAGATGATCTCCAAAATTGTATAAGCTTCAGGCTTACAAAAATTGTATCCACCCCTGTTTAAGTTGTAGGAGAAAGTGGGGGAGAAGGAAGTGGAATTAATCAAGGGCAGGATATAGATGCTGCTTAATTCTAATCTGTAAGAGAAAAAATATATATAATGGGGTTTAAAATATCAATGTCTAGGTGCAGAATAAAAATAAAATGTATAATTTCTAAGCTACTAGAACAAGAAAGAAAACAAGCTTGTTAATTCCACAAAAAAACAAGAATTTTTTAAAAAGCAGTAGAGAATATAAAATAAAATGGCAGGAATAAATATAATCACAGTAAAAATAAGTTAAGTCCCCCCAATAAAGTAAAGCCTTTATCTACCTGAGCTTTTTTTTTTCTTTTTTAATCCAGCTGTATGCTTTTTAAAAGAGAGAAGATGGAATTTTAAATTATGTTGGAACCCACTCAGCATCAGAACCACATAGAAACTGAATATCAGAATCTTCTAGAGAAGTCACTAACTAGAATTGGGGTAGACTTTGGGATAAAGGACTTACTTTTTAAAGGACCCTAAAAAGTTAAGCAGAGATGTTGGGCATATCTGGGCAGTGATGCTTTTGATCGTTTCTGGAGAAAGAAATGGAGTACTGAGGAACCGAGTAATGAGGAACATTCACTTCTACTCTTCACCATATGTATTTTGTGTCCTTTCGAATTTACTTCCGTCACTTCTTTGTTTGTGTTTTTTTTTGTTTTTTTAACCAATTGAAAAATTCTTTACTAATTGTATAATATCAATCGAATTGTTCACTCAATTAATATGCTTCATAGACTATTTGGGGGAAGTCATCACACATATACAATTATGTGATTTATGAGGCAGGTACAAGTAATGATCTTTTGAATAAATGATTCTAGATCAATTGAATATCTCTGTATGAGAGAAAATGAACCCTGACCCCTTCTTCACGTTATATACAAAATTAACTCAAAATGGATTAAGAGCTAATGTGAAGGGTAAGACAATAAAACTTCTAGAAAAAAACATAGGAGAATATCTTCTTGACCTTAAGGTAGGCAATGTTTTCTTAAATACAAAAACCATGAAAGAAGAGACTGATAAAATAGACTTCATTAAAATTAAGACCTTTAATTTATCAAAAGGTACCTTTAAAATGAGAAAACAATCCACTGAGTAGAAGAAAAACAATTATTGACAAAAAAGTTATATCCAAACATATAAGGTACCTTTTCAATAAGAAAAAGACAAACAACTCAATGTTTTGAAAAATGGACAGTTCAAAAATGTAGATATCTAAATGTTCAACTAACATACAAAGAAGTATTCATTATCATTATTTATGAGGGAAATGCAAATGAAAACCATAATCAGGTACCACGACACAGTAAAGTTTTGAAAATCATACACTATTACACTTATACATTGCTGGTAGTGTGAAAATTGGTAAAGCCCCTCTGCTCCTACCTTTTCTATCTCCCCTACACCCACTAGCAAATTCTCATCCTGCCACAAAATTCCTTTTTTTCACACACAGATTTTTTTCACACACAGCTTTTCCTTTATAGTTCAACTGGTAAATATGAAACACATAATCACACTTAAGTGTATAAATCTGTACCAGCTTCCATCCTTATCTATTCACCCTACCTTTTTTTGGTATGTTCCTTGGTTCCTTATTATAGGACAAAGGGACCTGTGTTTCCTCACTTAGTAGTGGAAGGAGCCTTAATCTATAACACTCAGTTTAACAGATAAAGAATTTGTGCATTGATGAATAAATTACTAGGAGAGGACAGATGGAGAGTGCCTCAAAGACAGAAAAATTGAAATCTGTATTACTTAAGGTGCTTTGTATCCCTCCGTAAGTCAGGAATGAGTTTAGCGTGATTATGGTCAGAAAAACACTAATGACCAGGATGTTTATGCAAGTGAAGCTATTCTCACATTCTAAGTATGACAGGGGAATGACCCTGGTATATTGTCTGAGTGTCACTTTCACTCTATTTCATCATATAGTAATGTATTTTCTTTCTTCTATTGGAGATGCCCAGAGCAGCAAATGAAAAAAAAAAAAATCCACTTCTTTTTTCTCTTTCTTCTCGTAGTCATCACACATTGAAATCATTGTTTTCTATGGCCAGAGATTTCCCTCTAGCCTCTCTTCAAATATCACCTGTGCTCTTCCAACCTTTTCTCTCCACAGTACTTCTATAGGCAAATCAGAGCTTTCAGGAGCTAGTGTAACCTCTTGGTCTCAGTGCTTTCAAAATTGAGTTTCAGGAAAAGAAATTGATAGAAAATTCACTTTTTTCCCCACAGGTAACTGCTTTGAGAAATTATCTTTTAAAATGCAAACAAAATAATTTCTAATGGTGGAATTTTAAGGCCCGAGAAATTGGTAGAGGAATTGAGGTTGGTGTTTTAGGCTAGTAAACTTTTCTCTGCTCCTCATAACACATGATCTCTTTCCCAGTAAAGTTAGTTCTGTTTTCTACAGACTACAAAGTATAGCTATCTGATCTGCCCTTAATCCCATGTAACTTTGATCTATTTTCTTTCAGAGGTATCTCCTTCTCAAAAAGCCAGAAGGAACTGGCAAAAAGTTGAAAAGAGTTGTTTTGTCTTTATTTTTTTCCCTCCCAGACTGAAATGACCTAAGTTGCAAGGACTGGGTGATCTCGGTTTCTCTGGAAAGCACAAAGTCTTGTTTTTCATAGTTGGTAGTAAACAAAGAACAGAATGCATCATTGGTAACACTTACCTAGAACAGCCCTTCAGTTTATGACCGATTGCCGAAATTAATGGCAGCTTACAATGGACTTGTCTTTGGTGGGGTCCCTGAGTATAATAAAATGCCAGCATTCACAACTTCTGAAAAAAGCATTAGCAGCTAAACAAGGTCCAACCATTGCTGCCCTTGTACTGAGCATGAAGAATGTTTCTACTGTCAAATACGAAGTGACATCATTTCAATGGTTTATAGCAGATAGTGTCCAAAAGTTACAAACCTGTAGCTTTAACTGCAGTTAAAGTCAATTTAAAGTACAGTTTAAAGTCAGTGTATGGAAGATCTATAATCCAAAGAGATCAATAATATTACAGTATGTGTAATGTTAATGTGTTGCCATTATTTGAAATACTAGTAAGTAACCAATGCAAAAACTCAGAGAGAGATGGTGGGCTCAATATTTTTGGGTGCAGAAACTGTGCCCTAGTAAAAGATAAGTATAGAAGTCTTTGATATTCTCATCTAATTCAAACCCTGCTTCCTTGGACTTTTTGTATAAATAGTTACCAACTAAACACCGGTGATTATGAGGGTTAACATTAGCATCTTACACCTTAATCAAAACTAGGCAGCCCCAAAAGACTTATATACTCTGCCCTAAACTTAAATCTTTGATATAGCTTCTTGTTTTTACATAGATACTGGAAATTCAATATGCACAAGGAAAGCACGAACTTATCCAAGGAACTGGTGGCTATGGCCTAAGCAACTAGCATGACAAAATGACTGAGTATATAAATAATAATAATTGCAGTTGCCATATATAGTATGGCTTTAAGCCCTTAATGTATATTAACTCATTTAACCTTGCCAAAGCCTATAAGGTAATTATTATTCCCGATTTATGGAGGACAAATCTAAGAAACAAGGGGGTAAAATTGTTCTTAACATTACATAGGAACTGCCAGAATTTGAACCTAGGCACTCTGGCTTTGAACAACATTCATGGACACTTGAGTCTATTCAATTAGTGAATCCGTTATTCAGACTTTAATAAAACATTTATCAAAGATGCACTATGTTCGTAGCACTGCGGTTGGCTCTAGGGCATGCACGGATGCGTTAAACCAGATATGGCACCTGCTCTTATAGAATGTAAGCTCTAGCAGTGAACACCATCCTTAATTAAGTAATTACACAAACAAATGTAAAATTGCAATGGGGTAGGTGCAGAAAGGAAGGATGCATAATGCTATAAGAGTAAATCAGGGAGACTGGGGAAAGTTTTGCTGAGGAACTGACATGTGCACTAGATATGAAGCATAGGGAGACTTGAACTAGATAAAGAGGAAAAGAGATTTCAAAGCAGAGGAAAGACCACATACAAATTCTCTGTATGGGGTGCATGGGAATAGGAAGAGTACAAGTAATTAAAGGAAGGCCAGTGAGGTGGGATCACAGAGAGCAAGAGAAAGAAGAGTGCGAGACAGTGCTCAAAAGGTTGGTAGGTCCAGACCTCGCAGGGGTTTTGTAGACTGTATTATGTCTTTGCTTTACCTTTTCCAAACACTAAAAAATATTAAATGGGGGCAGTTGTTGTGGTGGAATTACATGAATAGAGATATGTTTTAAAAGGATCAGTGTAACTTTAATATTGACAATGGGATAGAACAGGGCCAATGGATATGAATAAACGAGGGAGAAGATTTTTGTTGTGGTCCAGGTGAGAGATGAAGGTAGCCTGGATTGATGGTAGTGATAAAGTGGATAGAATCAAGCTACAGTAGGCAGAAAAACCAATAGGACTCTCTTACAAAATATTCCAACCCAATTAAGTCAGGCACAACTATTTTGTTCTTTTTGACAGATAAAAGTAGCCACCAATTTTTGAGATAAGTGAAAGGTGGTGGTTACTTTGACGTAGCCTTGTTACTTAGTTACAGTGAAAGCAAGTCTCAGACAAATTCTGTCATATAAACAGACATTTTAAAAGTAAATAGTTATTAGCAAGGAGACTTACATTAAAATAGTTCATACAGTCTCTTTTATAAGCCCAATTAAGTTCCAGCTCTGTGTCTTTTCATGTACTATGATGTATTAGTTATCTATTGCTGTATAACAAATTACCCCCAAATTTAGTGACTAAAACAACAATAAATATTTATTATCTCACAGCTTTGTAGATCAGGTATAGGTCAAGTTGTCTGGGTAGTTTTAATTCGGGGTCTCTTGTGAATTAAGGTGATGGCTAGTGCTATTATTACCTGAAGGTTTGACTGGGGCTGGAGAATCTGCTTCCAAGATGGCTTGCTCACATGGCTGGCAAGTTACTGTTGACTACAGGCGAGAGACCTCAGTTCCTCCCCATGTGGATCTGTCCACAAGGTTGCTTGAACAGCTTCATAACATGGTAGCTATCTCCCTCTACAATAGATAATCCAAGAGAGAACAAGGCAGAGTCTGCAATGTCTTTTAAGACTTTTCCTTGGAAGTCATGTATCTTCATTTCCAGAATATCTTATTGGTTACACAGGTCATCTCTATTCAGTGTGGGAGGGAACTACATAAAGAGACGAATAGTAAGAAGCATTGGTATTAAGGTCGTTGAGGGTCAATCTGCAGCATGCATGAAAGTTCACTTAAGGCAGATGCAGCAATGTTTAGAGTTAGGAATCAGGCAACCCAAATCCACTGACTCAACGGCTGGATATAGGATGTTTTAGGGATCAAACCTTGGTGCCTTTCCTAAGGATACAGATTTAGTGCTTGCTAGATTTTCACACCCTATTCTGCAAAAGTGAAATGTCTAAAATATATTAGCCAATCCCCATACCATGAACAACACTAATGTCACCAATGAAAACCCATTGCTAATATTCATATGTCAATTAGCAAAATTCTGGTGTTCAAGATAAACATGACTAAAGCACTTGTCCTATCTTCCTCTAGAGTGTGCCTTTTGATTAACTATGAGCTGACCTTAACTGGGAGTGTGAATTCCTAATTATGGCAAGCAGCAGCACTTTTGATGTAGCCAAAATAAACAGATATATCTATTCACACACAATATCACATTATCTATAATCACTTATTTTAAAATAAATTACAGGCATCGTAATGATTTAGAAGGTGCAACCCATGAAAAAAGTAACTATCCTGGCAAATGATAATATCTGAATGGGGCTGCTTGTACTGGATAGAGTAACTTACAATAAAAATTACTGAATGATCATTAGCAAAGCATTTCTGAAATTGAGATATGTTGCAGAAAGCACCTATACTGATTTTTATTTTTGAAGACAAAGCATTCGAGATTATATTATAGGCTTATTTTTAGAATTACACAAGTTAGTAATTTCCAAGCATTTAGGACAAGTACGGGGTGCGTAAGTAAAGTTGTAAGTGGATGTGGTAGTGGTGACGATGACAATGATGATAGTAACTGTGGTGGTGGTGATCATCTAACAACTTCAGACAGAGACAAGCCCTTCTAATCATCAGTTGTACTGCACACTGAGGTAGATTCCACTGACACCAGATTCCTCTTTAGGACTGAAGGACTTGCTTGTCCAGCCGCTGGGAATGCTATTGGGTCACAGCTTTCAAGATGTCAGCGCCATTAGGAAATGCCTTACCTACAGTCACACCCACTTACACGGGGCGTCTTTATCCAATGACTGGTCATTGGTGAGTATACGAAGGCCCAGTCCCCTTGCCTCAACCTGGAACCCTCTGAAGGGCCACCCATAGTGTTGTTGGCTTAGGTTTTGTTGTAACTGTATCACAGCCCAGTTTCTCCCTCTGGCCAATCCTGTATTTCAACCTAAATGTTGACCCAAGAGAATTCCCTAATACATTTACCTACATACAAATCTCTATCTCAGGGTCTGCTTCCCAGGGCACATGACCAGAAACATCAATGGTTAGTTAGTGAATTAAAAGACTGCACAAAAAAAGAAATGTATCCTTTTTATTGGTTGGTAATGATTAACATAAGGTACAAGTGTGATATAAAGGTATGTATAATTAAAAGTATTGTTCATTTAGATTAACAATTTGAGATCTTAAGTTGGTGGAGGAGACCAATTGAATAAGTTATTAATTGAAATGTTTATTATATTAAATATTTTCTTGTTGGAAAAATTGACAACTTATATGTAAATATTCATCTGATGTGCAGAAAGCACAAAGGCCACAAACCTTTTAATATAGGCAAAGTTAGTATATGGATTCTATTCGTCTGATAGGCTAGATGCTGCTGCAGTAATGAACTATACCCAAATCTCAGAGGCTTATCACATAAACATTTCTTATTCAGGCAAATCTGCTAAGAGTCCAGGAATTTCTCCAGTACAGCCCTTCATGTAACGGTTCAACATTCCAGATTGCTTCCTTCCTCTGGTATCTCCATTTCAGTGTTATGCCTGAGGGTTCCTTGTGCTAGGAAAGACAGCATGGTGAATCATGCACTAACTCTTAAATGCTTTGGCCTGGAATACATCACCTCTAGTCACTGTCCATAGGTAGAACTAGTCCTATGGGCCTGCCTAACTTGCAGAACTAAGAAGTAATCTTTTACAGTAGTGCCCCCTTATCTGCAGGGAAAACACTGCAAGATACCCAGTGGATGCCTGAAACCACACACTGTACCAAACCCTATATATACAAGGTATTTTCCTTTGCTGTACATACATATCTATGATAAAGTTTAATTTATAAATTAGGCACAGTAAGAGAATAACAACAATAGCTATTAATAAAATAGAACAATTATAACATTATACTGTAATAAAAGTTATGTAAATGGGGTCTTTCTCTCTCTCAAAATATCTAATTGTACTTTTCACTTAAAGAAAGCACTTTATGGCTGTCCTTTGGCATTTCTGAATTGACAGAATCACTATTCTTGACCTTTGGGGCCATTATTAAGTAAAATAAGGGTTACCTAAACACAAGCAATGCTGCACCTCAACAGTAGATCTGATAGCCCAGGCGGCTACTAAGTGACTGATGGGTGGCTAGTATACACAGAGTGGATACACTGAACAAATGGATTATTCTCAGCCTGGATGCAGAAAGACAGTGTGAGATTTTATCACGCTACTTAGAACAGCACACAATTTAAAACTTATGAATTGTTCATTTCTGGAATTTTTTCATTTACTGTTTTGGGAACACAGATAAGTGGGGACTACTGTACATATCAGAAAAAGAGAAGAGGTTGAAAATATTAGTGAGAATTGGTAATGTTAGCTGCAATAACAGTCTTACACTGTCTGAGAGTGGCTAATATTTTAGTATCCATAAGGATCATCTTATAAGAGAATTTCACTCTTGGGACAAACTCTCTGTACTGATCTCATCCTAGGACAGGAATTAATTTTAAGCTCCTGTGTTTATTATGCAATTTGAATGGAAGGAAGTTTAGTTAAGTATAAACAGAGAGAATCAGCAGCTAAAGTAGAACCTGGCAAGGCTAACAGTCTCTTCAGTCATAAGATAAATAATGAAGAATGGATCGCATTTGAGTGAGCTGTGAAAATGTATGTAAAATTTTTTTCCAGAGGATTCCTTGAAAATGTGATTGTAAAATTTAAAAACAAGAACATAAATAAAAGTGAGCTTTACCTGAATTTATCTTAACATTTTAACATTTTCTCCTTTAAAGAGTGAAATTACCATAAAATAAGTACACCTCACACTCTTATTTCTACAGTATGCTTCAGGAAGAAAAACTTTTTTCAACATTCCACATTATTGATTACAAAACAGCTCATAGCTAAACATAAAAGAAGTCAGTGAAAACAAAAAGTGAATGAAGATACACATTTTGTTGCTTTCCAGAACCTTGAAGATAAACATAATTTTTTTGGTATATTGTTCTATAAAACTTGATCACATGTAATAGATTCATGTAGTGATCACCATAATTAGGACACAGAATCATTCCATCACTCCAAAGTAACTTCCCAACTCTAACCCCTGGCACCATTAATCTGTTCTCTGTCACTATAATTTTTTCATTTTAAGAATGTTAAATAAATGGAATCATACCATATGTAACCTTTTGAGCTTGGCTTTTCATCAGCATAACAGCCTTGAGATGCATGCAAGCTGCTGTGTGGATCAAGTTTGTTCCTTTTTATTACTCAGTAGTATTCCATGATATGGATGTACCACAGTTTATTCATTCACCCCTTGGAGGATATCTGGGTTGTTTCGAGTTTTTGGCTATCACAAATAAAGCTGATACGAACATTTATGCACAGATTTCTATGTGAATGTATGTTTTCATTTCTCTAGAGTAAATACCCAGTAGTTGGATTACTGGGTCTTATAGCAAGGATATGTTCAACTTTACAAAAAACTGCCAAATTGTTTTCTAGTGTAGTTGTATCAGTTTTATTCCCATCAGCAAAGTATGAGAGATACAGTTGCTCCACATCTTGTCAGCACATGGTATCATCAGTATTTTAGCCATTTATTGTAGCCATTCTAAGAGGTGTGTAGTGGTTATCTCAATGTGGTGCTAATTTATATTTTCCAAATGGCCAATGATGTTGAACTATAATGACGTCTTATCCTTACACAGTGTTTTGCATTTTCACAAATACTTTTTTAAACACCTCAATTAATTCTCCCAGTATAGTGAGATAAATTTCAAGTGATAAAAGACTGATATTATGTTAAATCTGGAAAAGACAGCCGAATGTAACCAATGCAGAATCAAAACAATTTAAAACTCAAAAGGAACATGATAGTTATTTAGTCGAATTTTCCTGTTTTACAGAGAATTGAGTCCCAGAGAGGTTAAGTAACTTCTCACACGGCTGGAATCATACCAAAACCCACACTTCTGATGCTTGGATTTATTCTATAATGTCTGATCAAGTTGGTGACAATTCATGCTTGAATCCTTCAAGTGACTGGAAATTCACTCTTTTTGTCCAGTTCTAATAGGAAGTGTTCCCTGATATTGAGCTGAAATGGATCATAAACAAGTAAGCAAGTCTGTAAGTGTTTTGACATTGAGCTGAAATGGCTTACTATAGCTCCTGCCAGTGGGTATGGTTTCATTCTCTGAGACTTTCCTGAGGAAGTGTAGTCCCTTTTCCAAATGACAGTACTTTAGATACTTGAAGACAGCCATTGACAGACATACATACTCGAGACTAAACATTCACATTTTCCTCCAATCATTCCTTAGATGAGCTTCTTTACCATCCTTCTTGCTTGTATGTAAAGTAGTCCCAGATTTCTTATGATGCAAAATACTGAACAAAATATTTCTAGTAACACAGCCAGAGTAAATACATTTTCTAACTATACATATTTTATGCAGTAAATAATGAAATTTCCTTGCATTTCACTTAGTGTATTTCCTAACATGGTACAAAAAAGATTTGTAAATGTATTTTTAAAATTTTAAGCTGAATATTTTTAAATTTTGTTTATTTTTTGAATGTGTTACATGCATATGGCCCAAAATTCAAAATGTCCAAGGTTTACAGTGAAAAGTCATGATCCCTAACCTTATACTTGAATATATAATATGATATAATATAATATGATATAATATAATTTGATATAACTTTATATAATAAATATAATATAGCAGACACTCTCTTTTTAAGACACAATTCTGATTATTGTGACATTCCATCATAAGACATATGTTTTTAATCATTCATCTTAAACATTTTTTGCTATTATAAATAATGCAGTTATGGACTTCCTCATGTATATTTTATGTATATATTTTAGATTATTTCTTAAAGTAGATTCCTAGAAGAAAATAGCTGTATTGCATAGTATGACTTGTATATGATATCTTGTATATAATATTACCATTTTATGTTTGCACCAGCAGTATGTAAGTGCTCATTTCACCACACCTTTGCAAGGATGGGATACTATTATTAATTTTTTTAAAATCTGTTGTCTTGATTTGCTTACAAATGAGAATGACTTTTTACAAGGTTTTTATATCTCTATTAGCTATTTGTATTTCCTCCTCTGGGTGTTTAAACCATTGTTAATTTTTAGAAAGTCAACTGTATGAGCTAGAATATCAGCTCACTGTCATATTCTTGACAAGTATTATATTTTTCCAGCTAATTAAACTCTTAAAGATGTTTTACATATGCTAGTGCCACTCCATCCCAAACAATTAAATGTAGTTAATTGGTTTTTTTTTATATTTCCTAAATATAAGGCCTTATGATGAATATTTATGCTGTAATATGTTTGATCTGTTTACAAGTCTGTTTTACTCACCGGATATTAAACTCCTGCAATCCAAGGACAATAATCATCTTTCTAAAGTCTAATATAGACATTTACACAGCGTAGATGTTCCATAAATTTGTGACACCAAAATAAGTGAATCAACTTAAAAATCCCTATTGGTTGGGCTCCACTTACATGGTTAGAATCCCAAAATTTTATGATTCCAATAATGACTATCTAGATTTTAGCCCAAAGTCAACATCAAGCTGTTCTAAGGTTTGTAAAACCCCCTACCCTTTCCAACTTTGAATTGGGTGAAATTTTGATAAATATGGGTTCTATGCATTTTCTCAAGACAATGAAATACAGCATTGACTCAGTAAGGGACAGTGGTTCTACACTAGAAACCTTTGCAGAGGCTGACTGCCATTCAGGAGTCAGTCTATCATCTAGCTCTTTTTCCTCCCCCATTTACTCATAAGTATGCGATGAAAAATGTCAATACGTGCTGGGCACAGATAAGTATTGTCTACTACATTTCATTAATGGACTAGCCTAGTAACCCTGTCAGGAAGAAAATAAAATTAGACAAGTAAATTCTGGTTGGTAAACCCATACTCTATTTGACTTATTACTGCTTTCTCTGATACTGCCAGAGCATCCTTTTAAGAATTCCTTTTAGATTCTTGCCTGGGATCAATGTGGTCCTGGTAGGGAATTAGAGGTGTGAGGGACTCTCAATTGAATGAATCAAATCCTGGTCAAGTAACGATTGAAGTGATATGGATTCCCTTCTGTATCACTGCAACCCCTTTAATTGTCCTAAAAGTACTTTTTTTAATGAGTAGTTTAGATAGAACTGAGTAAAATACCAGCATACAGAGAGCTGTTACTCCTGACAGATCAAGTGCGTCGGAAGTGGAAAGCATTTGTCAATCAAACAGAAACTCTCTCTTATAACATGAAATACAATATTCAAACACAACTTTGAATACTGCATTGGCTGCCTGACACATGATTTCCTGGTCCTAGCAATGCAGGGTAACCCTGTGAGGTCTCTTTTAAGCTAACAATCTCTGTCAAGGCAGAGACTATGTAGTCTGTAATTTGCTAACTCCACTCTGATTCACACATTCCCTCCAAGGAGTCCCTCAGGCCTTCTCCACGCTCCACCGTCCATTTCAGTCTCCTATTCCCTCCAACCCACAAAAACCTAATCTACCAGAGATATTACTACAGATCCCTTTTAAACTCTCTGTATTAACTTTGTAGGGCTGCTGTGACAAATTACCACAAACTGGTGGTTTAAAACAGTAGAAGTTTATTCTTACAGTTCTGAGGCCAAAAGTCTGAAATCAAGACGTCAGCAGGGCTGTACTTCCTCTGAAAGACCTAGGGGAGAATCTGTTTTTTTGCCTCTTCTAGCTTCTGGTAGCTGTCAGCATTCATTCACTTATTGTCACATCACTCCAATCTTAGCCTCTGTGGTCATATTGCCTCCTCTTCTCCATGTGTTTTCTTCTGTCACATAAGGAAGTATACTTGTCACTGGATTTATAGCCCACCAAACAATCCAGGATTGACTGATCTCAACTCAAGAGCCTTAACTTATTTTTATCTGTAAAGACCTTTGTTCCAAACAAGGTAACATTCACAGGTTCCAGGGATTGGGACATGGACATATCTTTTTGGGGAGCCATCATTCAACCCATTGCATCTTGCTTAAGGATACAATTTTTTCCTTTTTTCAAGCTTTACCTCTTGAAGCTTTGAAGAAATTCAAGAAAACTGTTCTTTCTCCATCAACTTAGCTTTCAAGACTTGTACCTTCGTTTTAAGCACTTCTTTGGAAAATACAATCTATTCCTTTGTTTCAGTTGCTTTTTTTGGAGGGGGGATTCCCCCTTCCCTGGACAAATAAATACTACATCAATGGGAGAAAATATCACTGAGTCAAAGAGAGCAAATAATTCCAGGTTTCAGATTTCCACTTTTCACCCTGAAGGTAGACATTTGCCTATGTTTGGTGTTCTAGCACCTATTACGTTTCCCATAATTCCTCAAAGATGAGAACAGTTGTTCTCAGGTCTCATCTGTACTCCCCTCCTCCTACTCCGCAACCCTCAAAGCCTGCAATATAAGCCATTCATATCAGATGGTGTAATCTAAATTGGAACTGTTAAGTTACTTTCTTAGAATTTGTCCCCCTATTTGGGAAGAGTATTGCTTCCTGTCAATATTTATACTACTCTTTTGAGTAATAAGTTGCTGTTTATTGAGTCATAACTGACCCTGGCTCAGTGTTTTGGATGTGTTGCTTCTGTATTACTCCAAGCACTCCTACGAGAAAGATATGGTTATCTCCATTTTTACAGACAGGAAAAAGGAGACCCAGGGTAATATAACTACTAAGTGTTGAAACAGAGACTCAAAGCCAGGTTTGCCAGACCCACGAATACACATAGTTCTTTCTACTATGTCAACCCATTTAAGTTTCCTTTGTGGAGAATGAAGCAAAAAAATATTTTCGGAGTTCTGCTTTCTCTGTCAGCTCTAACCTCATACCAGAAACTGCAAGTGGCCTTTTCTCTTCCTTGATCATCTTCTGGCTCTGAACAGAATTTTAAAAAGCCCATTCTTTGTCCTGTCTTAGCATTTTTTGCAAGTCTCACCTCATTTGGGTGTTTCAGATTTCTTGACACTATCCTTTAGGGCCCATGTTACCTTCTTATAATTATCCTTGGTATGTGGTTGTTTTCTCCCAAGGTTTCTGTCACTTCCAATTAGCCAGGCAATTCCTCCTTGTTGGTCAGAATTAGGTTCCCCAGTTGCTCTGCTGGGACATCAAATCATGAGAAAGGCAAATCAAAAACTTGTCAGATGTTTTTCTTTTAGCACCATGAAACTTTTAAAAGGTGTCCAGCTATTTGAATTTTCTTTTCTGATTGTTGCATTGCTACAGATATTGACAAATAGTATATTGCAGTGCACTGTGGTATCAATAACAAATTCTTTTATAAATAATTACATGTGCAATGTGAATATTTGGAACTATATAAAATAAAACACTCTAAAGCAGTTTCAATCATCCCATTATCTATATGCACATCTTGTCATTGTAACACTTTCCTGTTTCTCATCATCCATTCAAGACAGCCACATGGAGAAATATTTTTTACTTCTAATAAATTTGTGTATCTCATTTTGAGTATAATTTCAAACCAGAAAGTGGGAGGTGGGGTGAGGAATATGACCTCTCTGAAGTAAACTATATGTCAGAAAGTCTATGAATCAAGGTCATAAAACAGAAGGCTTTGAATTTCAATGGGAAAAACATATTATACCGTAATTTTTGCTAATTTCAAAGTGAAATTTAGCATTTCTTTCAATTGTGAACATAGGTAAAAACCACAGTGTTATCAAAAGTACTGGTTACTTTTTCATCCATAGAAATTACAGAAATTTTCCCATAATATTATTAAATTTGTAGAATATTCAAGATACAATTGATGTTCACCACTTTAAAATCATAGACATTATTAAACCTTCTACTAGATTTTATTTGATGCATTAAAAAATAAAGCATCTGTATAGCACACTTTTGTTGACTATTTTGATTACTATGCTTTAGTACAATTGGTTTCATTTATAATCTTACACATATTTTACACATTTAAAAACATGATTCAAAAAAGGGCTTTATAGGCTACATCAGACTGCTAAAGGGATCCATGAAACAAAAAAGATTAAGAATGTCTATTACAGACTGGCATTATGGTTAAGAGCATGTAGTCTGGTGTCACATTGCTTGGATTCAAATTTTGCTGTCACTTACAGTATGACTTTGGCTAAGTTATGTGTACTTTTTGTACCTCAGATTCTTCATGTGTAAAATGGAGGTAATAATACCTACCTAAAAGTCTTGCAATGAAGATGAATATCTGTAAAGGGCTTAACACAATGCCAGGCACATGGTATAATATTTATCTCCACGTCCACCCAGATAGAGGTTTCATTCAAATCCTATTTACATTTATCCTACATTTTTTTTTTTTTTACTGTTGTCACTGGCCAAGATTTAAAATTACATTATCAAATTTGGCGATTTCAAATGAATATTTGTAAAATACCTACATGATATAAGGAAGATATATCAATGAAGATTTATCTATATGCCCTCCATCCAGATCAAAAGGGAAAAAGTGACTTTAAAAAGGATGAACATATAACGTATTATTCAAACCAGAACACTTTTGAGAATGAAAGACTGCTATTATTATACCAGGAAAATAGGCAAACCAGGATTATACTGGCTAAACCAACATGTATAATTATTTTTATGCTCCTGTGTACTTCTTTATTCTATTCCCTTCCTTCTGCAGCTAAATACTTATCTTGATTTTATGATTATCAGTTTTGCTTGAATTTATAAATTTACTTATGTTCATACCCTTAAACAAGATATTATTTACTTTTATTGGTTCTATAATTTATAGAAGTAGTATCCTTCTTTTGTGATGTTTGTTCCTCAATAGTTAAGATTCATCCATGTCCATTGATTTGTAATTCATTTTTTTCCACTGTCATATTTTACTGTATGAGCATAAACAATGTGTTTAACCACTTGACTGTTGATAAACAATTGTTTCAAATTTTTACTGTTATAAATAATACTGTTATGAATTTTTTTGCTTATATATCCTGGTACACATTTCTTCTGGGCCATAGAAGATGTGCATCTTCAAGTTGACTAGATAAATTGTTTTTCCAAATTGTATATATCAAGTTATACTCCAACCAGCAATGTATAATTGTTCTGGTGATATAGTCAGACTTTCAAGTTTTTGCTTAAGTGGTGAGTGTGAAATGCTATTTCCTGTGGTTGAGAATCTCTTCAGGTTTTCTCTTCTATGAATTGCTTGTTTGAAGGGGAGGTGTGCAGAGAGCATCACCTATCTTTTTTTAAAAAAATAAATTGTAATAGTTCTTTACACAATCTAAATATAAAGCCTTTTGCCAGTAATATGGGTTGTAAAGATCTCCTCCCAATTTGTGGCTTACCTTCTACTCTTTTTATGGTCTTTTTTTTAAAACTTTTTATGGAAATTAAAACATATAAATGTATGCAGAATAAAATAATGAGCTCCCATTTACCTATTATACTTAGCTTCATTAATTATCAATTCATAACCAATCTTGCTTAATATATACTACCATCCACTTTCCCCATCTCATTATTTTGAAGTATACCCCATTATTACATCTCTAAATATTTTAATATGTACCTCTAAAAGATAAGCTTAAAATTTTTTGCTATAACACAAAAAATATAATTTACAATTCCTTAATATCATCAAATATTCAATAAGCTTTCAAATTTGTAATTATCATAAAAAAATTTTAAGTTTATTTGAATCATGACAAAGTCCTGTGATAGCTGGCCTCTAAAATGGCACCCAATGATTCCCACTCCCCAGTCTTCACACCCTTGTGTAATCCCCCTCTCACACTGTAGCTTGGTTGGTATGTGTGATCAACCTGTTGGTCACATACTTGCATGACGATGGTATGCTTTGAGGCTTGGTCAAAAAACACAAAAGACATGATGGTTCCTGTCTCTCTTTTCTCTTAGATAACTTGCTTTAGGGGGAGCCAGGCAGCTCTATGGAGAGGCATATGTGGTGAGGAGCTGAGGTATTCTGCCAAATAGCCAGTGAAGAACTGAGGTATCCTGCCTATAACCATGGGAATAAACCATATTGGAAGTGGATCCTCTAGTATCAGTTAAGCCATCAAATGATTGTAGCCCCAGTTGACAGTTTCCCTGTTGACTGGGACTTCTTGAAAGACCCTGAGCCAGAACCACTTAGCTGAGCTGCTCCTGAATTTCTGACTCTCACATACTGCATGAGATAAGAAATGTGTGTTGCTTTAAATACTGTGTTTTGGGGGTACTTTGTTATAAAGCAATAGAAAATTAATAAAGATTTTGGTACTTAAAAGTGGCATAATGACATAACAAAATCCTAAAATGAAAGAGTGGCTTTGGAAGTGGCAGAAGGCAGAAGGTGGAAGGACTTGGAGGAGAGTGTTCGTGAGTTTGAAGAGTCTTAAGGAAATGATTTGTAAACGCATAAGATTGAGGCTGCAGATGAAGTCTTAACAGATTAGAAAAGACTTACTGGAAATTGAAGGAAAGTGGCAGAAAGTTTAGCAAATTTGTCACCTGCAGTTATGTGCAAAGTAGAAAATATGCCTTACAAACTGAGTGATCAAGCTAAGATTTCCAGCCAGAATGTTAAAGATGTCAACCTGGTTTCTTTTCGTTGCATATAGTAAAATGTGAGGAGAGAAATAAGTTAAAGGAAGACCTGTTAAAAAAGGAGCCAGAACTTGCAAGATTTGAAGATTTCCAGCTTCTCCCAGTGACAAGTGATATAAAATTAGGAAATGGCTCAGAACAAAGAACAAATGCAGGGCACTAACAGGAAGATATGAAGTTGAGGGTGCAGTTGTAAAGCCCTTAAGTCCTCAGAAGGATCGAGTGTGCTACCTCAGAGTATTTTCATTCAGACATAAAGGATGTGCTTCACAACCTCTTAAATTACAGGGCTTCAAAGAAGTTTAAGGGTGTGGAGCATCAAAAGCCCAAGGCAGAAAAGGGTTTATATGGAAGAGATTTATGGGTATCGCTTTGTCTAAAGGTGTAAACTCAAATAAAATTCATAGGAGACTCACAAAGTTTATAAGAGAATTATACTTGCAGAATACAATTTTAAAGAGACTTTTAAAAAAGGAATTATGTTAAAAGGCTGTTTGCCAGCCTGGACAGAAAGGGACAGGGTACCAAATGAAAAGAGGCTTTGGACATCCAAGTTTCTATAGGCACAATGAACTACACAGCTGTAAACATGGGTGGATCGGAGACCAGAAAGCAGAGTTAAGAGCCATGGAGAATTACTCACAGGCCTTGGATCTTAATCAAGGAACTGCGTACCTGTGCCCAGATGGATTTCAGAATTTCTGTGAACTTGTGTGCCTCATTCTTCCTCCTTCCCCTTTCAAATACACATCTATACACATGGTTATCCTACCCACTTTATATTATGTGTGCATAGGCAGATACTGCAAGTCTTTAGTTTATAGGTGTTCAGATGAAGAAAAATTCTATTTAAGGAGCTGTGCTTATGGAAGTACACCTGAAAAGCCTCACCCATTACCCAGGCTTGATTTAGATTTCTAGACTTTTAGCTATTGCTATAATGGGGTGAGAGTTTTGGAGAACTTTGGGAGAATATATTTTGGATATGGGAAAGATGTGACTCTGAAAGCCAAATTGTGGAAGCCACAATTTGTTTTCACGCTTTTGTGTAGTTTCCTCCCACGCTGTATCAGGGATCATCCGTGGGATTAATAGAATACAGGAGTAATGATATATCACTGAGTGATTTTAACTTCTCTCTCTTGGATCACTTACTCTGGGTAAAGCCAGGGGCCATGCTGTGAGGACACTAAGGAAACCTTGTGAGTGAGCCATCTTCGAAATGAATTTTCTATCACCTATCAAGCATTCAGAAGACTGTAACCCAGTCAACGGTTTGACTGCAAACTCCTAAGACCCTGGGCCAGAATATCTAGCTAAGCCACTCCTGGATTCCTGATCCTCAGAAACTGTGAGATAAATATTTTTAGTTTTAAGCTGTTTAGTCTTGGGGTAATTTGTTATACAGCAACAAATAACTAATAACAAGTTTATTGCTTCATACGTCTTTTAAGTAAGCCTCTTTTTTTTTTTTTATTAAAGTTTATTGGGGTGACAATTGTTAGTAAATTTACATGGATTTCAGGAGTACAATTCTGTATTACATCATCTATAAATCCCATTGTGTGTTCACCACCCAGAGTCAGTTCTCCTTCCATCACCATATATTTGATCCCCCTTACCCTCATCTCCCACCCCCCACCCCCCCTTACCCTCTGGTAACCACTAAACTATTGTCTGTGTCTATGAGTTCTTGTTTCTCATTTGTTTGTCTTGTTCTTTTGTTGTTTTTGGTTTATATACCACATATCAGTGAAATCATATGGTTCTCTGCTTTTTCTGTCTGACTTATTTCAAGTAAGCCTCTTTTAATCTACAATTTTCTTCACCTTCTTTCTCCCTCTCCTGCAACGTATTTGTTGAAGTTAATTTGTCCCATAATTTTTCGTAGATTGAATTTTCCTGATTGCATAGTCATGGTGTTTAACATGTTCTCTGTATTTCCTGATATCAGGTTCAGTTTTTTTAGGCAAGGTTTTTAAATAGGTGATGGTGTGTTTTTCCATTAAAAGATATACAGTTTCCTTATTTGTCACGCTAGCAGCTGTTTATGTAAAAATGAATAAATCCGTTTATTCATTATGAATCTCAAAATGGAAATTTTCTGTCATTCTTTCTTCATTTATTAGTACATGAATATAGAGAACTTCCCCTCATTTACTATTTGGTTAAGTTTGGTACAATTCATATGTTGTTGTTTTTTAACTGGTTTTCGAAATAATGAATGGATTCCATAGCATCCTCCATTGTTGACCACTAGATGCTTTTTGTTAGTTTTACTATGATTATGAACTCATGGATTTAAACACATTTGATAATTTGGTACATTCCAATCCATTGCATTTGTTATGTTCCAACTTGTGCTCAGGTGTATTTCAGAATTTCGAACCTGTATATCCTTATTGATATTCGAACTGTCCCAACTTTGGCCAGTGGGATACTTTTCAGTTGTCTCCTGAGTCCCGTTTGACATGACCTTACTAGTCTATGATAGCTTTCTTGTTATCTTGCACAATAAAATGTTACAAGTTCAATATAATTCCTGTGCTTAACTGAAATCAACTACTACTCTAAGGCTTTATGGTGTCTTTTGAACAAAGGCTTTTAATATATTTAAATACAGTTTTTTTTCTCTACAGTTTGCATTTCCCTACCATAAGATCATAAAGATACCTTGCATCTTGTCTTCTGAAAGTTAAATAGAATTTCATTTCACATTCAAATCTTTAATTCACCTGAAACTTGTTTTTTCTGTATGGTGTTAAATACAATTTCATTTTCTTCCAAATGGATATACAGCAACATTTATGTTCTTTTTCCCATTGACTTGCAATGCCATCTGTCTTAAATCAAAATTCCTTATAAGAGTACATCTACTTCTAGGCTTGTATTCCAGCATAAATCAATTTTTCCATCACTAAGACAATACCATGCTATCCTATTTACTATAGCTTTAACAGGTTTATTGAGGTCTAATTCACATACTATACAATTCACCCATTTAAAGTGTACGGTGGATGGTTTTTAGTGTATTCACTTATATGCAATCATCATAATTTTAGAACATTCTCATCACCTCAAAAAGAAACCCCATATTCTTTAGCTATCACTATTCTATGCCATTGAACCTCACTACCCTAAGCAGCCACTAATACACTCTCTCTATATATTTCCTATGGTGGATATTTCACATGAGTACACCCATGTAATATGTGGGGGTTTTTGACTGGCTTCTTTCACTTAATGTTTTCAAGGTTCATTTACGTTATAGCAGGTAGCCATACTTCATTCCTTTTTATGAAGCCAAATAATATTCCACTGAATAGATATACATTTTGTTTATCCTTTGATCAGCTGATAGACATTTGTGTTGTTTTCACATTTTGGCTATTACAAATACCTAATTAATACTATTTAAAAATAACTCTTATCTTACAAGTCAATTCCCTCTATCTTAAACTTTTTACCTCTGGAATATCTTGACATTCTTGACCTTTTGCTCTTTCATATAAACTTCAGAATCAGCTTGTCAGTTTTCTGGGAAAAACTTATTTGGGAGTTTTATTATAATTGCCTTCATTGTGTAGGGGAGAATCTTAATTCCAAAGTCTCTAAATACTTGACCATGGTATATTTCTCTTTTTAATAGACATTATTTAATGCCATTCAATAATGCTGTGTGATTTTTTTCCCTTAAAGGTCTTCTATATTTTCTAATTTACTCCTATGTAATTTATATATGTGTATATATATATATATATATACACATTTTTTTAAAAATAGAATTTATTTATTCCCATTCTTCCGCTTCCTCCAATATGGTAGCTATTCCTGATTCTAAGGGATTGTTTCAAAAATTTCATTTTTAAATTGTTGTAGGTTTTATTGACTTAGGGAAGTCTGCACAATTCTACTTTGGCAAAAGGTTTTATCCACATCTGTCAATTTTTTCTAAAGCTTATAGATTTTCTCTGTTAGTCTTCTAACATGCTAAAATACATTAAACCTGATCATGTTTTACTATCTTTTTTACACATTTCCTGGGTTCTGTTTGCTATTTTATTTAGGATTGTTGCCTCTATCTTCATGCATATAACTGGCGTCTCTTTTACTTTCCTTACCAAGTTTAGTAAGCCTAATAAAATGTATACAATCACATCTTCTCTTTTCTATACTTTGGAATGCTGTGTGTACTATTGGAATTTATTCTTTGAATATTTGGCAAGTCTCTGTTTTCTTTTTTGGAAATGTCTACTGATTCAATCTCTTACACAGTAATCAGACCCTCCATATTTTCTATTTCTTCTTAAATGACTTTTGAAAGGTTACACTTTTCTGGAACTATTTAACTTACTCTTTTCTATTTTTACTGTGTTTTCCCGAAAATAAGACCTAGCCGGACAATCAGCTCTAATGCGTCTTTTGGAGCAAAAAGTGATATAAGACCTGGTCTTATTTTACTATAATATGAGACCGGTTTTATATTAATTTTTGCTCCAAAAGACGCATTAGAGCTGATTGTCTGGCTCGGTCTTATTTTCAGGGAAACACCATATAACAAAATTGTTAATGATATCTCCTCAATCACTACAGTATTTGAATAATGTCCTTATTTTCATTTCTAATATTCTTTGTGTCTGCTTTCTTTCTTGGGTAACCTTGTCCAAAATTTGTTAATGTTGTTATTAAAAGATACAACTTTTTTTTCAATTATAGTTGACATACAATATTAAATTAGTGTCAGGTGTATAACATAGTGATTAGACATTTTTATCACTTACAAAGTGATCACCCCAATAAGTCTAGTACCCATTTGACACTATACATAGTTATTACAATATTATTGACTATATTCCCTATGCTGCACTTTACATCCTCCTGACTGTTATTATGTTTGGCAATTTGTACAAAAAGATACAACTGTTAACTCTGTTGCCAGTCTGTGTTGAATATTTGCTTTCTGCTTCATTCATTTCATTACTTTTATTTTACTTTCATTATTCTTTTCCTAATCCCTTAGGTTTAGGACAGATTATTAGCTCTTTAATTTTCACTCTTCCTCAAGTATTTAAAGTTTTCAGTTTTCTTATAAGTACTGCTTTACTGTTCTATAGATATTGATATGCAGTGTTTCTGTCATTATTCAGTTCTGAATATATATTTTCTGTTTTTCTTTGAGAATCATTATTTGAATTAGACCCATTTTACATGGAAATAGGTTTCTTATTTTCCAAATATATGAGGTTTTCTAGATTTCTGTTGTCATTCATTTCTAACTTAATTATACTGCAATTAGAAAATGTGATCTGACACCAATCCTTTGAAATTTTGACAGACTTTTAATTGTTAAATTTTGTAAATGGTTTCTGTGTACTTAAAATATTTTTTATATCTACTTTTAGTAAATAAATATGTTTTTATATCTACTTTCATATTTTTTTATATCTACTTTTAGATGGACTAGGTAATTGAGACTAGCCCTTCTCTTGAAAACAACTAGAAAGTCTAGACAAAATATAAAACAAACACCTAAAGGCATTAGAGAGCTAGTGAGCAGTGGAAAATACAGAAGGAAAAAACAGAGCTTTGAACCTAGACTTTATGATAGCCTTTTCTCTGGGTTATCTGCTGATTCTTGAGAGGGTGGCTAAGAAGCTGAACAGTTTCTGACTAACTCATAGAATTAAAAAGACAAAACTGGTGGTTCAGAGCCTACTCTGGTAAACTCTATGGGCTTCAAGTAAAGATCTATACCCTGGGAAAAAGTAATAGAATAGATTAAGGTGAAGTTTAGATTACTGGTGCCCAAAGCCTCTGCGAGACATAAATCCTTTCTGCAGAAAATATCATCACTTTAGACCCCAAAGTATAATATTTTTCATATACTAGCTCTGGCATTCAATCAAAAAGAACATAAAATAACATAAATTAACAAAATTTTATAAATAAAAATAAATATATAAATAAATAAAAATAACACAATATATAATAGTATAAAAGACATAGAATAAGACAATATGATAAACAACAACCATGACAAAGAAACAAAAGAAGCTTCAGACAATATCAGACCTCATAGTTTACTAAACAGAGGTTATAATTATGCTTAATGTTTGAGAAAATATCAGGTTGAGATAGATAATTGAATAGGTAACTGGAAATATAAAACAGAACCACACAGAAATGTTTGAACTGACAACCAGAAGATAAAAACTGAAATACATCCTTTAACAGATATGTTTAACAGGAGATTAGAGACTATTAAAAAGAAAACAGTGAACTGAAAAAAGGTAAGAATTATCCAGAATGAACCACAGAGAAACAAACGGAAACATAAGGTGTAAAGTGAAATATCTTACATATGTTTATGTGGAGTACCAGAAGGAGGGTAGAGGAAAGAATGGTGGAGAGGCATTATCTTATGAGATAAGAGCTGAGAATTTTCCAAAACAGAATGACATCTAGATTCCAGATTCAAGAAGTATCACAAACCTCAAACAGAAAACAAACACAAACAAACAAACAAAATACATTTAGTCTTATAATAAAACTGCTTCAAATTTAAGACAAACAACTTCAAAGCAACCAGAGGAAAAAAGAGATGACCTTTAAAGGGGCAAAAATAAAAGTGACACTATTTCTCAGAAAAATTATAGAAGCCAAAAGCAATGGAATGTATCTTCAAAATGATAAAATAAAATAGCTGCTAATTCAATAAGAACATTCTTTGAAAATAAAAGTGAAATAAATAGATTCAGGGTACAAAAACTGAATTTGTCACCAGCAGACATTTACAAAAGGAAATACTAGAGCATGTTCTTTAGGCAGAAATATGATTCCAGACAAAGTAAAATTTTGAGTAAATATAAAAATACATTATATAAGAATAATATCTTGAAGAATTTAGAAAATATATATTAAGTATACACAATGTATATAACATGAAGTGAGGTGGTAGACACATGAAGTTGAGTCCTTACATTGTCCAGATGAGATACAATACAAATTATTAAAATATAGAACTGTCAAATTTATGGGGTGAGAGAAATGGAATAAATAAAAATAATCAATCTAAAAGAAGGCATAAAAGGAGAAAATCAATATAGGAAAGATGGGACAAAAAAAAGCAAATAATACAATAGTTGATTTAAATCCATGTGTGTGTGTGTGTGTGTGTGTGTGTGTGTGTGTATACTTGTGTTACAAGTAAGCAGAATAAACATCCAATCAAAATATAAATATCAGAATAGATTTAAAAATACATTATTGCATATTAGTCCTTAGGTTAAAATACTTTTTCCATTGCACTTAGAATAAAATCCAAACCCTTTCCTGGCTGTCAATGCCAATGTAATTTAGCCCTTTCCTACCCTCAAACTTATTCTTCTTTTAGTCACTGTGCTCCAACCAGGCAGGCATTCTTTTGGTTGTTGAATTATTCAAGCTAGTTCATGTCTTAGGGTTTTACATTATTGTCCCCTTTGCAAGTGATAGTTTACCTAATTTTTGCAAAGCTGGGTTCTCCTGTCAAAAGCAGCTTAAAAGGCATTTTCTTAGATTTCCTGTCACCTAATCTAAGATAGTCATCTATTTTAATTTTCTGCCTAGCACTATTATCATCTTACATTTTTATTGCTTATTTATGACCCATTACCACTAAAATGTAAATTCCCTCATAGCAGGGACCTTGCCTATCCTCTATTTACCACGGTTTCCCCAAGTCTAGAACAGTGACTGAAACAAGCAGATACTCAATTATTATTTAATGAATGAATAAAGCTACTTGAGGTTTTAAACCGATAGATACTTTCTTATTGTTTTGTATGTTTAATGCTGTTGGTTTTGTTTAACGACTTTCGTGATACCAAAAGGTGTCAAATGATATCAAGATCCCATTTGTGTATATTAGTGATCCTTGAAAATGTGCATTGTATAATTTGTGTAAAATTTGCAGGAGTTATTCTACCAATTAATCAGATGTGTGCTGCAGTCCTAGATATAACTATGATAACATGTAAAAAAGGAAAGGTTTGGAGAAAGGCTACTGAATTATTACAGTTGTAATATGCTACTGAAGAACATGTTCATTTGTCCCAAATTATAAAGATGAGACTAACATAGGTGGATGTTACAAAGCATAAATGATAATTTTTAAAAAGCTCCTTTCATTCATTCTTAAGAAAATACACTTTTAAAAAATTACCCCCTTATAGAAAGATTGTTTTAGCGTGGTAATTCCAGGAATGGTGATTTTTTTGGTGAATGATATATTTTGGTTACTTCCTTTTTTACTCTGTTCTGTGCTTACGATTTTTTTCACATCAAAGCAATCATACTGGTCACAATTTTGCATCCTGCTCTTTTAACTTAGGAAATAAAAGTTTTCCATTAGAAAAACTAGTCTAATGGCTTTTTAAAAATTGCTATAGTATATTCCACTAAGCATACATGATAGAATTTGACCAATCTCTAATTGTTAAAGATTGTTCCTAATTTCTTACCTAATTATTGCTACAAATAACATTTTTGTCCATAACATTCATTTAAATGGTATTTCTTAAGGGGAAGGGGGTGGGCAACACAAAAAGAAGATCCAGTTCTCCAGGCATTTATGTCTACTTAGGAAAACAATATACATTGGGGGAGGGGACTACAAAAGCACAGTATAAGAATGCATATAATAATAATATTTATTAAAGTTAAGAATAGTGGAAATTTCTTAGGAGGAGGAGCTAATGAGAAAAACATTTTGCAAAGACTATGGAGCTGAACTTGGAAAAAGTGATGTCTTTATGGCTGAAAATGTTCCAGGTTGGTGTGGTGTTGGAAGAGGTAACTTTTTGTTGGTGTTCTTTAGTACATAAGAACAGTTCTCATTCAGGAAGCTCTCAACACAAAGCTCCAAGATTTTTATCAAGGATTGGACTCCTACCCACCTTGCCAAAAACTACCAAATTTCTTTTTACTCTCCATCATCCAGATCTTTTTTCCCTTTCATAATTCTCCCATTTCTTTATATTTTTGTCAAAGATTCTCATCTATTTTAAGTAACGGAAATAGGTAAATCCCTCTACTTCAAGGCATGTAACTAATGCAAAACATTATAATTTTTCTGTGGGATAAAAACAAACAAACAAAAAAACTTGGAAATGCTGTCTTAAAACATATATTGTATGCATTTCAATCTTTAAAAAACATTACTTATAACAGACTTTTCACAATGTAATAGAAATAGTGTAATAGAAACATTAAAGGACAAGAACCAAAGGTTATCAATTTGCCATACACCAAATAAGGAACATAGAACCATGATCTATTAAAAATAATAAGGTAACAAATACTGACTGTGATTTCCTTTCATGGTTTTACTCTGGCAGGGATGGATTCCACCCTGATAATAATTCCAGTCTTACTGTCACTTAGAAGAAGATGCTTTTTGAACCTCAATGAGGCTGCCAGGTTTAGGACAGATGTAAGAACCAGTGTCAGATACGAAAGGGAAAGATTTCACAAGATGTGTTGTCACTGACAGACTGATAGCCACTTTCCTTCTGCACCTATTCTTCCTCAAGGATAGCAGATGCTTCCCACAGATACACCAGCAGGCGACTCCAGTCCCTGTACCACACTTAACCATTTGCAGATGCCCTGGGGCTGTCCTATTTACAACCTAGTCCTTCCACAGCAGAAGTGGGACCCTCAGGGAAGTTCTGGATCCATCCACAGCAGGATGTTCCACAAACTATTTGGCACCCTCACCCCACCTCTAGCTGTTTCCAGTATTAATACTTACGATTCCTGTATCTTCTCTAATTAAGCTATTAATCTGCCCACAAAACAAAATTGAAAGTAAAAACAACCTATACTCAGTCTCTAGCCCCCTTTCCAATAAAAAGCAACTGCCCCGTGCATGCTTCTTTTGGATGGCTCAGAACTATGATACCCTGGGTCTTTTGACCATTTATAGCTTGGCTGTCAGCGTAGTCTGATAAGGAGGGTGAGACATAACATCTATAGCCACCTCTACCTGGCCAATCTTCTTAACTTCTGAAACTTCCTAGTTCCCCACCCCAATTCCAGCTTTATGACAAAACTAGACACTACGCAAAAGATCCCAGAGGTGAAACTGCAGATTAGAGTCTTGACTTAAGCAAGGATCCCCAAGTTGTGAGATTAATTTCTGGGATAAAGATGCTCTGTATATTCATTTCAAGCCTTCTTCCAGTACCATGTCTTATTAGAGCCAAATAAAAACGCAGAGAGTTGGATGGGTACAGATTTTGGAAAGAAACAACACAAAACTAAGAGATATAGGGGAGTTTCACTGTCTTCCAGCTGATACATATTTTTCAAACTAAAAGAAATCCGTCCATATTGTAATATATTAAATAGGCAGACTTCTCTTCCTGGTTTTTCTGCTCTTGGTAGACGTTCTTCTTCAGCTGGTATCTGCGAATAGTGAAGAAACTTCTCACGATCAAATTTCACTTCCCTGAGGAAAGGTAGAGGGGAGGACCCACTAACGCAGGGAGCACAAACGACAGAGAGAAGTCTATGGAGATCCGCAGTCTCCAAGAAGGGCCAGCCAGAAAATGAGAAGGTAAAAAGAGAAAGGGCGTAGCTGAGCCGAAGCAAGTACTGCGGTGTCTCAGCACGAGCACGCCCTAACAGGTTTTCTCCTTCACTGAATCTGCTGGGCTTGGGGTCAGCTCCAACCACATTCACCAACCTGAGCCTCCATCACCTCCCAGGGTGAGGATACGCTCTTACGCAAATCACCCAACCTACCTCTGGATCCTCACAGGCGCGGCAACGGCGAGCCGCCCGCCCACCTACCTGTGCTGCGCCTGCGCCTCCCCGGCGCGTTTTCAAGGTCAGCACCGCCCCCAGCTTCTAACCTAGCACCCACGGAAGTGGCTGTAGAGGACGTCTTGCGTATCCTTACCTCTACGTGGCGTGGGGTCGCCGGCGATCAGGAGAGGGGAGGGACTTCCTGTCCCGCGCGACAGAACTTCCGGCACAGCCGGAAGAGCCTCTTTTTCGCGGTATCCAGAGGTTCCCGGCTGCAGGGTCGGGACGAGGGGTCCGGGAATCTCCCGGCGACTCCAGGGTTTCTTGTCCACGACCTGCCCTTGGCGCCATGGTGAGTCTATCTGTGAGGGCTAGAGTAACAGCAGTTGGGAGGAAGGGGCCAGGAGGTCAGTCCTGTGACGGGAGCCGATCGGGTGCCCAGCTGAGGATGGAGCGGGCGGGAGCAATGGGATGAGCAGCAGGGTAGGACTGACCAACTGCCTTGGAGCCCCGGAGTGCCTGGGCCCCTGGACCCCTGAGGAAGCAGCATCTATCCTGTCCAACCGTGAGTTCTGTCCAGGAGTACGGAGTAAGTAGCCAAAATGTTGGTGACCCATTCACTTGTACGGCACGTGGCGCTAGGTGGTTTCATAGTTGACCTTGCCCGTAGATCATCTCCTCTCCTTGCTCCTTAGCTTCAAGGCAGTGGCCAAAAGCCCTGGTCTTAGGGATAAATGCTTTTAGCCTTTCCAGGCAGACACAACGGATTCCTTTCTGTAGAGAATCAACACCTGTCAGTTACTTAAACGGCAAGGTCAGCTTATCTTTCAAACTCAGCCCTTTTAGAATTGGAAAAGGTGTCAAATGAAAAATTCGGACTTAATAAGGAAAGACTATTCGGAAGGAATATTGCGATAGGGAGAATGCCCTGACCTTAAGATCTGCAAGAGTCAAAGGTTAGGTAAAAAGGGTTTTTCTCTATGGGGAGGAGTAAACAAGGCTAAAAAGGACCGGGTATGGGTAAGTGAAATTAAAGGGTAGTGTGATTGGATAGTAGTAGATCAGAGATTGTTTCACCCTCAGGCGGGCCTACTCTGTGGAACTGTTAAGGAGGAGTTGCATGCTGTTTCAGACTGAGGGTGGACCAAAGTTCAGGGACCTGGGGAAAGAGGATCTTAACCAGAATTTGGGTAACAGACATTTTGTTCTGATTGATCTATGGGGACTAGCAGTTCAATTAGTCATTTATGAAACAAAGAATGTGAGTTTGCAGGTTTGTATCCAGCCTTGTCATAGGTAAACAAGAGAGGCCTTAGTCTTAGCCCAAGTCCTATGGGGACCAGTGGTTCTTTGCAGTAAGACTTTCCTAGGATACAAAAGGAGGGTGTGTGTGTGAGGGGGTGAGGCGGGGTGATTTATTAACCTTTGCTGTTTTCCAGCATCTCAGGGGACTGGTAAAATTCAACGTTGTCAGTTACTTGACTATATACAAGATTTAAAATCCTCATCTGGAGGGGATTCTTTCTTGGAATTTGGCTTCAGCTTGCCATGCTTTTTCAGGATCAAATGTTGACATTCAGCTATTGTGTATAATGATTGACTTTTGAATGACTTTCAGAAACTTGACTGAATATGAAACAAAAGAACCTCCAAATAATGTGGTTCCTAGTGCACTCTACTGTGCTATGACTACTAACCTATGACTCTTGGTCGCTGTGTGTTTTAACCTCAGTGAATAATACATTATTCACATACAATAATTTGTAATATTTTTTTCGTTTTGTATCAATGAAATTAGACAAAGACAGGGAACAGTACAACAGGAAGGAACCAAAGATAAAAATTAGCCTAACTGCTTCCCCCACCACCAGTTTTACAGAAGAAAGTATCTGAGGTTTAGAAATAGACAGTGATTTACTTAAGGTAACAGTGGTTTAGCATAGTCTGTACTAAAACTCAGATCTCCACTTCTTAAATTTAAGCTCAATTTTTGATCTCTTGGTCTGAGAAGTTGAAGATAGAATGTAATTTAAAACCTTGAATTCATAAATAGTCATAGAGAAGTTGAATGTGAACTTATTTCCAGTATTCTTTAATACTAAATAGAAGTAAAACCTCTCTCCCCCGATAACTCAAAAAAGATAGTTTTGTTTTAAACTCATGCTGTTTTTCAAAATGTCACTTAAGAGAATGTCACCAGGGACCAGGTACTTGATTCTTTTCATTCTGGTATTGCTTATATTTCTAAATTAATTTACTTAATTCTGCTTTAGCTTTCCTGGGTATGAAATTAATCAGGTCTGTATATGTAAGTGTAATCAATGCTTGGAATCCTTCAAAAGAAAGGGTTTAGCCATTAAATGAAGTTAGCAAGGGTTGAATTTATTTAGGATTCAGCTTGGTTGAATTGGGAACTTTTGTAGTGCTTGACCAAATGATATAATGAAAATACAATACTTGAACTCGGAAGACCCAGATTCTGCCCATTATTAGTTACATGAATATAGCAAAATCACCCAACTTAGTTAAGAGTTCCAACTTCTTCCTAGATAAGAGAAGTGGGACTTGATGGGGATTAAAAATTAAAGTACCTTTTAACTCATTTATGATTTTATGACTTGACTCAGGACTTTTTTCAGAGTACGTACATGTTTCTGATTAAATAAGATTTAGTCTGATTTCCAGTGTTTTTTTCTTTGCTGTTTGATTCTGAAGTTTGATTTCTTTTGTCATTCTTTTTGTTTTTTAATACATCATGTAGGTAATATTTGGAATCTTTGTCCACGTGTTTGGGCAAGTATTTCACTACTGTTTCAATGCGAGTTCAAAATGGAAAAATAAAACCTTGGGACACCTTAATTTTATTTTTGTTTTAAGTGGTATAAACTCTTTCTTTTCTCTTTGATACATTATGTATAATATATAAAAATGCAGTAAATGCTTGTGCATGTAATTAGGTTCTCCTTTTTTGAACAAATGACAATGGTATTATGATCCAGACTGAAAATACTGAGTATGCACTCTTAATTTTTTTGTGTTCATGTTGTGAAAATGGATAATCTAGAATTTACTAAATGAATAAAACTATATTTTTATTATATGTTTTGGAAATTACAGACCAACTTAAATCAAATAAATCTTTCCGCCATTGAGGCAGAGAAAAGTAGATTAGAGCTAGCTCCTGGAATTGCATGCATCTCATGGTTTGTTTTATCTATGTAGCATCCTGTGGTAACTTTTCCTGCTGGGATTGAGCTATGGTTTATTGGTGGTAGGGGGAGGGGTGTGAACCTGTGCTTTAGAGTTAATGAGAAAGTTTTCCTTTTGGTAGGTTGGAGGGGTGTTGGGAAGACAATGTGGTAAATATTATAAGAGAAATATATATAATGTGCTCAGAGTACAGAGGAAGAAATTCTAAATGGGGCCAGGGGTTATGTAGCAGGTGATTGCATCTTGAGTTTTGAAAAGTGAGTTAGGACACTAGTTCTTAAATTTGAGTTTGCATAGGATTCACCTGTGGTGCTTGATAAACATGCTTATCTGGGCCTTGTTTTGGGGGGTGGAGTTTCAGAATCTTATTTTTAATGAGTGTTGCAGTTAAGTCTGAAACTGGTGGCCGTTAAACCACACTTTTCAGATAACTCTAATGCAGACGTTAGAGACTTTGATGAAGATATTGGAGGTTGTTGTGCTTAGTGATAATCAGACATGTTCAGTTTGTATATATGGTGGATTACTTTAATTGACTTTTGAATGTTTAACTTGCCTCGCATACCTGGAATAAATCCCACTTAGTTGTGATGTATGATTCTTTTTATACATTGTTGGATTTTGTTTAGGATTTTTTTTTTGCATTTATATTTATGAGAAATGTTGATCTGTAGTTTTTTTATTTTCATTTTTTATTTTTCCTTATAATGTCTTTGCCTGGTTTTGGTATTAGGGTAATAATGGCTTCATAGAACTGGTTAGGAAGTATTACCTCTGCTTCCAGCCTCTGAAAGAGATTATAGTGAATTGGTATAATTTCTTAAATGATTGGTAGAATTCACCAGTGAACCCATCTGTGCCTGCTGTGTTGTTTTGAAAAGTTATTAATTGCTGATTCAGTTTCTTCAATAGATACTGACCTGTTCAGATTATTTCTTGTATCAGTTTTGGCAAATTGTGTCTTTCAAGAAATTGGTCTATTTTACCTAGGTTATAAAATTTGTGGGTATAGGGTTGTTCATAGTGTTTCTTTATGAGACTTTGAAGGTCCATGGGATCTGTAATATATATACCTGCTTTCATTTCTGGTGTTAGTAATTTGTTTTCTCCTTTTTTTTCTTAGTTATTCTGCCTAGAGGCTTATTGATTTTGTTGATCTTTTTAAAGAACCAGCTTTTGGTTTCGTTAATTTTTCTCTCGATTTCTTGTTTTGAATTTTGTTGATCTTTTTCCCTCTAATTCTTGTATTTTTTTCTGCATACTTTGGATTTAATCTGCTCTTTTTCTAATTTCCTAAGGTGATACATTAGGTGATTTTGAATATTATTTTCTAATATATATGTTTGATGCTATACATTTTCCTCTAAGCACTGCTTTTGCTGCATCCCATAAACTTTGATGTTATGTTTTTATTTTCATTTAGTTCAAAATATTTTTAATTTATCTTGAGATTTCCTCTTTGACCTGTGTGTTATTTAGAAATATGTTGTTTAATCTTTGTATTTTGGGATTTTCCAGTTTAATTCCATTTTGATCTGAGGGCAGACATTCTATGATTTCTATTCTTTGAACTTTGTTAAGGTGTGTTTTATGGCCCAGAATGTGGTCTGTCTTGGTGAATGGACATGTATAGCATGAATGATGGATTCTGGTCAGATTTCATCAGTTAACCACATAGTGGCCAAGATTTGGGTTTATTCTCAGTTCTCTAATCTTTCCTCTGACTCCTCACATTCACTGCTTCTTTCCTAAAGAGGCTTAGTTCAAGTAATAGTAGAAACTTCTCTTGGTTAGCATTTGGTTGATTCAAGTTTAATTCTTAAGACTGGTTTATACTTTGGGTTTTGGTTCATTTTATTTGTTCTGAGATAAAAACTTAAAGTAAATTTGATTGATTTTTAGTAAATCAGGCGATACACTAAATTGTTCATTTTTAAGAGAGAATTTATTTTTTTACTGTTGTACCATGGTTTTATCCATGTTACAAAGTCAAGAATGAACACAACTTTGGAACTTTGAAGAAATAAATTTGTCTGTAAATTGTGGGTCCTGTTGAAATGAACATTCTCTTCATTTTTATTGAAGTGATCATATGTTTTGTTTCACCAAACATTTAAAAAGCATGTTTTTATCTCAAAAGTATTTTTTCAATCATTCGTTATTTGTGAAGCACCATCTATGTGTCAGGTACTGTTTTTGGCAACAGGGATATAACTGTTTATAAAATACAGACGGTCCATTATGGAGCTTATGTTTTATTGGGAGGTCTGATGACAATCAAATGAGACATAGTATGTGGTAAATGCAACGAAGAAAGATAAAGCACATTAAGGGATCAAAAATGATTGGGGAGCTTATTTTTCATAGGGCATTTAGGGAAAGTCTCAATGAGGAGGTGACATTGGAATAAATGTGAATTTATATGTATACATTCAGACTCTATGCCTGGTACCTATGAGTACATATTTATGAACCGCACCCTAAAAACTTACTGTAGTATCAGGCACAAAGCTCATATTGTCTTTAGCTGTATAAATCTTTTGATGAAGTTATATATTACCATTTTTCTAAACAGTGAACAGGAAAGTGATGTATATATTTTATTTCAAAAGCCCTATGGTAGTAGGTGATACTATATTTTATTTAATAAATTGCATTTTTGTGCCAAATTTTTTAGTCTTGTAAATAATTACAGTTCTGGAGAGAATACAGCTCATTTCACTCAAAATATCCTGATGTTATATCCATATTTTTTGCTGATCTAAAACAGACTTAGTAATTCTGTTATTAAAATAGATTAAATATCTTTCATGTTTTGGCCATAAACAAAAGATTTAGGAAAACCTGAAACAATTTCAGCTTTTGATACTTTAATATTGAAACTCAGGACATGTTAATGTCTGATTATGATGTTTTATGTTATACTTCTTTGTATTTTTATTTAAAAAAACATATCTAGATATTATGAAAACCAATCTGCTCATATGCACATACTTTTAAAAATGACTTTGGGAAAAGTGCAATAAATATATGGCACTGAATGTCTGCTTGAACTAGAACTAGATGACCTCTATAGTTTGATTCACGGTTCTGTGATTCTGAATATGTGAGTTTCTGGATATTGTTGATGTACATTTAGTTGAATATACATTGAGGGGACAAAGGAGGGAATATTCAATTTGTGTTAAGTTCAAAAAGAGTTCCCAAAGGATTGATTGGACTGGGTGTTTATAGGTAAGTAGAAGTATGTCAGATGGATAAGAAATTGAATTTTACTTTTCCTGAATAATAACAATAGCTGCGTTAACTTACTGATGAATATTTAGCTACTCTTATTAACTCATTTAAATTCCTATGGAAAAGCATACAGCCAGTGGTAGTGGAATTTGACTTCAACCCAGGCTGTTTGTTCACTGTACCTTAGTGCCCGTCTTATTGTTTATCTTTGATAAGTTTCACCTTGCGAAAAGGACGAAATGTCAAAAACATTTTCCTATAGAAATAATATTATAATTAGTGACTATTACATGTCTAGAAACTCCTCTCAACCTGGTTAAAAGCTAGTATTACATCTCTTATGGTGTTAGAGAAATTAATCACCACTGTCATGCATCTAATGAATGACCGTTCTAACTCAGATGCCAAACACTGACACTGCTGCAGTAAGTCACAATAAGGATTCTTTCAAATTCCTTTCACTTGGTTTTATTTATCATAAAGATCCTTTAGGAAAAAAGTAGACACTCAAGATGATAATGATGGGCCTTTGCAGTAAATTCTTGGGAGTAGAGAGGTTTGGATTGTTTTAAAAAAGATGAGATGGAAATACTAAAGGGCATTGGAGAGAGAAAGGGAGACTTCTCCAAAAATAGAAATACTTAATGAAAAAGAAACTTAAATAAGCTGTTCTCTTCCATATTACAAATATATAATTATAGACTGCCATCAGTTTATGTCACAAATAAGGCACTATAAAGCTGTAGCGGTTTTTAAATAAATGTAATATTTTTATCTTTGTCATAAGCCTTTGAAATGTTAATCTGAATTGCTTATTTTTTTATAGTTATCTATGTCTGCCCTTTACATAATGCTTAGCTGATTTTTTGTTATCTTTTACCTGTTGATTGCTAGTGTTTGCCCAAATGCAATGATCCTCATAGAAAAAGCAATGCCATAGTTTCCTGCTTTCTTCACCTGAAAGAAGTCATACTAGAGGATTTTGCTCCACCAAAACTTCATTAACTTGAATGTTTATTATTTGTATCATTTAAGACGACTTTGGCCATTTTTGTTATGAGTACAAATGATTGAAAATGGTTCCAATTATTTTATGGGTTATGAGCATATGTATTTAAGTATAAGTGTTTCATGACTAGAATCATTTGTTTCTGGATGCAGTCTTGCTCAAGAGAGAAGCCATGATGTTTTTTCCTCAAAAGTTTTGCTTTTATTAGTGGCTAACTTCATTAGAATTTTACTTCTACTTAAATTTATGCTTACTACTTCTCCCCTTCTTTCCCTTATTAAATTAGTTAACGTTAGGACGATGAAGACTCACGGTGTAATTTATCACTAGACAGCTAAGTTTGGATAGATCAGATGTTTCATAATGAGTATACTAATCTTTTCCTTCCAGTCTTTAAGACAAAAAAGTAGAAAAGAATCTGGAAAACTGGAATTAGAATTGATTTCCAACAATGTATCTTCTAGTCAGGAGGGACAGATAAGAAAGTTTTGATAACATTCATTGTAATGTAAGTCATAACTTTAACTGAGACATTATTGGTTCATTAAGACTAAAACGATTTTCTAATTAGATTTCCACTAACATTCTTGATTTTTAATAAAGAGCTTCTCAGTCATTCATATCAGAGGTATTTAGTGGTAGCTCTTTCTTTTGATAGTCACTTAAAAATTTCAGATCATAAAGAAAATGAATAAGAGAGAATTAGAATTGGCCGAGATAAATGAAAACAAAACAAAAAACTAGAACTTGAATTCACAAATCAGAGAAATTCCCACAAACCACTAATTGAATAAAAATGCTGGGCAGTGGGCTAGGTGTACTCCTGTACATTTACTTGGAGCTGTGATTTCCTTTCAGGTCTCCTATAAATGTTTGCTTATTTAATCCTTATGAGAAAGGGATAAGTATTCATTCCTAATAGCGATAACTACACATCACAGTCTTTGATGGTATTTAGAAATGGTAAATATGTGAATGCCAACAACCTGTTGTGTATTTAATTAAAATATTGCAATCATCAACAATAAGATCTTTTAAGATTTTGGAGGTGATTTGCCAACTCGTTATTTTATAGATAAGGAGTGTGTTTCAGAGAGGGCTTGTCTAATTGCTAGGTAGCTAGTTAATGACAGAACTACTATGACCCTCGTGTGTTTAATTATTCAACACATTAAAATATTTACAGTGAATGCGTCTTTCTAATAGTTAACATTAGGGGTTCAGTTTAATTTCTTGGATATGGCTTAAAACTTAGAGTTAAGCTGAAATTTTTATTTTAAATTTGTTTAGTGAAGCTTTGTTACTGTACTTAATGAAGTTGTAATTTATAGTTTGTTTAAAATTATTTGTGACACAAGTACCTATTGCATTGAGAAGATTATCTTGTAAAAATAGGTATACCTCTTCCTCTGATTTGTAGAAAGCACAGTATATTGTCTTTTGATCTTGAAGTGAATAATTTTCATCTTTATGCTAAACTTTATTGCTTGACACATGGTGGAAACCTGAATGTAGTGAAACAGTGGGTAAATATATGCTTTATTCTCATTTCATCTAAAAGGTAAATATTCAACTTGTATTGAAAGCCTGCTGTGCTAGGCACTTCCTTGATAATGGGGATGGGGCTGAAGAAATGAGATGAATACAGTTTTAGTAAGGGAGAGACGCTTAAATTCATGGTCACAGTTGAGAATGATAAAGGCTGTTTCGGAGTTTTGAGTATGTTTTTTAGCAAGGAATGTTTTATAGAGGAAGTGAAGGTTGAGGAATGAGTAGGAATTGGTCTGAACAAGGTTACTTGTTAAGTGTCAAGTACAAATTTATTAGTTTTGACTAATACCTTCTTAGAATATAGATCTGTAGGGATATTTTCTGTAATGTCAGAAAGTACAGTTTAGGAAGAATGGCAGAATTTAGGGATGCCTCCTTCCACTGAACCTTTCGTTTGTTACTTATCAGTGCTATAATGAAACATTTATGCATGTCTAGAGATGAAGTGGCTTGTTAACATCTTTAAAAATATTTCATTCATCAACATTTTAATGACTGGTTTGTTTTATATGAGATATTGTATAATTCATGTAACCTGTATCTGGAAAATTACCTTAAAATAAATAACTATTAATTTTAACATTAATGTTAAAATGTTAAAATTTTAACATTAATGTTAAAATGGTTTATGAATTATATTTAATTAGAATGCCTCTTCTGAAAAATTATCTATCCTTGCCAATTATTTGTTGGTCTTCCACTCTGTCTTACCGATTTATATTGAGGAAAATGTCCTAAGTTTATTTTTAAATTTAATCAAATTCTAAAAAACCGGCCTGATACCATCTTCAGCAGAAAGCCTGGAGCTGCTGCTTTTAAATATAATTACGTCAAATTCATGCATTCTGCGTTGTCTAAAATTAAGATATTTAGGATGTATCTAGGAATTTTATTGAGGGTTTACGATTTTTGACCTTAAATTACTTTAATTTCTTACTCTTCAATTGGAAAATAGCAAAACTTTCTGGTTGTATTTTTTTTACTTAAAGAAATTACAAATGTATTGTGCTGTGAAACATTGAAGCTGGCAAACCGAACTAATCCTGTAAGCAGTTAAATTTGAAAACCCATGTGCTTGAGTTCAAAATCATAATGTTGATAGTTGTGCTTTATACTTCCTTTTTGCTCATTTTACTTTCTTACATATATAATTCTATTTGTCGTGTTAATTTAGACTGTAAAATTGCTGTTTGGTTGATCCAAACAGGTAAATATCTGTGGCTTCAATGATTAAATCAATAAATGTATACTAAATATCAATAGATGGCCTTCATCTCTGATTTCCTGCCAAAACCTTTCGTTATTTTCATTTTATTTGTTTAGCGAAGGCCTCTTTTTCTTGTTTTCAGGACAGGTTATTGTGTCTGTAGGGCTGGAGTTATACTATAAAATCAGATAAAAGCCAAGATAGCTTGTACAATCAACCCTGGGATTCTAGAGGTGGTCTGTGGGCAGGAATTCTTGCCTGTTAATGATCTGTGGTGTTTTGGCATTATATGGGAGAATTTCTCTTCTGGATTAAATCTAGACAGCCCTCAATTCTATTAAAGAACCTATTGAAGCTAATCATTTTTATAAACCCAGCTTGGGTCTGTCAGTCATCCACATGTATAAGTTCATTAGACCTTTCTTCTCAAGTTTCTGGACCTCCTCTCTGTCACGTTGCCAAGATCTTGATCCTGTTGTGGTTATTCTTCAAGGACTCTCAAACTTTCTTCACTTAGTTTTAAAATTTCATACATCTCTATGTCTATTTGTATTTCCGTTCAGTAGGACATTGTCTCATAAAGTTGTACTTTATTTTTTTTTTTTTAAAAAGACACATTTATTCAGCATCATGATTAGACTGTTACAATTAGCAATCAACAGCATGGGTGCAAAAAGAAAAATCTGCATTGAAACCTTGTGTTGGAATGCTTTACACTTTTCACAGAACAGAAACTAAAATAATGTGTTATACAATTAGTCACAAAAAGTCCTCGAGTTTTTTAACCATACATGTGAGTATTGTCTAAAACATGTCTTCTTTGTAGCAGCTAGGCCCTGCCACCACTGTGCTTGGTTGAGCTCACAAATCTGTTGTAACCTGTAGCATCCCTGTCACTTCTCTGGCTCTCCTCTCCTGCTAAGCTTTGTTTCCTGGCAATAATTAAAACCTCCTGCCACTGCCATAGCTACTGCTGCTGCTGGAACCACCACAGCCATCTTGGTTTCGTGGTTTGGTAAAGTACTGGCCTCCACCACCATAAGGGCCAGAGCTTCTGCCTCTAAAGTCTCCTCCTTTCATGGGTCCACAATTTGAAGATGGGTTGTTATTGCCAAAATCACTGTAGCTTCCGCCACCTCCAACATTGCTTCCATCACTACCAATTCCATTATAGCCCTCCCACTGCCACCATATCCTCCATCATCACGACTGCCTCGAAAGCCACATCGACCACTGACGTTTCCTTCACGACCAAAGGCATTCTCACCAAAACCACCTCCTCAACCACCACTGAAGTTTCCAGAACCACTTTGACCTCTTTGGCTGGAGGAAGCACTGGCCATCTCTTGCTTAGATAGGGATTTCCTTACGTCACAGTTGTGGCCATTCACAGTGTGGTATTTCTGAATGACGGTCTTGTCTACAGAGTCATGGTCATCAGAGGTTACAAAAGCACAGCCTCTCTTTTTGCCACCGCCTTGGTCAGCCGTGATTTCAATCAGTTCGATGTTCCCACACTGCTCAGAATCATCTCTTAGGTCGTGATCTTCAGAGTCTTCTTTAATACCACTGACACAAATCTTTTTCACAGTGAAGTGGGCACCAGGTCTTTGAGAATCTTCTCGAGACAGCCCTCTTTGATCCCACAACTTTTCCACCCGCCTCGTGCGGCCTTGCCTACATGGCTGCACCCACCTCCTCCACAGCGGCACAGGTGACAAACCCAAAGCCTCTGGAGCACTTGATGTTTGGGTCCCTCATCACCACACAGTCTGGGAGCGTTCCCCACTGCTCAGAATGGCTCAGACTCATCGGTTGTTTCAAAGCTCAAGCCTCCACTGAAGGGTTTCTGCAGCTGTGCAGGCTCTTTGGGAGACTGACTTACATATGACGACCACGGGAAGGGAGACTTCAATGATGCTTCCTCGGAGGCGTCCGCCCACAGAAAGGTATAAAGTTGTACTTTCAACTTATACATTTGGTCTCATCTATTTCTGATTCTTAAGTGATTAAATTCCCACAGTTAACTTCTTTCTAGAATCTTCAGCACCTCCCTAACATTGGTTCCTTACCTTAAAAAATGTATTTATATATGTAAACCATTCTAGTAACTATCAGATTTTTCTCTTATTGCTTAGTTTCTCCAAGGAATAATTATGCCCATTATTTCTATCATATCTTTACATAATCATCTAAGTTTTATCCTTACCTACTGATACTTTCCTTGCAATTACTAATCTCATGCCTAATTCCTATTTTCTTAAAAATCAGAATTCTTTTTGATTTTACTTTTGTTTTTGAAGCTGTTTTAGTTCAGGCTATGTATTTTACAGTAGATTTCTAATTTGGTTATTTGCTTCCAATTACTTTTACCCGTCCACTTTATTTTTTCACTATAGTGACAGAGTTACCCTTCCAAAAATTTGATTACTTCCAGGCTTAAGATCTAAATACCTGTAGAAAAGTCCATTGTATGCAACCCACACCAAAGTCTAGCCATGTGGAACTGCTCATTATTCTGGATCATGCCTTTTACTCTTGGTACAGATAGGTACATCTGTCTAAATTTCTCTTCCTTTTCTGCCTGACAAAGGGATACTATAACCTTGTGAGACTAGTTCAGATGTCACCTCTGTGAACCAGTCATTCCCAGCTCTCCAGTGTAGATTTAATCACTCCCTTTCTGGGAGTGCTCCTGTTACAGTGACACTTACCCGTACCATACCACTTATCACATATTATTTGTAGGTGGTAATGAGGGGTGGTTAACACTGTAACAGTTTGATCAAATCAAATATGGTGGAAGAAATGAGGTGTCCTCTCAACCTTGAACTTAGATATGGATTAGTTCCAAGGCCTTAGGTAGACTAGATTGTAGCCAAATCAATGGTATTTACATACTAAAAGATAAAATAATTTTTAGATAGATTTTTTTCTAAAGAAAGAGCATATCAGTTGGAAAGAAGTTTTATGAGGGAAGTCTAGAAAAACAGTTTAAATAGCCAGAATTGAACATATTTATCCAGAACTATTTAGGGTTGAGAGTATTTTACACTCTAGAGGGCTGTTCTGTGTATTTTTTAGACTTCAGCACTGCCTGAGTGAAATGCCTCTCAATGCTGCCTTTTACTCTCAGTCACTCTTTACCAAGCAGCCTGCTTATAATTTGACTTCCACTGTATCCTTAAGACAGTAATCGAATGGAACACTTAGTGAATTTGAATATCTGATCCATGGTAGTTTGTTTGACTGTAAATTAATTGATAAAACTCTTCAAACTGATTATTGCCAGTCTGTCTCATGCAGATTGGTTGTATCAGCACAGCATGTTTTTTGTGTGTTCTGAAAAGCTGAGGGTGCAGCCAAGGTTGTGTCCTTGGCAGGCCTGTCTGAGGCTTGTTAGTCCATTTTCTTGATATTCGTCCTTCAATCTACAGCTATCCTGTCAGTGACTTTAGGATACTACCAATCATCCAAACTAAAACATCCTGAAATAAACTTTAAGGCATTCCTCAGTTTTATTCTACAGTTGTTTTGCTTTATGTTCTGTCACACTCAAAGTTTGATTGGTTTTCTTTTTATCCTTTTCTTTCCTTTTTAGTTTCAACCACTTCTACCTTAGTCTTAGGTTTTTCTCTTCAATTGATCAACATGTTGCTATGTGTTACTTTCTTTATATGTTACTTGCATTGTTTCATCCTCCTACCACTGCCTGTTGAAGTCTTTCAAGGTGAGCTTTTTAAAAACATCAGCTAAATGTGTCCTTTTGGTTTTAATGACTCAACAATGTAAAATTCTGTCTTTATCTTATTTCTCACAATTCTTTATCATATACTAAAGTCTGCTTTGGTTGAGATAGACTTTTTGCTATTCCATAGTTGCTGTTCACATTTGCTATTTAGCTTGGAATTCCTTTCCTTATACTCTTCATTTGTATGATTTCAATTTCCACCTTAATTCTCATATACTCTATGTAACTTTTATATTCAATTTTTAAAATGTCTGTAACCCTTTGTTCATAGTACTATGAAATTTTGTGCTGCAATATTATCTTAATGTATTTGTTGTTGGCTAATATGAATTTTCATATTAAGTCTGTTAAGACAGATTCTTTTGCAGTAATGCCATTCATTCATTCATTCATTCATTCTTCAACAGATATGAAGTGCCCTGCACTGTGCCTTGACTTATTGTAAGTGTCACTGTGCTACATATTTGTGATACAGCAGTCAGTAAAACTCAAAAATCCTTTGTCAAGTTCCTGAAACAGCTAGCAAGATATTGAATGCATGTTACACAGACAGCCAGTATTTGTTAAATTAAATTTTTATTTGCTTTTCTTATTTATAAGTATAAATAATTTCTATAGTGACATAATTTGGATTTGCAGTGATTTTTTTACATTGTTTGAGACCCTAACTCATTCATCACATAATATATAATGTTTTATAGCTATAACCAAAGTAAGAGAAGCTGCACCCCTACTTCATACAGTACTGTTCCTACCTTTAGTACATGTCATCCCCTCCTACCTGGGCAGTTGCCTTAGTGCTGCTGGGCTGTCCTTCATCCATTCTTTATAGGTTGTCCAGAGAGATTCTTCTTGCATACTGATCTGATCATATCACTTTTCCTGGGTTTCCGATTGCCTGTGTGTTAAATTGTAAACCCATTAGTTTTGCCCTTCAGTATCTGGTTTGAACCTACTACCATCCCATTTGAAGCAGATGTCACTGATGGTTCACCAAACTGAGTCCATTGGGTCTTGACTCATGCTTTACCTTCCAAAATGCCCCTTCACAGCTTTTTGCCCTTAATGATTTCTACTTTTGCTATGTTCTCATAGAATGCTCTGCCTGTCTTCTCATCATTTTGTATTATAATGGTCCATTTACTCTCCTAGTGGACTGGTTGCTCATTGATGGCAAGGACTGCTGTTTATCCCTATTGCTTGCAAGTGGTCTGATGCTCAGCACATGTAGTTTTTTGCTCAATAAATGTTCATCAAATGCACTGAATCAACTTAGTGGAAAAAGTATTAGTTGGAAATTAAGGGTCTGGGTTCTGGATAAGTCTGTAATTGGGTAGTTCTGTGATCTTGAGTGTCGGACTCTAATTTCCTTATTTGTAAATTGTTTAGAGATGGTTTGTTTAAATGCTCAAAGTTTGAATTCTAAGTTTTATGTGAATTTAGGTTGAAATAACAAAATTTAGACCTTTAAATTATTTGAGCATCTCTAAGAAGGCTGTGTCAACATGTCTAGCTATCAGTAAAATAAGCAAATGGTAAGAAACAAAAAATAGGAAGGTTATTGAGTAATATCCTCTTTTTCTCCCTTCTAACTTATTCATGAGGTGATAACTGGAACCAGTTTGGGTGGTCTGAGTCCCAACTATGTTTATAAATATGTCTTCTAATAGTAAACAATGTCTGCTTTGTTTTAGTCTGCTTGTCCGGAGAGCTAGTTTAATGAAAAAAGACAAAATGTCAAGTTCACTGAAAACACAATATTCCAAGTTAGAATTTTAAAATTGCAGCCTGTTTGCATTTAAGTTTGGGGAATTTTGTTTTCAGTATTGACAAGCAAGATAAAATATTGCTATTTGATGTATTTTATTTCTTGGAGAACTGTTTAATTTTCCTTGGTAAATAAAAAAATTTAACTTACCTAGAAATGATTACTGACAAAAATTGAAATGATCATTCCTTTAGAGACTAAAGGCAAATATCTCTTTCATGCTCTTCATGGTCTCAGGTTAATAGATGTGGAAAAGATTGAAGCCTAAGTTTCCCTAGTGTTCACCCTTCTTGGGTGCTTATGAGCTATTTCATACGTGACTTTCCCCAGTCCCAGTTATGAAGAGAATCAGGGGTCTAGGGGCAATGAATCCAAACAGAAACCATCTCTTTGGTCAAGTTAGTGTTTTGAAGCGTTAATAATACCGTTAAGGCCACTTGAATCAATGACCCATATGGTTGTGTGTTTGAGACTTCCGCCAGGGTGGTCTTTGTAGCTTCACTGCTTCTCTGTCCAGTATAACAGTTTTCTGTTGTGAAATTTATGTTTGTTTATAGTTAAGTTTATTTAAGCATTCTCTTTTAATTAAATTGTAATGGAAAATATTCAGGAAATTTGACTTTTAACTGAAACATTTAAAAAATTCTGCTTTTGTATAAACTTATACATAGATATTAAGTTGGGCAGTGAAGTCAGGTTATTGGAATGGTTTGCTTTTAAGTTTCAAATAGTTTTATCTCTTAGTTAATGAATTGAATACTTTATGTTTTTATATATTAATCTCTGGCATGTACACTGTAATTGTCAATTGCATAGTAATGTCTCAAAAGTTGATCTAAGTTTAGTATTAATGTATTAAATTTATAATATATAATTCTGTAAAATGATTGCCATTTTGAAAATATATTCCAAAGATTATTTCCTAAATCAATATTGAAAGGAATAACTTTGGTGAAGTGTTTTCCACATAATTTAAAAATTACCTCTCCAAAAGTTTAGGTAGATTCCTGTATCAGGATAAAAATGACATTTTCTTTCAATAGCACATATATAAAGAGTCTTCTAACAGAAGATACATACATTCTAAGAAAGATTTGTTGGCTTCTATTAGAAAATTGGAAGAAGACTTCCATTAAATAATTATTTAGCACAGTACATACTTGTAGATGAGGTTTTGAGAAAGTATTTCAGCTTTATTTAAAAAGATGAAAATGACACAGTGAAGGAATGGAATGAGTTACACTTTGGCATTGAATGTTTTTTAATCAAACACTAACTACAACACTGATAATATGCCAGCTATATTATGGTGTTCGCCTTTCTCGACATTGGTCTCTTCTTCCTTTGCCTCCATATTTAATTAGTCTCTGAATTCTGCAACAGTATCTTCGTAACACTTCTCTTCTGAGTACCTTATCATTTCTGGTCTGGATTATTGAGAAACCTAGTTGATATTCCTAATTCTAATCAATCCAGTTTGCTGATTTTTGTTTGTTTTGCCTTCACATACCTCTTCAATAGTGCGTCTATCAGCAATATCTCATTAGGCTTATTGATTTGGAGTAAGAGAGGAGAGTTATGGCAAGATGCCGCTCTTCCTCAGTTCGTCACATTTCATCATATGTTCCAGAATAGTCTTTCTGAAATGCCATTTAGTAATATCTGTAACATTTATTAGTTGTGACTCGGATATAATTTGTTATTAAAGGGTGTACATTCTAATAAATTGTTACATGTTTGTGAGAGATTGTACTAGATGACCTTGAAGATTCTGTGATATTATCACTTCTTTCAAGACTAGATTGAAGTTCACTTTGTTCACAGAACTTTCTCTGACTGAAAAATTATCCTTTGCTTTTAAGTCTATAATCTCAAATACACCAACCTTCTGACATACTTGCTAATATATTTCTTGTCCTTGTTCTGCCTGAAAGAGTTCTTTGTAATGGCATTCATTGTATGGAGATTGCAGAACTTCTATCACAAACTACACAGAAAATGGGATAGTAAATTCGAGTGATAGGAAATGTGAAAGAAAAAGGTAAAAATGTAACCTTTGATGTTAGGTGAATATAAAAGTGGTCTGAGCCTTAACCCAATTGGTAGAATTTAAGGCATTAAAATATCCACAGTAAAACCATAGCTGAGGTAGTTTCAAAGACATTTTAAAAACAGTCCTGTTTAAGAGCCATTTTTACTTACTTTTTTTTTTTACTTACAACTGTATATGCTTGTTTCTCTTTTTAAATTAAGCATTTGGTCTTTTGCTAATTGATTTATGAGAACTTTATAATATCTAATAAGTAAAATATCTCTTTGTGATGTTAGTTACAAACGTTTTTTCCCAGTTAGTTTTTTCACATTGTATGGCTTCTCTATACAGAAATTGATTCTTTAAAATTAATAAACTTCATCTATTAGGGCAGTTTTAGGTTCACAACAAAATGAAATAGAAAGTACAGGGAGTTCTTGTATACCTCTGTCCTTACACATGCAAAACTACCCCACTGTGAACGTCCCACAGCATAGTGGTATATTTGTTGGAATGATGAAAAACCGATCAAACAATTTGTTAAAATCAATTAAGTTTGATCTTTCAATTTATTTTCGTAGTCCTTTTTTATCTTTTGGACTGATACTTTTTGAAAGGCCTTTATTCTTGATATTAAATGTTATCCTGTAATAATAGTGATAACAATGACAATAACAACGAATAGTATTAACTCATATTAACTTCTTACTCTGTACCAGGCACAGTTCCTCACCACAGCTTGATTAGGTAGGTTGAATTATTAACTTCATTTTATAGAAGAGAAAGTAGAGGCACAGAATGTTTCAATTACCTGTTAAAGTTACACAGCTAGTAGATGGTGGATTCTATCCCAGGTAGTTTGGGTCCAGAGCTCATCCTTTTAAACCAATATGCTATACTGCTTTTAAAAAAACATTTTATATTCTTTATGTACTTGTTTGGTATATTAGGTTTGAGGTAGGAATTCAACCTTATTTTTGGATGGCTTGGGTAGAGGAGGAGCCACCAAAGAGGAGTTAGAAAGAATTGATTGTCACCATGGGAGTAAAGCCATGGATGTGGTAGACCTCCAGGGAAACTGCTGAGATTTAAGATTAGGAAATGTAATTTGGCAAGATAAAGTGATTTTGGTGGTAGGTGTTTAAATGGAATGGGCTGAAGCAGAAGTCAGATGGGAACTGTTGGGTATGAGAAAATAGAAGCTGTGAGAAAAAGTCTTTTGAAAAGAGGCTGTATGAGGAGGGAGGAGAGCTGTAGAGTAAGGGAAGATTATTGTTATTTTTTAGAAAGATGAAAGAAATTTACAGATGTTACAATGCCGATAAGAAGCATTTAAATAGAGGAGATTAAAGAAGATACAGGACGGAAGTTATTCTGTGGTTGAGGTTCATGAAAATCAAAGTGAGGAGAAGCTCTGCAGCACAGATGTAGGGATTTGCTTTGTATAGAAATGTTCTTTTATTTCTAGAGGGTGTGGTAAAAGACGTGCAGATATAAGTGATTGAGAGCTTGTTCGTGGCAAGTGATAGTTCCCGTTTGTTGGTGTGTATTTTCTCTGAAGTAGGAGTCCTCTACTGCGCTGAGAGTTCAAAGATTGAGGGCGGTTGGGGGTGTGAAGAAAGGAGGTTTGAAGTTTAGCTATGGAGAGGAATTGATGAGGAAAAAAACTAATGGGATTTTTGAACATGGTTGAAGGCCCACCCGCTGGAAGTTGGTGAGGACAGCATGAGTTAAATTTTATTTTCTAGTGACTTTCAGGCCATCACACTTAATATAATTAACACTCTTTAATCATTCACTATCACCCTAAAATTAAAAAATAGTCGTGCTACTTTTAAAACTTGCCCAGTTAGTGTTTTATGAGTTGAATAGAATAAATTTGGAGAAAGATGGAAAAAATCACTGCTTTTCACTTCATTTTGATACTTTTAAATAATGGAGAACAGTTCTTGAATAGATTCTGAATGTGTGTGCTGATTCATTTAACTTTTGTTCACATGGATGTCACCCGTGGGTAACTTGCAGAGGATTATAAGATGAAATTGCATATTTTAAGTTTAAACTTATGTGGTCCTGAATGCCTAAATGCCAGAATAATACATGTTTTAATAGTAAACTCATCTTTTTTAAAGTATAATTTTCAAAATGTATGAAGTTTTCCAGCAATGTCCTCAAATCTACATTCATTCATTGTTAAACTTGTTTTTTTTTTTTTTTGTTTTGTTTTGTTTTTACACAGGGTGTAATAGGTATACAGCTGGTTGTTACGATGGTGATGACCAGTGTCATGCAGAAGATTATACCTCACTATTCTCTTGCTCGATGGCTACTCTGTAATGGCAGGTAAGTCAAGGATAGGCTGATTGTGACTGGGCACTTTCAAATCTCTATTTACTTTACCAGTTTGATTAACTTCCTAGATAGTTAAGCATTAATTCCTGTTTTCTAAAAACATGGCAAAGGAATGTCATGAGAAAAATTTAGCGCTCTTATTGTTCTTACGTGAGATATTAGTAGTTTATCTGATTAGCACAAAGGTGATAGGGTCATGGTCAAAAATTCAGAACCTCCCCTTCCCTGTCCCCTTTGTCCGTGGCCACTGAAAATAACATAACTTTACTACGTACTTTTTTAAAAAGTTGGTCAGCAAAAGGGTGAGACTGTAAATTGAAATGCTTAAATATTTTCACCATTGTTAGAAAAAATGACTCAAAGCATATGTCCTATTATTATTGATGGCTCAGTTGAGAGTTTATTATGAGTGCAGTGTTCTTTGTTTTTCTGCAAAGAATTTTAAACTTAATTTAGCAAGGAGGAGGTTATATTATTTTGTAGGCTTTTAATTTTGCCTACTATCCCCACACCTTCACAAAGGAGCTAAGTTGTCTTGTTGAAATTTGTGTGGTAAAATGATAAAAGCAAAAATAAAGACGATAAATATAGAACATAATAGCTAGGCAAAAGTAGGAAAACTATCCACACAGAAATACATGCCAAAATCCTGTGTAATTATGAAAGGTAAGTTACAGATTTGGTACTAGGCCTATAGTTTTACTCTAATTATTCACCTCCAATAAATAACCAAACTCTGTTACTGATTTGTATGTCTGTTTTCTTTGTTTAGATTGTTAGAAAACAATCAATAGCTCTCGTCTTCGTAATGATTTCACATACTGCAAGATAAATAATAAACCTTTAAGGGCCATTCTATCCACAAAGCTTAAATTTACTCCATGGAACTTATTTTCTTTAATTATTTATGTTCTTCCTCTGTATGCTTTATACTTTTTCCGTATCAGTGCTTAAATACAGAAAAATATTATTCAGACTGCTTAAAAGATTTTTTGAACACTATTATATTTGTGTGTGTGTGTGTAATGTGTGAGAGAACAGCTGCTTGAGGATGTATATTAATAAAATAAATAATGACTAAAGTTATAGTAAAGTTGAAAACCTCTATCAGAGCTATTAACAAGTGCAATATCTATCCCCTGTAACGAGTTGTTAATATGTAGGGTCATGCCCTGTGTAATCTTGTTTACTTTTTTTGCTTAGCAAAAACTTTTTCTATAGGTCATGAAAGGGTAAACATCAGCTAGGAAAATTATCATTTATTCTAAATAAATGGAATCTGAATAAATAGACTTGATAAAATGATACATTAATGTAGCCTTTTCTCTACTGAGAACTGCACATTTCTAGATAGTTTATGATCAGACTCCAGTGAGATGTCTAGATCTCTTTTGGCTGTAAAGATCTTGACAGCCTTGTCACATTTTCATCTATAGGCAATTTCCATGTTCTTACATAACTTGATTTCCATTTGTTTGTATAAAACAAATTTATAGGTAAAAACTAAAATTTCACAGATGAAAACTTAATTCTCTTTGTAGTATTCAAACAATGTATTATATTTAAAGTCTTCACTTTTTTGACATGTATGTGTCATAGGTATGTATACAGACTACTAATTTGATGGGGAGCTCAACCTTTAAAAATAAACATGAAGTTGATGTTTTTTGATATTCTTGATTTGCCTTTGTAAACATTATATTTAATGTTAATGCTCTCTCGAATTCCAAATCAGATTCCAGGGGTACCAATCAGCATTTTCCAGTAACGGTTACTCTTCTACTATAGTTACATTTCCTCCCTGTTTTGTTTTTTTAAGACCTTTCTTTAATGTTAATCCTGAAATGTTTAGATCATGAAGCCAAATTCTTAACTCCATTGAATAAAATCATTGATTTTTACTCTTTTGGATTACTGTTTTTACCAACTTTTTGTGATATAAAATGAAAGTTTTAATATTGAGAAAAATCTAAAAAAAAATTCTTACAAATTGTTCGTATAAATACTTATTGATCAGAAATGACAGTTTGCATTTTAAACCATATGATGCTGCTGAGTTGAAGATGGAGAAAGATCTGAGGGCATTCTTTATCATTTAAGGGAAGAGGCCCTTGAGGACTTGTTAAATTATAAATGGTGTAGGATGGCTTGGGAATGACTATATTGCATAGAACTATTTAATACAACTATTCAAGTGAATATATGTGTAGATACCTCAATGGGTTAGTCGTAAGTATGACAGAAGAAACTTCTTTTTAGTTTCTCTGTATGTCTTAATATTTATTCCACTTGTATCATATCTTTAAATTGTAATATTCATATTTTTCATAAAACTTACGGCTTCTCTTTTTGTATCATACAAATTAATTTGTTTATATCTCTCATCAACCACTGTCTCTTCTGAAATGGAAGGTTTCAAACAGCACTTGATTCTATTATGTTGACTTAATGGAGTAAGCCTGCCATTTTCCTGAAGTAATAAATACCTTGAAGAAATAAACATTGTTTGCTTAAAAATAGCAGCCCTGTGATTTTTTTAATATAAAAAAATTGACTCATTTTTTGGCACTTGTTAAATAGCATTTATATATTGCTGTTAACTATTGTAGATCTAGTTAAAAAAAAAAAAAAACTTTATAGTCTTTAGCCTGGTTATTTCTGCTACCTCATTTGGATCTGTGCACTCTGAGCTAAGTAGGAGAGGAGATGGGTTGGGGTATGTTATGACTCAGACATCGCAATGTCTGAATTTAATAAAAGTGTCTCATTCAATTTCTTCAGACAGGAATGAGGGTCACATGGGGGAATCAGAGTGTGTTTGGGCAGCTCTCCAGAAAGATCATTCACAAAATGGTGTTTCAAGGATTCAGCAATCCTTCCAAGTGGTGACTTATGGTTTCTAAGCTGCTTCTGTTTTGTGGCTCCTCTGTTTCTCCTGCTACCTTGGAGTCCTGCGTTAGAGGCTTTGCCAGTTGGCAAGTAAAGAGAGAGGGAGGGAATATGGATCTTTCAGGAGAATCTAGGGGCCTAGCTTAGAAGTAGATGTATCATTTCTGCCCACATTACATAAGCTAATGCCCTATGACTAGTTAAGCCCAAAGTGCAAGCGTGGCTGGGAAATGTAGTTTTCATTTTACCTAGGAATTAAAAGCAGGATTGGTGAGTATCTAGTTCTCTGCTGTAGGTGATATTGTCTCCATTTTTACAAATGAGAATACAAGTTTTAACTTCAGTCACGTTCACATACTGAAAAATGAAACAGATCCAGGCTTCTTACCCTGGAAATCTGATTCACGGTCTAATATTTATTTGATTTTTGGCTGCTCATCCATTCCAGACCTTGTCCTGGAACTGACATACTTGAACAGTTTTGAATTTGGTGGAGGTAAACTTTTCTACAACTACTGTGACTTCTATTGGCAGTTTCCAGAGTACTTTATTTAAGATTTTCCTTTTTTATCTTTTTTTTCATAGCTGTACTTAGTTTTAGGAAAAATTATCTTCAGATTATAAATAGCATATAGTTTCTCTTTGCTTAATGTAGTCTTATGGCTTCTCTATGACTACATAGCCACCTTTTTATTCTAAACTAAAAAGGCACATCAGCCCTGATTTTGATTACCAAAAGCAGGCTTAGTATGAAGTAAAGTTTAAGAAATATCTGTTGTTCAAATTATACCTCTCACCTCCCCATTTGAAATTAAATTTATTCTACATTACAAATTATAAATATTTTGTGTTCCACTCATCCATTTTTTTAGCAGAAAAATATTTTTCTTCTAGAAAATATTATCAGTTCTCTTCTTTTTTTACATGCCTTTTTATATAACTATCAGATTTTGTTGAAGGGATTCCTGCTTTAAGAAGAACCTAAGTAGCAAGATCTCTTCTGCCAAAACCAGTGAGCTCAACTGTGAAGAGTCTCGTTCTCTCAGATTGCCCTATTTCCCTCTCCCTCCCTCCCCAAAAGGAAGAAAACTCTTGGGAAGTTGGTGTTTCTGCACCTTTAGTGTGAACTGCTTTCCCTAAAGTAAGGAACACTTGTTTTAACAGTTGCTCAGATCACCTTAAGATGTTCTTTATCATGTCCAACATACCACTGATTTGTAGCCGAAATATTCTCTACTTTGTCTTGTAATGAAAGTTCCTTTTTGTTTTGAAGTTTGCTTGGCCCCTCTTTTCATGGAGAGGTAAGTGATAGGTTACTTACATTCTTTGTACATTTGAGTAGTGGATTTTGCATGAGGAGTAGGATCTTGCTTTTTCTCCATAATAATTTCCTTGCTGAACCTGCTTTCCATTTTCCTGATTGTTCAGCTCAAACCTTTACGCATTTTTCTCTACCCCTCTGTCTCCCTAGGCTCTTACTTTGGTCTGCAACTTCCCTTCATATGTCCCTAATAGAAAATATGTTATGGTCAGATTTATTCTGATTTTGTCTTATCCAGAATTGGGTAAAAAGGGTGGAACAACACTTTCACATTCGATTGCTCTAATTCTTTTTGCCTGTTCTCTCTTTTGCATGTTGCCTGATTCACAAATCTGCAAGTTCCCTTTGGTGAGAGAAAACAACTACTCAAATGCACAGTAGATGGGACCTATGACCTAAGGGAAAGGTTTAAACCTTCAGCTTCTATCCTTACGGAATGCCTGAGCTCTTGCTCTCCTTGTCTTAATTGTCTTAACTTCCCGTTCCAGAATGTCATGATATTCTATTAAAATTTCCAATAATTAACAGGCTACGATACATACATACATATATATATGTGTGTGTGTGTGTGTGTGTGTGTGTATATATATATACACATATATACACACACACACACACACACACACAATATTTTAGCTGCTTGTACTGAAAGGTTTTCTAAGTTTTAAGTGGTATTTGTTTTCTCAAGTTTTTTTTTTACACTTGTCAAAATTACGGAGATTTAGAATGGAGACTCAAGCTGTCTTTAGTACAAAACCTATGTTTTGTACTCTGAAATAGAGTTTTGTATGATTATTTATGTATTAAAGCTTTTTAACTTGCTCTCAGTACTGGATTTTTCTTTATTGTTCGTGTTCAGAATTCCATTATAAATTTCTGAAATTTTTATTTCTGAAAAATTTTAAAGTGGTTTGCTTCAAATTATAGTACTGCTTAAATTTTTTAAAGAGCAGGGGCCAATACATTCTACATTTTCTGATACATTTTTTTTTTCAGTGCTATTGAACTGCTTTAGTAAGAAAGGTCATATTTTGCATAAGAGATTTATACAAGAAAATTATTGAAAATTATTTCATAATTTTGTCATATGTATCACGAGGTTGGCTTTATTATCTGAGACACTGCTGACAATCTGAACATAAGTGAAAAAAGCCACTGAATAACCAAGGTAAATGTCAAACACTGAAATCAATACATTTAAATGTAAGAGGCTCTTTTTTGAGATTTTGTTATACTTTTATTGTTTAAGAAGTTTATTTTTTTCTATTACAAAAACAACACATCTATGATGTAGAAAATGATGGCATACTGATAAAAAGGAAAAATCAGAGGTAATGGACTGTATTCCCACTGGCCAAAGATTGTCTCTGTAAATTTTGTTGTATTTCCTTCTAATGTTTTCTGTTCATATTTTCTCTTAATGGTTGTGAGTTTATATTGTGTATACAACTTTACATCATGTTCCTTTTACTTAACATATTAACATAAAGCATTTTTCTCTGATTTTTTTTTTGTAACCATTAACTGCTACAGAGAATCTAAAGCTAATAAACTTTTGTATCTGTCTTCCAAACCTATATTAGAAAGGTATAGTGCAGCAGTTATAAGCAGATTACAAATCATTTTGCTGAGATAGTTATTCCAAATAATAGGAAAGGAGAAGACGAAAAATTGAGACTAGAGCTTAAAGTATAGTAGATGGCAACCATATGGCATGGAATCAAACTGTAGAAGTACTGACTCTTAAAAAAAATGTGCCACTGTACTTCATACAGGTTTTCCTTTAAATTCATGATCTCAAACTTTGGCTGGCCACTCTACTCTGCCTGGTAGTCTTTGTGTGCTCCACTGGTAGACAGCTTTTTCAGCCCAAATCCTTTCTCCTCAAACGTCATGCGTACCCGCTTCAGCCTCACTCTAAGCTCTTGAAACTAGAGTCCATACTCTAATCTTCACATCACCAAACCCACCCCAGTTATACGTGCAACCCTTATTTTGTTTCTGAGTTTATATTTTTAATTTTAGCTTGTGATGAAAGTATCCTTTTTGTCAGAGCCCAATTTCTGCGCTTGTGCTCTGTACCCCGTTCCCTCTAACCTTCACCCAGACTTTGCTCTTTGGCTAGTCCCTCTCTTCTCTGTCATTAATTGTTTTATTTCTGTTGGATTATTTCTGTTAATACACACACACACACACACACACACACACACACACACACACACACTTTAAAAAAGAAGGATCTCCCATTAAAAGCAATAGCAACAATAAATAAAAAAGAGTCACAGACCTGGTTGCCTCCCTTGCTCCTTTAAAGCAAAGCCCTTTTTATAGCCATTCCTTAGTTTTGGCCTTATTTCCCTGTTTTCCTTTATAGTCAAATTTGTTACATTCATTGTTTTCGTAAACTGTATTTTCTCATTTCCTTATTAGCTATTTAGCCTTCTGGTATGTTTTATTTTCTCCTTAAGTGATCTTATTAATTCCTGTAGATTTAAATAACACAATTATATAATGACCTCAAGTTATCTCTGAATTATAGATTCTAATATACAGTTGCCATCTTGATATTGTAACTTGATGTCTCATAGGTACTTAAACACTTATGTTTAAATTCTTGATTTCTTCCTGCTCTATCTACTCCATCTCAGAAAATGTACCCTCTTCCTCAAATTGGAAATGTAGGCGTCATCCTTCATTCCTTACTTTTTTTCACTCCCTACCTTTAGTCCGTCAGTAAGACGTGTTGATTGATTCGATGTCAAAATATATCTCCCTGTTAGTCTTGCAGTCCTCTAACTCACAGAGCAGCAAAAGAAGTCTTAAAATGTAAATCAAGTCCTTTCTCCTGCTTTGAGACCATTTCTTTGGCATAAAATCTAAAGTCCATACCATGACCCAGGAAATTTTGTATGATCTGTTCCCTTACTTCTCTAGCCTCCCTCATGTGTTTCTCCTTGCACTGGTGCTCCTGCCTCACTGGCCTTTTGGTTACTGCAGTGTTCTGTGCTTTCTTTCACGCCTTTCTATTTTTGGACATGCTGTTCTCTGCGTAGAATGCTCTTTCCCTCCACTCTCATCCTATAGGTTGCTGGGTAAGTGTCATTTCAGAGAGGTTTTTTCCTCTCTGAAATGTCCTACTATGTCCTACTAATAATGTCCTACTTATAATATATAATATAACAATATTATAATATTATAGTAATGTCCTACTTATAACCTAATAATGTCCTACTTATGTCTCTCATTCACACTACTTGTTTGGTTCCTTTGTGTGGTATCCAGTTTATGATTTTTTGTCATATTTTTCATTGGTTAAATTCTGCCCCAACTGGAATACAAGCATCAAGAAATCAGGGACTTATGCTTTACTGTGTGTGATTATATCTCTGTTGCTTAGCAGAGTACTTGACCACAGTGGACTCCATAAATATCTGGTGAATGAATGGATGGTAGATGAGTAACAGACTAGAAGTGGCCCTAAGAGCACCTGGCATCCTCAGATTCCAGCCTTGAGCAAATAATTGTTAGTAAAGATGACCTGAGTTGTCCGATAAGAAGTATAATAAATGCAATCAATTTTAGAGAAATGGGTTCACAAATTAAGGTTAAACAATTTTGAGTATATTTAAAAAGTAGAAAATGTAAGGGTCTTAACAATATTTTATTATTCTAGGGCTCCAAATGTAACGTAAGTTTTCTTATATTAGTTTCTTATACAATTATTTATTATTTCTCAAACCTAAACAACTAATTTTAGTCTATTAAATGGAGTATTGTTTAAGTGTTCCAAATGTTATGCACTCAATTCCTATCATTTGTGGATTCTATATTGTGATTTGACTACTTGCTAATGATTGTTTGTAAAAGTTATTTATTAAAGCACAGTAAAATCCGCAATTGTGATGCTTTTGAAGTTGTTTATAAACATCCGCAAAGTGGTGAAAAATTTCAGTGGCCCTGTGCCCATTTTCCCAGATGAGGCCTTATTGTTTCACCTTTCATATTGTAAACAGACGTCCTTTTCATGGTCTATTTAGTGCTCCATTTTTCAGTTTTGCTTTTTGTTGGTGACTTCACTATTTAAAATGACCCCCAAACATAGTGCTGAACAGCTGCTTGTGTTTTTAAGTGCAAGAAAGCTATAATGTGCATTATGAAGAAAATTTGCTACAAATATTCACAGGAAAATACTATACTTATGATTACAATTATTAGATAAGTTTAGTACAGGCATGAGTTACAGTGCTTTTGGCCATGAATTTAATATTAATGAATCAACAATATATAGTAAATAAAGTATCTTTAAATAGAAACACACATAAAACAAGATGACGAATTATTGGTTGATGAAAATGTGACCAGAGGCTTGCAGGAACCTAACCCTGTATTTCCCCTAGGAGGCATGAATGGTTCAGTGTTCGCGGCGACTTTATAGAACATAACTACCGCGAATTACGAGAATTGACTGTAAGTTAAAATTCTGGATTTCAGTGGAAATTTCAGGAAGTGCCTCCTCACCCATGCTAATTATATTATAGTTTAGGGACTTTTTGGGTAGATATATATTTTACTTTAAAACCCTTAAACTAAGAGGAGAACTGAATTCATTTTGGTTCAGTGATCCTTTTTGAGTACTTAGTATATACCAGTAACTGTACTAGTTTTGAAATAATACAAAAGCAAAGTCATAAAATCTTCACTCCAAGAATCTTTCAGTTAGGGGAATATTCCATTTTAACCTAACTGATTGATACCAGCTGCAATTAAATTTTGGTACTACCTGGTGTTAGCATGGACACCATAGATTAAAAAGAAAGTCCTCCATAAGAATGTCCAGGCTTCAGATGCCTGCTGCAAGTACTTGGGGTCCCCAAGCCACCCATGCTTCTAACAGCCAGCTAACTGTCTACAAATTAGGGCATTTTCACAAACCTCTCAGATTCGGTAGTTTGCTAAAATGACTAGAGCTCAGTAAAGTGCTATACTTATGATTACAGTTTTATTATAAAGATTACACACAGGATGAGGTTGGGGAAGGAGCATGGAGTTTTCCTGCCCTTTCCTGGTGGAGTCAGGGCATGTCACCCTCCAGGCACACCTGTATGTTGACCCTCCAGGATGCTCCTGAGCTTCAGTGTCCAGAGATTTTATGGAGTTTCATTAGGTATGGTTGGTCACGCAGGTAACAATGGCTACATGATTGAACTTAATCTCCAGCCCCCTCTCCTTCCATCCTGGAGGTCACATGGCTGAACTCTAATCACAAGTGCTAGGGATTTCTGGTGACTAGCCTCTTGCACCCTGAGTCCCCTCATTAGCATAACAAAGACACGCACTATCACTCAGGAAATGCCTAGGGCTTTTGAAAAATATATATGTATATTCTTTTTTGTATCACCTGGAGACTGCCTTATGAGCAGTAAAAGGTAAATGTGGAGTTTGCCAGATTGGGGCCTAGGTATTTACAAGCAGAGAGAAGAATGTATTCCAAAACACCAAGGAATGAAATAATTTGTGAAATGTCATTTAGTCTAGGTAGAATGTCATGTTCAAAAGTGGAATTGTTGAAGGTGAGTCCAGTGAAGTAGACAGTCAGACTGAAAGACTGTGAAAACCGGAGCTCACAAACCCTATACACATTTGGGCCTTGCAATACGTGTTTTAACTTTAATGGCAATTTTCAAATATATACAAAGAGTAGACAGAATAACCTGAATATAATGAATATAATGAGATCCTGTGTAGCCATCCCAATTAATAACTGGTGGCCAATTTGTTTCATGTGTGTTCCCTTTCATCTCTCTTCCCCCCCTCAAATTTGATTTGTAGCAAATATTTCATAGGTATTTCAGTGTATCTCTAAAATATATGAGCTTTTAAAAAATTACTGTTATCCCATATTATTGCTGAAAATTTTAATAATTGTTTAACATCAAATATCCAGTCATTACTCAAATTGCCAGTTCTGCAGTGCTTTTACAAACAGCAAATCAGTTGCTAATATTCTTTTTAATTGGGATATTACACTTTAAGAATCTAGATTTTTGTATTTGAAACTTAGGAAGGTCTAGCAATACGAGGTGTATGTTTTTCTCTTACGACAGCAGGACCTTGGTGAAAGCCCTTGCCTAGCCTGCTGAGCTGCCTTCTCACTGCTTTACCCCTTGAGGAGTCTTGGAAAGGATTTTTTTTTTAATAGATTTTATTGGGGAATATTAAGGAACGATGTGTTTCTCCAGGGCCCATCAGCTCCAAGTCCAGTTGCCGTTTTCAGCCTTTAGTTGCAGGGCACGTAGCCCACCATCCCATGCGAGAGCTGAACCAGCAACCTTGTTGTTGAGAGCTCACACTTACCAACTGAGCCATCCGGCGTCCCTCTGGGGGCCCAGCGGCAGCTCCTTGTCTTCAAGCTAGTTGTGGAGGGTGCAGCTCACTGACCCATGTGGGAATTGAACCCGCAATCCTGTCTGTCAGACCTCACGCTCTAACCAACTGAGCCATCTGGACGCCCCTTGGAAAGGATTTAAATGGGCATATATTTTGTTAATATTTGCATTATGGAAAAATAACTAAATGTAGTATCAGAATGCATTTAGGAGAATGTCCTGGGGGGAGACAAGGATACCAGTTAGAGTCTTGCCATAGTCAGAGCTAGAATGGAAGATACCCTGAATGAAGGCCTAAACTAAGGGGAGCGGGCAAGTTTAGAATTTTAAGAGTTAAAGAACAGAATTAATGATAACAGGTGGAGAGGGCACATTGAAGATAAAACCTGAATCTCAGATTTAGGTGGCTGGTAGATGGGAAGTTCAAGTTAGACAGGAAATTGAGAATGAACAAATGGGTGCTTAGGAGGGAACAAATGATTGTTTGGATATTTTGATTGGGTGGTGGAGGTGAATGCACCCAACTGTTTGAGCCCTAACTGAAGAGGGTTAGATATCGCTAAGAGTAAAGGGTTTTTTAAATACAATGATTTACTCTAATTCTTAATACACATAAAGTTTGAGAATTCTTCAACTAAATTAAAGGAGGGAAAGAAAGGAAAGCAAAGCAAAGACTACTTGTATTTTTTAGGGCATTCAAAGGACTCTAAGACATATCAGTTCCTTTGGTGCAAATGAAGGGAAGAGTAGAGAATTTTGATGTGCTCTTGCAGCCTACCTGGAGAGTTTACCCGTTTACTTTTAATAGTAAGCCTGTATCATCTTAATATATGTTAATACATTGTTAGTTATAAGAAATATACCTACAAACAGTATTTTAGGGTCTGGCATCTAGTAAGTGCTCGATGGCTAGATTGAATCTGAATTCTTTTAAAGTTTAAGCAGTCATATCTGTTTCAGATTAGAATTTTTCACCTGATACTTTCTGAAGTTTCTTTACAAATAGGAAACTCAATAAATATTTGAAGAATACATGAATAATTCTGATGATTTTAATTGCCTTATTTAAAAGGATTCCTTTTTTCTTAGTTTAAGATGGTATCAGCATCCTACAGAAGAAGAATTAAGAATTCTTGCAGGGAAGCAGCAAAAAGGGAGAAGCAAAAAAGATAGGTAAGTTATATTGTTGAGCTTGTAAACTGTTAAATATTTGATACAATTTATGTAAATACATTTTTGTACTTTGGTTAAAGGAACATTTACCAATTATGCCATAAACAGTTGATAAATTTGAGATCAAAACTCATGATCTAAAATAATATTAAATCACACTTTAAAAAAAACCCCATATGTAGTAATCTAAGATACAAGCACAAAAGTGATGATTTTACTTAAGAATGGTAAATTTTATTCTTTGAAAACAAACAACCATCATATGAAAATTTAGTGGGAGGTTACCATATCTTTGCCCTACAGGTAATTTAAACATAACAGTTGGTTTGGGTTTTGCTACCAGTCACTATTATGATATGAGGCAAATTCACCTACTTTTGACCTCTCTTCATTTTTTTAAATAAAATGGGTGGGCAGTATAACTTCTTAGGTCCCATTCAGCTGTTGAATATTATTTTGATGTTTAAAGTTTATGAAGAAAACTGTTCACTAACCCTCACTAAATGGACCACAGCAGCCTCATCTGTGAAATGGAAGGACCAAACAGTAATTTTGAAGGCTCTTTCCAGCTTGAAAATTTTGTATCTGTATTTAAATTGAATTCTCAAGGAAAGCACTTGTTAATTTGCCTCTCTGAGTGGGCCTTAATTTCTTCAGTGGGGAAAGAATTCTTAGGACCTGAACTTGTTACTCTATTATAAAATGTCAGTGATAATAAACTGTCAAATTTTAAAAAATTAAAAAATTCTTTAAAATTTCATGATTATTTGCATGTAATTCGAAATTTGCAAAAAAAATTGTCATTTCTGATCTCACTACCATTTTCTTTTTCACTTATAATTACAAAAAACCTTGAAACTCATTGGAAGTTTAAACCCTTCTCTGAATTCCAATAGTTACGTTCTTTAATAAAATATTCCTATTTAATATTATAATTTCCAAAACACATTTGAACAGTTTTACATAGTCTGCCCAACATCCCTGATTAGCTATTAATTTAATTTATATTTTACTAGTGAAGTTTTTGATCAAAGATGTTAAAGGAGTTGGCGTGTTCACGTAACTATTGAGTCAGAATTATATGTTCCATCTCTGCCTATTCATATCTGCCATGTTCAACATTTGTAAAATTTAGTTATGTAGTAAAGTACTTATTTTACAAACTATTTGAATTCTTATTGTGTATGCCTTGTCAGTAATTCTGTTATTTTTCCAGTAATTTTTATATGTTGAAAATGCTTTACATTTACAAAAGGATGCACTAAATGATACTGTCTTGTTCCTAGTGACAACAATCTTTATTTGATTTATTGACATGAATTAATATTTTTACTGAGGTTTTCCCAGTTTATGTTTATTAAAGAATACATGCAAAATTGTTTCTTGGTATTGTAATTAATGTTATTGAAACTTAGTTTATTTATGTTTGTTTTTAAAAGGTAAATTTGGGAATGATGCATGTGCACCTGAAGAATTGTTTTCCTCCATCCGTAATTCTTAAAAGCTACTCTGAGTTGACCTTTCATGTTTCTGAATTTCTCATGCACATAAATCTTAATATATTTTTTTAACTATGACTTGTTTTAGCTACAGATCTGTTTACATGTATGTATGTGTATACATGTATAATTTCAAAGAGAAGTGCATTTTGTCTTCATTTGCTTTTACTCTTAGGCCTAAAAAAAGCGATGTTAAGTTGTCTTTAAATCTACAGAAGAGACAGTGGGATAAATGGGGTAAAATGCCCCGCTAGCAATTAAGATTTTTTTGTTCCTATTACTGGAGGTAACTCTTTCCCTGGTAATATGTATATTCACATAATAATTTACATCCACATTTTGTAGTCCCCTTTTAAAAACTTGCTTTTGAGTACCGTATCTCTTTTTTTATGAAATATTAGAAATCCTGCTTATTTTTCACTGTGAAATTTAAAACTTCATTTGTAATTAGTTTGATACAAGCACTTGGATAACAGTGTAGGTAACTTATTTTTTGTTTCACTTGTTTGATTTTTGTAGGAAATACAATGGTCACATTGAAAGTAAGCCACTAACCATTCCAAAGGATATTGACCTCCATCTAGAAACAAAGTCAGTTACAGAAATGGATACTTTAGGTAAGGGAAATCTTGGTAAAATGTTCTCTAAAACTCAGTTTTATATTATGCTAGTGAAAATGCTTTCATTTTTATCTATTGTGGTTAGACTTTTTGTTTGTTTTTCTAATCATTAAATTCGTTATACAGAATATGAAATCTTTCTCAGAGTTTAGAAGCTCAGGATGACTTGGTTGGAATTGTATTTCTCTTTCTATTCATCTAACTTATTGTAAGCATTATATTTCCCATTTTTCAGTAGAGGCTGACTTACATAAGTTTGTTACACAGTTTCTGTTTATTTTGAGATCATAGTCAGGTTTTCATTATTTTGAATTCGAGAGTTTTTGCTATCTTTGCCAGTCTGTTTCTTTTATAATGTGGCTTGCATAAATGCATTTGTATATTTGTATTGAATTACCTATATTTACAGTAATTCCATTTTGTGCTCATATTTAGTAGAAAAGAAAGTGGTTTTAGAATAACGAACTGGATTAGGAATAAGAAAACTTCAAGATTCACTTTTACCCATTGGGTATCTGAATAAGTCATTCAGTTTTTTTTCCTATAAGTCAAAGTTTATAATTATATAATAACTATAATTATTTTAAAATTTATATGATATTATTTGAATCTTACAAGAGAACGAATCTAATATGATATTATTTAAAACACTGGTTTTCAAATCGGGCTGTACATCAGAATCACTTTAGCAACTCTGTAAAAGTAAAGAATACTCATACTCACTATTGGAGATTGAATAAATCTAAAATGGGTTCTGGGAATTTGTGCGTTTAAAAATGTTCCAAGTGGTTCTAATTTTTTAGCAGGTTTGAGAACTGATGGTTTACATAATAAGTGAGAAAATAAAATAATATGGTTCTAAAAAATAATTTTGGTAGTATTGTATAAAGTATCATTATATAATTTGGCCCTTCTTGGATTAAACCACAGCACCCCAGAAAAATCTAGAGTCATCTAGCATCTCTTATAGAATCATTTTGTGATTCAAAGTGGCTTAATTTATTCGAAAGTTGATTATACACGTACAAAGATTTTATGTATACATATGGGAACGGTATCCTAGAACCCAAAAATGTCGATTAGGAAAAATATAAGTCAGTTATCTAGTAGTATTAAGACTGGTTATGTCATCCTTTTTTTTCTTTTTAACTATTTTTCATGTAAAATTTAAAACATTTAAAAGATAAGATAATTTGCCTTAATGATAGTTTAAAATTCCATATTTACCAGGCATTGTTAGAGGTGCTTTACTTGTATTAACTCATCCTCACAATTCTATGAGGTATGTAACTATCATCAAGCTTTAAACAAAAAACTCTTTAGATACAGGAGTTAAATACCTTGGCCAGAGTTACACAACAAATGTGGTAGAGACAGTCAGTGAGAAGTAGGCTATTTTAATGAACTTAAAAAATTGAAATTAGGGTTGTCTGGCTCCAGCACACAGCTTATTCAGTGTTTTGTTTTACTTGTACAATTTTGAGAACTAATTGTAAATGGTACTAGTTTAACAACTGGCCACATAATATCAAGAGCATTTCAGTTAATCAGAACAACAGGGAGATGTTTTATTTATCTTTATATTGATGTATTTATTTGTGAATGCATGCTGTGCACGTTTGTTTAGGTAAAAGTAGAGAATTTTCTGCTTGAACTTTAGGTACTCTCAGGAGCTTATTGAAAAACACCTGGTTTGATAAACTCTGTTTTCTTTTGATTCTAATGTTTTATAAAAAGGCAGATACACAATTATATTATTGAATACAAAAAGAATGTAATACTTGGATTACATACATAGTCAATAATATGTGTAATTTCTACTTTTGTTGAATGTATTATTGATACCTGCATAACTATCTTAAAATTATATCTCAATTCTTACTAGCTGTTCATTATAAGAACCTCTTAAAGAACACAGGAGCGTTTGAATGTCTCTTGGCTGTTTGCTGTTAAATTCCCTGGAGGAAGCTTGTGAGAATATGGGGAGGCATGGAGAACACTTAATTAAATTGTTAATAAAAATTGAAAACCTTTAGATACACAGATATTTGTTTATCTCTTCCATCCATTTCTCTGTCGTCCTCCCAGAAAATTATTCAAAAGGCTCAACTGGGTGACTTTAGAGGGCAAGAGAGGTAACTAGAAAGTAGGAATCCTGCAACCACTTTGAGGCAAATTTTTCATACTGATGTTCAGAAGTTTTTAGGTCAATCACAAAAACGGTTAAATAACTTGAAACAAATTAAGAGTGTTAAATTAACTTAAAGCAAATGAAAACCCTAATAAACGGATTGGGAATTTTTGCTATCACCTCATAGAAGTATAAGTTTGGTTAGTTTGTTTTGATATTAATATTTTAAATAAATCTTACTTTGAATGGTATTTTTAAAATACTTTTTTTTATAAATGTGGGATTTCAGAATATCCTTAGTTATTACATTTTACAACTAAAATTTTTCCAAAACAGTGTAGATCATTTTATTATGTGCCCATGAGAATGTAGAATTTGATGTTTATGTATGTGATTTATTTCCACATTTTTAGGAGCCCTTCTACAAAACGATGTTGGTATTTTTTTGGACTGCACTCTGGCAGAAGTAAACCAGAATATCTGAGATGAAAAGAGATGGAATCATATTTACTTTCAGAGAATGCTAATTTTAATCTAAACCATTAAGGATGGAATAGTTTGTTTAAAGGATGTAGTTTTAGGGAGAAGTAGACATTGACAGGCATTTCATCACCTTTTCTTGCAGAAGAGGGAATAAAAAGTATATTTAATTTATTATTTTAATCCACAGTAACTCAAAATTACTAACCCTCCAGTAGTGCAATTAATAACTAACATAAGTTTAGCTGTCTTACTTCACAAAAATGAATATAAGTAAATCTGTAGTAGTCTACATTGTTATATTCTAAAGTTAAAGTATCATTACTCAGATTTTAAAAAAAGTTTTGATTTATAATTTCTGTAAAAAGTAGCCAATCAGCTAAGAAAATACCAACTCATTTTGCAATGATATATTTTTAACAATTTAAATAAGTTTTGATCCGCATGTCAGGTTTATTTAAATTATTTAATTTAAATGGGGTTTAAAATTTAGTTTTGGATGCCAACATTCTTGATCTATTTCCTGTATTTTTAGAGTCTCATATTTATAATCCTTACATTGCAAATCACCAAATAAAGTCTAGCATGTTTAGAATTAAAGGTAAACACTTCTAAGCTGTTTATGAAAGTTTAAGTAAAACATTTTTTTTTTTTAACCTTTATTTTTCAGCATTGCATTACTTTCCAGAATACCAATGGCTAGTGGATTTCACAGTGGCTGCCACAGTTGTATATCTAGTAACTGAAGTCTACTACAATTTTATGAAGCCCACACAGGAAATGAATATCAGCTTAGTCTGGTGCCTGCTGGTTTTGTCTTTTGCAATGTATCCTTCAGAACATCATTAGTATTTTACGAATTTGTTTTCCTTTTGCAGATAACACCATTAGATCTCATCTTTGATTTGAAAAAGATTTTATATCATTAGAGAATTTTTCTTTGTTGAAATCCTCTTTATTTAATTGAAAAAAATTTTAAAGTAGAGGTAAATAGTTTCAAAACTGAAATACAAGGGAAGATACTAGTTCCCTGCCTTTTCTTTCCTATTTGAGTCTCATGTCACAGAAGAGTCATTTTTATCTCTTTTAGGATTTTCTTCCATATGTTTAACTATTATGCGATAATGGTATTTAAGTTTAGATATTAGTGCTCCTTTCTCCCCCTCTTCCCTTCAATTCTTTCAAAAAAGTAAGGAGACAACCTTTTTTTATTAAATCACTAGTCTATTTCAGTTACGTCTATGAAAATATTTATAGTTAAGCACTATAGTGTGCTTTTACGTTCCTTAAACAATTGTGTGGGGTTTTTTTATGTAAAAGCTAAGCTCTTCTACAGATTTCTAAACCTCAGTAGTTCAGATGTATCATTTCTATTTTGTTTTCCCATGGAAATATCTCCCTGGAGCCTTCTGTTCTCTGAACTTCCTACGTAACTGTTAACCCTGGGATTTTCTTCACTCTTTTACTAAGAATTCCCTGTGTCTCTTTTTGGATCACATCATCTCCTCTTCCTTGGTTTAGTCTTTTTTTGGCAGAGTGCACTCTTCTATAGTGGCCTTTTGAAATCGTGTATGCCTGCAATTATTTTTTCCTCATATTTAACTGACAGTTTGATTCAGCACATACTGTAAGAAATAATTTTTCCTCAGAGTTTTGAAAACTTGAGCAATTGGAAACCCTCTTGCTCTTGGCATGCCCCTCTTACCCCCAACCCTTACATATTTTTATCCTTTTGCTATTCTGAAGCTTCATCATTGTTTTAAGTTCTAGGTTTAGCTTTTAAATCTGGAAACTCATTTCCTTTACTGCTGGGCATTATTTTTTTTCTTTTTTCTTATTTTTATTAAAATTAAACATTCTTCTATTTCTGTCTCTCCAGAGGCAACTTCTCCCAGCCCCTTTCTGTTTGATGTTTACATCCGTATTTCTATATGTATACAAGACCACTGCTGAATTTCAGTTTTAGGCTGTAACTATTGTCATTTCATTCTGGAAATGAGGACATTGCACACCTGCCTGTGTTGTTACCTACGGTAGCACTGATCATTTCTTATTCACCTCATCTTCCCAGTATAGTAATGTCCTTTATAAGAAAAATATTCAGTGCTTATATTATGATCATGTAAACATTATTCACAGGTAAATACTTGTCTTAATTTTCCATTTGCATTGTTTTCTTTGTATGTATTAATTCAGCCTCAAAGTTTTTTGTTCAGAAGAATTAGGTTGTGTGTCAATTTCATCTTCTTGGAGGGAGTTCTTTTGGAGCTAAATTGGTTAACCTTCCCAACTGATTGATGCACAGCTATCCTCCTGGAAGCACCAATTACTTCTTAGGTATTTTTGCATTTCTTGAATTGGTGCTCTTTTTCTTATATTCCATATATGGCTCTTACTTGATTTACTTTCTCATTTTGCTGGAGCTTATCCTCCAGTATTATCTTCAGAACGGTTGCATGGTAAGTACATTTTTTATGACCTTGCACACCTGAAAATATTTTTATTGTACCTGAATATTAATTGATCCTTTGATAATGGAATTGTAGGTTTAAAATCATTTTCTTGATAATTTTTAAGGTATTATTTTTATTGTCTTTGAAGTCCTGTTGTTGCTCTTTAAGAATTCTAGTTGCCATTCTGATTTCTGATTTGTTTGTATGTTCTGTATTTTTCCTCTGTTGAATCTTAACCATCTTTTCTTTAGCCACCTAGTGTGTTAAAATTTATTATGATGAGCTCGTTGGGGATCTGTTTTCATCCATTGTGCTGGGATTTCACCAGTCTGAAAACTCATGATCTTGACTTCTAGAAATTTTTCTTGAATATTTTATCTGTGATTTCCTTTTCTCCATTTTCTCTCCGGAATGGTTATTGTTCAGATACTGGATCGCCCCCTAGACTGGTTCTCTAAGAATGTCATATTCTTTCTGTCATATGTATGTTTATGTTTGTATTTTTATATTTTTTAATTTTCTAGGAGACTTTCTCAACCTTCCCAATTTAGTTTTTGTTTTTTGCTTCTGCTATAATTTTTAATTTTCAAGAGCTTGTTTCCCTTATTTCTTCCCCCCCTTTATGAATCCTACTTGTTTTATGATTTTGTTATCTTGTGTCTATTTGAGATACTAATAGATTTTGTGAAGGTTTTCTTTCTGCCAACTGTCTTTTTACTCTGAGTTGATTTTGTTTTGTTTGGTTGCTATCTTTCATGTTAAAGACTTTTCTTAGAAAGATGTGATATTTGCCTGTTCATATTTAAGTGTGAGGCACTAAAAGACTGAGTGGAAGCTCTGAAGACATGGTTTGGCAAGTTGTTGAATCATTTAGGTAGGCCAGAAATCATCTTTTCTACCCCCTCCAAGCAGAAATCTTCAGACTTCTTTCAGGTGGGGAAAGTTTTAACTGGTTATTTTATTAAAGTACTTATTTTTAGGAGTGCTTTTTTCTTAGTACCGCCCATCACCACTGACACACATATTCACACTTTCACCCAATGTCGGGAATTATGTGGCATTCTGACCAGTTCCTTATCCTCTTTGGGAGTTGTGCAATAAAATCAGATTGCATTCTTGGTTTTCCACTTGAGCTTCCTCATTCTGTTAAGTCATTTACCGCTTATCTGCCTGCTTTCTAGCTTCCAAAATTTTACTGCTTTTCCTCTTTTCATTCACTGTATTTATGTACTTAAAAACAAATTCCTTTATCGTCATTTTGGTGTGGATTAGGAAGCGGCCAAAAGTAAGTGGATGTACTCAATCTGCTATTTTTATCCACAAATTTTAAATTGTCTCTTTGGTAAAATTCTCTGTTTTCTGTCTTCTTCAGAAACTTGTTAGTGAGATGTTTGATTTCTTTGACTGATTCCTTAATTTTCTTATCTCTTGTCTTCCATTTATTTTATACTATATTCTTGTTTTTTCTGAATTTTCTTTTTTAACCATTCTGTTGAAATTTTTATATCAACTCTTATTTTTTTAATTTTTAAGACCTTTTTTTTTAATGTTCTATTCTTATATCATGGATGTGTAATATCTTTTTATTTCTAAGGATATTAATCTCTTTTAAGTTTAATTTGACCTTACATTGTTTGAGTGCCTCTTCCCTCCCTTTTTGCTATAATCACTGTCATGTTAAAGATTGTTCACAAATGTTTTGTGATTTCTGAGTATCTGTTTACAAGGTGTGATCAAAAAATACGGTGAATGTTTAAAAGATATTTATTATATTAAAAGACACATTGCCGTTAATCCCCCTCACTGGGAATACCCATCATTCTTGCCACTTTCTGAAGCAGTTCTGGAAGTCCTCTTTCCTGAGTGTCTTTAGTTGCACTGTCGTGGCTGCCTCGAAGTCCTGAATCATTTTGACTTTGGGGAAGAGCCAGAAATTGCATGGTGCCAGATCTTATGAATAAGGTGGATGAGGATACACCATAATGTTTTTATTTGACAGAAATTGCTGTTACCAGTAGCGATGTGTGGTATGGAGTGTTGTCATGATATAGATACTCCTGAAAGAGGACTTCCTGAACTACTTCAGAAAGTGACAAGAACGAGAGTTTGTATTTTGAGGGGGATTAATGGCAGTGTATCTTTTACTGTAATAAATTTTCTCTTCATTTAAACATTCACCGTGTCTTTTGATCACACCTCGTATATTCAAGGAGAGGAGCTGAAATACTTGGAAGTTTTGTGCAAGTGCCTGGAACTTATTGATTGGTGGGCCTTTCAGTGAATGATGAGTGGAGACGTGGCAACATTCTTGGAGGAACCTTTAATATCAGTATCTGCATGTTGTTGGGCCTATCGTTGTCACCCTTCGTTTTGCCTGGTACTCCCAAGCCCAATCTTCTCTGGTTAACATTGATTTTTCTGGGTTCTGCCAGAGTTGGGGAAGGGCCATCACCCAAACTATATGACTAGGCAGGAGAGAAAATCTGGGAAATCTAGTTACTACTAATATAGACATTCAGCCAAATCATTCTGCTTTCATCCATTCTACAATCCTGCCATCAGAGGTACCTATTGTCTCAAATTCCTGACTGCCAGGGCATATTCGAAATGAATTTTCTTCTTACTGAGTTTCTCCCCCTGTTGACCCAGCTTAGCAGAGAAAGCTGAAACCTAAATCAATTATTGTTTGTCCATCTACTTACTGTCTTCCACATTTTGTTGAAATCGCTTTTCTACTGTCATCTCTTCCTACTTTTTATTTTTGAGGGTTTTTTCTTTCTTTCCTCAGTGTTTTATTTAGTCAGATTTTGGGAGTAAGCAGAGTAAATGCATGTCTTGCATCTTTTATATCAGACCAGAAATTACTACTCTGGTTTTAAAGCTGTAAGTGGATATCATTTAAATTATGTAATATGATTGGGCATTCAACACCACTATGCTATCTCTCTTTGACACTTTTCGATTGATTTAGGTATAATTTAGACCAGAAGTGCCAGAACAAAATCGTAAGAGTCAACATCTTCACAAAGTATATATTGTACCGACAGAGTACTGATCATGTAAAAATACTGATCATGTGTGTCCGTTGAGAAACATCCATAGATATCTAATGTACTAATTTCAAGAGCAAGTTAAATGCTAGCAATTAAAATATTTTTAAGTCTAAAATATGTGAAAATACCTAGTCAGAATAAAGAACCATCTCTAGACATCAAGTCATATGAAACACACTAAAAATATTTTACTTGATAATTAGCACTAGCTGACTGTATGTCATGTTACTTTTTCATACTTAGGAGTTCTCATGTTCTCTGAAATATTGTTTATTAAGAAATATTTTGTCTTTGCTTCATTTTCTTCATGATTTATAGATACAATGTTAAAATAATGTTTATGACATTTATGTAGAAATGCATATTCTTTTTTTTCTTCTTCTTAACTTTTATTTATTTAAGTGTGTTTTTCCAGGTCTCATCAGCTCCAAGTCAAGTAGTTGTTTCAGTCTAGTTGTGGAGGGCGCAGCTGACAGTGGCCCATGTGGGGATCCAACCGGCAACCTTGTTGTTAAGAGCACTGCGCTCTGACCACCTGAGCTAACTGGCTGCTCCTGGAAATGCATAACCAGTTTTATTTAATGTATATACAGTCCTTAATATTCACTTACCAGAGAAATTAGAAAAATGTACTATTCAATAGCAACTCCAATTATTGTTTATGTGAATAAATTTCATCTTCCATTTCAGTCAGTCAGTAATGCCTAATAATGTCAGAGCAAAGGTCCCACACAGTCTTTAGCACTGAACTGGCTCTGCATAGATTTAAGTAGTGCACTCGTGAAAGGCACCAAACAATAGCATCCCTGCGGGAATCTAGTAGCTGGCCATTTCTCCATCTCAGAGAAGACAGTAAATGCTGAAGGGCTTTAGAATGCAGGCTATTTTCTCCCAACTTTGACCCTTCGCAAAGCGATAGGGAAGAAGGAGGAAAGTAGAATTGTGTCTATGCTTAGGTACAGGATTTTCCTTCAGACTTGTACCATGTGAGAAAAGGACCTATTTACTGCCTTCAATGGCATGCAGGAAACCAGAATTAAATGCCAGATATCCAGATTAACACCAAGGAGGAGTCTGTTTATAGCCTATCTTATCTTGGTTGTAACATATTTGGTATGCCTTTCATACCCTATGAACAGAGTCTAGCTGCAGTGACCTCTGTCTGGCTTCTCTTTATTTTCTTATTGTATGTGCCGACTTACTAGTCAAACACATGTCTCCACTGATTACGTAGGACAATAGCTCCACTTAATTGCAGAGTCACACATACATCAGTTGATTCAGAAATTCTCTGCAGTTGTTACTGATGAAATGTCCTTTGTTAAATTGGTCCCCAAATTAGACACATATAACTTAAATAGTTGGTTCACTTAAAAGTGAGGAAGAAAATGTATTATTTCCACGGTTATCCCTCCCAATCAGATTTATTTGACATACTTATGTAGGACAATAATTATAATATTCATAGAATCTTGAAAGTTCTAAAAGCAAAAGAATGACTTTTTAAAATGTGTGACACTAAAATCTTGAACCCTGGAACACACAACAGAGTCATCTCTTGTCATCAGCTCTGCTTTCCGCTTCAACTGAGTTGTACATGCATCTCAGCTATCACACTTGCTTCCAATCTTACTCCTAAACCCAAACTAATATTCTTATCTATTTGTAATTCTAACCACCTATTTGACCAAGTCTTTGTGTTCCATTTATGTCAAGTTACATGGTGTGGGGAAGGTAAAGCGTAAAAAAGACCTTGCTGTAAAGATGGAGCAGTTGTAGATACTATCCTTTTTTTTTTTTTTTTTTTTTTTTTTGGTATGATGGGCCCATGAAGTCTTAGAGTCACTAGAGAAATGTCTGCTTATTATGTGAAGCACATTTTTTCATTTATGAATAAAGGCAAAGTTAAAAGTGGAACTTGAAAAAAACAGATCCTTTGGTGGAAGTAAAACTTTTAAAAATTAACATACTCTACAATTTTTATTTTTTTTTTAGAAAAAGAACCTTTTCTTATGAATAAGCTGTATCACAGGGTAATATTGAGTCAATTACGTGAATTTGAGTGAGAAGAAAGCTATTCTACAAAGTGATAAAGCTTCTCAGTAGTCCTATTGTATTTGGTTAAAGGACTGGATCATTAGTCACATTTCCACAGTGCTTGTATTTTACAATGTGGATGGTTTAAGGTACAAAACCCTATTATGTATGTTTTTAAGGCTATGTTTTAAATTTTTAATTTGCCTTACTTTCCAGAAATACAAATTTTATACACGACAAAATTATGAATGATTCAAATTGAAATAAATTCTAGGCTTTTTTTGTGTTAAATATTCAGTTCTGTATGTAGATTTGTAAATTAAAGGTCTGTAATTTAAATGCTGTATTTGTTTGCTGTAGAAAATAGACAACTGCAGCAAACTACTGCAACTTAAGTCACCTTTTCTAAATTCCTTAAAAGATTCTAAATCACTGTATTCCTACTTTACAAGAATATTCTTCTTTAGATTAATAAGAAAAACAAAATACTAAACCCTGAAGTGAACTGCGTAAGATGTCAAGTCTACTAGTGAGAAAGAAACAGTCAATGCTTTTGAATCTGAGCCAAGGTACTTGCTTTGTCTTGAAAATTTTTACATGGCATGTGTAAAAATTGTGTCAAAGCTTGTTCCTTTTATAAACTTTTGGAGCTCATCTGTGACATTAATGCTGCCAAATCATTCACCTTTCAGGTCAAACCTAGCATTATGTAGGGAGTTTAACTTGGGAGACAGGATTATATTTGTTTATGAATTTATAATTAAGTATGACATTTTTTTCTTTTAGCTTGGAAGTGATCATTTTCCTTCTGAATCTAAAAATTTAAGGGTGACCTTTATTGTTTTGCTCTACTTTAATCCAGGAGGTTAGTTAATAGTTTTTTTTGTTTGCTTTTATTTCTAAACAAAGTCTGTGTTTTATACTTTCAAAAATCTTTGGCTATTATTTCCTTCCACAGTCTGGCTAGATTGAGGCTGGCTGGCTATATAAGCTTTTTGTGGGATGGGTTTTACAGATGCATAATTAATTTTTTGCCTATATCTAAGAGAATTTTAGGTTCTGTTTCTTTCATTTTTAAAATATATGAATTAAGCCTTCATCTCAAAGAAAATATGAAAAATATTTTACTTAAAAATTATCCAAGTTGTTTGTTTTGTTTTTTAACATTGGAAGATAGGTTCATATTATTTTTAAAAGGATTTTACTTGCTAGGTCATGAGGATTAATATATTTATTGTTAGTTTTCAATGCAGGCACTGTAGCAAATATTTGGTATAGTTTCTAGGTTCCTTTGCAGTGCGAATGTGTAGTAAAATGATTTGGGGTATTTTGTTTACCTTATGGGAAAGTAGATGTGGGAGATTTAACCATTTGAGTAGGGAAAAAAAGGATTTTTGCTTTGTTTTTTTTTTTCAATTGTCCGTGGTAGCAAAGACAATATAATCTTTAACAGAGTAGAAAAACTCAGTTTACATGAAAATTGCCTACTTGAGTGGAAACATGATATATTTTTATAAGATAATCATAAATTTGAAATTATGAGAAACTTCTGAAAAACTCTGTTGATTCCTTAGGATACTATCCATTAGATTTGTGTATTGGCAACAAAATATTTCTTAGCCTATGATCTCTTTCTTTTTCTTTCCTTCTCAAAAAAACATTAATAAAATAAATAATATCTTTGGATAATTTAAAAATGTTAGGGTATAAAAGACATTTTCTTAATACAAGAATTGCGTCATTAAAGCAATGTAAATATAAACTAAGTTGAAACATATTAGTGCCTTGATAAGAATATTTTATTTAACTTGTTATCCTAAATCTGAGAGAAATTTACCATTTTAGAATGAAAAATAAACCTGTTGATCATTTGGAGGCTCTTATCTCCAGCTCAGAGATAAATATATTTAAAATACTTTCTAGTGAGTAAATCTTTTTACTTGTCCTTGATAGAAAAATCCTTTCCTATTGTAATTTTTGTATTTACATCTATAAATTATAGCCAAATTGCAATTGGAAAAAATGTTGATGTTAAATTGAAACTCATAAAATATCAGCCATGTAAGCAGGAAAAAATTTATCATGCCATTCTCTTTATTTTAAGGGTTGAGGTTTTGTAGTATAAAACAAAATAAATTAGCACTATAAGTAGTTGGTCCATTTATAGCTAGGACTGAGGGGTGAAGTTAACAAAGGGAAAAAGGTTGTTGAAAGAAAATGACTATTTGTATCGGTAGTTTGACATATTCAGTTTTGAATATTTACTAATACGTTCTTTCTATGAAAGTCTTAATTTATAGAATGATTTATGAAAATTATAATGGGATAAAAATAGGGGCTACAGTTTACTCATAGTGAAGGTACGTGACCATTATTTCCATTAAGTCATAAATGCCATGATTTCACCTAGTGTTTGTTATACTGTCTATAAATTTAGAAGCTTTATTTTGGTATTATGTTATTTACATTTTCAGGTTGTATTTATGTATAAAAAGGAGAAAATAAGTATATCTAATTTACTTGGAAATTGTGGACAATTTATGAAGAAAGAGCAGATTCAAAGGAAATAACTTAGAAAAATTTCATTTTGAATTCCATTTCTATAGTATTTCAGATGTAGTTTGTTTTCCTATATGAATAACTTATTGTTAATAAGCATATTTATAGAATTAGAGCATGAAAGGATTTTGTTTCTTTATTTCAAAATAATTTGATATATAGGTACTAAAGAAATTTGATAAGTAGCTCAATTAGAAACTTTGTTGGTATCTTAGCTGGTATAGAAAGTCTTTGTAAGTGATCTCAAAGTTACCACAGTTGTCAGTGAGGAATTCCATGTGGGATACCAAGTGCAGTTATTTCTCCTGTCTCTTAAAAAGAAAGCCAGAATTATATTCTAATGTGTCTAATGCTAACAAAGGTCTGTCTTCTTTTAGGAGGTTTCTGTTTAGTCTACTACCATGTACTACTATTTGGGGTTATGTATGTAAATGGAATAAAATTCATGGTGCTCTAAAAGTTTTATAGAAGAAACATTTGAGTTTGAGTTGAAATATGACGATTCTACAAAATAGACTTCAATTGGTTCAGCAAGTCTTTGCTTAACTCTTATTGGCAAGGAACGAATTTTAGTCACTGGGGTTATTGCTGGAAAATACTTATATTTTTTACTTTTGGGAGGAGACTATTAGAGCTGCCTGTTTACTTCTCTATAACAAGTGAAATACTTGTTCTGTTCTGCGTGTATATATGTGAATATTAGGTCTTTGCCAGTGAAGGACTAGATTGTATTAAAATCTTAAGATTTTATGATAGTGTTGCACAAGCATGAGAAGCATTTTCAACAAGGTGATTAATACTAATCATTATTAGCGTTTCACTGAACTTTAATTCATAGGATGTGGAAATAATCTCAGTGCATGTATTTTACATGAATTTGTACGTAGTTTAGATTCTATTAAACTCCAGGGTGTGATGTACTTTTTTTGGAGTTGGGGGTGGAGAGTAGGTTGTAGATCAGAACTTTCTTAAAACCTAGATTCAATTTTCTAAAATGATAACTTTTATAAAATATAATTTATATATAATAGTTTACATAGACAAAAAGTACTAGTAGTGTATTAAAAACTAAGAGTCCCCTTCTCTGTTGCCTTGCCACATTTGATCCTATTTCAGCTGTTTATTCTGCCTTTTAAAAATGTTCATATTTTTAAATATAATGCTTATACTACTGATTCATCAATTACGGTAGATCAAGGTTTTTCTTTCTTAAACTGTGCCATCCTTTGTGCCTCTTCTGTATGTTCTTAATGTAGTCATTTTATAATTTTTACTGAAGTCAACATTCAGTGATTATTATATAAATAGTTATATGTGAGCATTATAAAGTATTATAACTTCTTTTGCAATTTTTTCATTAATTAGTTATATGTGAGCATTATAAAGTATTATAACTTCTTTTGCAATTTTTTCATTAATTAATGATTTTTAAAATTTTAATTATTTTTATTTGTGTGTGTTTATTATTTTATTTTATTTTTATTTATTTATTTTTTAAGGAGGGTGCAGCTTACAATGGCCCATGCAGGGATCGAACCAACAACCTTGGAGCGACTAGCACCACGCTCTAACCAACTGAGCTAACTGGTCACCCCTGTGTGTGTTTATTATTAATTCCACTAGCTTTTCACTATAGTTTTCCACAAGGTCACTTATAACTTGTATTAGTTTACTTTTTTACCTGTATAGAGATCATTTCTTTGAGACCTCCATTCTCTGGCTTTTATCTGGGCTTGTTCTTAACTCTTGCTGCACAGCTGTCATCCCAGGACTTATTTTTGTTGTCAGTGTAGAATTTTCTTTACCTTTTCCCCAGGTTTAATCTTCAGTTTCCAGGATTCAGTGTTTTTGTCTCTCTTGGTTTGTTCAAATGTTTGGGTGGAGCTTTCTGCCAAAGTGTGCAGGTAACTAGTTTTAGACTGAAGTACTGGAAGTGCCTAAATTTTGTACTCTCATTTATTTCAATTGTATTTTGGCTGTGTATAGAATTCTAGGTTGTCAATAGTTTTCTTCATAATTTTGAAGACATTGTTCCATTGTCCTCAATTTCATAGTTGCTCTTAAAATGTACAATGTCATGATATTTCATCTTTTGCATGTGACTTGTGCATTGTTTTTCTCTTAGGAAGTTTTTACAATTTTCTGTTTATTTTTCTGGTTTCATGATTATGTACCTTGTTGGAAATATTTTTTTTTTCATTCTTGGTGCTGGGCTTTTGGTAGGCTCTTTTAATTTGGAAACTTTGAGTTTGGAAATTATTTTTTATTATGTTTGATAATTTCTTCCCTTCTGTAATCCCTCCGCTCTTTCTTACTTTTTTTACTTCCTGGATTGATTCTTTCATTTTAATACCCTTTCTTCTTGGTGGAACTTTCCCTCAACTTTATCTTTCAAATACGTTTTTAAAAATGTATTTTGCCTGTCCTATTTTTAATTTTTCTGCGCTTCTGACATCTGACCATTCTTTTTTCATAGCGTCCTGTTCATATTTCAGAGATGCATTTATCTTTGTTTACCTTCATGAACTATAGCTGTATCTCATATAGATATCTATCAAAACCTGTGTGTGTTGACATATATGTATAAAACTTTATTTTGCTGCCTTTATCAACTCTCATTTCTCTAAGTTACTTTTTCCCCATTGCCCTTTCTCTTTTATCTTTCACATAAAATGCTGTGCTAGGATACAAGTTGGTAAACTGGCCTGCTGTATCAGAGCTACATCCTGTGTTTGTTTAGCTCTTGAGCTGAGAATGATTTTTAAATGTTTAAAGGCTTGTTTAGAAAAATTAAAAAGCAGACAGAATAATATGCTACGGAGACTGTATATGGCCCACAAAGCCTAACATATTAACTCTCTGGTCCTTTACAGAAAAAGTTTTCTGATCCCTGCTCTAAAGCCTGGTGATTCTTGGCTTTCATTTCATATTTAAGAGTCTGGCACTAAAAGCGATTTGTAAACTCTGTAAGTAAATACGGCTTGTTTAGCTTCGCTGAAGAAGAACTTGGTAATGCTGAAGCTAGTTTTGTTTTAGGTAGACCATTATATCATTACATATTGGTCTTTTCTTTGGGGCTCTTTGGTTTCTATAGAGGAGAGTCTCTAATCTCCTGCCTGGAGTGTACAAGCCTGCTCCACATGTTTCAAAGGTGAGTATACCTTTGAGTATGCAGACGTTCACTTAAATCTAAACTTTATTGTACCTTCGATTCATTTTCTTCAGAGGCTGTAGCTTAGCTTCTACTGGAGTCAGAGTGGAATTTGTTACGTGGCTGCACAGGAGTAATAGGAGGGGAGAGTTGGGAGTCCAACTTCTGCTTATACAGAGGTCAACTCATACCTCTGTTTTCAGCCAGGCGAATGCTCTCTGTCACACTACAGTCTCATAGACTTGGCAAGTGATAGTAGAAAGTACCATAAGTTCGGAAGGGGAAGGGAATGCTCTGGGCTGGAGAGGTAAAGGTAAGCTTCATGAAACATGTAGAGCTTGAGGTAAGTCTTACATACCAGAATATTGTATGTATTTTACACTGGGGTTATGGGAGGCTTTTGTTCTAACATGGGACTCAATAAATACTTGGTTTTAAGATTTATCCAGTATTCAATATGAATTGAAGATGCAGGTATTATGGCATTCTAGGTGTTTGTGGTACAGGGTTATGTCAGATTAAAGTATTAATGATATAAGGAAGATTATGTTTCATGGATTAAGTTGCATCTAATTTTTTTTCCTTTAGTGTTGACATATTTTGTAATTTAATTCTATGGTAACAAAGTTTGGTAGTGGGTATAGTCTTTGACAAATTTATTTTGGTCATTTGATAACAATTTTGGCTAAGGAAGTTATTTTGTTTTTTTAGTGTAAGTGAACGAGTTAGAAATTGTCTCTTTATAGATTCCTGAATCCATTTTCAGTAAAAATGAAGGTGTTTTTTCCAACCTGGGCTTAGGGTCCTCAGGCAAAAGAGCAATCATAGCTAGATCTCAAAAGCAGTTCAGTTATAGTTCTGGAGTTTTTGTATTTTGTTCTTTAATTTTTTGTTGTTTTAATTCTCTCCCATATGTAAGCTCTTCCTTACAATGCCAAAAAAAAAAAAAGAGAGAGATGAACCTGTTGTGTTTGATACTAGTAAAAGGAACCACTTGCTTTGTTTCTTTTATTTTTACATTTTAGAGAAGAAACAGATGAGTGAGGAACATGGGATTCAGAATATCCTGTAGGAAAAAGTTTCAGCATCTGTATTCTAGAATCTATCACCACTCTTAAACAGTGTTTATGTTTCGTAAACTCCATCTTGAATGTTGAAAGTTAAATGAAGTTTCTTTTAAGACTTGTAACTTGTTCCTAACTTGCTTCTTAGAAAGCTTGTACTCAGATTTTCTCCTCATTATAACAAAAACTATTTTTTGCTTGACGAAAAGCTTCAGTAGTCTTATTTATTTAAAACTCAGATTGTGTGTGTGTGTGTGTGTGGGTGTGTGTGATTGCCTTTCATATTTTCACATTTAACCTGGCTTCAACTTTTACTGAAATGATTAATATCACTTATTAATCATAAATATGAGGTTATACTTTTAAAATTGCACAATTTTAAAAATAATTGTGTAATCGACTCTTATGTATAATACATTGTTTTCTCCTACGAGAAGTGAGAAAGTTTAAGCAGAGAAGTCTTAACTGTAGTTTTTCTTTATCAATTGAACTACTAAAAAATAAATCATATTGTAAATTTAAACTACAATATATTTATTTACCTGGTTTAATTAGAAAACTATGCCAAAAATTTAGATTATGCAAGTGGTTTAGATTAATGTTTTGTAACATTTTTTCTGCCTGAGCACATAGCTAGCTCCTTCCTGTCATTACAATCCTTCATTACAAACAATATATTTTCACCTAGGTTAATGGGATTGGTGGTGGGGCAGGTCCTGTCTTCATCTCCCTTAGCTGGAGACTGTCCTTGAGTGCTTACTGTCAGAGTCCTGTCCTGGATATATAGTCTTCATAATTTTGTTTCCTTTTTTTTTCACTTTAAACAACTATAGATTACCAGTGTTTGTTGTTGATGTGAGAGCAAAAATGCATAAGCTCTGAAATGAATTAAATTCTTAAAGAAAAGGAGATAAAAGTAGTGGTAGGGTGTATGGAATGATTAAACTGTGGAAAAGTTTTAAAATAGTCACATTACATCTTAAAATGACATGGAAATTAAATGTGCTTTGTTAAACCCTCATTAATAATTTTAATTGAAACTGATATCCTATTAATTTGACAATCCTGCTTAAGCTTAATATTACAAAATCAGGCCAACTTCTGCAGTGATGCAGTATACTCTTATTGCTAATACATGATTTAGTAGCTATTAGGAAGAAGATTCACAAACATGTTTTGGGAAAACTTATAATGTTCAGAATATTATTGAGGATTTATTTCCCTTGTTATAAAAATAATTTAGTTTCCCCTTATGTTCAATATCATAGAAAAAAGTAACATTTATTATTATGTGGATTAACTTTTTTACTTCAGTAGAGTTTCATTTCTGTATTGTTCAAGAACCAGAGTATTGCAGAGTTAAACTGGGCAAGATAATCTTATTACGGTGCTGAATAGTTGATGGGGATAATAATTGTAAACCAATGGTATTTGATTATTAGTTTTATTTCTTACATTAAATAAGGAATTTGTTCAAATACTTGACATATATAGGTATATACTCATATATATGTATGCATGTATTATATATATATGACTTGAGTTATGGTGACTATAAGAAGACATTTAGAATGAAAGTAACATACCTGATGAATGTCTTCAGAAGGTGTATGCTGAAGCTTTCTTATATATATCTAGTTATATGTACCCTAAAGCATATCGTATATTCATTATAACAAATATGAAACCAGGCAGAGGTCTCTTTAATGAAAAAGTTCAGAGGTTACATCTGGCTTTTCATTATCTGGTTTTGTCTTGTCTTAGAAGCAAATCCGGTACTTTATAGAATGTAGCATTGTAAGTAATATCATTATAATAGTCTATAAATAAATATATTAAAAAGTTGAAACCAATTCCTAGTACAGCAGTTTTCAGGAAGTACCTCCAACTTACATGTACATTGAAATAAAATAATCTTTTTTTTTTTTGAGAAATAATGCTATAAATGACCCCCTCCCTCTGCAAAGATTAGCCCATGAAAGTTCACGTGGTCTGTAATGTAGCGAACAAGACCATAATTTTTTCAAGGAACATAATGCTACTGCTAATAAGTAATTAGGGAAACAAATTTGAGAAAGTATTTTGCTTGAATGATGGTATTTGAATAAAAGTAGAGATTTGTGTGAAAGGGAGCTTAGCTAAATTGGAATTAACTGAAAACAGTGAAAGGCAGGAAAAGGGATGATACTGATAAATAAGGTGCTTGACCAACAGAGGTTAATAAAAATACTTTCCATCATACATTGTTCTCAAGGCCAGGTTGCCCCAGGAATAGGTGGGTAAATATGAGTTATTCTGTAGTTCGGTGGGTTTTTTATTTTTTATTTTTGTTGACATTTTAAAGTGGGAACTATCCATAGCCTTAGGAAAACAAAGCCTTATCCTTTATAAAACCCGCAAATCCTTTAAGTTTATTACCCTGAGTGGTAAATAATTTGTATTTTTGTTATTAATGACGATAAAAACAGTTCTTATACTAAAACCTTTTATGTATTGTTTTGTACTTAGAATATACAATGCCTGGGAAACTGTTTTTTTTTATATCATTCTTCAAAAGATTTACTTACCATTAAAGTATAGAATTAGTACTGTTTCAGCTTACCTAAACTGCTGTGTAAAACATTTCCATGGCAAAATTTATTCACCAATTGCTTGTGTACCTACTATGCACCGGGCACTTCCTGGTGCTCTAACTACAGCAGTGAACAAAAGAAGAATCCTTGGTATCATGGAGTTTACATTCTAGTAGAGATTTATTTCCATTTTTAAGTTCTATTTGAAAGATGCCGAAAAGAGTCATCCATTTTTATTACCTCTGGGTTGGCTAACTTAGGGTAGGTACCTGTAGCTAGAGTAGCTGGGACTCTGCATTCATATTCAGTATTCTAGGTAGCATCCTAATAATAGATAGTAGGTAATAACTATTTAACCCCTTTTAAATAGGGCAACAAAGGACGGCTTCCTTTTAAGGAGTAAGGATGAAAGTCCTTACTCTTGCCCAGCCATTCCTGAATAAAGATTCTTCTGATTGTGAGAATGTTTGAACTGTTTACTTCTGTCATGGCAGCTCTGTTTTTTATAGGTAACTGCTAAACCACCACATAACTTAGGTGCTGTACTTATGTACAGTTTTGTAGATGTACAGTTTTGTAGAGGCAGTATAATTAGTGAACAGAGTCTGGATCCAGACTGCCTAGATTTAAATCCCATCTGACTGTAGTGTAGCTGTGTGATCTTGGCAAGTTACTTAATCTCTCTGTCCCACACTTTTAAAAAAACCTGTAAAATAGTGATAATAGCTGGCTATGTGAGGATAGAATGAGTTAATTGGTAATGCCTAGTACTTGGCAAATACTAAATGACAGCTGTTATTGTTTTCCATATTGGACCTATAGTTTATATAAAAGTTGCTTTTCTAGATTTTTTTGCCAAGCATCTTATTTTGTTTGGTGGGTTGATGCTTTCAAGGAGAACAGTTTGGTATGATGGAAATCTGAGTTCTAATTTGGATCATCCACTGATGTGATCTTTATTTGATCAGTTAGTGGGGAAGAGTTCAGATAAAATGATCTCTTTAATATTTTCATATACAATTAAAATATTTTAATGTTTTTTAATAGGTCAGCATGTCAAACCTTTGGCTACTTTTGAGTAGTCAACTGGAACTTGTTTACTCTAGAGTCTTGTTTAATTGTACTGTGAAATAGTGATCCCAGATACTTAGTTTTTCTACCACTGCTTGCCAGTGGCAATTAGTAATTGTCAAATTTTGAGTTATTGAATGATTTACAGATGATTCCTGTGATTTGTGTTTGTGTGTTTAATTCTAAGTATGAATACTTGAGAAACATGCCCAATAATGATAGTTAGTTCCCTGATATAACCTCTACCTTGGCTTTTCATGTCACTGAGAACCTATTTCATAAAATTACTGTAATAACCTAGTAGTAAAATTTGAGTCAGAAAAACTAGAAATACGTTCTTCCCTAATTACAGCTTAACGTGTGTATGTGCACCTTTGATTAATTATAATATTATAACTTCACTTAGATTTGCTTCGTTTCTATGGCCTGTGTCTTGGAAGACTATTCAGATTTTCATTAGTTTTTCAGTTCCTTCCAAAAACCGCCTTGTAGATAAGTATGTTGTAGAATCAAAAGAAATGTAGTCAAATTTTATTGGAGTTCAATTCCTGTAAAGATGGTTGTGTTTAACTCCCACAGAGTTATTTGTGGTGTTTTTCCTGAACTTTTCCTTCTGCAGCAAAGTTCTATTTTCATTAACTACACACTATTTTAAAGTAAAAGATGGTGGTGAAAGATCAGTCTGTGTTACCTTTGGATTTTTTTTCTTCGTGAAAGCAATGGCAGTCTTGATTGTAACAGAAAACTATCTGGAATTTGGACTTGAAACAGGTAATAATTTCATACAACTTTAATTTTGTATGAAGCAAAACTTTAGTTTTGCTTTATCTAGTGATAATATTTTTGACTTTGATTTTTAAGTAAGTTTTATATCTGATAAGTTTTTAAAATTAGCTGTGAGGTGCATATTCTGTAATGTTCTAAATAATTAACCTTTATTATTATTAAGTAAAATCGTTCTTCCTTTTTTTTCTTGGAGCTGTTTTTTGTTACCTTTACCCAGAAATATGGCTCCCTCCCCATTTTTCCTTACAGTTAAATAAGTTTGTGTAATGCTCAAGTTTACTCACAAAGATAGAGATGCAAATCTTAATGCAAATTTTATGCACACTCATGGAATGTACAAATATCAAAGGGTTGTTTTCAAAGACTTCCTGCTAATAACCAAATTTTATTGCATATGGCTTACTAATTAGCACATGAAAGAACTAAACTAGTCACATCAAAATTTAAGATGCTCTGTTTTCTAGCATTTTATTTCCAAAGAAAGATCCTGTATTTTACCCATGATAAGAATATTTTTTTTTCTCCCCTACAGGGTTTACAAATTTTTCAGACAGTGCAATGCAGTTTCTTGAAAAGCAAGGTTTAGAATCTCAGTAAGTTTTTTTAAAATATTAAGCATGATTTTAAATTTAAATTTTTCTATTTTTAGTAAAACAGTATTTATTATAAGTAGTTTTTTATTTTTAATCTGTGAAAAGAGTTCTTTTTCAAGTAGGACTGTCACTTTTAGAAATATCCTTGCTCGTAATTTTTACATTTGTATAAAGTTAGGATCTTTCATAGAATTGTTATTTGGATTTTATTTAATTCCTCTGCCACCACAGATTAAACTAAATTTATATCTGGGTCATATCAACGTATCAAATTCTGTGTTGAATATATAGGTTGGATTGTTACAAGTGTGGCTAAAGAGATGCTTGATTTAGTTTATACTTTGCCAAAATTTGTTACAGATAATTGAATAAGAGCGGTCTTTTTGTAAACATTTGCTTTGTATTACTCTTATTACATTATTGCAGTTTTTAGAGCAATTGATTAGAAGAAAGGAAATTCCTAGAAAGTTACCTTTAAAAATTTATCAGCTGTTTTAAAATTTTTATTTTTAGGGGTCCTGTTTCAAAACTTACTTTCAAATTTTTCCTGGCTATTTTCTGTTCACTCATTGGGGCTTTTTTGACATTTCCTGGATTACGGCTGGCTCAAATGCATCTGGATGCCCTGAATTTGGCAACAGAAAAAATTACACAGTAAGCGGAAAATGTACATAAGCACATGCAGATAAATATATGTTTTCCATCTTAATGAAGGTATATTATTGTAATGAAATCATAAATTATTGTATTGAAAATTAATGAATAACCATTGATGTCACACTACTTCCTCTTTCTACTATAAGCAAATTTCTTTTATTCACTTGCAAATTTTAAGTCCTCTATTTAAAAAATATAATATCAATTACTAAATTCTTTTATCTGTTAAAATGGAAAAGCCAGTATTTTAGTTCTTTTTAGCTCACAGGTCAATTTTATGATAGTGTAATCTCTACGACTGGTTCTATGGAAATTTTCTTAAACTACAACATTTTAATTAAAAATATTTTATTTAAATTTTATATAAATTTACTTAAATAATTTAATACTTCATTTAAAATTTTTTTGAAAGTGAAATCTGTATACATACAAGATATTTGTAAGACTCTTGTTAAAGTAATACGTTATTTTATTTGGGGATTGCTAATACTGTACAATGTCAAATATCAGATTACTTTTAACTATCAAATTCTATTTTAGTTCTCAAATGGAGAAAGATATATATATATATATATATCGTTCAAAGTCCATTTACTATATTCTTTGTGATCGTCAAATATTTTTTTTCTTGATGTAGACACCTTGGCAGAATGACAGGTTTATTTCTCCAACTCACATTCAGATCCAAATTCTCATCTCATCTTTTTGTTTTGCACCATAAGCTCAAGTTGAGAATAGTCCTTTTTGATATGTATTTATAGTCATTAAGTTTGCGTGATCGTATTTCCTAACATTTCTGATCTTTAAAACCTCATACTTGATGATGATTCTCTAGTCTTCTTAACATTCTTATCTCTCTTACCTATGTCATTTTCCCTTATTTTAATTTTGATAGTCTTTTTGTTTTTTTCCTTTCTTTTTTTTTTTTTTACATATGCTTTGTGTGTGTGTGTGTGTGTGTGTGTGTGATTCTCAACTCCCAGTATACACTCCATCCCTCTTTTTCTCCTCCTTTTTTACTCAGTGTGCTCTTGGCTACATCCTGCCTTTCTCCCATCATTCCTCTCTCTAATGTCTTCCTTTAAAACAAAACCTGGTTCTCCCCCCTCCTCTCCACACACACTTCAGTCCTCTAACCCCAGTGTTAGGATTTAAATAAGCTGAAAGGGTGGGTGGAGGGGAGCCCTTTTCCAGCTACTGAAACCGCTGTGGGCTGCTCCTTAATACTAGAGTGTTCCCTAGCAACACTGCATCCCTAATACTGCTGCTTTCTTCCCCAGCCTGTGGGGTGAAAGAATCACTGTATAAAAACACTTAAAACATTTAGTGATGGTTTGGGGTGGGGGTGGGGGAGCACATTTCAGCATCCTTTTCAGTAAAACTTGGCTTCTTTCTAAGATTTTTTTCCCATTGGGGATTTGGAGTTTTATTTTATTTTCAGTTTATTGTAGCCCCCACGTATTGAAGGACTCAGCCTTGACATAGGGTTTGGGCAAGCTAGTTCTGTCTGTGTAGCATGACTGGCACAAAGAGCAGCATTCTCCTCATCCCCATCGCCAGGCACTGCTGCTTACTTTAATGCCAGAGCTTAGAACCAGAATTCCTTCCCTGTCCTGTCTGGTGTCCATGGTTTCTTGATCTGGCTCCGTTTCCTCACATAGATTACTATCACTTACACTGTAGTGATGTTTTGAAATGTGTGTGTGCGTGTGTGTGTGTGTGTGTGTGTGTGTGTGTGTGTGTGTGTGTGTTTACACCCCTCCAGTGGAGCCCGTCAGTGTGGTTGATATTGAAAGCAGTATATGCTAGTAAAATAATCTGAAAAGTTTGTCTGTTTTGTAAAATAAGAAAAATCCCTACTAGTCATGTTTTTGTAAGATACAAACTTGAGACAATAGTTAACTGAAACCTTTTGCTGTATTAGGTATATTGCATTGTTAGAAGTAATGTAAATTTCCTTGGTTTGTTAAGGACATTAATTTCAGGTATATTTATAATTAAGAAGAAACAAGTGAATCATTTATAATTTTAGCAATATCTAATTCACGGGTGTCCAAACTGCGGCCCGCAGGCCAACTGCGGCCCGCAATCCATTGTTAGTTGGCCCGCAGCAAATTCCAAAAATATATTTAGTTTACTTAAATAAACCAGGTGAGGCAATACATACTTCACCTCGAGTGAGTGGCCCGGCTGTTTGTGTAGTTTACCGCATACGGCCCTGGTAAAAACATTGAAAAAAGTTTGGACACCCCTGGTCTAATTAGAACAGTATATGATCATCACATTGAAGGGTCCCTCAGTGATAAGTTGTTGCAATAAGTTCAAACTGCGATATGCCTTCTAGTTTATGGACCTTGCTAATCACTATCTTTTACTTGGAAAATAAGGAGGCATTTTGTTTCGGCTACACTGAAAAGTGTCAAAAGATGACTCCTGCATATGAAAATTCACTGGATTGTGTAAAGTTAGAGAATCATTTACCTATGTCTTAAATCAGGGAGATGGGGCAGTTTGTTAAAGAACACTAGACTAGAAGGGAACAGATTTAGATTTTAGTGCTAGATCTGCCTCTAACCTATAATATTGACATGAGCAAGTCATTTAAAACTTTCCTGGATCTAAATGTTCAAATCTGAAAAATTAAGATAATGAGGTAGTTTTGCAAGGGCTCAAAACAATGTTAAGTGATAGTGATAAATATAAAATAATGGTGACAGTAGTACCTTAAATGTAAAATACTGAAAACAGTTTTGCCTTTATTTTGTAAGTCCCAAGTTTCTGTAGTTTATTACTGTATTTTGTTTCTGGATTTTTATGTTTATTTCTTACATACTTTCAGAACATTACTTCATATCAACTTCTTGGCACCTTTATTTATGGTTCTGCTCTGGGTAAAACCAATCACCAAAGACTACATTATGAACCCACCATTGGGTAAAGAAAGTGTCCCATTGTAAGTATGGGTATTTGAGAGCTAATTTCTGTTTCATTATGTGCTCAAAACTGTTTCCAAAATGTTATATACTGTATTTAAGTTTTTTAAGGAGAATATTAAGACATGTATTTTTAAAACTTAATAGAAATGCTAAAAGATGTGTTATAAAATTGAAACTACAGGTTATTATTTAATCTTTTGTTATCTTCGTTAATGAATCTGAACGATTATTACCCTGCATTAATAGTATCTTATATGCATAAGTTTTTTTTTCTTTTTTCACTTAATGTCCACTTGTTACCTGACATTTTTCTATTGTCATTTTGTCTGTTTTTAAGATACTTTGTACAGTTCTTTTGTATTTTAATTGTGAAAATTATGGAGGAATAAATGAGTATAAATGGAAATCATATACGAAGCTCCTATAATAGATATTAACATTTTCCATGTTTGCTTCACCCTTTTTTGGTTTCATTTTTGATGTAGTTTTCTGAGTAAATTAGAGGCTTAACATTTTTACTAATTGTTTACAGAGTATGCACCTCTGCCAAATAAGGGCATTTTCCTACATAGCAATATTATCATCACACCTATGAAAATTAAAAAATAATGTCTAACATTATTATCTAATATTAGGTTATATTCCCTCAGTTAGACAACTGTATTTTAACAAAAGAAGATGGTAAGGAAACAAACAATTTATTAAAAGGTGTTAATAACTCTACTTGATATATGAATTCATTAGCCTTTTGGAACTATGTTAGAGTAATAGAAAAATTCCGATACAACTGGTTCAAACCCCAGTTCTCAGACTCACTAAAATGTCACTTGAGGGAGATTATTTAAGTTCGCTGAGCCTCTGTTTCCCCATCTGGAAAATGAAAATAATAGTATCTACTTCACAAAGTTATCATTGGAATTAAAGAAGACATGTAATGCAACCAGCTGGAAGTAAGTGCTTAATAAATGTTCTTTCACTGCTTTGCTTCATCAAAATTAAAATAAAAACCCTTGACTAGTCCTTGACTCCATAGTATGCATTTTATATTATATATTTCTTTTAGTTCCTGGTACAAATTTGTCGAGTATATAATCAATGATGACCATAACTCTTTTTTTAAGGACTTAATCTTATTGAACTAGGGAAGTATTCATAGAAGTCATAATGTTTTTTCACCACACAAATAAGCCTTAATGGTAATTTTAATTTGTCAGATTCACTATTTAAAAGTATATCCTAAGGATCCTAGGGTTCTAGACAAAAATTTCAGAGAAACTTCTAACTCATGTCTAATACTGAAAGCATTCCCAGTCCTTTGAAGTTTGGTCATATTACTTAGATTTTATACGCTGGTAATAATATTCTCTGATTTTATATTTGCCTTAGTTTAGTTAGGAAAACAAGGAAACCAGCATTTATGATATACCCATCATACATCAGTTATTATGCTAGGTATTGATACTTCACATATTTTATCACATTCATTCTTGTAGTAATTCTATTTGTGATTGCTGTTCTCATCTCATTTTATGGCTGAAATAATGGACTCAGAAATTAAATAATTTGGCTAAGGTTATTCGGTCAGATTTGGTACATATAAAGCATTTGGTGGTTATACCAACATTTATTTCTCACTGTCACCCTAACTAAACTGTGCAAATTAGTAGCAAATACTATGCTTAAAAGAAATGGGGATATGGAATTTTCCCCTTGGGTATATATTATATTATAGGAACAATTTTGTTGTACATGAAGACCTAGGATCCTCTTAATATAGCTTTATTTCCTTTGTCCCATCCCCATTTCTGACCTGTTTCATAAGCACTTCAAAATTACAGCCTTTTCTTTGCTCCATCCTATTTTTTATTTGTCAGACCATTACATTAAGTGATTAGACAGAAATGATTGCATTTTTGTTTAAAATCCAGTCCATGTGGTAGATTGAGAAAGAATGGATGCCAGTCAGTCAAAGAGAATGAGATGAAGAAGAAAACAAGTGACAGGTTTTTCATGTTACATAGACTGAATGGTTTGTGGAAAGGACTTTATTTGTAATCAGAAGCAAAAATGGTTACAATGCAGTTACAAGCTGGAAATTTGTTTAAATCTATCCGTGTGTTCTAATTTAGCAACAAAAAAATAAAATGTGAGCAAACAGTCCAGGTGTGCTTGTGACCTTGCAAGAAGAAAACAAAAAGACAGCATATACAGTGAAACTTAGAGTGGCTTCAGAAATTAGTAGAAATGTCTTCTGCCTGTTCTTTACCTATATATTTTATCCCAGGTCAGGGTTTCTCTGAGATACTCCATCAGATCAATTTACCACATCTTTATGAAGTTAGTTAAGTTATGAAGTTATGAATTAGAAGGTACTATTGAATGACTATTATCCTAAATCCTTAACTCCTCATAAACTGAGCAAATATTTTTTGATACACTGCTTTATTCCATTCCCATCATTCTATTATCTCAAAGCCTAGATAATAGCTGTCTTCAGCATGCTACCAGTCAAGCCTCCTTGTTGCACAACTCCAGGGACCAGTGCTGTCTATAGGCCCCTTGGAAGAGCTCAAGGCTGTGGGTGGCTTTGCGTCTTACGTACTGTCAGTCTTACATGACTGTCTCCTTGCTGTCATTGTTTATTATAATGGAATTGTAAGTTACGGATATAAAGTTATGCCTTTATTCTACCTAACCAACAGTTCTTTTCCATTGGAATTTTTATATCCATGTGCACTAATGACCTTGTCAAAAGGAAATCAGAGAGCATACACATAATAAAGCCTCTGTTGCATCCCGATGTCTGACCTCTATTTCATAAATAGTTCAAATAAAAAAATGTACACTTTCACATGTTCTTTTCAGCTGCCTCTGTTTCCTATACTATTCTTCAACTTGATTTCCCAAGGCAACTTTTATATTGTAGTTTTAGTTCCTTTCCTAGCTACTTAAAATTAGACAGAAGAAAGGGTGATAACGGAACCTGTTTGAGGAAGAAATGTTGTAAGATGTTTTATCTTTTCCCATTTTTTTTTTTTATAGCCATGCATTCTATCCTCATGGTCTTAAAATTTTGAGGGAGAGACCCTTGTAAGTTCCAGATCTTATTGTGGCAAGTCACTCCACACATTTCAACAGTCATATGTTAAGTACCTGTTATGTGCTAGAGATTAGACCAGATGCCAAGCATGGTGTAGCCATTATTTTCAAATTACTCACAATATAATCCTTTAGCAAAGCAGAAACCATGGTCCTTTAAAAACATTAAACCCCAAAATGACATCAGAAATTAACCTTTCTAAAACCCTTTAAGGAGCCCTTGCCAGTAGTCTAGTTTCTGAAAAAAGTGTCCTGAGGGTACATCTCATCTGGAGTCCTAACCTTAGCCTTGAGCAATTGCTCAGAAACTGAGCCAGCTTCAGCATGTACATAGCAGGTGACTTGTTGAAAAGGAATCGGAAGCATTTCATTTCTTCATAATGTATCAGAATCTTGATGTTTTCCAATGATGCCAATCAGGAACTTAGGAGATTAAAAGATCCTATCCAACTATCTATATGATTGACAGAACTCTAGCCAGTAATATATGGGTCATTCTTGAGAGTTGCTCGGCACTCTCCTATTACTTCCTTTTTTCTTTTTTGCAATTTCCAGTGTAAGTGCACCAAACTTCTCTTCATTCCACAGCCATTTCCCCTCCTCTTCCCCCCGTGGAGGAAGGTAGAGAAGGATCCCAAGTACTGTTATAGTTTTTTCTTCTAGATATCTGTTACTACTTTACTTTCAGGATGCATTTATCTATCTGGTTCTGTTATACAAGTGAACATATATGGATATTATATAGGTAAGCCTGTGACAGTGGGATACTTTTGTTTACGTCTCAAGCTAATGTAGGTTTCCTACGTCTTATATGGTGAACACTCATACATATGACTAGCATGCTGGCATACTTGGATCTTTGAGAGCACCATGTCACCCTTTTGATCTGTAGAATGACAGAAGCTACGTTCGATACCCTGAGACTCTGGTTAATAATCCTGCTGTGTGCTTTGCGATTGGCCATGATGCGTAGTCACCTGCAAGCTTACTTGAACTTAGCCCAGAAATGTGTGCATCAGATGAAGAAAGAAGCAGGGCGAATAAGTACGGTTGAGCTACAGAAAATGGTAAGTTTTAAACTATAGTTAAAATGAAAAATAGCAAATACTGTGTTGCAAGAAAAAAAGAATTTGGTTTCCATTAATAATCATTTTATTTTATAATATTCTTATTGTAAATAAATGGGACAACTTTAAACAGACACCAGAGAGACCTTGGTTTGATTTTGGTGCTAAGTGAATAAAGGGTCTCAATTCCTCTCCTTGCCTCAAGTGTTTGAAGTATCAAAGCTGGGGTATGTCTACTGTTGCTAAAATGGGGCCCCTAATTGATTTGAAAGACATTACAATATACTGTCCATCCTGTATGAATTAAAAGGTAGGAAATACCAGTTTCAATGACTACATTTATTCTTTTTAACAGTATTCTAAGTATTTAACATGAAACGTAAATATCTAACTTAATGGAGTTTCAAGAGAAGCAAAGTGCTAGGAATCCACTCACTGTTGTAATGAACTGGACCTGTTACCTGATCATCTCTTTTTAGAGAATTGAAGTTGGATCTCCTGTTTTTGACTCTGATTTATAAGTTAGGAGTGGTTATAAAGATTCAAACAACTTTTTTTTCTGTGTTTTCTTTATATATTTTTATATTTTCTGTAATTTGAACTCAGTAAATATGTTCATATAGGATGGGGATTTTAATGTTTTTATTTATAAGGGGTTTATGCTCATATATAACTCTGTTGCTGTTATTTCATTAAATGTTTTAGGTGTCATTAGAGATTTTAGCATTTTGTTTTATATTTGAAATGTAAATGAATATACGAGGTCTGACAAGTTAGCAAACTTGCCACCCTGTGCGCTACATCAGCAGCACTGTACAAACAGCTCGGTAAAGTTTCATAACCTTGGTATATCAGTGTCTCATAGCTGTCTTCATGTCGACGTGTGGCCGTGTCTTGCTGAGTGGCGTTCATTGTTGTGTGTTTTTGTGTTCTATCGCGAGAGTGTCTGGGCTTGAATTAGAGCAATGAATAAACATTAAATTTCTTGTTAAACTTGGCAAGAGTGGAAGTGAAATCAGGGACATGGTAGTCCAAGTTTATGGGGATAATGCCATGAAGAAAACGGAAGTGTACAAATGGATTAAACATTTTTCTGAGGGGAGAGAACACGTCACTAATGAAGAGAGGTCAGGGCGGCCAGGAACGAGTAGAACTGATGAAAACATTGCAAAAATTCATCCAATTGTGCGTCAAAATCATCGGCTGACTGTAAGAAGCATAACAGACCAAGTAAACATTGATAGAGAAACAGTTAGGAAAATCTTAACTGAAAATGTTGGCATGAGAAAGGTGTGAGCAAAAATGGTCCTGAAGGAGCCCACTGATGAACAAAAGCAAAGGAGAGTTGAAGTTTGCCAAGACTTTTGGAGAGGCAAGATGATGTTTTGGGCCATGTTATCACTGGTGATGAAATATGGGTGTACCAATATGACCCTGAAACAAAGCATCAAAGTGCACAGTGGAAGTCAGCCAATTCTCCATGACCAAAAATGTTCCTTCTATTCAAATTAAGAGTCAAAACGATGTTGCTAACCTGTTTTGATATCAAAGGGATTATTCATTATGAATTTGTACCAACTGGGCAAACAGTTAACATTTGGAAGTGCTGAAAAGGCTGCGTGAAAAAGTTAGACAACCTGAACTTTTCACCAATAATTGATGGCTCTTGCATCACGACAATGCACCAGCTCACACGGCTCTGTCTGTGAGGGAGTTTTTAGCCAGTAAACAAGTAACTGTATTGGAACACGCTCCCTACTCACTTGATCTGGCCCCCAATGACATCTTTCTTTACCCGAAGATAAAGGAAATATTGAAAGGAAGACATTTTGATGACATTCAGAACATCAAGGGTAATACGACAACAGCTGTGTGTTGGCCATTCCAGAAAAAGTATTCCAAAATTGCTTTGAAGGACAGACTGGGATCTGGCATAAATGTATGGCTTCCCAAGGGGAGTACTTCGAAGGTGACCATAGTGATATTCAGCAATGAGGTATGTAGTGCTTTTTCTAGGATGAGTTCGCGAACTTAATTGCCAGACCTCGTATACCATTTAAATTTTAGTGGTTATTTTCTCCAATTTATGTTCGTCACTTAAGAACTATTTTTAAGAAATTTACTTTAATATTTTCACATTTTAAAAAAACTTCTCTTCAAACAGCCTTTCTGAAGTCAGTTTAGGGGCATTTATAATGAAGTGAAAACTTACTACCATTTAGCTTCCTTTTTATGAAAGGATTACTTAATCTCTTAAGCAATTGAGTTTGACAATTATATGAAAATTTAATTTATTCATAACATGTCAGCCATATTAGACACTTAAGAATGTTGTTGGTTGCAGGTGGCTCGAGTCTTTTATTACCTTTGTGTCATTGCGCTGCAGTATGTTGCACCTCTGGTAATGCTGCTTCACACAACTCTGCTTTTGAAAACACTAGGTAGGCATGCCCTGGCAACTGGGAAACGTTTTATTTTCTATCTATAATTAATAATGCTTTTTGTTAGAAGAAGAATGCCTTTTATAATTGTTTCCCTCTTTAAAAATTTTAAGAAGAAACATGAGAAACTTCTGGCTGTAGAAGTTGGCTCCTCATCTTGATTTTGAAAATCAGGCCCATATTTTTTAAATGTTATGCTTTACTTATAAGAATTGTTTGATGAAGGTTAATTTTCAAATTTACTGAATAACTGGAATGAGCACTGCTGATCTTATTTTGTTATGAAAGGATGATTTAAGATTTTGTTAGTGCCTAACATTTAAATTATTACAAGGTACTTGTAAACTTATATGAACTACAGAATCCTTTGGTGAGGTCTACTTTATAGATAACTTATGTTGAAAGAGTAAAGATTTCTCTGGAAGAACCAAGTTCTCCTATAAGTGTTCGCTAAGCTATCAAGTCCTTGTGTGGTATTATTCAGGAACTATCCATTACTGTATTGATCGTTTCCCTTGGTGCCAGTGGGGAGGGTTAAGAAGCTAAAGGAACTTAAAAGTATTTTTGGGGTGGGTTTAGTAGACACACCATAGAGCTAATGTTAGATGTAAATGTCCTTTAGGAATCTATGGAACATAAGGAGTATCTCAATTGTAAATTATGTGATTCATATCCTATCCAACATTGGAAAATATATCATGAAAAAAATTCTGCAAGCTATTAATAGCCTTTCACATTGAAATCATAGATGGTTTCTGAGGAAGAAATTTACTCTGATATTCTAGAGGAAGAAAAGAATTCTAAGTAGAAGTTATTGAATCTGTCCCTGCCACTCAGTAGAAGTAGTTGATTCATGTATTATACAAGGAAAAATTGTTTTTATTATTTTGTCCAATTTTATGCTGTTATTAAAAGTAAATTAGATTTGTAGCTTTTATCTGTACTTTTACTGAAGAAGCCAGATTGTAGTCTGGTCAAGTTAAGTGAATTTTTTAAGAGGTATATAGAAAGATTATTATTTTACTTTATTTTTAACATAAGCACTAAATTTCTTATTCTTAATTTCAAATATGAGTTAAAGAATTTATTAATTTTTTTAACAAGAAGCTTTGGAATTAGTTAATCTTCAAGTGTTATTTGTGTCTTGAATTTTCTAGGTAATCATTCCTGGGGCATTTATCCAGAATCTATTTCTACCTTGCCAGTGGATACTAGTCTACCCTCCAATTCTGTTTACCATGAATTACCCTCTGCTGATGGGAATATGAAGGTAACTGTTACACAAATAACAGTGGCACTGAGCAGCTTAAAAAACATTTTCACTCCTCTGCTTTTTCGAGGACTTTTGTCTTTTCTGACCTGGTGGATTGCTGCCTGTTTGTTTTCTACAAGCCTTTTTGGGCTTTTCTATCACCAATATCTCACTGTGGCGTGACTCTCGGTTAACAAAAATGAATATCCAAGTCACACTTTGGATTCACATATTTGTGCCCTTGAAGGGCTGACAAAAACCAGAAGAAAGCAAGTACAAAGGAAAAAAAACCATATCAGGATATCTTGTTTGAAATGCTTCCTCTGTATTCTCAGGGTGAATTAATGGTATAATATGGAAAATTACAGAATAGATTGTTAAGTGCTATACTGTGGCATTGGAATTTTAACTCCTTGTATTAACTGATGTGAGAGTTCTATCCACAGGGTAATATTTCTGATTACCTTGGTTTACAGAAACCTCCAGCAGTCTTTGAAAGTTTTCATGTAACTCCAGTTAATGACTGATTGCTCTTAATGGTATTAAGGTACTTTTAATATTCATGTGGCTGCCTATAGAACAACCTTCAAACTGAGCCATGTTTTAGAGGGGGAGAAGAACTAAAGTCGCTTCTGTTGGTAATTATTAGTCACATTCTGCAAACAACAACAAATCCAACAGAAATGAAGAAATAGCTACTGTATATTACAGTAAAGAAAGCTGCATAGTAATTTTAAATTTAATGGAGATGTACATGCTTGATATCTATAAGTACTGCTGCTTGAAAGTAGCAAGAGTATTGTTTTAAAATGTGTTCTATCCAACTTGAAGGATCTTTCAAAATGATTGGCTATATGAACATTTGCAGTCTTGCTGTTAGGTTTGGGCCTCCCATGTTTTATTTTATGATCCTAAATAGTTCTTTTTAATCTAAAAATATTTATCAATATGGATCAAACTTTTAGAAAGTTCCTTTGTAATCCTGCTGACTACTTGTATGTATTGTATCTATTATATATTAAATATATAATATATGGAGATTATAAAAGATGAAAATATTGGATCCTTATAATATTTTAAGTTGCTGAATGTATGTTAAAACATGATTGAATGAGATGTATTTGTATCTAGAACTTTTCTTTCTTTTTGGAATGAGATTAAAACACATTTTCAAAGTTCATTAGAGCAAGCAATTTATTTGTGTTACCTGTGTGAGAGTAGTTATATTTTATAAATAGGTGATTTCTCCCAAATAAAAATTCTTTTTCTGTTATTTTCAAAAATCAGAACCCTTCCCAGTCTAAACATACCTACAGGTATCATTTAAATCGTGGTAATTAGGACTTGTTTTTCTGTAGTGTCTAGAATTGGAAATGTTGAATTTTTATTTTATAGTCTAGAAATAGAATTTGATTGAAAAATTTAAACGAAAGTTTAAAAACTTGCAAAATTGTTTTTCATGCTTTTTACATCTAAACCCAAAATGAAGGGTTACAATTTTAAAGGGAATGGATCTGAGATAAACATGTTTGTTTATTTTTTAAACAAATGGTAGAGTTGATAAATATTCTTCCATACAACTGTCTTTAGAGGATATATTTTCTATTTCAGTGCTGTTGTCACTACTGGAAAGCAATTTTGAAACTTCTTTTGGAATTACTTTCAAGACTCATGGTTCACTTTCATTTGAATAATCTCAATGCAGCAAATTCCTATATTTTAGTGTAGATTAAATATTTTAAAAATAGCTGCTATTTTAAGTCTGAATAATAAGATAAGTGTTTAAGTTGGTAAAACTGGTTGAAATGAATTGTGACTATAGCCTAATGATACTTCATGTGTATTTCCAAAAGAAGCATTCATGCCAAATATATCTGAAGATATATCAGCATCACTAAAATAAGTATCTTATTACAAGATAACAGCAAAGTATGACATTTTATGTGAAAATTCTCACGTGTTGAACTTGAAAAGAATCTCACCTGATATAACCATTCTTATTTAAAAACTACATTTTTAAAATTATAATTAAAATTATTTTGAGTTTCAAGGATTGTACAGTGGATTTATATAGGGAAAAGAGGCATAGCATTATTGGATGGAATAACATATTTCTAAAATACTATTGACTTATACTTTTCAAACTTGAATTCTCCCTCAGTATAATGAACTTACACAAGCTGCACATTAAGTAATGGGTTTGGTTTCTTATTTTGTTTGTTTAAGCCTTTAGAAGCAAATTTGAAGAGAATGATGGTTATAATTACTAACTGGTTTATTTATGCATCTTGTCTTTGTACCAAGATTTATGTTCTTTAAGTGCAAAAGGGTTTGTACTTTATGTAAACCAAATATTTTAAAATTCAGATATAATTGATTTATAACATTGTATTAGCTTTAGATGTATAACAATGATTTGATACATGTATGTGTTGCAGAGTGATTCCAAATAATATTTAATAGCCTAAATTACATCAGTAGAATTATTTTATTTTTCATATTAGACTCTAGTCAACATGTGCTTCAGAGGTCAGTTACTTTTATTGTATATTTTTGTGAAATTACCTGGGAATTCTTAAAATCTTATTTTGTATGATTTGTGGAGTTTTATTTGATAATTTATTTGTTTCTTCTCCCCCGTGCTGCCCATTGCGCTATAAAAATCAGAGCTCTATTCTCCCTCCTCCCCCAATTGGTTTGTTTGAAATAAAAAGCCTATAATTTTATCTTAATATCCCTATACATGTTTATTATCTTTGGTATTTTCCCCAGAATTCCATTTGCTGTGTATAAATGACCGATGCATCCAAATAGAATGGGCTCATTGTCTTATTGTTTCTGATATAAATATCATTGATAATATAGTAACATTTCTTCCTGAGTTATGATTCAGAAGAGATATTCATCCATTAATGGAATTGATAGGTCCAGGAAGCAATAAGTAGAATTCATTATGAAATTTATAATTGAAACTTCACTGGATAGATTTTATTCTTTCAAATGAAAGCTTAAATTCTCAGTACTGCAAAGCGTAGGGTCTCAACATTCTCTGAATTCATACACACTTTCTGAGCCATCTCATAATTGAAAATGGTGTATCATGGTAGTATATGGCTCTATTCAGCAAAATAAAGCTAAGTGATTTTTGAATTTGGATCATTTTGTGTCTTCACAGAGCTTTAGGTAGCTTAAAGAATCAGATTTAAACATACTTATGATCCTAGAGCTTGAACCCAGTGTCTCAAATAGTCATGCAACCTCATCTTTTAACTCCCACTCATCTCATTATATCTATAACTTGGGTTTATAGCTGTGCTGTTTATATGCCTTGCTGTTTACATGTCTGATGTGAACACTAAGGATGGTCAGGCTAATGTCAATCTTTTCATTCTTTAAAATGTTAAACATTTTCATGTCTTTTTGTTTATAAGAAAAAAAGTAAAACCAGATATAGCCTATGCACATGCTTGTCTTTTGTTATTACGGGACTCCTTTAGCAGTACACTTATTTATGTTGGATGGGCCTATCTTTAATGGATCAGAGTTTTTTGTTTTGTTTTGTTTTTGGCTTGGTTGTTTATTATTATTTTTTAAAACTGCCTATACGTGGTTATTCCCCTCTTTTCTCCCATTTGGCAAAAGACTATTCATTATCTCAAATGACATAGCAGCATAATTTTGTGGACAGAATGTTAATTTAAAAATCCAGAAACCTCTCTTCTTACACCATTTCTGCCTATAATTGTTTTTTGCACTTACTAGGTATTCAACCTATACTAATTAAATACAATTGTATTATCACTGTTGACCTCAGTTTTATCACGTAAAATTGTTTTTACATTAAATGTATGGCTACATATTTTCTGTGTCTGCTTTGTGTTAACATGAGAAAAATGAATTGCTATTTTTGGCTTCAGGAATGGCTTCATGTTAGTTGGAAGACATTCTGAAAATGACTTCAAAAGAGTGTTTTCTCCAGGAATGTTTTTGTTTGTACTCATTTCATTATTTGTACAATAAATATTTGAGTGCCTTTAATGTTCCAAAGACTACCTAGATAGCACAGTGAACAAAACATCACAATCCCTGCCCTCCAGGAGTTTAGAGTCTAGTGGGGGAGTGCAGATATTAAACAAAGATAAATATGAGTCAAATATAGGGCATGTTAGTGATAAGATCTGATTAGTGGAAGATAAGGGGAATCAGGGAAGGGGGGTTATGAAGGATAAAGTTAAATTTTTAAATAGAGTATTGAGGGAAAGCCTCACTGAGAAGGTGATTTCTGAGTAATAACTTGACGGAAATGAGGACCATCATACTTTTATTTTCCTTAATTGTATCATGGTAGTTCTTTGGTTGACACAACACCCTGATTGCATGGGCTTTGCTAATTGTGAGGTCAATAAAGGAATTTTTAAAATGATGACAATATTATGTGTTCTCCTATTCAGTTGTATTGTACAGGAAGGATCATAGCCATCGAATTAAATGTTGTTTGTTTGCTAATGAACAGGAAAGCGTACAACAAATATAATCTCATGAGTCCATTTTTATAATTTCTTTGTCAAGTACTTTTTAATTTAACTTGGAAATGTTTACATTTCATTTCTGTAGAACCTTTAAAGACCCAGAGGGTTTCAAAAGAGTTGTAAGACCGTAAAGCAATATGTTGTGTCTATTTGGCAGACAAATTTTACCCACTGCTCTTTAATATGTCAGATAATCAGTTACACAAAGGTAAAATTACTCAAAGGATAACATGACTGAGGACAAATTTGGACTAATAACGTCAAAATTTCAAGTATATAACAGTTTGAGTATATTAAGTACCCATTGTTGAAGTATTGAAAAAGAGGGAGATGTGTTTTTTTTAAATAGTGCTCTACAAAAATTAGTTTTAACATCTATTTTGTTTATTTGGGTTGCATTTTTCTTTCTGTAGTTCTATAGTATAACAATTTATACTTATAAATAGAAAATTGTAAAAGACTAAACAAATGACACCATGTTAGTAGAATTATGTTAAACAAGTAGCAATGATAAGATACAGAAATTATTTTAATTATGTTTATATGCATATTTACTTGTTCTTTCATTTCTAGTTTTAACAGTTCTTTAGAACATGACATGTAATTTTTTTCCTACATATTTAAATTTCTATTATAGTAGGTTGTCCACATACCTGTTTTGGATAAGTGGCTGATGTCTAAAGTTAATAATCTGTCAACTGAATAGTTTGTTGAAACCAAATTTCAACATGAGAGAACTGAACTATAGGAAAAGTCCAAAAAATTTTATTTTAAAATGTTAATTATTAAAAATATTTAATTTACTGGTAAAATTTTAAAAGCAACATTGCAACAATGGGGAAAAGCTGTCATTTCAACTGTTGGCACTAGAATAATTGTATATCCACATTTTAATGAGCCTCAATCCCTACATCATACTACACAAAGATTAATTCAGGGGGTCCATATACCTCATTGTAAAAGCTAAAACCATAAAGTTTTTAGAAGAAATCGTAAGAGAATATTTGATGACTTTAGAGGTTGACAGAGGTTGCTTAGGACACGTAATTATAAAATTTATTTTAATGATAAGAGCAATTTCATAGAAATTAAAAACTCGTCAAAAAAACCTGTTAAGAAAATCATAGCTTGAGATAAAATATTCTCAAAACCTGAGACAAAGGAATGTTGTTGGTCATATAGACACTTTACAGTTGACCAAAAGCACATGAAAAGGTGCTGAACCTGTAGCAATTAATAGGATTCTTGTTATAGTTTTCTTTGGTTCCTGTACTGAGTTCACTAAGGTTCTTAGATACCTGGGTTTTTATCTCAGGTTGAGTTAAAGACTTAATTTTTCCATCCTGAGGAAAGAAGTAGAAATGCAGTTGTAGTACATTGTTGGCTTTTACAATAGTTTTTTTTTTGACAGCTCTTTCTGCAGAAGAATGTGTTGAAAGAAAATTATTTTCTGGTCTTCTCACTCCATTTGAGAATTTTGAAGTACTGCGTTTATAATTATTCAGCTGTATTTGTTGCTGGCTTGTAATACAATAAAAAAAAATTTTGTCATTATTAAATTGAATTTGTCCCACAACTCATTGACACTTCTTTTTTTTTCCAGTTTTTTTTCCTATCTGCTTTATTTTGGATAGCTTTTATTGCTATGTGTTGAATTGCACTAATTTTTTGTGCCATGTCTAATCTGATGTTCAGTTTTATCTAGTGTATTTTTCATCTCAGACCTTTATTTGTTTAATCTCTAGAAATTCAATTAGGGTCTTTTTTATTTCCTCCATGTTTCTCTTTAACATGTTCATATTTTCCTCTATTTTCTTGAACATACAAAACATATTTACAATAGCTGATATATTGTCCTTGTCTACTAATTTTATCTTCTGTGTCATTTGGAGCTATGTATTGAATGATTTTTCCTCTCATTATGGGTCACACGTATATTCCTGCTTTTTTGCATTCTTGACTGGATGCTAGGCACTGAATTTTGCCTTGTTGGGTACTGGATGTTTTTATACTTTTTAAAAATATTCCTGAGTTTTGTTCTGGAATGCAGTTAACTTACTAGGAAACCTAGAGATCGTTTTGATTCTTTTGAGGCTTACTTTGAAGAGCAGCCTTTAATTGCGTGCTAATGTTTACCCACTACTGAAGAAATAAAGATCCTTCTGAGTACCCCACCAATGCTCCCATGTATTATTAGAAAGTTTTCTCACTTTGTCTGGTGGGAACAGGAGCTATAACTACCCCTGTTTGAGTCCCAAGGATTGTTCTGCTTATTCCATTCTGGTGGTTCTTCACCCAACATTGGGTAATTTCAGATGCATCTATTGATCAGAACTCAGCTGAAGACGTGAAGGAACCCTCTGCCAAATATCTGGAGCTCTCTCTGTGCTCTCCTTTCGGATGCTCTTAACTGGATTCTCAGTTTCAGTTCTTTCCTGTGCTGTGGCTTAGATCCTTCACTCAGTAAGCTGGAGCAGTCAAAGTTCACCTCATAATTTTTAGGAATCACTATCCTGTGCTGCCTGTTCAATATCTGAAAACTTTTTTCATGTATTTTGTTGAGTGTTTTAGTTTTGTAAGATAGAAGAGTGCATCTGGTCCCTGTTAACTTCATTTGGACAGGAAGTGGAAGGCCGCAGTTTTTCCAGCTTTCAATTTCTTACTAGAGACTTTTTGTCCCCCACCAAGAGTCTGTTCAGAGACAGGCTTCCATTCACTTACTATTTTCAAAGATGTGTCACTCAACATCGTTTATCACCAGGAAAATGCTAATTAATACCACAATGAAATACCACTATATACCTACTGGAATGGGTAAAATTAAAAACTGACACCAAAATATTGGCAAGGATGTGAGGCATCTGGAACACTCATACGTTGTGGTACAGCCACATTAGAAATGATATAACCACTTCATAAAAAGTTCTAGCATTTCGTATAAAATTAAAAATATACTTACCCCAGCAATTCTATACTTGCTTACCCAAGTGAAATAAAAATGCATTCACAAAAAGATTGGTTAGTATGTTTATAGCAGCTTTATTCTTAATAGCCCCAGACTGGAAGCAACCTAAGTGTCCCAGCAATAGTAGAGTAGATCCATGCACTGGTATATGGGTACAATGGAACACTATTCGGCATAGTACTACACGCATAGTGACTCCTTACAAAGAGTTCAATGTAGAAGGGAAAAAGTAGCTAACCTTAACAGTGCAGAAACCTGACAAACATCACCTCAGTGAAGTGATTCATATCAACAGTAAGTTACATTAATATAATGTGATGAGAATGGCACTTTACCTCAGTTGTCTTCCTCAAAACCAATAACACCTTTCTAATCATGAGAAAACCATCAGAAAAACGGCAGCTGAGAGAATTTGCAAAATACCTGACCAGCACTTCTCAGAACTTCTAAGAATACCAAAATAAGGAAATTCTGAGAAACTTAGAGCCTAGAGGAGAGAAAGGAGACATAAAGACTAAATGTAATGTATCCTTCATGGGATCCTGGAAGCCAAAAAGGACTTTGGGTAAAAACTAAGGAAATCTGAATAAAGTATGATCTTAGGTAGTAATGAACCAGTACTGGTTCATTAGTTGTGATAAATGTGCCATCCTAATGTAAGACAGGAGCAACAGAGTATGGGGTGTATGGAGCGCTCTGTACTAAGCAATTTTTCTGTAAATCTAAAACTAGTAAAAGTTTATTTTAAAAATACATATGAAGTTTATGGGTTATTAAAATGTTATAAATATTGGACTGTAGGAATGCCGAGTGAGAACAGAACTCATAGGTTCTGAATGTAGTGGAGTATTTGCTCTTCTGTAGCCAGATAAGGAGAATAGGACAATGTAATAAGTTTTCTTGAAGCTAAAGTAATACAATTGAAAGGATTGTTCTTTATTCTAAGATTGCTTCTAGAGTTTGTAATGTTAACAATATCTTTTGCTTTGAAATGATGCTAGTAGGTTTGATCTACCAATAATGAAATAGCACTACAATAAAAAGTTGATTATTAGTTCCTGAAATCAAAAAGTCTGAGAGCCAGAGCATTTACCAATTCCTGAAAAGTTTCAGAAACTTGCTCCTCCTTTTTTGGTCAAGCCAAAATACTATTACTGCTTTACGGTGTTTCTCATAAATCTACCTCTACATATTTTTAAGACTCTAGATGGGTTTCTGATGCTTTCTGACACCATTAAGCAAAGGAAAAAAAGCAGAAGAACCAAGTAAAATAAAAGCAAGGATATCCCGCAATCTCATCTGGCTTCCAGTGTTAAAAGGAAATGCTACGATCTTCCACAATTCAGAATCCAAGGAAAGAACTCATTATTTTTGGTCTAATCAGTAAGGTAGAAAATGAAGACCCTGGAGAAGATGGCACCCTCAGGGCAATGGATTCAGAAGGTGAGGGGTAGAAATCTGCGTAACGGAACCCAGTAAGGTTCATCATGGGTTTTTATGTTTTAGGGTGGAGTGAGCTGGGGTGTTTTCTTCCTAGATTACAAGGTTGGAACTTGCGCTGACTAACCTTTTGAGGTTATCTGAAAATTGAAACCTCCATCAATTTCTGCAACGGCTATTGCCTGTGTGGTAACAGTTAACGTTAAAAAAGCAAGGCCAAGTTCCAAGTGTTTTCATTGATAATCATACCTCTATAAACTAAGTGTATGTTTTAGTGATGTGTATCTTTCAAATGTGCATTAGTTTTCAGAGTAAATATTTAGTAGTTAGTATTTGCCACTGTAATGTATGCTGTGCATTTAAATGTGAACAAGAGAGTCTGCTCTGAAGTACCTTAACCTAGTTAAGACAAGGTTGCCATATGGAGTGGTAAATGCTTTGTTAAGAACTAATATAAATTTGTTTTTTAGGGAAAACTTTATAATGGACAAAAGCTGCCTTGAAAGTTGGAGTTTGTGTTGCTGAATCTTTGAATGTTAAGAAAATGAAGATGTTAGGAGTTATCAGTACTCATAATGTTAAGAATAATCAAGGCGGGAAATTCAAACAGCAGTTGGAATAATACTGAAAGTTACATTCTAGAATCATAGATGTGGGGATAGCAGTATGAAACATTTAAACCACTATTTTTGAAGTCTGGGAATCTGAATTATAAGCGCTTTGAGCAGGGTTTCTTATTCATAAGATAAAGGAGAAAATAGATGGTCTGTCTCAGTCTCTTTCCAAAAATTCTTCATCTTTGTAGTTGCTAATGAAACAAAACAGAAAACACTAAATCTATAGAGCATACATTTATCCAGAGACAAAGCTAGAGGAACCTAGAGGTGGGGTTTAGATTAGAGACAGTGAAAGAAGGGATGAGATTCATTCTGCAAAGAGGAGAGGCCATCTAAGAGTCCACATTCAGCCCCAAGCAAACACCATGTGATGGTGTCAGAAGAAGAAAATTATTTGCTACTAGGCAAAATGAAGAATGGGATAGCAGCTGTTTTCCTGAATCTTATCAATTTTAACATTTGTAGTTGTTTAAGATGGCCGACTCAAACTCAGACATCTTCCTCGGTTGCACTGCTCCTGAGGTTGAATTTGTTAGATTGGCTGGGGCTTCCAGCTAAGAGCAAGTTGAATTACAGGTACGTTTTGTGAGGTAAGTTTATGTATTTTACTGTCACTTCCATGGTTGGTTACTGCTGGCCATCCAAGTATAGGACTGATTTTTAGAATATCGCCAACTCCCACTGTGCTGACTCATCCAGCCTCATGTCATGAGGTGCTGGGCCAGAGATGTGTCACCTAATAAAAATTACGTTATTTTTCCGGATTTTCTAACATCTGTATTTTCAGTGTTATAATTGTGTTTTGATATGATTTTCATTCTAAGTAACCACTTTTTAACCTAATTTTATATACATGATTACGTATTTTCCTTGAGAATCCCCCTAAATTGTTTATGTTTCAGGATCCACAAAACCTGAATCTGCCCATGTTTAATTCATCTAATGGAACTTTAACTCATTCACCCTTCTGCTCCAATAATCAGTCAGTCAAACAAACAGTAAATTTGTCCGTCTGGCTGCTGATGTACAGAAGAACAAGAAGGTAAATTTTTTATTTTGCATTTAGACATACAAATCTTTAAAAAATAACTCCCTGGTTGAGGTAGTGTTTTCACCTGCCTTATGTAACCAGTTGTTCGAAAATTCTGTCTACCATATAGTTCATTTTTTGTTTAATGCTGAGAGAGGATGAGAGGCACAGTAATGGTTCTAGGACGAGGCTACATTGTCAACCAGGAGGTAAGTAGGCCAGAAAAAGGAGACTGAGAACTTAGAAAACCTTGCCCAGCCACATCCCTATTTATCATAAGCCTGACATTTACAAAGAAGCTGTGGACAAAGGAACCGGCCTCAGTAGTGAACTTATAGCTAGGCTGGATTTTAGGAAGCTGCTTCCAGAGACCACGTAGCAAGGGGATAACTATTTAAAAATAATTCTTTAAGCCTCCTGAGGGGTGTGGCAGCTTTCCTAGACTTGATTTTTCTCAGATGAATGGGTAAATTGTTAAAATAGTTGGCATGTGGAGGAAGCTGATTGGACAGATGCGGGCCAATGTAAGACGAGGTTTAGGTGAGTGAGTTTTGAGAGTTACTTTATAAGTAAGAATATGTAAGTGAAAGGATCTAGGGAAGGTAAGACACATTGATTCAAATCCCAGCGATACTACTTGATGTGGCCCAGTTTCCTCTGCTGTGTCACGAGGATAACAGTACCTTCCATAGAGGTTGTCATAAAAATAAAACAGATAATCAATGACTGACGCATAGAAGATCAGGAGTTCATAATCTGGGGTACACAAATGACATTGAGAAGGGAGAGTGCTCAGCAGACTCCTTAAAACTTCATGCAAATGTTGGTGTGTGTGAACATTTTGAAGAAGTGGTTCATAAATTTTATCAAATTCTCAAAGAGATCTGTGGCTAAAAATAGGTTAGGAATCATTGAAATAAAAGCTCATGTATGTTCGAAAATGAATTGCAAAGGGAAAGGTCTGATATTTCTTAGAAGTAAAATAGTCATCAAAAAGTAAAAGAGCTGTGAAAGAAGAAAGATTATAATGGGAAAGTAATCAAATTTACATTGATTATGAAGTAATTATATATTTGTACTGAGTGGTCAGTGCTATTCTTACTTTGTAAATATATTTCTATTTCTGTGATGAAGAGTATAAAATATTTTCTTTCGTCATGCCATGAAAATACGGTTGACATTTTCACTGCAAATAATTTTTAAAAGCATTGGCGTGGAATTTTAAAATTAAGGACATAGTCCTGGCCCTATACCTTAAAAATTCTGTGAATTTGGCAAGTTATTTACCGCAGTTTCTCCAAGTGTAAAATAGTGATAAACAACTTCTTAGCAACATTTTAAAAATTGACTAAGTGAAAATATGTTGAATTTCTTTGAGGGAAGGAACTATTTAAAATCAAGGTGTTACAGCATATTTTTCTTTCAAAATTTAATCTACTCTATGCATTTTAACAATGATATCTCAGGAAATTCATTTTAATCATTTATTGAGCTTAAACTATTGGAATCTGTACTTTAAAGTCCTTTGGTATTGATGGTTGACATCATAAATAATCACTTTCTTTGCATGTCTAGTGGGTTTTGGACAGCTGTATCATCCCAGTGACATCCTATTGCCAAAGTCCAAAATCCCCAAGCCCCGTAGCACACACTCATTCACCATCACCCAGCTAATCCTGTGCCTCATTGTATTCTTAGCATAAAAATCACCTTCTCAAGGGGTCCAACTGTCCCCTCAGTTGAACAGCTTCCTCTCTTGCACTTACAATTACTTGTTCAACTCTTGTTTTCCCTGCCAGACCATCAGCACCAGGTGGCAAGAACTGAGTTTTTCTTTCTACTGTATCTCTAGAACTTAACAAGTAGCCTGTTTTATAGCAAGCCCTTTAAAAAAAAAAAAAGATTATTGTTATCATTAGTTATTTTGAAACTATCTTAAATTTACAGCAAAGTTTCAAGTACAGTACAAACAACGTTTTTTAAAAAAATTTGCTGAACTATTTGATAGTGAATTGCTCACAAAATGCCTCTTCACTTCCTATTACTTTAGTGCACTATCTTGCCAAACAAGGATATTCTCCTATGTAATGACAATACAACCATCAAAATCAGGAATTTTATACTGATCCATGACTTCATTTAAACTTGAGACCACAGTCAAGTTTTGCCAGTTGTCACAATAATGGCCTTTATTGTAATCCAGTGCAGAATCAGTCACTGAATTAAGTTATCATGTCACTATTCCAGTCTTTCAGTCTGAAATAGCACCTTCATTTGTTCTTGGCTTTCACGGCCATAACGATTTTGAAGACTTTAGGTCAGTTATTTTATAGGATGGCCCTCAATTTGGATTTGTCCGATGTTTTCTTACGAGGAAATTCAGGTTATTTAATTTTGGCAGGATTATTACAGACGTGCACACCTTGCTTTTCTCATTGTATCCTATCAGCTGACACATACTGATGATGTTCACTTTATCCCTTTATTAAGGTGGTGTCTGCCACTATAAAAAAGTTCTTCATCCTTTTTAATAAGTATTTTGTAGAGAGGTGCCTTGAAACTCTAAATATCTTGATTCTTACCAAATTTACAATTTACTAATTTCTTTAAATCATATGAACTCATGTTTATTAAATGGGTCATTATCTGTCACTGTCATTTGATGCTCATATTTTCCCACATTTTGCTATTAGAAGTTCCTCCAGTGACCTTTTGACATGTCCCCATTATCCTTTGAGCACTTCCTTCCTTTCCAGCACAGCGAGACATACCAGACTCATACTGCATTTTCCCTAATCTGGAATCAGTCATTTCTCTAAGAAACCCTAGTTTCCTTTAGTGGAAAATGGTATTTAGAAATCATGAGTTGTACATTTAGTTATGTTTTATTGCTTTTGGATTGTCATTGTTCCCAGACCCTCTCAGTGAGAGGACAGAGCTATGAAATACTCGTGTGTTAATGCACACACACATGAAAACATGCAGACATACATACACATTTACAATTACGTTGATCTTCAAATCCAGCAATATGTATTGACAATCATGGGGCTGCCCCTCCCCCAGGCATGGATACTTTTCTCAGCCCACCTGATGCTGTAAGGACTGCATTGCTCAGAAAGGGAGGTAGAAAAGATTACTTTTTAAATGTCTGAATAAAAACTAACCAGATGTTACTGACTTTTGTTTCAAGTTCCTCTGTGTTTTATCTCTTTCCAGACTAGTTTCCATTTCTCTGGGACTATGATAGGGAGAGTTCTGCTTTGTAAGAAGGATATGAAAAAGAGTCAGTGCTTGCTTTTATCAAAAGTTTTTATATTAGTTTAGCTCAGTAGTTCTCAACTGGAGCACTATTCACATTTTGGCAGGAAATTCTTTATTGTAGGATGGTCCCACATGCTGTTAAGATGTTTTGTATCTCTGACTCTCCACTCACTGTTGCCATCAGAGCTCCACCCCCCCTCACTAAAATACTTGGAATAACAAAAGCAAGAAAAGCACTTGTATGCATTTCCAGCTGCCTCCTAGAAAGCCATCCTTCCCCTACCTGAGAATCCCTTTGCAGTTTGTATAATAGCTGGTTCCTAATACATTCTTAGGTTCATACTAGTAATTCACATGAAAACTCAGAGAACACTGTGAGTGTAGAAAACTCAGTGTCTTCTACATCAACTGGGTTAGTCTTGTCAAATCAACGCTCTTTTGATCAATACAAATTACATGCTAAAAAAAAAAACAAACAAAACTAAGAATAACTTGAAGATCTTCAGGAATTGATTAAATAAAATAATACATTTGTTGAAAAAAAATTAACATGCTTTTTGGCTTGGTAAATGTCCCCCGTTAATTCTATTTTGGGTTCTGAGGCCTAAAGCCAAGTGCTGTTTGTAAAGAGGTTTTTTTCTATCGTTGAAATGTCTCTGAGATTAACTGAAGTATGTGAGCCATAAATACAAAGTTGTCTGAAGCAACTGGGTTATCACTGTTGAAAGACCCAGTGCCATATTTGAAATGCATGTTATTAGCTTTTTAGGTATCTATTTTCATGGGAATGGTAGGTTGTTTGGGTTTAGGCAAGTCAGCTTCTAGTTAATAGTCAGGACTAACTCAGCAGGGCTAACTAGATAGGAGTTGAGGGCCTCCAGGGCCACCCATGTCTGTCACACCTGCTGATATGCAGGCGATGCTGCCCTTGCCCTGATTACACATGGATAGGCCAGGGCCCGCAGGCTGTTGGAACAAGTTTATTCCCCTTCACCATTGGTGTGGACAGCACAGTGGGAAGAAACCATATCCTTCAACTAGCGATCTGTTTCTTCCCATTGTCTCAGTTTATTTGGGCGGCTATAACAGAATTCCATAGATTGGGTAGCTTATATATAAACAGTAGAAATTTATTTCTCATGGTCCTGGAGGCTGGAAGACCAAGAGCAGGATGGCAGCATGGTCAAGTTCCAGTGAGGGCCCTCTTCTCGGTTACAGACTGCTTTCCTCTGTCTTCACATGGCAGGGGGAAAGAGCTCTCTGGGATCTCTTACAAGGGCCCTAACCCCACCCATGAAGGTCCCACCTTCATCACCTAATTACTCCCCAAAGGCTCTGTCCACTAATAGGGTTTTCACATGAATTGGCCCCACCTTCATCACCTAATTACTCCCCAAAGGCTCTGTCCACTAATAGGGTTTTCACATGAATTGGGGAGTGGGGGGCGAATGCAAACATTAAGTCCGTTGTACACTGGGACTCATTAAGAGCCTGCTTATGATTTGAGTCCTTTTTTATAGTAGGAAAAAGTCTAGTTCCATCAACTATACAAATATTAGAAGGGGAAATAAAGTTCACCCCATGCTATGTTTGAAAAAAAATTACCACCTTAGACTGAGAATAAGCTCTGTATGACCAGTGGGGTGCACCTGCTCTCTTTTGGGTAGAACCCATCACTTACCAAATATGTAAGTGCTTCCCCACACTTCACAGCTCTCTTGGAGTTAGGCAGGGACACGTGGCTAGTTCTGTCAACTAATGTGAGCAGAAGTGATGTGTGTCGCCGCAGCCTCACATTTGTAAGGATATGTTCATCTTTTATGCGTGCTTTCAAGGGAACTAAATTTGAGTTGTGCTAAAACGATGTAGAATGTTTCTAAGATAATTTTCAACTGCCCCAGGAAATGGAAGACATTATTGCACTGGTATAACCCCTTTGTTTAGAAACTAATGTGTGATTTTGTTTGGTTTGGGTGTGAACAACTTTGAACCAGGGTTGATATGATCCATTAGCTAGAAGGACCTAATCTGAATGAGATTGATTCAGTAATTTAAAGACAAAAGTAAACTGGAAAATTGTGTCAACATGACAGTGTTTTAGTGCTCTTCAGTTAGTGGTTTAAACCATCAGAAATTTAACTCAAAGAGAAAGTCATACACTATAAAATGCATAATCCACTACGTGTTATTTCAAGGGCACACCAAAGGCTGCATTAGCAGGCTCTTGTCGGTACCTATGAGTTGGCCTCTTTCAGTTCATTTAGGATCCTGGACAGATTTAACGGGCGCGCGTGCGTACACACACACATATTTAGGGTATCTTATCGTAAGCCAAATATTTCTTCATCTGAGAACTGTTTAGATTTTTAATTACTTGGTGCTGTTGAAAAATGAAGATTTTGTACATTGTGTCCTTATGACCATTTTTTTTTTTTTGCACTTGGTGAACAACAAAAACAAAGAGAAAAAACACTGAACAATTTCACACCTAAAAGGGAAGGAGTTGATTACTGTCATTTTGATGATGTGCCTTTTATACGTTTACAGTGGTTAAGAAAGACTTTATGGTTTGGAGCATGAGCACTTTAAAGTGATTCAAAATTATTGAAGAGCTACAAATTTTATAAAGTGCTTCAATTTGTTACTGACTAGAGCGGCAATGGAACGATTCAGCAGAGCTTTTAGTACTATGCACAGCCTGCAAATGCTCTCCTAATCTTCCCAGGTGTCACTGCTTTGCACGTGGGGGCTCTGAATGTTGCTGCCCAGAGACGCGCCGCTGCTGACAGCCTCAGAGCCTCTGTTCTGGAGACCTCTGTGCCACAAAAGCAGCACTCACACGTGGCCATCATCTTGGTAGTGCTGCAAACTCCCAAACAGCCTTCTGTTACCTGGCTTTCCTAGAATTAAAAACTGTTGGTCTAAAGGAATTGCTGGACTATTGGTCACTTAATTTGGTGGCTGGATGAGCATAGGTACATGGGGAATGGAAAATAAGTGGGATAACGGTGGGACAGGTGGCTCAGACACTACAAAATGAGAAAATCACCTTTAATCCCTTCGAGATACGCAAGAAACTATCATTTAAAAAGTTGATGGTTTTGAGAGACACTAAAACTTTAAGAGCAGGTTTTAATGATTTATTTCTGCTTTGCCATCAGCTTGCGTTATTTTGCTGGACCTTGATTTGCATGTTTTACAGGAACAGTAAGTAAGCCCTGCTGTGTCAAATGGGGAAAAATAAGGCATAATCTTTGAAATGTAAAATGACCGGGTGGCTTAGATATTGACTTGTAATACAGGATTCCACTAAAGCGCATGTATAATTTTGCCTTTTAAAATGGATTTACACTGCCTGATCACTGCACTGTACACCTGAAGCTGAACAATAATGAATGCCAACTATAATATTATATATAAAAAAAACAATGGATTTACACAGCTGAAATGCTTCCTGAATAGCACATGGCTCCTCCATGTGATGGCTATAAATGGCACAATACTTTGTTTCTATAGAACTAGAGTTGTCAGGCTCAACTAGTTTATTAAGGAGAAGGCAATCTTAAATCAGAACAATGCTAAATGCATAAAAGTTCAAAGCCATAACCAATTCAGGAGTAGGGGCTGGGCGTGTAGCAGGTCTTTAGTGAGACACTAAGAGTGTCTGGAAAACCCTTGGTCTGTGTGGTGACTTCACACAGATGACCCTTACCAGAACTGAGGGGAGTCCACATTTCCAAGACTTACCTACCTCACCAGTGTGCTTTTTAACACCATGCTGGTGATTATTCATTCTATTCAAAAGTATGATGCACCCTTTTAGAAGAGGACCTTCCATGTTAGAATATAGCTTACAACTTTTAAAAGCAACACGTTATTCCAATTTTTGTGAATAAGGAATAGAGAATTTGCATTGCAATTTATTAATATAATTAAGTGTCCATCACCCCAAAATTGAAAGCATTTCTATCTGGTTGTCTTGGTGGAGAGTTTCCCATGAATGCCTCTTATATCATGTAAAATATGAAATGAGACTGAATTCTGACATCCAAAAATTCAGAGCCAAAATATGGTAAGGCAGAGAGTCCAGTTCATCATACTCCCTCAAGTAGAACAGTGGAAAGATTATATGTCATTTTAGGATCAGAAATTTCTAGGGAATCAAATCTCTGCTTCCCTTCTTTCCTTAAATGAATTAATACCTGCAAAGAACTTAGAGTGCTTGACTATGATTATTTTACCACTTATTTTATTATTTCCTCCCCTTCTTTCCTTGCTTATATTCTTTCTCCAAATAGTCATGTGTATCCCTATCTTTTTTTGAGATGCTGCTTTCTCATATCAGGAAAATTAGAATTGATGGTGACTTCCACCTCTCTGTTCTGAAGGGCCCCCAATAATACTGTTTCAAATGTGTACACTGACCCACGCCGAGTGTCACAATCTGGCCCTTGCAGCACTCTGTTGGGGAATTTCAGCCAGATTCATTTAGTTCTGCCTGATCCACTTTGTGGTTTATTTGATTAAAATGCAATAGATGTTTATAAACAGAACATTAAAATATTCAGGCATTGTGTCTTCAGTAAGAAAAATCTTAGCTACAACTTGAAATTGCAAAAACCTAGTAAGATAATCAGGAATGGGAGATATCTGTCCTTATTTCCAAAGGAGATGGTTAATAGTAAGTAAAGGGACATTTGCTTATTGAATTATTTAATATTTTAATTCAGCTCCTAGGCCAAACAGGTATGGTATAAAACTAACTGTGCCTCAAGAATGTTATTTTACATAACAAGATGATTATGTCTAAATTTCCATTCAGTGACTTTCTTAGAGTTGATCTAAGAATGAAAGTTCGTCTGCCTTTAGTGCTTCTGTATGAAACTATTTTTTTTTAATTCTGTAAGTTAGGCACTTGTTTTTAAGTTAAATACATTGAATGAGTGCAAACATTTTATAAACTGGATATTATTTTGATTCAACTTTATGCCATGGAAAGCTCTTTCCTTCTCATTTCTACCTGTCAAAATCCTATCCCTCGTTTTCTACTGGATATTGCAGTCATCCTGGCTAACAGCGACCTTTCCCTCCTTTGAATGCCTATCACTGCACTTGCAGCATCCCCGCTGTGATATTTATCACATACTGGGGACTCTCAGTCTTAATACATCTTAGTAATTTCCCAAACCTAAGTGTCAGTTTCAGAACCTTGTGTGGACACGTAATTCATTTAGCGTTTACTCGATGCCTGTATCAGTTGATCACAATACAAGAGCTATAATAGCCAATGGAGATGCAGGGGTGAAAAACAGACCTGACCATAGCCCTGTGGAGCTGATCTCTAAGGTGAATAAATTAACTAGGGTTAAAGAGTGTGTATCATTTGCAGTAACAAGTTTAATGCTATGAGTATTGTGAGAGTACTGAAGATAGTTTTGAGGAAGGATCTAAGACTGTTTGTTGATAAACAGACCTACATCTTGTAATGAAATACCAACTGTTGGTGTGTATGCTTTTGCTACAGGTAGGATTTTCTAGTTTCTTCAAGTGGCTTTTGAAAAGATGTGTGGTATAAATAAATTTCAGTAAACCCAACATTGTCTTTTCTAGGCTCATACTGCTAACATAGGATCCCGTAAAAATAAGCATTTCATATCCATTTCACTTTATGAAGCATAGGCTTGAAAAAGAAAGTTATGTTTGGTCATTCAAATCATCAAAGATTGTCTTAGAAGTAACTATCTTTTCAATTTATACTGTAAATTAAACTCAGCTTCATGATTGAGAAGAAACTGCCAATAAAAAGCAATAAATCAGGTATAGCATAAAAGACATATAGACAATATTAAAAATTATTTAATTGTTATAAACATAAGTTTCTGGTTCAATACGGTAGTCTGACCTTCCTAGAACATTAATAGATTACAGAAAACTATCTTTAAATGTCTAAAAGAACGTAAGAGTCTAACAGCAAAAAAGAAATTTTGAAAAAAGTTCTGGAAGTTGAAAAATGGATGGTGGAGTGTCAGTTGCTGGGAAGAAGCAGCCATTACCTAGAACATGTGCAGAAGTGACAACAGGCAAAGAGGGGGCCAATTTAACCTGTGGGACCCCGGAAGTCTCAGAAATCATTCAGGGGCATGAGAGGCCCCCACCCCAGTATGTAGAGGAAAGGCCTTTTACCATTTCTCAAACAAATAAAATAAAGGACCTTCTCTGGAGAAATTGCCAAACTTGGTTCAGGGAAGCTTGTGCAGGCATTGACACCCAGAACAAAGACCTGAGTTTTTGCTAGTATGTGATCTTCAATAAAATGGCCAGCTTCCCAAGCTTCCCAATCACATTTCATTAATTGAACTGTCAGTAAATAAGACCCTACCTGGGTTGAGAGAGCTACCAGTCAGCCATTTTACTATATCCTAGTTGTAAGCAGAAGCCAAATATCTCTAATCATTTGAGAAAAGCCAACAACATGAATGAGAAAGGCCAAGAAAACCAGTCATAAAAAAAGAGCAGTGGACAAGGAGATAACAGCACCCTGAAAGAAGCAGGTAGCTCAGGAACATGACCACCAAAATCTTTAGAAATTCTAATTTATACCACAGAAAGATTAGAAAATGGATCAGTAAAAGAAGAACAGACTGCTGTGGGGCCGGCCCGGTGGCTCAGGCGGGTGGAGCTCCGTGCTCCTAACTCTGAAGGCTGCCGGTTTGATTCCCACGTGGGCCAGTGGGCTCTCAACCACAAGGTTGCCAGTTCGATTCCTGGACTCCCGCAAGGGATGGTGGGCAGCGCCCCCTGCAACTAAAGATTGAACATGGCACCTTGAGCTGAGCTGCCACTGAGCTCCTGGATGGCTCAGTTGGTTGGAGAGCATTCTCTCAACCACAAGATTGCCGGTTTGACTCCTGCAAGGGATGGTGGGTACCACCCCCTGCAACTAGCAACGGCAACTGGACCTGGAGCTGAGCTGTGCCCTCCACAACTAAGACTGAAAGGACAACAACTTGAAGCTGAACAGCACCCTCCACAACTAAGATTGAATGGACAACAACTTGACTTGGAAAAAACAAACAAAAAAAAGTCCTGGAAATATACACTGTTCCCCAATAAAGTCCCCAATAAAATCTTTAAAAAAAAAAAAAAAAAAGACTGCTGTAAAAAATAGGATGCTATGAAAAAAATTATAGATCAAGTAAGTGCTCTTGGTATTTTAAAAATGTGATTATCGGACTAAACAATTGGATGGTTGAACAGTAAAATTAAGTATATTTCAAAGAAAGTAAAACAAATAGGAAAATAAACGGAAATGCAAGAGAAGAAGGATTAATCTCAGAGGCCAACCCCCAACTAATAGGAATTTCAGAAACAGGAAGAAGGCGACTGAAGAGAGGAACTGGAGTTGAAGGACATGAGTAATTAGAAAGTATCCATTGTATGTTCAAAACAGTGAATAAATGAAGACCCACATTAGATACATTATTTAAAATTACAGAACACTAAGGATAAAGAGAAGGCTCTAAAAGCTTCCAAAGGGGGTGTGAAGGAGAGACTGGTACTTGATGTGATTGCTCCCTGATTGCTACCCGACCCTTAGCTAGATCCAATTAGACTGGGGGCAGAACAGAGATTGCTTCCCCTAAATCCCCTCAGAGACTGTCTGTCTCCTCTCCCCTCCCCTGTGCTCCACAGTGTGCTGGTGTGTGCTGGTTCCTGGAACAGGCCATTGCTCCACCCTGGGCAGGTATGTAAAGCATTTTTTCCCCCTTATCTGGGGCAGGTCATGCATGAGTACCCCTATACTTCCTGCCCTGTCTATATAACTCCTTAGCACCTGCCATATGTCGCAAAAGACATCCATGTCATCTCACTCCCCTCTGAGATACACCTCATCTATGTTTCCTTAATAAACTCTTACAGTAATGATGGAGTTGTCAATCTCTTTCTATAGTCTCTCAGCCCCCAGGAAATGTTATGTAACAGGTGGAAAAAGCCTGACCCTTTGCAAATGCATGAGTATGGATTAATTTTCTCCTCAGCCATAGCAAAAGATAGTGGATGGATGTCTTAAAATTTCTGTGGGAAAATATTTTAAAACTAGAATTCTACACCCAGCCAAATTGTCGATAAAGTGTGAAAATTGAATTAACAAAAACATTTTTGGACAAGACAGTCTCATAAAAATTGTCTCCCACATGCTCAACTTTAGGAGATTACTTCAGCAAAATGTGGGGAGGAGGGAGGAGTGATCTAAAAAAGAATTGCATGAGCTTCAATGCAGAAAGCATTGGCTACAACCCAGGAGAGTAATGAAGGGGTGTCTCAGCCTATCTGTTGTGCAGACATCTTGGAGATAAATTTGTCAAGACTGGAGCAGAAAATGAGAAGGCTCATGGAGGGAATCTCAGAGAAATAGTAGATTTCCAAGACTGATACCATCCTTGAGAAGTTGCAAAAGTTAGGGGGGCAACAGAGAATTCAAGGAAAAAGAAAGGCAATGGGAAACTCCAGAAAAAACAAAAAGCTGTACAAGATGAAATGCAATTATGGTTGTACAATAAATAATACTTACATTGCCACAATTTAAAAATTTTATTGACTTTCAATTTTATATTCAACTTATAAAAAGTATATAAACGTAGTTTTATGAATGAAAACAAAATAATACCAATTTTGGTAAGACATACAAAGAATACTATTTTAGTGGTAAAACATGAGATTAAGCTAGCGTAAAATCAAAGGAGATTTTCTGGGGTTGATGCTTCAAGAAATGCATGTGAAAACCTATTATTTAAATTGAAAATGCAAACAATGTAGAAGCAAATAACAGTGATAAAGTTATATTGGGAAAAGATGTGGGAAATGGTACAGGTAAGCTATAGCTGCATTTCCCATTAATAAAAATATATATACAAGTATTTAGCAATATGATGGTAATCTTCAGAAAAAGAAAAATCAGAAACAGTTTAAAACATTTAACATGATTCTTTATGAGGGGATATAATGAAAGTGGAGAAAGTTAGGGCTGGATATTATGGCTTTTCATTGTAAGTCATCTATACTATTATAAAACATGTATATGCTTTGATAAAATTAAAAATATTACATCAATATGTAATTAAATATAACAAATATATCATAGGTAGGTAGGTAGGCAGATAGATAGATAGATAGATAGATAGATAGATAGATAGATAGATAGATGACAGAGAACGCTTACAGGAGAATTAATGACCAGATTAAAAAGACTGTCCACTCTTATTTCAAGCTCCCTCGTGTTCCTGCAAAGTCTTTCTTATATTCCAGGCCTCCTCCAGTTGAGATGTTCTTAATACTTCCAAGGCAATACATTTGGTGGGGGTGGGAAGAATGTTTACAAGTTTGTCTCTGACATACAAAGAACATAACTGTTTGGTTTAATATTAAGTGTAATAGAAAATTTTTCTGAAAATATCGAGATGGGAAAAACAAAAGTGGGGATGTTGTGGAAGTAGCTAGGGGAGCCTAACCTAACTGAATATTGGCATTTCTATTTTCAAAGTAGAGTTAATGCTGCAATTAGGATACAATTCAATCCTATAATCTATGTCCTACATGATAATAATTGATATTTATTACATACATATACTAAGCACTTTGTATCCATTGCATTTAATCATTACAATTCCATGGGGTTAGTATTTTTATTGCCAATTTATACTTAAAGAACTAAAGTTCAGAGGGTTAGGTAACTTGGTCCAGATCTCACAATCAAAAACTAGGGAGTTAAGGATGTGATTTCTTTTTTTTTTCTTTTTTTGCCTTTTTTTTTTTTTTTTAATTTATTGGGGATGACAATTGTTAGTAAAATTACATAGATTTCAGGTGTACAATTCTGTATTACATCATCTATAAATCCCATTGTGTGTTCACCACCCAGAGTCAGTTCTCCTTCCATCACCATATGTTTGATCCCCCTTACCCTCATCTGCCCCTTACCCTCTGGTAACCACTAAACTATTGTCTGTGTCTATGAGTTTTAGTTTCTCATGTCTTGTTCTTTTGTTGTTTTTGGTTTATATACCACATATCAGTGAAATCATATGGTTCTCTGCTTTTTCTGTCTGACTCATTTCACTTAGTATCATACTCTCAAGATCCATCCATGTTGTCACAAATGTTCCTATATCATCTTTTCTTACCGCCGAATAGTATTCCATTGTGTATATATACCACAACTTCTTTATCCATTCATCTATCGAAGGACATTTTGGTTGTTTCCATGTCTTGGCCACTGTAAACAAAGCTGCAATGAACATTGGAGCACACGTGTCTTTATGGATAAATGTTTTCAGATTTTTTGGGTAGATACCCAGGAGAGGGATTCCTGGATCATATGGTAATTCTATTCGTAATTTTTTGAGGAACCTCCACACTGCCTTCCATAACGGCTGCACCAGTCTGCATTACCACCAACAGTGTATGAGGGTTCGTTTTTCTCTACAGACTCCAACACTTGTTACTATTTGTCTTGTTGATGATAGCCATTCTGACTGGGGTGAAGTGACATCTCATTGTGGTTTTTATTTGCATTTCTCTGATGATTAGTGATGTTGAGCATTTTTTCATATGTCTGTTTGCCATTTGTATGTCCTCATTGGAGAAATGTCTCTTCAGGTCGTCTGCCCATTTTTCAATTGAGTTGTTTGTTTTTTTGTTGTTGAATTTCATGAGTTCCTTATATATTTTGGATATTAGCCCCTTGTTGGAGGCAGTTTGCAAAAACCTTCTCCCATTCAGTTGGTTGCCTCTTTATTTTGTCGATGGTTTCTTTTGCTGTGCAGAAGCTTTTGAGTTTCATATAGTCTCATTTGTTTATTTTAGCTTTTACTTCCATTGCCTTTGGAGTCAAATTCATAAAATGCTCTTTGAACCCAAGGTCCATAAGTTTAGTACCTATGTTTTCTTCTATGCAGTTTATTGTGTCAGGTCTTATGCTTAAGTCTTTGATCCATTTTGAATTAATTTTGGTACATGGTGACAGATAGCAGTCCAGTTTCATTCTTTTGCACGTGGCTATCCAATTCTCCCAGCACCATTTATTAAAGAGGCTGTCTTTCCTCCATTGTATGTTTTTAGCTTCTTTGTCAAAAATTATCTGTCCATATTTATGTCGTTTTATTTCTGGGTTCTCAATTCTATTCCATTGGTCTGTGTATCTGTTTTTCTGCCAATACCATGCTGTTTTGATTATTGTAGCCCTGTAGTACAAGCTAAAGTCAGGGAGTGTGATACCTCCAGTATTGTTCTTTTTTCTTAAAATTGCTTTGGCAATTCGGGGTCTTTTGTGGTTCCAAACAAATCTGATGATTTTTTGTTCTGTTTCTTTAAAAAATGCCATTGGAATTTTGATGGGGATTGCATTAAATCTGTATATTGCTTTGGCTAATATGGCCATTTTAACTATGTTGATTCTTCCAATCCATGAGCACGGAATGTCTTTCCATTTCTTTGTGTCTTCTTCAATTTCTTTCAAAAATATCTTATCGTTTTCAGCATATAGGTCCTTCACATCCTTGGTTTAGTTTATTCCTAGGTATTTTATTCTTTTTGCTGCAATTGCAAAAGGAATTGATTTTTGTGTTTCTTTTTCTGAGATTTCATTGTTAGTATATAGGAATGCAGTGGACTTTTGTACATTGATTTTGTAGCCAGCAACATTACTGTATTCGTTGATTGTTTCTAATAGCTTTTTGGTGGAGTCTTTAGGGTTTTCTATATATAGCATCATGTCATCTGCAAAGAGTAATAATTTAACTTCTTCATTCCCAATTTGGATGCCTTTTATTTCTTTCTCTTACCTGATTGCTCTGGCAAGCACTTCCAACACTTTGTTGAAAAGCAGAGGTGATAGGGGACAGCCCTGTCATGTTCCTGAACGTAGAGCAAAGGGCTTCAGTTTTACACCATTAATTATGAGATTAGCTGAGGGCTTGTCATAGATGGCCTTCATTATGTTAAGGTATTTTCCTTCTATACCTATTTTATTGTGTTTTAATCATAAATGGATGTTGTATCTTGTCAAATGCTTTTTCTGCATCAATTGATATAATCATACGATTTTTGTCCTTTATTTTGTTTTTGTGATGTATCACATTGATGGATTTGCGGATGTTGAACCATCTTTGTGCCCCAGGGATGAACCCCACTTGGTAGTGGTGAGTAATTTTTTTAATGTATTGTTGTATTCGATTTGCTAGAATTTTGTTTAGGATTTTTGCATCTGTATTCATCAGAGATATTGATCAGTAGTTTTCTTTTTTTGTGTTGTCCTTACCAGGTTTTGGTATCAGGGTAATGTTGGCCTCACAAAATGAGTTAGGGAGTACTGTCTCTTCAGTTTTTTGGAAGAGTTTGAGCAGGACTGGTATTAGATCGATCTTCTTTGAAGTTTTGGTAGAATTCACTAGTGAAGCCATCTGGTCCTGGACTTTTGCTTTTGGGAAGGTTTTGGATGACTGATTCAATTTCGTTACTGGTGATCGGTCTGTTTAGCTTTTCTAGTTCTTCATGGTTCAGACTTGGAAGGCTATATGTTTCTAAGAACTTGTCCATTTCTTCTAGGTTATTTAATTTGGTGGCATATAGTCCTTCATTGTATTCTTGGATGATCCTTTGTATTTCTGTGGTGTCCATGATAACTTTCCCTTTCTCATTTCTGATTTTGTTAATTAGTGTCTTCTCTCTTTTTATCTTATTGAGTCTAGCCAAGGGTTTGTCAATTTTGTTAATCTTTTCAAAGAACCAGCTCTTTGTCACATTAATTTTTTCCATTGTCTTTTTGTTCTCTATTTAGTTCTGCTCTGATTTTTGTTATTTCCTTTCTTCTGCTGACCTTGGGTTTCATTTGTTCTTCTTTTTCTAGTTCTTTAAGGTGTAACATGAGGTTATTTATTTGGGATTTTTCTTGTTTCTTGAGATAGGCCTGTAATGATATAAATTTCCCTCTTAAAACTGCTTTCACTGCATCTCCAAAATTTTGGTAGGATGTATTTTCATTGTCATTTGTTTCTATGTATCTTTTGATCTCTCCTCTAATATCTTCTTTGACCCGGTCGTTCTTTAAAAGTATGTTGTTTAATCTACATGTATTTGTGTTTTTTCCTGCTTTCTTTTTGCAGTTGATATCCAATTTCAAAGCCTTGTGATCAGAGAATATGCTTGGTATGATTTCAATCTTCTTAAATTTGCTGAGGCTGATTTTATGTCCCAATGTATGGTCTATCCTTGAGAATGTTCCATGTACACTAGAAAAGAATGTATAGTCTGATGTTTTAGGATGAAGTGCTCTATATATGTCAATTATGTCCATTTTATCTAATGTGTCATTTAGGGCTGTTATTTCGTTATTCATTTTCTGTTTGGATGATCTATCCATAGCTGTCAATGATGTATTTAAGTCCCCTAGTATAATTGTGTTTTGGTCAATTTCTCTCTTTAGTTCTGTTAGTAGTTGCTTGGTATATTTCGGTGCTCCCTGATTGGGGCCATAAATATTGATGACTATTATGTCTTCTTGTTGTATAGTCCCCTTTACCATTATGAAATATCCATCTTTGTCTCTTGTTATCTTTTTCACCCTGAAGTCTGTTTCATCTGATATCATTATGGCTACACCTGATTTTCTCTGGGTACCATTTGCTTGGAGTTTCAATTTCCACCCTTTCACTTTGAGTCTATGCTTTTCCTTGAGTTGAGGTAGTTGAGGTGTGTCTCTCGGAGACAGCATATGGTTGGGTTTAGTTTTTTGATCCAATCTGCTACTCTGTGCCTTTTTATTGGTGAGTTCAGTCCATTTACATTTAGGGTGATTATTGATATGTGAGGATTTCCTGTCATTCTATCTTTAGTTTTCTGGTAAGGCTGTGTCTCCATTGTTTCTTTGCCTTTTTGTCGTTGGCTATTATTTCTGTGTGGTGGTATTCTATGATGTTTACCTCTGTTTCTTCTTTTATTACATTATATATTTCAGTTCTGGATTTTTTTTTGAATGGTTACCCTTAAGTTTATGTAAAAGAAAGTTTGATATTTAGAGTATTCCATTTTCTTCAGCACGCTTACTTTCTCCATTCCCATATTCTGGTTCAGGCCTTTACTCTCACCCTTTTTATGTTTTGGTTGCCACAAATTGTCCCTGTTGATGGTGGTTAAATAGCCTCTTTTAGTATTTCTTGTAGTGCAGGTTGTGTATTAGAAAATTCCCTCAGCTTTTGTATGTCTGGAAAGGTCTTTATTCCTCCGTCATATCTAAAGGATATCATTGCTGGATATATTATTCTTGGCTCATAATTTCTTTCTTTCAATAGTTTGAATATTTGGTTCCACTCCCTCCTGTCTTGTAGAGTTTCTGCTGAAAAATCTGATGATAATCTAATGGGCTTTCCTTTGTAGGTTACCATCTTCTTTTCCCTGGCTGCCTTGAGGATTCTTTTTTTGTCGTTGATTTTAGACAGCTTCAATACAATATGCCTTGGAGAAGGCCTGTTGGGATTGAGGTAGTTAGGTGTTCTATTTGCTTCTTGGATTCGAGGATCCAGGTCTGTCCACAAGTTTGGGAAGTTCTCATCAACAATTTGTTTGAATATATTCTCTGTTCCCTTCTCTCTTTCTTCTCCTTCTGGTATGCCCGTTATTCTTATATTGCTCTTTCTGATGGAGTTAGAAAGTTCTTGTAGAGTTCTTTCATTTCTTTTAAGTCTCAAGTCTCTTTCTTCTTCCATCCATGTAATTTCCAGGTTTCTATCTTCGATGTCACTGATTCTTTCCTCCATCTGGTGAACTCTACTACCTAAGCTGGTTATTTCCTTCTTAATTTCTTCTATTGAGTTCTTAATCTCCAGAAATTCTATTTGGTTCTTTTTCAAAATTTCAATCTCTTTCATAAAATGCTCATGTTGTTCTTTGATTGTGTTTCTGAGTTCACTAAACTGCCTTTCTGTATTTTTTTTCATCTCGTTGAGTTTTTTCAGAACTGCAATCTTGAATTCTCTGTCATTTAAGTCACATATTTCCATATCTTTAAGTTCCTTTTCTGGAGACTTTTCGCTTTCTTTCTGAGCTGTCTTCTTGCTTTGGTTATTCATGGCAATTACTGATTTATTATTTCTCTTCCTAGACATCTACAGGAGTGGCTTCTGCGACAGGTTGATAGGAAGAGGTCTTTCTTTTGTTTTCCAGTACTTGTTGGTAGAATGTTTTATTTTCTCTCCGACGGCAGCCTTTTTTTTCTCTCTCACACGGTAGTGCTATGTTTTCTCTGCACTATTCCAGCTTCTCACACAATGGGGGGATTCCCTGGGAGACAGGCTTCTCCTCTGTTAATAGTTCACCTGGGTCACAGGGCGCAGTGTCCATGTGGGTATGCGGAGAGCTTTCGAAGTTCCAAAGCTCTTCCTGCACCAGATTCAGAGCCCATGTGTTTCAGCAGTTCTGTTTACTCCTGCAGGGATCCGCCCAGATAGGTGGGTCCAGGGGCAGGGTGAGTTGTGAGAGGTGGCCCAGAGCAATGGCGGTGACCACCACCACAGCCGGTCCTGCTTCCACAGCTCCCTCCCCTTGGCCAGAAGTAGTTGGGATGCGAATCTGTTTCTGCGTTCCACAGTTCTCAGAACAGCAAATATTCTGTTCTTTTGATCTGACACTGCTTCTGTTCTGCTTCTAGCACCAGGCAGGTGGGGGCAGGGCGAGTTCTGGGAGGGTAGGGAGGGGGCAGCTAGTTTCAGTGCCTACGGCTTCCGTTCTCTGCTTGGCAGTGAGGGCTTAAACCACCGTTTTCAGCCTTCTTCCCTCAGTCTTTTCTCCGAGGTCTCTGCTGTGAGCGTTGGGTTCAGCCGTGTTATATGCTGTCCCCTCAGCCCTGTGGGTAATAAACGGAGCCCTAGCAGTCTGAGTTCTTCCCTCTCCCGCAGCTGCGGTAGTTCAGGGATGCAGCAAGCTCAGAGCACTGACCTAGGTCTGTATCCTGCACCCACGTGGCTCTGTCTCCGCACTTCTCCCTTCCCTCTTCCCCTGCTCACGCGATTCCCCCACCTTTAGGTGAATTCAGTAGTGGGCCTCTTCATCTTGCCTGTCTGCTGTGCAGGGATTCCTTTGTGGAGTTATTGTTGTTCGATTAGTTGTAAATTCTAGGGGAGCTTTACAGAGGCTCACCTCACGCTGCCATTTTTCATAGCATCGAGGGAATTCTTTTTCGGATCTGATTTCTTGACATTAACAATATGAGTGTAGTTTTTGGATTCTTGGAAGCACCTGCTATTTTTCTGAACATTTCTTTAATTCGTATGTTCTTATATTTCTTTTAACAGATTATACAAGAAAAGCAAACCCGAAACAAACAAGAACAAATTATATGAACAACAATTTAACACTATTTTTCATGAAGTACTTGCCTAATGGCTAAACTCTGTCTGTAGAACCAGACTGCCTTCCTGTGACTCTTGGCTCCACCATATACTAGTCATCAGCATGATGGTGAGCAGTAAGTTAACCTCTCGATCTGGATGTCCTGACCTGTAAAATGGTGTTGATAGTCCATGTCACAGAGGGTTTTCCTGGAAGATTGAATGACATAATCCCCACAAAATACTAAGAACAATTCCTGACATTATAATCTGGAGTTTCCAAGGAAGTTTAGTTTTTATTTCCCCCATTTCCATCAGTTGGAAGACTTTCTAAAAGAATTTTATGATAATGGAGTGTTTAACAATTTTATTTCAGATTTATAATATGTATTTAGTATTCTATTGTGTTCATTTGTGTTTTTCATTTAAGAGCACTGATAATTTGGAAACCATGATACGAATCACTAAAGAGCTGCCACTTCTCCCGTGGTTCCAAATACTCAAACATTGAGTACCCTGTATATTTATTCACTCATTTATTAATTCACTCATCTCAGCCATGTTCCAGGTATGCCTATAGGAATAAAGGGAAAACATACCAGTATTCTAACTCTGTCTACAAAAAAGCAGCAAAATATGGTACCCAAATTGGTATTTGATCTTCCGTCTTGTGTGAATGGGTAGCTGTGGTAAGAATTAAGATAAAGGTGTCTGGAATTCTGAATGTGACTCTGTTAAGTCACTTGTAATCGGTTAACATTTAACAATTAAATGGTTGTAAACTAGTGCAGCAGAATGATGCCAAAAATCCTGTCAATGAATGCAAGAGGATCTTAAGCAGCTTATTGAAATAAAAAAAGGGAAAGTTTCAAAAATGGTAGTCAGCCTTTTATTCCGTGATGAGAAGAAAAATACCAGTGCTTTAATTGCAAACATGATTTCCTAAAGCATTCCAAGTTTTCCTTGGAGACTTTCAGGGCCAGGGATTGGCTATCCTTGTGCCTGCTTGGATAGAAAAGGGCTTGATGAAAATGCTATGTGTCTGCTGGCACAGTTTAATCTCTTAATACCTTGTTCCAATTGAAAACAACCTAACCCCATTCAAATGATGGAGCACCTACACTTGATCTGTCTATGGCTTGTGCAGTCACTGATATTTCCAAGGGAAGTCTTGTAATGTTAAAATGGAAATTAATTAATTTCATAGACTTTGGGCAGAACTGAAAAAAAAGTTTATTTTTGTAATCTGCTGCTGATTCCTGAAAATGTTGCTCAGGCTAAATAAGTTCAGTGTCAGCTTGGAAGAATGGGCCTAGGTGGAGACTGGGATTGAGAATAGAGGTGAGATTGTGGAAGAAAGCAGGGAGAAAACTGAGAAAAGATTCTTTATTCCTGGAGAAAAAGACAACTTCAAGAACAGTATCAGAGAGCATATTCTTTGCATAGTTCTTATAATCGCTGAAATGAACTAGCTGCCTTCCAGAGAAAGTTATAAAATTATTAAGGTAGTAATTCACCAACTTCAATAGCTGGAGGAAAATTTTAAGCTCTTTCTGTAAAATTGTTATAGATAACATCATTCCTGAGATCTTCATTTCCTAAAACTAAAAGGAGTGCCACCTAAGTTCACATGGCATTTGGTGTCCTTAAATTTCTTTAAGAACCAACTGTTTCATCCATGCAAAGGAATGTAAATATGATGATGATTACTGGGGTTGTTGTTTTGTTTATGATGTTTCCAGTACAGGTCAGTAGTTCTTAAACTTCTTTGAATCATGAATCTCATTGGGAATCTTGGGAAAGATACAGCCTCATTTACAGAAAAGTAGATACATGTAGGTACATAATTCTTTATATCCTTCCTGTATGTTCATGAACCTTTAGACTGGTTGGGGTGATGGATCAAGTTAGGAAGTCCTCCTGAAACAGTTTTACATAGAGTAGGTAGTTAAAATATAGACTAATTGTATAAAATAACAAGGAAAATATTTTTATGTTAATACTATCTTATTTTATGTTACTGCGAAATACGTTGAAGTAAAATATTTCATAAAACTGCAATATTTGAACTGCAGATTTTTGAAGACCAATCTTCAAAATTAACAAAGCTGTCACCCAGTAAGGAGAAGAGACTTAATCAAGTTCACCCAGCTAGCTAATAGCAGAGAAAAGGCTATATTATATTCTATGCATATACATATGTGTACTAAACTTTTCAGCTGCTATATGAAAAGCGTACATTAAAAGGACAAATTTAACTTTTAAAAGGGTACCATTGCTTCTCAACAATATCTATTTTGACTTCCACCCCAACATATTAGGGTATCAGTACGTAGCAAAAGGAGGAGTTAAATTCAGAAATGCTTATATCTATATATTTATTAAATCAGGAAACATCATTAGTATAAATATTCTTAATATCTACATTTTTAAGTCACCCATATTTAACTCATTTGTGTAAAAATACATAAATTTACTTTTTCAAAGAATTTTGGGAGCAATTAATTTGCATGAAGCTTTAAATTTAAGAAGAAATTTTAGCATTACGGGGAAGATTATTTGAAAATAGAAATACTTCTGAATTCTTAAATTGCTCAGTTTGTTAAAAATCAAATGGTTTCAGTTCATGAATCAGATACAAATAAGCAGAACAAGTGGGAAATAAATTGGGTGCTATTAGGAAGGATTTTAACACTGCAGTTTTATAGAAGCTGTGTAGAACCTTCCAGTGAAGAATTGCCTGGAGGTGGAGACCGGCCCTGGCATCTGCCTCTGCTTTCATGGCACTTGGTCTGTGGCTCACACGCTGAGAAACCCAGACTTTTATCCTCAGCTTGTCCTATTGAGGCATTGCTGCCTCCTCTGAAACTGCTAGTGTTTTGACACACCAGTGACATGTCTGAGACAAGAACCATCCCTACTTCTGCACTCATCCTCTACCCTTAGAAGCTTTGGTCAGGGAATGTTGTTTTGACCTTAAGCTCTTTCCAGAAGCCTGGATTCTGAAGGGGGTTACTGCCAGGTGATTAATTCCCACTATGGAGGCTGTCAGCCTCCATGGAGACAGCTGGTGTCCATTGGTAGAGCGCAGTGGTGACTTCTTGCCTCCCTTGGTGCACCCTGCTACTCTGGGCCCAGAGCTCTGTTCAGTTTACGACTCCTCTCCACCCTCCATGCCCTGCCAGGGCTTAAAGGGTGGATCCAGGTTCTGGGAGTTTGGCTTTGAGCACAACTACCTTTCAGAGAACTTTCCGGGTACCTTTCAGGGTCCGTGTGGCGGAAGAGATCAAAGGCTGAGGACCCAGTATGGCAGGAAGCTTCCTGCCAACTTTGCTTTTGTCAGTTTCTGGATCGGCTTTCTTAAACTCTCCTGAGAGCTAGGGAGGATGAAATTGCCTCCCAAGTCTTAGTGCTGGGAGAGGCAGGCGCGGTAGGACGGAGGAGTCAGCCACTCCCGCACTCTCACGGCTGGTCCAGGCCTCCCCTGGGCCGCGCTTGCTGGGTGGGACCGCGGGAAATGGGTGAGAAGTGGCGCCCCGACTTGTGCGTTCTTGCTTCTACTAGAGAACATTGCTTGGGGTCTCTTTTTTTTACTTCCTTCTTTTGATTTCTACTTTTCCCGTTCTGTTGGGAACCACGGACCTGCTTTTATTTACCCGTGCTCCCCAACAAATCCTCTTTGCTCTTTTTCTGGACCCCTAACTCCGAAGATGAACGCATGTATAAACAGCTAGACTGATTTGCCTCCACTGACCAGAGCCCAGCTCCTTAGTCCGCCACCTCTGAGCCCCTGCAAGTCCCGGGGTCATACAACTCGATTCCGAGAATGGGGTCCCTCCATCTTTGGGCATTATTTTTGTGATTTTTTTCTGCCCACCGTGGATGGAAGTCCGCAGCCACTGTCGAGGGCGCGAAAACAGCGAGAAGCCTGGGAAAGCCTGGGCCAAGACCCAACCTAATCCTCATTTGGTCTCAAAGACTTTTTAGGGATCCTAGTCCCCTTTCTTCGTCGGAGCTTTACGCTTCACTTCTGGTATGAATTTCCAAAAGAACGGCAGACAATGGGGGAGGGACCATGAAGGAAAAAGAAGAACGAACAGGAGACAATCGGATTATATATTTATTTTATATAAAGAAATGATACATATGTAATTTTAGATTTTCTTCCGAATTAGAGTTCTGGGGCTATAGAAAACCTATTTTTACCACCCCCTTCTCTCATAACGCCTTGATTGCTTAAATTGCTTCTAATTGGGTGGCACACATTACTGGAGACGAAGGACGCATGACAAGCAGTCTTCATTCTTTTGCAGAATTAGATAATGTCTCTGGATGAATATCTTTCCGATCAGGAAAAACTAAAACTCTTAAACTGCCCGCGGTTTTCCTAAGGGGTTTGTGCAATAAGGGCGAAATGTCCCGACCATCTCAGAACCATGCAAATAGATGTCATAGAGAAAACACCGCATAATAACCCAGTGCCAACGTTTTCCTCCCCAATCTGGCATGGGGCAAAAAGTAAACATTTAAAAAATATTGCTTACCTTTCTTTCTCTTATTTGGCACTTGTAAAAGTTTTCAGCTAACCTTTTTAAAGTATATTATGTTAGCCACTCCCTGCCGCCTACATCCCCTCGCCCAAGACTTGGGCGGCCAGGAGCGCCCCTGATGCGTGCCAGCCCCGACAGCAGCGAGCAAAGGTCATTACGAAGCGGACCCACGCGTGTCAGTACTTCGGGAGTCAGAGACTGGCAGATACCCGGGGGCGACAAATTTTTGGACCACTGAGAGGCGTAACCTTAACTTGGGTGTGCTGAAAGCTAGGGTCCGATGCGAGGGCTGGGTTTTTTTTTTTTTTAAGGTGCTCTGCGGCCACTGGCGTACAGGGCGCCTCAGGAGAACAGATGGTGCAAGCTGAAATATTCTGGACAACCGAACAAATCTGACACGGAGACACACAACTCGCCAAACTGAAGTTTAACTTTTCGCATTACCCAGAAACAAATACATAAATAAAGTTATTGTTTGAGGCCAGAGGAAGCGTGCTAAGAGGAAGCGTCCCTTTCTCTAACAACTTTAGAGGCATCAGATTTTCCTTGCCATTCCATACGAAAAGAAAACCCCAGAATGGCGTGGGCTAAGCCCCATCAGGATACTTAAATTGCATCACAGCAGAGTCCCCGGGGAGGCCGAACACTCCTGGGTAAGGGTTCTTGTGGGTCCTTCGAAGGGAAGCCTATCCAGGTCACTTGCCTGGAGGGTAGGGCGCGGTCAGTGCCCGTGCCTTTAGCCAGTCGCCTGCACCTTTCCTGCTCTGACATGCATAAACTTTTGCCTTTATGCATCAAAGTGAGAACACTTCGATTTGGGATTAAAGCTTTTGCTGCGTCAAAGGCCCACTGCTACATATCTTCACATTTTACATTGGCCCTCAGAATGAGTTTATTAGCCCTATGAAGAAAAATTTGGGCAGTAAGAAATTCTCAAAGGTGGCATTCCGAATTGGTTCCTGCAATAGGTGTATGCCTCATCCCTGGCCTTGGCTGGGTCTTCCAATGCTGCCCAAACTCCATGGCTATCTTTAGAAGGTCTTCACTTATGCAGTTGCTTCTGTGCTACTCCCTTGACAGGCAGGAGGTACAACGCGGAGAAAAACATCACGAACTGGGGGGCACTGTCAACTCTAAGGGTCAGGAAAATCCCTCTTACTTAGGAGATGCCTTTGGGTGACAGTTTAAAAACTGAGAGGCAACATCAAAGCTTCTCTTTTAAAAAAGGTAGTCCTTGCAATTAAAGCCCGGTCTTGTGGCTGGCAAAGAAGCAATTGCCTGGAAACGAAATTGGCATTCAAATAGGGTCAGGTAAAGCCCAGCACCCCTGACCACATTTTGGACCCCAGAAGGGAACTTCCCATGCCCACCCCTTGTAGAAAGAGAAAGGAAAAGGAAGAGAGCACGGGAAGAAAGGGGGAGAGGGGAGAGCGCAAGAGAAATAGAAAGGGAGAAGAGGGGGATATTTAGCAAGTTAAGAGGTTAAATATTTGAACAGATTTGTAAATATATAGACAGCCCTTGTTATTTGGAATGTGTAATAATGCCTTTTGTGGTGCCGTCTGGCTGGGAGACGCTCCCTAGCACCTTCCTCCCTGGGAAAGCAACTGGAAAGCTCGTGAGCTCTCAAAACAAAAACAGGACTACCGTCCTTTGGGGAAAGGGAGGTGGGAGGCGGGGGTCCTCCCTATCCTGTCTTTAAAAAAATAAGGAAAGAGGAATAAAGAAAATAAAGGAAAAGCAGAATAGTTAATATTTTTCTTAGGTATGATTTTTCAGGAGCATCCCAGAAAGCATTCTTCAGGCTGAAGTAATTTCAAAGTACTGTTTAAGCTGATGACATACTGTAGCTTTCAGTTATCTATTGTGCATCTGTTATTTCTTTGAACCCAACTCTCTTGGCTGACAAGCGTGTGTGTGTGTGTGTGTGTGTGTGTGTGTGTGTGTGTGTGTGTTTAGAAAACGTAGGTTCACTAATGGTGCTTCCGTGGATGAGCAGAGTGGTTTTCTTTACGTTTTTCTCGCGTTAGTGTTTTCTGGAAAACTGTATTGGGTGTTTTTGATGGCATCTGTCCTCTGTGCCCCTGGGCAGAGGACACAGGCTGAGGGTGTGTCCCGTCCACAGTCGCGCGTGCGTAAGCGCACGCGCGCGTATACATGCGTTCTCCGGTGTGTGCCTCAAATGGAGCCATTTTTTTTGCCCGTGTCGGCATCCTGCGTATATTAATATTATGCAAATACAATCATTCGGCTTGAGTATTTTTTGGAGGGGGTGGGGATAAACCGTTTAAATTCTTCTCTTATTCCCTCAGCCATCTTTCCACTGCGCGTGAATTCATTTGGACGCCTTTTCTGAGATCCGTGTGTGTGTGGGTGTGTGTGTGAGTGCGTGTGTGTGTGTAGTGGTGTTAGTGGTGGTGTGCTGGTTGGTGGTGGTGTGCCTCAGTGCGTGGGGGAGTGTGTACAGCCTGTGAGTACCTTGTGAATGGTGTGTTCTCTCTGAGTGTCCTGTCCATGCCCCCCCCATATTTCGAGTTCTCAGGGTGATTATGTGCGTATTTACATATATGTGCCTATTCCCCTGCCTACAGTATTGTTTTTCTCTATAATCCACATATGTCATATATATTCTCTTATCTTTTGGCAAAGTGCCTTTTTTACTCCTCGAAGAATATTTATTGATGCGATAATCTGAAATGAAAAGTGGTCTTCCATGAAGGAGATGGAAGAGAAAGGAGTGTTCATCTTTCTTAATAGATGGGGCAGAGCCAGTTGACTGGATCACAGGGTTTCTCTGCACTTTCTGCGTGTGTCTGTATGTGTATGGGGGGGAGGGAGGTTGGGGTGGGAAGAGGGGTTGAGGGGGAGGAGAGAAAAGGAGCCTTTAACTAGAACAAAGATGGGACATCGCGCCCCCTCGCGACCAGGCTTCATATTGAGCAGACCCGGCCCTCTCCCGCTTTCTTTAGCCAAATGAATCTTGTAATTTCCTCCGTTAAACCATTCAGGAGCCGTCTCTCAGACCCAGCCCGCGGCTATCAGCCAATCACCACATGCCATGCAAATCACCTCTTCGGTTCTCGAAACCCGCTTCCTCCTTAGCTGCTGCTGTTGTCGCCCCGCCCTGCCTCATTCCTCTTCTCCCTACCCCCTCCCTCCTCCGCTCCCGCCCAAGCAGCTGCCGGGGAAGAGGGCAGTGCTGGGTGCCTCATGCATATGCAGATAATGTTCCTCCGCCAAGTTTTACCCCCACCTCCTCCCACCCTCCGCCCCCGCCCACGTCTTCTCTTGTTTCCCCGCCGCGTCTGCGCGCCTAGACGTGCAGTTCTAAGAGCTCTGGTCGGGGGCAGCTGTTTCCCAGAAGGAGGTCTGTGCACGCTCTAGGAGCAAGCGAGCGAAAGGGGGAAAGGCACTACCCTTGAAATATTCTCGAAGGTCAAGTTTGAGGCTTGCTGAGCAGGGGCGAAAGGCGTCGAAAATGCTTCTGCGGGGTCTGCAGGAAGGTTCTACACTCAGACTGATATTGCAATGCCTTTCTCCTCCTAAACACCAGATTAGTTTCTCTGAAACACACATTGTACTGGTCACGTCCAAAGGCAGGATGATGATGGATGATTTTGTAAGCCCAGAGCTGCAGTGTGTATTTGTCTTGTACATCAAGGCTACACAGCTCCTTAAACTGCAGAGAATTGGAGATGAAATCAGACAGCGTTTAGATCTACTTAGTAGTATCAGGAAGAGAGAAGTGTCGGCATGGGGGAGGGGGACTAGTGGTGACGCAAGACCTGCTAAAGGTGTGAAGTTTAATGTCAGCGTCTTGACCTGCACAGGTGAGCAGACTTAGAAAACAAACGGGGACCCATGAAAAGGAAACCAAATTCTGGAAGAAAAAGCAAGACCTGGGAATGGTAGGTTTTTGGTATTGTTTCCATCCAGACTCTGGTTTCCCGACCTTTTACAGCTACCTATAAAGGGTGTTCAAGCTTTGAATACTGCTCTTAACTGGCTTTGAGGCACATTAAGGAAAAAAACGTCACTGGAGAAAATCGCGGTTTGTACAGTGCTTTGAGATCCTCTGATGAGAAAGCAGGAAAATTGTGAAGTGACCTTGTTTCATAGATGTCTACTTCGAGGCAGGATATTTAAAGAACTTTCTCGTGAGAATTGAGTCAGTTCCCCCTCAAATCTTACACCATAGAGAAATGAGTAGAGAGCACAAGATTTGAAATAATGTTTTGTCAGCATTTTTCATTCAACACATTTTAATGGATTGCTTATGCGTGCAATGTACACAGCATCATCTTCCATGCAAAGCACATTGTATGCCCTATGGTTCTCAGGTGTACTAGAAATTAGGGAGAGGAACAGGAATTCTCATTTGTGCCCTGGAGTTGCTCATCTTCTTGCAGGAAGAAGAGATATAACATAAATGTGGTACAATGTAACATGGAGCATTGAATCAGCCTAAGTATCTGTCAAGAGTACAATGAGTTAAAATATCGGCATATTCCTACAATGAAATACTGTGCAGCGCAGCAGTTAAAAATGAATGGACTGTTTTGAAAACAATGTTGGATAAAAAAACAAATTACAAAAATGTGATAGTAATATAATATTAATCTTTATTAATGTAAAATTATTTTTTAAATTTCCAAAATAGAAAAGTTACATAAAAACATGTCAGGGAGGGATACATGCCAACTTCAGGATGGAGGGTACCCTTTGGGGAGAAAGATTCTTAGACAATAAGGGGTTAGCCATATGCGCAATGTTTGTTTTCTTAAAAAAAATGGAATTAGAAAGATGAATACAGAGAAGTATGGGAAGGCTTTATAGAAGAGGTGACATTGAAGCTAAATTTTTGAAGTGATAAGCAAGAATTTAATAGGAATATTCAAAAGACAATTCTCTCTGAATACATGGGAAAAAGAAATAATGAAGCTTTTAACCTTTTTATATAATTTTAAATTTACATATTGGAAAATTCATTTTGGCAGGTATACAAGTCTATGAATTTTACAAATGCGTAGAGTCATGTAATCACCACCACAAACAGGAAATAGAACAGTTTTATCACCCCACCCCAAATTCCTTTATGCTATCCTTTGTAGTCAACCTTTGCCTTTGGAGTCAACTTCCCCATAACCTTAAACTCTGGAATTTACTAGTCTTTTCTCCATTCCTATAATTTTGCCTTTTCTAGAATGTCATATAAATGGAATCATACAGTATGTAGCTTTTTTCTTTTTCTTCTTTGTGTGTGTGTGTGCCTAGCTTCTTTCATGTTGCATATTGTATCGGATCTTCATCTGTGTTGTTGGGTGTATCAATAATTTATTCCTATTGACTGCTGAGCAGCATTTCATTGCATGGACGTACCATACATTGTTTATCCTTTTACCAGTTGAAGGCCGTTTGAGTTGTTTCTGGTGTATAGTTTCTTGATTCCAGGGACTGCACTCATTGCTGTCCAGAGTGTTGTCATGTATAATGTGGATCTTCTGTGAATGGTTGTTGTATTATGTTGATAAAAGTGTTCGGTTATTTCCCTTAGAGGCTAAATCTGTAACCTGATGTTAAATACTGTGTAGTGTGGTGCTAGGTAAAACGACCCAGCCAAATGTATGAAAAAAACACACAAGTTCACAGTCCTTTGGAAGATGCTCGTCAACTAATTTAGTTGTAGCTAGTGCAGTAGGAGGGACTAAATAGAGATGCTGATGATCAACATGTATGAATTTACATGTGTGTGTGGCTGATGACCTAGATTTCTAACTCTTTGAGCATCTGTGTATTTCCAAGTGTGAAACTATGGTTTGTTTCTAAATATTTCCCAAATCCTTGTTGAAAGATTCACCTTTGCTCTTTGAGGTCCAGATTGAACTTGACTGGCAGGCTGAGTTCCCACACATCTAATGACAACTTATGTTACCAGTCTAAGGGTTCTAAACACTTGGAAGGATTCAGAGTAATTCCAGATCCTGGTCTATACTGTCAACCTTTAAGGGTTTGGTTTCTTCTTGTTTGGTTTCCTGTTGTTTGTTTCTCACTGGGACCCTGAGAAGTGACAGCCGAGCTGCACAAAGTAGGTCCTGAGTTGGGGAACAGAGTAAGTAAGCATTTCTTAATGTGTGCCTCAGAATTCCAAATTCAACTATCAATTGTTCATGAATTATCTACTACTTAGAGCCTTATTTACTTATTTTAAAAATCACTACCCCTCTTGTGAGTATTTGAAAGCTATCAACAGCAGCTGCCCCAGTGCAACAGTCCCCCATTATCTATGATTTCGCTTTCTGCAGTTGTAGTTCCTATGGTCCAAATATATTAAATGGAAAATTCCAGAAGTAAACAATTCATAAGTTTTCAATTACGTGCCATTTGGAGTAGTGTGGTGAAATCTTGTGTTATTCAGTTCTGCCCCGCCCAGGCTGTGAATCTTACATTTGTCCAGCGTAGCCACGATGTCTACGCTCCCCGCCTGCTTATTAGTCACTTAGTAGCCGACTTGACCATCAGGTTGACTGTTGAGATATTGCAGTGCTTGTGTTTAAATAACCCTTATTTTATTTCATAATGGTCCAAAGCACAAGAGTAATGATGCTGGCAATTTGCATATACCAAAGAAAAACCCTAAAGTGCGTCCTTTAAATGAAAAGATGAGTATAGTATAATAAGATATTTTGGAAGACAGAGAGAACACAGTCACATAACTTTTATTGCAGTATAATGTTATTATTGTTCTATTTTATTAGTAGTATTGTTGTTAATCTCTTGCTGTGCCTAATTTATGAGTTTAACTTTATTATAGGTATGTATGTGTAGGAAAAAACATAGTATATAAAGGGTTCGGTACTCTCTGTGGATTCAGGCATCCACTAGAGGTCTTGGAACATACCCCTTGAGGATAAGAGAGGACTACTGTATTAACATGCAAGATGAGAAGGAGAGAAGTAAACCAATGTTCATAGACTGACTGCTTCCTGGGGTGGTTTAGGGTAGAGAAGAGGACATTCCTAGCTGTAAAGAAGTGATACCAGTGTTGTGATCAAAGGAATGTTGTTTCTAATCCTTGTTCTGTTGCTAAAACAGACAGTTTTCCTAACATAAATTGTATCCAGTTGCTACATGTTAGAATTTCTATATCATTCTTAGTATTAGTGCTAATAATCAACATCACTGTTTGGCAAATGATGCTAGAAACAAAAGTTTCATCTAACTGGACAACTAAAGGAATAGTAAAATAGGCACTTACAATTTATTTTGGATAAATTCTTAACTAAAGGTTATAGAGGTCATAAATCAAGGGATGTAGTGCTACATTTTAGCTTTGTTAAGGGCTCCATAAGACCTTGGAAAAAAGTCTACCTTATTTGTACCACAATTTTCTCATTTATAAAAGTGCGCTCGAGTAAACATGTTCCTATTTATGATTTTCAGGTTCCCCCGGCAAGAAGCCCTGTTACAGATTTTTTTCATTAATCATGCCAAATTGGGTTGATGGAGGAGGGATCTACCATTTTCCTGCTTAAGTTAATCATGACACACCTAAGCTTCAATTTTCTGGTGCGCTTGAAGGTTTTGAGAAAGTGGCCGTTTCTACCCAAATAACTACTTTATAACCCTTTATTCAAATAAGATAATTTAGAAGCATGCACTCATAACTTTTGTCATTACTGCTGCAATTTTATTTAGTAAACATATCCAAGCTAAGAAGTGCTGGCCTGTGAAGATCGTCAGTCCAGTGGCTTTATAGCCGTACTCTCATTAAGGGAAGATCACCTTCGTGCTTTGTGCTACCAATAAATTGGAGCTGCCTTAGTACCAAGACTGATTTCTAATGAAAATGAAATTTATTGATGGTAAAAATGGAAAGACAAATCTTTCAAATGACCACCAATTCCATGATTGTGGATTAAGCCAGTAAAGGTTTTTCTCTTCCTGGCACTGTCTGTTAAAATGAGATTCTGTTCAAGAATTTTATAGTAGCATAATATAAATCGGTGGCTCTGGCTTTTTAAACTTTGGTTCTCTCTCCTGTAAAGCAGCATAAGTGAGTGCCTTATCATAACGTGGAATAATGACATCTCAAGGCCTGTGTGCTGCATTCACAAGCAAGGAAAGTCCCAGAACAGGGTTGACTCAGCAGTACCTGACCAGGCTGCTTAATGCACTGATGAATACCATTGCCCCATAGGAATTAAATATAGAGGTGCCTGGAGCTTGTGTAAAGTTCTCTGTGCCATTTGAAAAAGGTACTCGAGGAAAAATAGGCTGATTTTTAATTTTAATGTTTTACTCGTCGGTTTAAGTACATTTATGGTTTGCTTTGCAAAATGTAAACAGACATCCCAAGTGAAATAACATTTTAAAAAGATTGAATGTTCTGTATTTACTCTAATAATGTCTCAAAAATGTGGTCATCAATGCCTACAGGTTCATTGGTGAAGATAACCCATTCAAATGACTATTAAAAAACATCCAACAACACTTTTCGTCATTTTCCACATTGTCCCCAGTACTCACTGATTAGGATTCCAGCAAGGTAGATCTAAAGATTTCCTTCTAATTCTGATGCATTTAGGAAGGGTTCCAAATGAAGTTCCCTTCTGCAATATGGCTGAAGGACACGCTGGGAAGGGATGATCTAGTACCTAACGGTATTAGTGGTCATTTTGTATTTGTACAATAAGTCCAGTTGTACATTTGTTTAAATGTAGTGTTCATTATACACTTGTATATTATGTATTCAACAATTGACAGTACACTGTCACATAAATTAATTCATGTAAATTATCTTACAACCTTGTAAGGTAGACTGGTGGTGAAAATTATTATCCTCATTTTATCATAAAGGATACTGAGGTTCAGAAATACTGTAAATAGCTCACTTTATGGAGTTCTTTCTTGGTGTCAGGCAGTGTTCTAAGAACTTTGTATGTTTTCCTTCATTTGTTCTAGATAGCAGCTATAGGAAGTGGAGATTATTATTGTCATGTGCATTTTATAAATTGAACCACAGAGGTACAGGGAGGTAAAGTAACCTGTCCAGAGCTACACAGTGAGTAAATAGTGATGTCAGATGGTAATCCACCCACTCTGGTTCCAGACCCAAGTGGTTAACTCTCATACTGTGTTTCCCCGAAAATAAGACCTACCCGGAAAATAAGCCCTAGCATGATTTTTCAGGATGACGTCCCCTGAACATAAGCCCTAATGCGTCTTTTGGAGCAAAAATTAATATAAGACCCAGTCTTATTTTCGGGGAAACATGGTACCTCTCTGCCTTGTCAAAGTTAAGTCATTTGCCCTAGGAAATTTGGCCACTAGTGTTGGATCCTAAAGTAGAACATGGGTCTTCTGACTCCCAGCAAAGTGCTTTTCCATTTTGCATTTGGTTGTAACTTCTCCTTGTTATGTTTTGCTACATTTTGTATATCTCATCATCCCCAGAGGATGATTCCTTTTATACATGGACACATGGATTGTCCTCTACTATGTCTGGAAATTCTTCTAACATAAGAGGCAGCATGTTAAAATGTATTGAATTGAATTAAAGTTGTGGAAATACTTGAACATTTTAGGTCCACAAATTTACAACTGGAATTCTGGTGACATAAAGGTAGTTTTACAAGGGGAAGGATTAAGCAGTGATTAAACCAGGGAAATAAGGGAAAGGATTGATATGATAGGAAAGAACGAGATAATAACATTTATATAACCCTTACTATAAGCCAGCCACTTCTCATGTATCAACCCATTTAATCCTTACAGCATTCTATTACTATCTCCTTTTTATGAATGGGGAGACTGAGACAGAGTTTATTTACATGACCAACTCATAAATCTGTGTGTTTGGGGTGTGTATGTATGTAAAAGAGGGAGAAAGAAAGTGATACATAGATTGTTTGCCTCCCCATCTCCTATACCAAAAGATGCCAAAGTTTTTCTGGTATATTTATTTGATTTTCATCAGAGATTTCCTGTCCTAGAAGCCCTACCCTACTGACTTTTCCTCCTCTAGTCCAGTCTCTACATATCACCAGTTATCTTTCTAAAACAAGTATCTGATTCTGCTCCTCCTTGGTTTACAACATTTGAGTTCCTCATTGCTTACAGGTTCTGTGGCTACTCCATAGCCCTGTTTTACATTTTCATCATTTCAGTTTCTTTCCCCAGAACTTTTATAATGATAGCATTTAAACCCTTTCATCCCTGGGTGGGCCATGTACTTAATTCTCTTGGGACTTTATCGAAGATGTCCCCTCTGCCTGGAAGGCTGCTCCCCTCCTTTTTTCTTGGAGAATATCCACTCATCCTGCAGGATAAAATTCAAATTTCTTGATGAAAACTTTTATGACCCTACAGATAGAATGAATATATCACTCCATTAATATATACTTTAATTTAACAACAACAATAACAACCCTGAATGCTTAAGTGCTACAATTCTATTATTATTGATGAAGAAGATGAGATTCTGAGGCTTTCTGTAACTTGCCCAAGACCACTTGGGTAGTAAATTTTCAGACATACCTGGCTGATCTTAAAACCCATAACTTAACCACTTTGCTTTGCCCCCTCCATTGATACCACATATTAGGTTGCATGTTTATGTATCTCTTTCTTTTCAATAATATGAATTCCAGAGAAGTAGTTATTTGCTCTGCATTCTTTGTGACTAACACAATGTCTGTAATGCAAAAGGAGCTCCATGAAAACAGTTAATGTCTGAATGGATATCACATGTCCTTTGTTCCCTGGGCTGCATTTCCCTCACCTGGCCCGTCATACCTCACGCCACAGAATAGGATCATGCTACTTCACTCTATTCTCCGACTTTAAAGTGGTTATTCACAAAATTAACCATCTTGACAACTGTTGCTCATGGGTCTTTATTTAACATCTTTAGGAGGTATGGCCAGAAAGTAATGGTGTAGGATGATCTACTGTATAACACTTGGGTCGCAGGCACTGTTGTTTTGTTTTATATTTCTGAGTTCAATCAGAACTGGCTTGAATCTTATCTTTTTGATAGGCATAAACTTCAATATCACACCCTCAGAGCACTCCTTTCTCTCTTCTGGATTATCCAAGAATTCTGTGGGTTTATAGAGTCCCCAAAGAAGTCCCCTAACCACTCTGGTCCCAGGAGAACTCTCGTGCCCCGTGTTGTCTGGGACCATTGTGGCACTGCTTCCTGTCCCCACGCTGTGCTGCACAGAGCTCTAGGCCAGAATACTCCTTTGAGTTATGGTAATTTCTTCAAGACCAGATCTTAGTGTCCATCATTTGAGTTCTCACACCATCCAAAAACCCACCAGTAATTTGCCATGTTAGATGATATCCAATGTCCCATATTCAAGCCCTGGGGACTCATCCACAGAGGTCAGCACTCTTCCCTTTCTCTGGCCCCAAACAAAGGACCTATTCCTTTCTCTGACAATAGAGCTTGCTTGTTAATCTAAGGGTCCAGACCATAAAACATCAAATGTTTGTTTACTTCCACAATCTGGAAACATCTTCCTTCCTTAATGAAAATTCCTTCTCTCAAGGACAGATTGGGAGACCTCAGGGTGTCTTCTTGTTAACGGGGCAATAATAAAGTTCCATTAGATTTTCATCAGATGATCCTATTAAATCTTCAGTGGGGTGCTCAGTTTGAAAAACAAAAATACAAGAACTCAATTGTACACATACATGAGAGTCACCCTTTTTAAAGGAGTTACTTGCTATATGCCAATATGCCACCAGCGTTCAAACATTTTTTTTGAATTCATCTTCAGGTTTTCAGAGCCTACAGCCCAATCTTTTTTATTACTCTCAAGGAGAGCAAATATTTATATTTAAAAATGGATTTAATTTTGGAAAGAGCCCAATGTTATTTGGCTTAGTTTTGTGAATAAAATCAACGTAAAATGCTGCATTTGGTCCAAAATGCGGTGAAAATTTAAAGTAATAACACTGATTTCTGTGAGCCTTACCAAGTAAAAAAGGGAATTTCCAAAAAAGGTGTCAAGAATGGAGTGTCATGGAAATAAGTATATAGCTTCCAAATGTGACTACACTATGAATGACAGAGATCTGAATACAAATATTCTGGTGTATTTGTGACCAACTAGGCTCATGACTGTCTACGAAATTACAGCTTGCATATTATGTCCAAAATTCTTACTGAAAATACCTAGCAGTGGACTGGTGCTTCTCAAATTCAATGTGAACATGAATCCTCTAAGGTTGTTAAAATGCAGATTCTGATTTCAGAGCTCTGGTGTGGGGCCTGAGATGGAGCATATCTAAACAGATCCCACGTGATGATCTAGGGACCTCTTTTTGAGTATCACTGCCCTACACTCTCTCTATAGCCCTGTCAAGCAAGTTAAATCTTGGTTTGCAGATGGATATTGCTACCCATGTTAAACTACACATGAGTTAGTTTGTTCCTTAGCAAAATATTTGGTTGTGCTTATATATGAGTTCTGACAAATAAGTTCGTGAACTTACCACCGTGCGCTTACATTGGCAGCACTGTGCAAACCGCTCGGTAAGGTTTCATAACCTTGGTATATGTGACGGTGTGCTCTTGTCGACATGTGACGGTGTCTTGCTGAGTGGCGTTCATTACTGTTGTTGCGTGTTTTTGTGTGCTGCCGCGATAATATCTGAGCTTGAATTAGAACAACGAAAAAACATTAAATTCCTTGTTAAACATTGCAAGAGTAGAAGTGAAATCAGGGAAATGTTAGTCCAATTTTATGGGGATAATGCCATGAGAAAATGGCAATGTACAAATGGATTAAATGTTTTCCTGAAGGGAGAGAACGCGTCACTGTTGAAGAGAGGTCAGGGCAGCCAGTAATGAGCAGAACTGATGAAAACATCGCAAAAATTCATCCAATTGTGTGTTAAAATCATCAGCTGACTGTCAGAAGCATAGCAGATCAGGTAAACATCGATAGAGAAACAGGAAAATCTTAACTGAAAATTTTATGCAAAAATGTGTGTGCAAAAATGGTACCGAAGGAGCTCACTGATGAACAAAAGCAAAGAAAAGTTGAAGTTTGCCAAGACCATTTGGAGAAGCAAGATGATGTTTTGGGCCATGTTATCACTGGTGATGAAACATGAGTGTACTAATACGACCCTGAAACAAAGTGTCAAAGTGCACAATGGAAGTCAGCCAATTCTCCATGACCAAAAAAGTTCCGTCGGTCCAAATCAAGATTCAAAATGATGTTGCTAACCTATTTTTTGACATCAGAAGGATTGTTCATTATGAATTTGTACCAACTGGACAAATAGTTAACCAAGTTCGCTATTTTAAAGTACTGAAAAGGCTGCATGAAAAAGTTAGACGAAAATGAACTGAACTTTTCACCAGCAATTCATGGCTCTTGCATCACGACAATGCACCAACTCATATGGCACTATCTGTGAGGGACCTTTTAGTCAGTAAACAAATAACTGTATTGGAACACCCTCCCTACTCACCTGATCTGGCCCCCAATGTCTTCTTTCTTTACCTGAAGATAAAGGAACTATTGAAGTCATTTTGATGACATTCAGGACATCAAGGGTAATACAATGACAGCTCTGATGGCCATTCTAGAAAAAGTGTTCCAAAATTGTTTTGAAGGGTGGACTAAGCACTGGCATCAGTGCATAGCTTCACTTCGAAGGTAACTGTAATGATATTCAGCAATGAGGTATTTAGCACTTTTTTCTAGAAAGAGGTCTCAAACTTAATTGTCAGATCTCATCTGTAGGGCCAAATGACGGAGCCTCTGGAAGAAGATAAGTGAATTATTGAATGAAAAGTGAAGAATGAAAGTGAATTGCAACATTCCTGGTGAACAGTGTCCTAACTGACCTTGGAATACACACCTTTTAAATGGACCACTGACTTAGATCACTGACCTCTCTGCATTCCCAGTGAAGTCTGAGATGGTACAGTTTGCAAAACAGAAGTTGAGACCAGGCCCAGGACTCCCGTCTCCTGAGAGGATGAGTATCCTGTGCTGAGAGAGCCTGAGGAGAAGATGGCTAAAGGAAATGTAATGATAATTGGAAGAAAGGTGAGGGAAAGTGTCCACATGGAACACCTTCCAAATGCCTAAATAGGGAGACCTTGCCCCTCTCAAGGGCTTCAAAAGGTCTAGATAAGTGTAGACTTTAATGACCTCAAAGTTTTGGATCCTGTGTTATTTTGGGACACCGCTTGAGCCTTTGATAAAAGAATGCTAAACGATTCATCAGAACCTAGTTTGTATCATTCTGGTGAAAGGGTTCTGGAATGAATATCAGTCTGAATCTGAATGTGTACCAGTCTGCCCATCTGGAGATCACCAGCAAAGGGCTTCCCAGCCTGAGTGATCAGAGGTCCCTCAGCCTCTGATTTCTCCTTCCTCTACCGAACAAAAAGGAAACTCCTATTCTCTCTTCTATAGAGCCTTAAAACTGTTAATGTGATGGGAAATTATTAAGCATTTAAGGTGATTGGAACTGAATTGAGGTTTTTTTTCTTTATTTAAAGTAAATTAAAGATTTAAAGGATTATTGAAAATAATTTAATTTTCAAGAGAAACCAAAACACCTTGTATCAGCAACAAACAGAAACATGAACTTCTCTTTTTCTTTATTCTTTTCAACTTTTTTCTTGTTGTCGTGGCATTGATTACAAATGATGAAAATATACCAAATTCTTTTTGTTTAGAAAAAATTTCAACAATTGCTTTCTAAGGTTCAGATGACTTTTGGGAAAGACTAAAACTGCAGTTTACTCAGGTACCTGCTTCCATTTTACTTTCGAATCTCCCTGCCTGATGAGCCAATGTGACTAAGTTGACAGCCTAAGTGTAGGCACCTCTAACACACTAGTAGGATCAACAAACTAGGCAGCTTCTATTGAAATGTTTATCAGAATTGTCCCAGATGGTTTCTGGGCAAAAATTGGTAAGTCACTTACATTTTTGATGTTTAGGCAGATGTTGAGCATTAAATAACCGATTAATTAAAACATCAATTTAATGAAAATTCATCAAATATAATAGGTAATTAGGAAGAAAATACTAGGCTGACCCACACGAAATTACTGATTTAATTAAAACATTTTGAACTAAGAAAATAGCAATTTTGTGTGGTTTAAGGTAATATATGGTTTCTTGAACTTTTTTTCTGTTTTTATTTATTGTATTACCAAGTTTTACCAAGGAAAAAAAGGTATTTCTTTCTTCACTCCCAGAAGAAGAATCCAGAATAATATTTCTAAAGATCTTAGATATACTTGCCAGCTTTCTCTTACTCAATTATCTTTTTTTTTTTTTCAGATCCATAAATGCCCCAGAGAAGGGAGGGATAGAAGCTGATGATTTGAGTTGCGTTTAAGAGGGGAATGGCAAATTTTCCTGGTTCTAGAAGGGGTTTCCCCAGAATAGAGTCATGATCTGTGAGAGAGCAGACCTGAGCCACCCTGCTACCCAGTGCCCTGTGAAGTGGTAGGACTGCTCAGGCAATGGGGAATAGATGCTTAGGTTCTGGAGTTTGGGCAGCCATAGAGAAAGATCTGCATGCCCCAGCTTTGGAAATTGCTGTTGAGTGGGTGATCTGGGCCTGGTGAACATAACGCACTCAAGAGTGGTGACCTCTCCTCAAATTTTCTGGACTATACTCTTATATGACCCTGGGAAGGACTCCTAAGACAGGTTTTAGTTTGAATTTTTTCCTCAACTTCAGCAGGTGTGGACAGAGCCAGATTAATCTGATCTCACACACACACACACACACACACACACACACACACACACACACAATGTTTTTTGTACCCAGTGTCAGGGAGAAAATTTACGCTTTTTAGCTGAATGTGGTACCGCACAGATAAAACAGCTGATTGACTGGACTTCTTATTTGCCAGGTGGTTACTTTGCATCATAGAGACAAAACTTCTACTCATCCTTTTATGTGGCTTTTTCTAGGTGGGAATATCATAAAATTTCATTTCTGACACTCTTCCTCTCTCTCTCCTCCACCTTCCACCTTTAAAAGTGAAGAATGAAAAAGAAGTGAAAAATACAATTTGACATAATGCTGAGCATTCTGCAAAGGAGTCAATAAGTAGTTGAACAAGTGATAGAAGGGAAAGAATTTGGTTTGGGGTTTGTTAGCACATGAAACTCACCTATTCCACCACTTAACAATGCATTGTTTCCTTCCCACCTTTTCATCTCTTTGGATTAGCTTTAGTGCACAATTTTTCCCCCATAGGTTGGTTTTAATTTTTCTCTTGAAAAAAATATGTTTTTCTTTAGTTTCTTGAATGTTTTCTCTCTCTCTCTCTCTCTCTCTCTCTCTCTCTCTCTCTCTGTCTCTCTCTCTGTCTCTCTCTCTCTCTCTCTCACAAAATTCTTTTCAAATTTCTTATGTCTTTCAGTTGAGTTAACATTTGATTCTATTTACCCTTGCTATCAGGCCATTAATGAAGGTTAAACTGATCACAACTCTGAGTGTCACAGTGTTCTATTGGATATATTTTGGCCACACAAGCATTTTTCATTTGGATCCTTGGTTTAAGATTCTCTATTCATTGCTGACCTTTAGTAATTGAGCGTGCATTCACCATAATTTACCATAATAATTCTACACAGACCTAGTAAAGATTTGAGATTCACATTTATTATGGTGTTCTTTAGGTGAAATTCTAGGGCAACTCATCTATATGGCCACCATGAATAAAATGTAAGACCATGATGTAATTGGCTGCATTTTTCACTGATTTTATTAATTGTAGTTTCTATGGTATGGCTCACATATGGTGAAGAATTTTCTTAAGCCCCAAGTGGAATACCTAGGATGACAGAGAACTTTTTTTCCTTCCGGATATGAGAGGTAGTCAGGAAACTGGCCAACATTCCCTCAGCGTTTTTATTTTTTCTTTCTTTCTTTCTTTCTTTCTTTCTTTCTTTCTTTCTTTCTTTCTTTCTTTCTTTCTTTCTTTCTTTCTTTCTTTCTTTCTTTCTTTCTTTCTTCTTTCTCTCTTTCTCTCTTTCTCTCTTTCTTTCTATCTTTCTTTCTATCTTTCTCTCTCTCTCTCTCTCTCTCTCTCTCTCTCTCTCTCTCTCTCTCTCTCTCTCGATTGCTTTCTTTCTTTCTTTTTTCTTTTTTTGCAACAATAAGCAGAATATTTATCATTGGGACTGTTCTAGGAAATACAAGAAATATAGCAGTTATAATCATGTTGACTCAATTTTTTTCTGTCTGGTTCTCTCTGAATGTGGTGGTATAGACGTGACTTATTATTACCCCAATTTATTTTCAAACTTTTATATTTTTGGAGGAGGTGGTACTTATTTATTGGCATAAAATGTGGTTACATATGTGGGTATGACATGGGACATCCTTAAGGTGTCTGGATAGAGATATTCCCTACTCTTTCCTTAAATTCCACCTTAAGTGATTCATTTTAATATGTTGAACAATTTTTTTTTCTGCTGTTGTCTTCTCTTAGCTCAGTGTGAATAATTTCTATCAGATTTCTTTATTCCTATTGAACTGATTCAACTAATAAAAAGATGGTGAAGGCAGTAAGTCTAATGAAAGAGGAGAGGAAAGGACACAGAAAGGGGGAGAGAAAGAAATATTTACCATGATATTTTACTGTATAAATGTTTCAAACACCTATATTAGGCCTCATGGGTTTTCTCTGTTCAAATGTATAAACTTTGTACGAATAACATAGAAAAGGTATGATTCTCCCAATTTTACATTTGGCGAAATACTATTACATTGTTTTGTACATCTGAAACTAATAAAAAAATTTTTTTTTAAAGTTATGGGGATGTAACCTATAGCATGGTGTCTATAGTTAATAATACTTTATTACATATTTGAAAGTAGCTAGGAGAGTGGATCTTGAAAGTTCTCATCACAAGAAATAAAATTTTGTAACTACGTATGGTAACAGATGTTAACTGGGTGATTGTGATCATTTTGAAATATATACAAATTTCAAATTAAAAAAAAGTAAATAGCTTGCCATCTTTATACAGTATTTTGAATTAATCCCTAATGTACACGGTGGTATATTTTCTGATTGAAATTCATCCACTTCACATTTAAGGGTAGAAACAAGCATTCAAATGTGTACAAATGTGAGACAAAGAAATCTGAAAGAGATAAATTAGAAAATAGTTAAACATGTTATGAAGCCATAAGAAAGAAAGAAACCTTGCTACTTGCCACAACATGGACGAAGCTTGAGGATATTACACTAAGTGAAATAAGTCAGACAGAGAAAGAGAAATACTGTATGATCTCACTTTGTGTGAAATCTAAAGAAGCCAAACTCATAGAAGCAGAGAGTAGAATGGTGGCTACCAGGGGCTGAGGGGTGGGGAAATGGGGAGATGTTCATCAAAGGGTACAAACGTCCACCTGTAATGAACGAGTTCTGGGGATCTAATGTGCAGCATGGTGACTATAGTTAACAATACTGTATTTTATAATTGAAAGTTGCTAAGAGAGTAGATCTTAAATGTTCTCATGACAAAAAGAAATGGTAATTATGTGATGTGATGGAAGTGTTAGCTAACACTACATTGGTCATCGTTTTGCAGTATATAACGGTATCAAATCAACAGGTTGTGAACCTTAAGCTTACACAATGTTATATGTCAGTTATATTTCAATAAAGCCAGGGGCCGGGGAGGAACAGTTGAACAAACAACAACAAAAAATTTTAGATGAGTCAAGAATGTTAAAGATAATATAAGAGCAGGATTCTGTGACTATATTCGTTACAAAAATATTGAAAAATGTAGCTAAGCATCTTCAAGTTATTGATAAATACTGTAGCAATAGTTCACACCAAATGTGGCCTCCATCTTTACAATTGAAGAATAATTCTTTTAAAGCTCTAGTAAAAGAGTCCATATAGTAACAGGAAAACAATGTTCAATCATTAACTCATGACACACTTGCAAGTTGATTTTAGCACAATTTTTATCGTTATGTTTTGAGTCCTATAAGAATGCTTTTGTAATGAGGACAGTTAAAATAAGAATAAGCATTTAAGCTGTTTAATAACTGTTTTAACATGTGCATTTGAAAGAGTAAGGTACAAAGCCTTCCAGTTTTTCATGATGTTGGAATCCTGATTGTGATACCTCTTGTACCTTGGGAGTGATGCATAAGTTCTCCGAACTCCTGTTTGCTTTCCTATAAATGGAATTTGTAGTTTTTCCCTTATATTGTTACGAGGTTAAATTTGATAACAGATGTAACCTTTAATGATGTGCCCAACACATGGTAGATAGTCAACAAACGTGAGCATTTTCCCCTTCCTCGCTTTCTGTCTTGTTCTTTTGGCAATTTGATTTCATAGCCTCAAGTAAAACTGGTCTGTCTTTAATCAGTATTTCTCCATAAGTTCCAGACCTGTGTTTCCAGGCACATTCCAGAGATCTATATATTCATATCTTTACTTGTCCTTAAAACTTCACATGGCACAAACCAAATTTAACTTTCCAACTCATTTTTTTCCCCTTCCAGAATTCCCTGTTTGTTACTGAAATCACCATTCTGTAGTTTACCAATCTAAAGACAACAAGCTAAGTTTTATTCACCTTCTTCTCATTCTCTACATTTAATTTATTGAAGTTTGGGAGAACTGATTTTGAATACCAAAGAGAGGGCCAACTGACTCCTGTACCCCGAAACAATGCTCAAAGGATGTCAATTGCATTGTGAGGTCAACATCTTCCAAGTCTGGCCCTAGATTTGCCCATAGCCTCCAGTCCAGGACTTTCTGCTCAAACAGTGCTGGATAAACCCTGACTCATTTTTCTCTGGCTTTCTGAGGTAGACTCCTGGCCATGTGCTCCGATTTGTGAACAATTTTAAAATCTAGACAGGGATAAAACAATTGATTAACTGACAGATTTGTTTGTAATGATCATCCTCCAAGTATACCATCTGGGTTAACAGTTGGGTTAGACTTGGTTGTACCCAGGTCTCCTTAGTCACATATTTACATACATTTATTTTACTTGCCAAGATTAAAAACAAAACTCATCTGTTATGACTTGACAATACCTAGTTTTACTATGACAGAACTTATATACAATGTTGTCCCTAGGTCCATGGGATTTTTATTTTACCTCATATATTTATCTTGCATACATACTATCAAATCCATTGACACCATCCTGGCAATTATTATCTTTCACCAGCATCATTGTGGTGACCTCTGGTATCAGGCTGCTTTTGGCTGAAATTAACAGAAAAGCAAACTAAAAGTAGATTAAAAGATACAGGGACTTATTTTTCCTGTCACAATAAGAAGATCCTATGTAGGAGGCTGCAAGGTTGCTCTCACAGTTCAGCAACATCAGGGCTCTGGATTGGCATCCTGTATCTCCCTTGATTTTCTTCCCACGGTCACAACATGGCTGCAGGAGCTTCAAACATCAGTTTCTCACACACGAGCATTTAACAGCAGGAAAGGAGTGGAGAAAATTTCTCCTTATGTGTCTTTCTTATCAAGGGAGATAAAGCTTTCTCAGATAACTCTTGGAAGACTTCCCTTTACATCTTGTTAGCCAGGACTGGGTCACTTTCCTCTGCCCTAATGCAAGTGTAGCCAGGATGATAAGTGTCTGCTAGGTTTACTCTCAATATTTGTAAGTGAGAAAGAGGAAGATTGGGAAAGCTCTCAGGTAAGTATTTAAATCCACCCTATATTTCTGCCAAATGTGCTTCCTTGAGTACATTTCTAAAGAAAATGTCATCATTCTGGTCTTCAACTTGCAGTGACTTCTATTGCTAGTGAATGCAATACAATCCAGCTCCTTCTTCTTTTGTTTTCTTTTCTGTTTTACTCTCCCACGACCATTTAGTGAATCCAGAACAGACCCAGCTCATCCCTGTGTTTACACCTTTGCTCATAACATTTCCTCCTCTTGCAATCTCTTTGTGCAATCTCACAAATGCTGATTTAAACATCTGTGCTTGGCCCTAAGACTATCTGCTCCATGAAGCCTTCTCAGTTTCTTTCCATCAGCTGTGATTTCTCTTTTCTCTGAACTTCCTTAGCACTTTCTGTACACTGTAGAAGCTGACCGCTCATGAATTTAACACTTGAGTTTTCATTACTCACAAGAGCCCACAAATGTCTAATTCAAAGGCATTTTTAACATTGCTGAGGTGCATTCCAACTCGTGTGCAGCAAAGCTGGGTGTGCACTAGTGCATTTTCTCACCTGGAAGTGAGTCATGTATCTAGACCTCAGTGAAGCTTCACTGTTCTTTCTTTGTTGTAATATAGGCAGTATGTTTTATGAACTCACTAAAACTGTGCTCCATTGTGCAAAATGGCTGTTAATTGACAGATAGAACTTTAGATGAAAGTTGAAAAGGTAGTTAACTTTTGGTTTGAGGAGAGGCATAGGAAAAAGGCAATTCTCCATAAAACTGTGATTTGTGAGATAGCCAGGAGCCTGGGAAAATACTTGCACATTTTTAAGATTTTGGTATAGATGACTTCTTATGTTGTATTGCAATTATATATGTACAAGTCCCCTAGAACTCTGAAAGATTTCAGAAGGCAGGGAGCAAATCACATAATGTAGTGTGGTAGTTCTGGAGACAGAGAAATTGAGATTGAGTTATAGCTCTGTCAGTTCCCTAAGACCCTATGACCTTTGAGAAGATGCTTGATTATAGAGCCTTTTGTTTCCCCATCCATAAAGTGATGGTAAAAATACCTACCTCACAGGTTATTTACAATTATTAAAGGGAACAGTATCTGGAAGAGTGCAATGTAAAATGTAAAACTATTGATGATTAAATAATTACCATTATTTATATCTCCGTGACTTCTATCATGAGAGCAGACACTCAGAACAGAGTTGTTTAATAAATGAATGAATGAATAAATTAATGAATGAAAAGCTATCACAATAACCTAGTTATAAGTATATAAATATTTTTCTTTCCATAATAGCGTCTCTGAGGTTCTAAGGCATTTTATTTGCTTGCATTACTAAAATATGGAAATCAATAAAAATCATTACTGAAAATTAAATGCCAGTAGATTATATCAACTTTAATATGAAGCTGAATTTCTTCTTTGAATACATTGGCTATTCATAAACTGCCGGGCCTACACTTTCACTGTTTACAGCATTACTGGAGCCCTTCATGTACATCACAGCTTTGTAGTTCCTCTGGGACTATCCGTTATTCCACGGATCCATTATCATCTATAATTCTCTTTAAAAACCTAATAAAATTTAACGTAAGATGCTTGTGCTGTGTATTGTTTTCAAATAATATAACCCTTTCTACATCTTTCTTGAGTGTTGATCCTTTTCAAAGGATCTGGTATTATTGGAATGGTAGCTCACTTGTGTTTCAGATTTACACCTGTCCAAGGTAAGGAGCAAGACGCTGCTCTCCTGGCTAGAAAGGAATTCGAGACCATGGGAGTCTGTGACTAGCTTTGCACTGCTGCTGGGCTGACCAAACGTAATGTAGTCTGGGTGGGCATGAAAGTCTTTAGTTTTTCTATGACTAACTATAGAAAAAGAATTATTTTTCTCCCTCTGGAGAACAGGTATTATTCCAGTTAAGTAATTTGCAGGTGTTTAAATCAATCACTAACAGACTAGGGAATCCTGGCCACTATGCTGTTTCTCTCGTAATTCCACTACTACTGAAAATTGGCCTCGTCATTGGACATTATTCCTGAGACTCAAGGGGTTGAAATTGACTTCCCCCTCCCCCCCAACAAGTGGTCAATGCTGTTATATCAGTGTTCTGTGTTCTGTGCTCTTTGCCAACTACGGGGTGTCACTTCTTCTCTATCACTGTTATATATCCTGGTTTCTTGCATTTTGAACTTATAAGTGCCCTAGAGCATTGTGTGTATTTGGGGGTCGCCATGGGGAAATACATGAAGAACCAACTGGTCTTTTGACACAGACAGGGATCACTTCAGCAGGGCTGTCCCTGAGAGAACTAAAGTGTAAGAGAGAGTGTAGTGTTCTCAGCCACCAGAGTATGGAGCAAGCGGTGGGTGGTGCGGTGGGCTGACTAATACCCTTCCAAAGATACAGGCATCCTAGTCTCTGGAATCGGCGCATGTTGCCTTAAATGGCAAAGGATGCCTTGTAGATGTAATTGAGTTAAAGACCTTATGATGAGGAGGTTACCCTGGTTTAGCCAAGTGGGCCCTAAATATAATCACAAGGGTCCTCATGACAGGGAGGGTAGAAGGTCAAAGGTGGAAGGTAATGTTATGACAGATTCAGGGCCATGAGGCAAGGAAGACCAGCCTTTATAAGCTTGAAAAGGCAAGGACAGGTTCTCCCTCAAAGCCTCCAAAGAGATAGGCCCTGCCGACACTTTGATTTTAGCCCTGTAAGACTTATTTGGGACTCCTGACTTCCAGAATTGTAAGAAAATCAATTAGTGTTATTTTATGCCATTATATTTATGATAATTTGTTAAAGCAGCAATAGGAAATTAATACAGGCCATCTGGCTTGAGTGGCCTGAGTCTGGGTGGTTGGCAGTGAAGGCTTTTCTCCCTTCACAGTCCAGGGTATTCTGGCAAGCCTGTAAGCAGAAGGTATTGAATTCCCTTCACTGTCTCCAGGCCCTTTTCCTTGAGGCTAACTTGGAGGATCAGGTCATAGATGTCAGGAGCCCATATCTGGTGAAACCTGCCCTTCACTCTTCTTTCCAGTGTATCCCTTCACTCTTTTTCTTAAGATTTTTATTAAAAATATAGTTAGCATACAATATTATATTAGTTTCAGGTGTACACAATAGTTATTCAACATTTATATACCTAAAGAAGTGATCACCATAAGCCCAGCAACCGTCTTACACTGTACTATGCTAAGCAATATTATTTACTATATTCCCTATGCTGCATATTACATACCCATGATTTACTTGTTTTATACCTGGAAATTTGGACCACTTATTGCCCTCCATCTTTCCACCCTCCCTTTTAATTTTTCAGTTACAGTTGACATTCAATATTATTTTATATTAACTTCAGGTGTATAGCATAGGGTTAGGCATTTAAATAATTTAAGAAGTGATTCCCCCTGACTAATCTAGTACCCACCTGGTGCTATGCATAGTCATTACCGTATCATTGACTATATTCCCTATGCTTTATTTTATATCCCCATAACTATTTTGTAACTACCAATTTGTACTTCTTAATCCCTTCCATTTTTTCACCCTGATCACAATCACCTGTCATCAGGCAACCATCAAAATGTTCTTTGTATCTATGAGTATGTTCCTGTTTTGTTTGTATATTTTCTTCTTTAGATTCCACATATAAGAACATTGCATCTGTCTTTCTCTGTCTGACATAGTCCACTCAGCACAATACTCTCCAGGGCCATCCATGCTGCTGCAGATGGCAAAAAACCCATTCTCTTCCCTGGCTGAGAAATATTCTACTGTATATATGTACCACCTCCTCTTTATCCATTCTTTCATCGATGGACACCCAGGCTGCCTCCACATTTTGGCCATTGTAAACAAAGTTGCAATGAACATATAGATGCACACATCCCTACAGTAGTGTTTTGGGTTTCTTTGAATAAATACCAGGAAGTGGGATTACTGGGTCCTTCTTTGTCTCTTGTTATAGACTTTGTTTTAAAGTCTATTTTTTCTAGTATAAGTTTTGCTGCCACAGCTTTTTTTTTTTCATTTCCAAAATAACTTTTTTCATCCCTTTACTTTCAGTCTGTGTGTGTCTTTCAATCTGAAGTGAGTCACTTGTACGCAGCATATGTAAGAGTTTTATTTTCTTATCCATTCAGCTATACTATGTTTCTTATTGGAACATTTAATCCACTTACATTGAAAGCAATTGTTGATAGATATATAGTTATTGCCATTTTATTATTCATATTTTTGACCTTTTTTCCACCTTAAAGAAGTTCCTCTAATATTCTTTGTAATACTGGTTTGGTAGTGATGAACTCCTTTAGCTTTCTTTTGTCTGGGAAGCTCTTTATCTGTCCTTTTATTTTAAATGATAGCCTTGCTGGGTAGCGTACCCTTGGTTGTAGGTCCTTGCTTTTCATCACTTTGAATATTTTTTTTTTTTAAATCATTTTTTTTTTTTTTTTAAGATTTTATTGGGGAAGGGGAACAGGACTTTATTGGGGAACAGAGTGTACTTCCAGGACTTTATTTTCCAAGTCAAGTTGTTGTCCTTTCAGTCTTAGTTGTGGAGGGCACAGCTCAGCTCCAGGTTGAGTTGCCGTTGCTAGTTGCAGGGGGTGCAGCCCACCATCCCTTGCGGGAGTCGAACCAGCAACCTTGAGGTTGAGAGGACACGCTCCAACCAACTGAGCCATCTGGGAGGCAGCTCAGCTCAAGGTGCCCTGTTCAATCTTAGTTGCAGGGGGCACTGCCCACCATCCCTTGCGGGACTCGAGGAGTTGAACTGGCAACCTTGTGGTTGTGAGCCCACTGGCCCATGTGGGAATCGAACCGGCAGCCTTCAAAGTCAGGAGCACGGAGCTCTAACCTGCTGAGCCACCGGGCCGGCCCCCACTTTGAATATTTTGTGCCAATCCCTTCTGGCCTGCAAAATCTCTGTTGAGAAATCAGCTGACAGTCCTATGGGAACTCCTTTGTAGGTAACTAACTGCTCTTCTCTCGCTGCTTTTAGTATTCTCTCTTTGTCTTTAAACTTTGCTATTTTAATTATGATGTGTTTGGTATAGGCCTGTTTGGTTCATCTTGTTTGGGACTCTCTGCCATTCTTAGGCTTGTTTGTCTATTTTCTTTACCAGGTTAGAGAATTTTTCAGTCATTATTTCTTCAAATAGATTCTTAATCTCTTGCTTTCTCTCTTCTCCTTCTGTTACCCCTATGATGTGAATGTTGTTATACTTGATGTTGTCCCAAAGGTCTCTTAAACTATCCTCATGCTTTTGGATTCTTTTTTCTTTTTGCTGTTCTGAATGGCTGTTTTCTGCTACCTTTCTTCCAAACTGCTGATTCGATCCTCTGCTTCATCTAGTCTGCTGGTGATTCCTTCTAATGCCTTCTTCATTTCAGTTATTGTGTTTTTCACTTCTGACTGGTTCTTTTATATGGTTTCTGTGTCCTTTTTTATGCTTGGTATCTCTTTGTTGAAGTTCTCACTAAGTTCCTTGAGCCTCCTTACAACCATTGTTTTGAACTCTGTATTTGGTAGGTTACTTGCCTCCATTTTGTTTAGTTCTTTTTCTGGAGTTTTCTCATGTTCTTTCATTTGGCATGTATTTCTTTGTTGCCTCATTTTGGCTGCCTCTTTGTGTTTGTTTCTATGTATTAGGTAGGGCTGCTCCCAGTCTTTCTGGGTGGCCATATATAGCAGGGGTCCTATGGGGACTAGTGTCACAGTCTCCCTGGTCACCTGAGCTGGGTGCTCCAGGAGTGTCCCTTGTGCGTGCCCCCTGTTATAGTTGAGCCTTGATTGCTGTTGGCATGTCAGTGGGTGGTATTGACCCTCAGTCTGACTGGCTGTGGGGTTTGACCACATCCACAGCTTACAGGCTGCTGTTCAGGGGGCTTACCATACAAAATAGCATTTACATCAGTGGGCTCTGGTGCCTATTGAGACTGCCTTTTTTGTGTGTTTCTTGTGGGGATAATTGGGTGGTGCTCTGCTGTGCATGAAGCTGACCTCCAAGTGTGTTGGTTCTGAAACCTCTTGGGAGGGACTCTAGTGCAGGCACAGGTCAGCCACCACCTGTGTTTGGCCAGAGAATACCTGGTAGGAGCTACAAAGCTATCCATGTTTGGTAGCTGCCTGTGCTGTACCTGGAGACATGGGGAAGAGGCCACACTGTGAACTGTGGATGTCTGCCACCAGTACTGGATCTGGGGTAGCTCCGCAAAAAGCCAGGACACTCTAAACCTGCTGCCACCTGCAGGCTCCTGTAAGGTTCAGCAGCTGATAAAGCCTCCTGCATTACACAAATTGGGTGAGGCAGGGCTCAGTGAGTCAGCAGAGCAGAGCAGCAGAATTCACTGAGCCAATCAAATTCAGATTTGGCCTGTGGGGGCAGGCTCAACACAGGAAAGATGGCGTCTGCCTGCCGGCTGCACGGGAGAGGGGCTCCATGCAGGAAAAATGGGGACTGTTCCTCCATTCCTCACCCTGAAGTTACACAACTCAGTCTCTCCCCATATGTCTCTGGCATCCCCTGAGTCACCGTCTGTTCACTGAAGCCCAGGGTGAGTGCATGTACGGGCCATTTAAGAGGATGTCTGAGTTTCCCCACAGCCTTCTGTCCCACCTGGTCTGTCAGAATGCCCACTGTTTTTCATAGCAAGAAGTTGTGGGGGCTCATTTTCCTGGAAGTAGTACTCTAAGCTGGGGAGCCTGGTGTGGGGGGCTGGGGTCCCTCGCTCCTTTGTGGGAGCCTCTGTGTCCTAGATATCTCTCTCAATTTTGAACTGCCACACATGGGTGTGGGACGAGCTGGTTTCATGTCTCTGCTCCTCCTACCAGTCTTGATATGCCTTCTTCTTTATATCATTAGTTATAAAACTTGTATTCAGCTATACTTCAGATGGTTCTCCAGGTTGATTGTTCTATAATTTAATTGTAATTTTGATGTGTTCTCGGGGATGAGACAAACACAGCGTTTATCTACTCCACCGTCTTGAATCTCCTCTCCCTTCACTCTTAAAAGAAGTTATTTCTTCATTTTCTTTCTCAATAGAACTTGATGGCCCATAAAGCCTAGAACTAGAATCAACTGCAGGAGTTGTCCCCCTTCCTCAAATTCATATAGGGTTTAATTTTCAAATGTTCCTTGGAGAAGAATGGAAATGTTTATATTTCATCCTTCTAATGTAGCAAGAGGAAGAAGGTAAAAAAAAGCAGTTGTACTTCCATGTGAAAACAAGTAGAACATTTGTGTCCCACTATATAATTATGTACTGAAATTCCTGGGTATCCTTTCTTCCTTGTTTTTTTTTTTTTTTTTTAATTTATTTTTAATTCTTCCTTGTTTTTATGGCAGATCTGGAATTGCTGCTTTGGTTGCATGCCCAAACCCTTCCTGGTACACACCTTGAACTGATAATAAAAGAGAAAAGATTCCATACTGTGGGCTGAGTTCTAACAAATTATTGTCCACTGTAATTTCTTGCCTGGGAAAACTTAACCATAGTCTAGGTTTTATATTAGGTTGGTGCCCAAGTAATTGCGGATTTTGCAATTTTTCTTAACCTTTTAAAGCGCAAGTAATTTTGCACCAACTTACTGTTGCAAAAACACATATAACATGTGATTGTATATCAAAAGTAAATATTATGTAAGAGTTGGAAAAAATGTATCTATCCAAAGTCATAATTTCCAAGTAAAACTTCTTCCTGAGATGACAGCACATACATCTGATTTAGGCCTATTCTGACTAAAAGTGGCTGAATTATTGAAACTCCATTAATCTAATTTGTTTAAATGGAAGTAGTTCCTTATGCATGGTTTAAACAGAATTTAAAAGAAAAGGGAGAAGAAATATTATTGTATATAATTAAGATGGCAGACTCCACTCATTTATAAAAAGAAATGTGAAGTCAACAAAAGAAATGCTCTGGTATAGTGTTTGGCTTTGAAAATGCTAAAGAAATGAAAAATGATCTGATAGTAACAATAATAGGTACACGATATTTATTCAGAATCTCCAAATGCAAAATTTTCTCTATCTACCTCCTTTTTTTCTCATAGGTACACATCTCACTAAAATACATAAATGAGTCTTATTTTCTCTTCTAGACTGTGGCTGAAAGTGTTAACTCTTGAAAGCCTTTAGTGTAACCTAAAGAAAACTGTCAATAACATACATATATCTAAATGCTGCCAATTTGAAATCTTATTATTAGAAGCCATGGCTCTGGAATTATCCTTGTCAGATCTTAGAAAGCAGCCAACCATCCAAGCAGTCTGTTTTGCATCTCTGAACTTCTGTATCACTGCTTTTCCAGGGCTAGGTGTAATGGTGTGACAATTGCATGGTACTCCCTCTCCTCTTCAATTCTGTTTCTAAGGGTCGGGATGACCTACAGTGTAACAAAATAAGCTTGTCATTCAGTTGAGCCAGGTGTCCTTTGAGGAGCTAAGGAAAGGAATAAGAGTGTCACAAAGTCGTTAGTGTACCATATATTATAAGCCATAAATGACAGCTCTGAGTGAGACTATCCAGTTTGTGAGTCTGCCACATTCTGCTGGAATCATCCCATAGCAGGCGGGAACTGACACCTCACTGAACATGTACACAGTCAGGTAGATAAGCCAGGGTCCATGGGCCTGGAAATTGGAGCAGGTCTAAGAGAGCTTATTAAAAATGAAAAAAGGAAGATAGATAGATAGATAGATAGATAGATAGATAGATAGATAGATAGATAGACTTTCTTTGATTGAGGAGACAAAATCCTTCATGCAGTATCATCATTGGCTATTTCAAAAAAATTAAAATGTTGTAGAGTGCTGAATTTTTCTATAGGTGTTGGCAGGTATAATTGGAACCCTCACAGGCACGTCAAATCCTGTTCACCGTATCTCCCATGGGTTATTTGAAAAGTAAATAAAGATAGAAACAAAGACAAAACAAAAATAAACAGCAGATTACCCATCTAATATTGAAGTTGGTTGATCCTATCAGCTCCTGAAATCTTCCAGTTACCAAATTCTGCCTTCTGATCACTGCTAAATATAGATTAGCTAAATATAGGTGAAATACAGGTTAGATGAGCCCTAGGTATTTTTTTCACTTTGAGAGTCTAGATTCTGTCTAGTGAGCCTCTGTACCAATTTCTTGTTAACTTCTCTTCTGTTCTGTGTATGCCATCCAGGCCCAAATTGTTTCCCTCTGCTATCTCCTTCATCTCCAGCTCAGACCAAGTCTTTCTCCAAGAGTGACCGCTTTCACTTGCATTCTCCCTGGAGTCTGTGACATAGGCTTAATAATGCTAATAGATTGGGGTAGCAATGGGGTTGGAGAAGGAGCGAATGGGTCCCAGGGGCTTCTCCTCCTCCTAAACCATCAGTGAGCACCAGGGTATCCTAATCTTGAGCTACCTTTGCCTAAACTCTCATAGTTCTTTCTATCTTGGTGAAAATTTTGTGATTTTAAATACTGTTGTATTTTATGAGAATGAAGAGTAGGACGTACCTCAAAGATTTTTAAACAAAGCTTCTTGGTTCTAGTTGCGTGGATTGCATATCAGTCAGGACAATTAGGCTATAGTAACAAACATCCCCCAAATCTCAGTAGCTCAAATCAACAAAGGTTTATTTTTCACTTGTGCAGCATGTGTATCATAGGTTGGCAAGGGGATCTGCTTTTCAGAGTCACTCAGGGACCCAGATGACTGGAGCTCCATTATGACACACGCTTCTACATTGCCTTAGGCCAAGAGAATGTGTATCAGCTTGCAAAGCTTCCACCAGAAGTGACACATGTCATCTGATCCCATTTCATTGGCCAAAACAAGTCCATGTTTATATCTCCTTTGTGAATCAGAATATTTGTGAATAACCCTAATCAGTCCTAGACATGGCCTTTACCTTTTTTTTCGGTACCAGTCCTTTGCTTATGCTCTGTGATTTGCCCTCTATTTTAATGAAAATTTCCTATATCCTCCCCTTTCTCACAACTGCTCTTTCTATCACTCTTCTACAAGTGAATCTGGCTTTCTCGTTAATGTTGTTACTTTTGAAGAAATTCCTTGCAATATAGCCTTTTCCCTTTCCCTTCCTTTATTAGTAACATAGAGGACAAAGAGAAGGGTTAACATCCTTTGTTCTCCATTGCCGATTCTAGATTGTTGTTCTGGCTTGAAATTCAGCAATCTCTCTGCTTTACAGCTACCTCACACCACCCTTCCTCTATCCTAGATGCTGTGTTATACTAAGCCCCATGGTACTTTTTATTCTTATACTCACTGAATTTAACTTGTCCGTCACTTATTATCATGTCAGTGACTCCAGTTCCTTACCTCCTGGGATCTCATTATCTATCTTCACAATCTCCAATTCTGAATATCTTACCTCTTACCATAATCATTTTAATTTAGTTACTGGTAGTAACTCTGATCTTCGCTTTCATCACAACCCTGTCCCCACTCTTTTTCCTCTTGTTAGCTTCTTTCTGACTTCATTTCTTTCCTGTCTACTCTGCTTTCCATGTCCAGCCAACTCAGCAATGCCTTTGCTTATTCCCTAAAATTTCCCACTGACCTTGAACTTCCAACTGCTTCATTGCTGGTCTGCAGAATGCTGCTAGAGAAAGCTGTGCTGATTGAGTCTGCCACAAATTCATGCTCCTTCACGTTAACCAAACCATCATATTCTGCTCAGCACTTCTTTTATTCATCTCTTGCTGACTCACTTCTCATCCCACACAGCAGTTTTTCCAAATATTTTCAACTCTCTTTAAGATTCAAGCTCTGCTCCAGATATGGCCCCAAAATACCTTTCCAGTTTCGTCTTTCATTTCTCCCCAAAAGCCCTTTGCCTCGTGCTTTCCAAACTCCACGCATTTGTTTATCCTTTTACACCTTCCTCTGTTATCTCCAATGAAAATGCCACCTAATTTACACAGACTTTCCTCCTCTGAGAGAGATCCCTATTTGTTGTTAATATCCATGTGATTTTTATTACCTGTTGTTAGCAAATACTACCTTACACTAGATATTTGTACACACGTACCATCTTCCCAGTTTTATTGTACGCTCGTTGAAAGAAGAAACTGTGACGGGTTGTGTACATAGATAGTGTCTGCCCTTAGGAGATGCTGAGTTGATGTTTAGTGAATGTAGTGGGCAAATAAATATTAGTGAATTGGATGGAGCATAGTTTTTTCCTATTCTTTTCCAAAAAGGAGTGAAAATAGTATTAATAAGGGTTTTTAAAAAATCTTTTATTATTATTTAAATTTGAATGTAATGGTTGCATTTTTGAATGCTAGTACAGAGAGATTGAACGTATTTGGAGAGCAGTAAAAGAGTTATGTGAAAGAACTATATGTCATGTGATGTTCCTTTCTATGTTGGTTAATTAAGATCTATATTTCATTTCTCTTTATTTTCATCCATATGTTTAATATCTGAATCAATAAAGACAATAGCTGATGCACAGAATTTTCTCTTATACCAGGCTGCTCTAAGTTCTGGTCTCCTGAAACATATTTTGTTTAAAAGTAGAACCTATTTTTCTGGGATTTGCATGTGCCACATTATCCCTGTCTGAGTGTGGAATTATTATTATTATTATTATTATTATTATTATTATTATTATTGTGTGTGTGTCTTGTTTCCCTTAGTTTTTAGTGTGGAATTATTTGAGAGATAAAACAAGGTAGTCAGATGGAGAGCCCAAGTGTTACCTTTATTATCGGTAAAGCTGATACTGGAGCATGTGGGCAACAATGGGATTCCTATTTTAGAGCAATGGGATTCCTATTAGACCTCATCCAGCCACCAGCAGCACCAGGTCACAGCACACCTTCCCACATGGGGCCTGCCTGGTAAGTTGGAGGAGCATGGTAAGTTTCTCTACCTGATGAGGAAGCAAGGTGGAGCAAAAAGGTGTTTAAGTGCTTGGGTAACAACACTTCTTCACAGAAGCCAAAGGAATGGGGTAAGAGCATCCCTAGTTCACACTCTGAATTTGATGATGTGATGCGTGCACGTACAGGATGATGGATGGTCATCAGTGATGAGCACTCAGTCATTTCTGCCTCTGTCTCTGATGAGACTTTTAATATTAACCAAGTGGTGTATTTATTTTGCAACTTGATTAGACAATCTTAAGAATTTAAAATTAGGTTTAAAATGATCAGCCTCTTAGATAAAACAAATTGAGGTACATTATTACTTTACCAGGCTGAATTGTATAACACATGGGAATAACCTTCCCTAATCTAAATAGTTATGTTAACAATTATGTGGAAGCTGCAATATCACCACACAACTGAATACTTTATTGATTTGAGATTAATATTAATAGCAGAAATCTAGGCAGGATAAAACACATACAGGCAGTTTTTGGCCTATAGTATGTACCTTCCCTGCAACTTCCAAGTGGGCATGTATATTATTTTTACTCTTGACAAAAATCTTTCATATTATTTACTATATATATATATATATATATATATATATACACACACACACATATATATATATGATTCATATGTTTTGTTTTATATATGTATTTACATTATATATATGTATTATTTATGTATTTACATATATATTTTTTTGGTCCGTTAACTGATCAACTCAATTAAACAACCAATAGATTGAGGGAAATATTGATTTGATATCTCAGTTAACCGACAAGTTGTTTCCTGAATTTACTTTTGCTTTGGCTTTACTCTTAACCCTGTTTAGTTAATTATGTTACTTTTCCATTTCTAGTACCTGGCGTTACCATTCTGTTTTCTTATTTTATGCTGTTACATATTGACTCACAGATCACTCCCCCATATGTACTGAGAATTTGCTCCTGTCTGTCCACAGTCCAGTTCCTGCCAATTCTTTCATTCCCTCAGTCCCTCCCTCAACAATACACTTTTGATCTTGTTGAGGTCTTCAGGTACTTGAACTTTCCTTTTGATTCCTTTCACCACATTGGTTCCTCAGTGTTTTATATTCTGTAGTGCACATATGTTCGTCAGCTCCACATCCCTTGGGGGAATCACTCCTGCCTTAATCTCAGTATATGGATTGGATGGCACTGATATCATCCCCTGGATCCAGGAAGGGGCATGTGCCCCAGGCTTCACCAAACATAATACTCTATTTCATTAGTCATAGTGACTGATTAAGGGGTGGGCATGTCAATTCAGATTTAGTTGGCATTATTAGGAAAGAGACACTCAATTTCTCTTGGGGTAGCTAAG